>NW_026622763.1:36107548-36798798 GCF_023065955.2 Ursus arctos | reverse complement strand
GTTATTATTTATCTGTGCTTGGAGTAGTGTTTGGCACTTATTAAATATACAATAAATGTAATGAATATATAAAAGTGAAGAAAGTTACCCAGGCTTTATCTCACACAGAAACAAACCTAGTAATCCTATTTCCACTCTAGATAAGAGAATGCAAAAGACATCACAACAAAATGTTCTAAAATAACATTTAACTTGGAATAGTGAAAGGGCCACCCACGAGCAATAGCAAATAAAATGTCTTTATTCTGACGAAGTTTTGCAAGAGTTTGAAACCAAAACACTGGCCAGGAAAGAAAGTTTTATGTATTTATATCTCTGTCTCTATCTATCATAGTTTCTTTTTACTGGTCTAATAAATGGCCTAGCCACACTGAGTGCAAATAAATATTTAAATAAGATGTCCATCTAGTGTATGGTGACTAACATAACATAATAAAAAATTATTATTAAAAAATTTTTCAATTAAATCGTATCTCTTTTAAAAAAAAAAGATGTCCATCTAGTTAATTTCGGTTTAAATTTTATTTTTTAATTTAATTTAAATTTTAATTTAAAATTTTAATTAAATTTTAATTTAAAATTTAATTTAAAATTTAATTTTAATTTAAAATTTTTTATTTAAAATTTATTTTTTAATTCATCTGTACTTTAATTTAGTTCATTTTTGGATATTTTTCAAAGAGTAAACCAACTGTTATGATACCATTTAATGATTTCATTAATATAAATTGGTTTGGGAAGCCAGGTTTAAGATACGCTGAATCTGTTTTTAGGTCTTCTGCTTTGATTAACTGTCTGGTCTAGTCTTATGATTGTATTTTTAAGTACATAATCTCTTAACGTCATATTGCTTTAATAATTGCCTTTATGATATCCTATCTAACAAGATATGTTTTTTGATGTTTCCTTGTCTTGCCTGTTTTTCTTACTCCCTGACTTCAATGTAGAGAACACATCTTAATTGTTTCTAAAACCCTATTTAGTGCCCTGCACATATAAATGCTCCATATATGTGGTATTGAACTAAATTTTGGGAAAATGTAAGTAAAATAAATATGTGTATGCATGTATGTGTGTACATGTGTAACTTTCAATGATGTGTAATTTCATCTGCATTTGTGAAATAGATAATGTTATTTCTCTATAAAGATTCAAAGGTATAAAACTTGTATGAATTTGGTATGCAATGCTGGCTCTTTGAATACTAGGCAAAAATAAAATATTATTGTGGATAAGACACTATTCTACAAAGTATGTTGGTGCTCTGTATGAGTACATCGTTGAGATGGCTTTGGGTTTTCAGTTTAAAGTTCGTAAACAGACAGACACAATTGACCCCTCTACTTCTGATGGAAAACCAGTGAATAAAGGAAAAACACCAAGCTAAGGCTCTCTGTGGTATAAGAAGGTTAAACAAAAAACCTGACTACTCTTTTGTCAATCCAATGCTACTTATTCTCAGCCCTCTTTGAGTGTTTCTGATAATTGCTTTGTAGCCAACTCACTTTGCCTTTCAATTTGGTAATTAACCTGATTATCTTCTGTAATTAGCTAACTCCAGCCTAGTCATTATCACAGCACGGATGTAGGTGAGATCCTGCCCTCCTTTTCCCAGTTTTCTGCCTATCGAAATGAAGTTCTAATTTCTCAAAGGTATTGGGAAACTCCTCTCACGGGTCTTACTTATCTGAGTGGTGTGATCAGGAAAAGGAACCGGCTGATTTATCAGCAATTGCAGATATTCATCCTGCTGCCCCTCTGTTCCACACTAAGGTGGAACGCGGCTCCCAGGGGTGTGCTGGGCTGCATGAATACGCTAGAGAGAAGGCAGCAGCAAGCTGTTATTCCAGACTGATCAGCCACCCTCCCGCCACATCACTGTGGCCTGTGAAACTAAATAATGCGTATGGTCAGCCTTCGAGATCATTTACCCATTAACCATCTGACAGTGGTGCACCTTTTGTCACAAAGGCCACCCGACATTGGGTCAACAGTCAAGGTATTCAATGAACATTCCACACTTCTTTCATCCTGAAATGTCAGTGTCATTAAGAAGTGGCATGGTTTAAAAAAAAAAAAATACACTGAAAAGATTTCTAACTCCACCTCCCTCACCTTCTCCTGATCCACATACCTTAGTTAAGGCGGTTTGTTCACTAAATGTGGCAGTTCCCCAAAATGGTTCTTTCCCTGGTCATCTCCTGAGTAACAATGGATCACAGGGTGGAGGAGTTGTATTGGTCTATTTTGAAAATTTGGGATTCCACTCTACCATTCCTGGCGATGTCGCTTCTTTTTAATCCCCTAATGACAACCTCAGGTCGGCCTGGCACATATTCTGGGTAGCATCCTGGCCAAAACGTGGCCTATGGAATTCAAACTTAATTCTAGTTCAGCTACCTGAATTCTCTTGTTGGCTGTTATAGTCATATAGATATAATAATTACTAAGTTGTGTACATTGATTCTCAAGTGCATGACAGAGACCCACATGACAGAGACCCACATGAGGCAAGGGAGGGTAATAATGCATCTCAACACATTTTACTGAGATGCTCTTATCCTCCTTGCATATAACACCGCAGCTGAGAGGTCTGGGTACAGGGAGATAATGATTGGAGAAAACGTGTGTTTGTAGCTACTAGAATGGGACACACTAATTTGGGGGAATATAGGGAGAGCAACAACTCTGACGTCTGGCAGGGAACACCTCAGAAACTGGGTGCAGAGCAGGGAGGGTCACTAATGATCTGTTGTCTTTTAGAACCACTCTGGAAACTTCTTCACAAAGAAAAACATCAGGATCAGCTTTCACAAAAGATAGCAAGTTGTTTAATCCAAATGACACCTAGATCTGCCACTCCACACCAAATGGTGGTGACCAGGACTTGATACCCAGTCTCTATAACTTTACTGGGAAGTCAATCAGAAATATGAGGGGGTGATCCCAGCTCTTCCATCTCCCATACAAAATGACTGTCAACACCTCTGAATGTCTTTCCACCTCTGTTCCTATCTCTATCTCTGGGTCATGACATGGGATGGATGAACACCACCTAGCAGGTGGTGTAGACAAATACTATATGTCAGACTGACTGCCCTCATGCAATCTCTCCAAAGACACAGGCTGAACCAGAACTGGGAAAACTAATATTTACCAGCTGTCCAGGAAGGCACACTGGAGACTGTTAACCCGTGTCCCCTGACTCATGTAGGTCATATTTGCTGTGAACAACAACTGCAATTAACACCTTCCATCCAGGGGCACCTGTGTGCCTCCGAGACTGAACTACTTCTGTGGAAGCTAGACATTAACTTGCATGTGTTTGCTGTAATTTGTAGCTAAGGAGTGATCATAAGAGCTCTTCAAGTGTTTAAGAAAACACACCAGTGGATCATGTGGCTCCCAGATGACTGTAGAGATCTCTCTGGAATAGGGTACCCTTAGTTATTTGGGGAGTTCCCAAAGGGATAAATCACTCACTGTATATGCACTCATTGGAGAGTGCATATATCCCTACAATGGAAGCCAGCCAATCAGAAAAGGAGGTAGGAAATGTGTCCCCGGACTTCAGCTGAAATTATCAATGATACCATTTTGGACATAAAAGGCATTTAGGTGAGTTTCAACTCACTGTCAGAACTGCTATGGAAGACAGAATTGCCCTACACAACCTTCTTTCAAGATCAAGGCAAAACCTGTGCAGTCACTTATACATTGCTATACCTGGATTAATTCCTCTGAAAAGGTGGCAAGTTCAATGCAGAGAAGTCGATAGAAAGCCGTGTGTCTTTATGTCTTTATGTTTATGGGATTTCTTCAGCCTGCTTTGTCTGGGGCCCCGGGGTCATGATCGAGGCCAATACTACAGGTTGCCTCCATCCTGCCACTTGCAGAATTACTGATAGCAGCTTTAATTAAATGTTGTCTGAGACAAATTGAACAAATATAGGTCTAGTCCCTATTAATAAGATTAATCAGAATGGCCCACAGCGTGGCACACTCACGTGAAAATTTCAGTTCGGCTAAGTATGTGTAGGGCTAAGGGGTGGTTTTTGGGAGAGGCAGTCTGCCAGGGTTCTGAGCATCCCTGCATATTCTTGCTGAGTGAGCCAAATTGGAAAGCTTACCCGTCTCCTGATACTGAGCAGTTTTTCTAGCTTGTCACATAAGCAACTAAGTAGGCCAAGTCCACTAGAGTGTGACAACCATGTAACTGCCTGTCTTCCAGTGGGAGGGGAATCTGGTTCTTTTGCCATTTGCTATAATGTTTGCTGCTTGCTCAAAAAGTGCTTTGGCCCTGGGTCCCTCCGTTGTGAAACAAACCCACTGCATGTGTAGCATCTATCTGGGCCCATGGCAGGGCCTCGGTGGGACTTGGGAGGCAAGAGAGAGCAAATATGCTGATACTCATGCTTCCGGCTGTGCCAAAAGTGATAAAGTTCTTTGTCTCTGACCCAGGAGTCTTGACTCTCCTGCCAGAATGCATGTAATGATGGCTGGCTCACTTATTGGCTTGCAAGTAGGGTAAAATCAAATCTTCGAATGTTTACAGCTCTTGAGAGAAACAACATGAGCTTTGAACGGGATAGAATTGTATTCTACTTAAACATCTCTTAATCATCTTCTGTTTTAGTATATCCTTTCGATTAATAAAAGGAGTATTAGCTGGAAATTAGCTGGACTAGGATTTGAATTAGGCAATATGGACACAGAGCATGTTTTTATTCTCCTATATCTCTCTATATGTTGCTGTGGTTTCAAAGCATTGGAACATTTTGCATTTTATTAGTGAATTTCCCATGTCTCCTTTATATGATTCTGTCTATAACTCATTAACCATCAAATTTTTCAAAGTCCTATTTTCTAAGTTGGTAATCACTTTAAATTTGACAAATCTGATCATTTTCTTGAACTTGTGTATGATAAACATTTTCAAAACAAATTAATTCTAACATGCCCATGTTTCATACTGTAACTATCATTTGAATATAACGAGCAGTTAGAAGGAGGTTGATTCAATATCAATTAAAAAATAATTTAAATCTAGTTATATCATAGCCTTTTAATTGAAAAAATTCCAGAAATCTAGATGACAAAATTTTACAAAGTAAAAATACAATCTTTTAGTTACCTTGTTCCAATTTGTAACTCATAGGCTGTGCCCACTATGAAGTTATACCTGTACTATCATTTACTAATTAACCAGGAAAGGAAAAGACAACTTCAAAATCATTTCAAAGTGTTATGAAAATGTTTTCTGAAAGAGAAAAAAAAAAAAACAAAAAGACTTACAGATATTCTGAGTACAAAATAAGTCAACTTCCCAAGACTTCTATTTCATTTTAGCCTAAGGCTATTCTACTCCTCAAGTTTTTGCTCCTATCCAGCTACTTATACCATTTCAGCAACTGAGCAACCCCAGAGCCATGGCACCAAACACAAGAAAGATATCCTGCCCCAAATTCCCATCACCTCCTTTTAGCCTCTACTTAGAGTCTGTTAGGTCGGGTTTTTTACCAAATACTGTACATCTACCCCTATTTTTAAAATCATTCACCACCAGTTATTAAGTCTACCTCTTTTTGTACACACACCTATAAATTATGACTTTTCACTTACACACCCATTCCAATTGCTGAGAAAATAGTTTGTTCTTCTCAGAATTCTATTTGTTAGTCCTTCAAAGTACTCAGAAGGCCGCTTTTGGAATTTTACACATCTTGTATACTTCTTTGTCCCTTCTGATTATACTAGCTTTCCATCAACTTTAAAGACAATATTAAATGTTATTTCTTATTCTCATCTTTAAAAACTGATTTGGAAATGAACTTTTGGAACATAATCCATTTGTAACTTGGGGACTCCCTAAAATTTTATATTGAAATATAGAAAATTTCAAATGATATAATAATGGAAAATTAATAATGCGTAAATACTTAATATTATAGACTCTTATGTCTAATGTTTAATAAGGTTAGGAACATGCCAAACATTGGTAAACATTTCCCCAGCTGGGAATATGGCTTTGAGTTAAACTGACCCAGATCTTAACATCAATGCCATTACTTTTAAGTATATGAACATGAATAAACTCTCTAACTTCCTCTGTTTTGGGTTATACATCAATAAATGTGCATAACATCTAGTTTACAGGGCCAGATGCTATGTAAATGCACCTTGCATGATACCTGGCACTTGTCACAGTGGGTGAAGTAAATCCAAGCTATTATTATCTGATGAGAAATTCAGCAAAAAATTGATCATGAGAATACGGTAGAATATGGTTTCTCCTTCCTTTTTACTCATTTGACTACTTCTTCACATTACAATAATGTGAAATATTTGTTAGACAATTGGGAAACAGAAGTTTCGCAACTATGGACAATGAAGGAAAATTAAGAAGTCTGTGTGACTGAAAAGCAAAGCAAGTAACATAGTATCAGAAATAGTTGTATGGTAAATTCTCTTGATTAGATTTTTGTTTAAAACTGGCATTTTCGAGGCACCTGGTGGTTCAGTCTGTTAAACGTCTGCCTTCTGCGCAGGTCATGATCCCAGAGTCCTGGGATCGAGTCCCGCGGCAGCCTCCATTCTCAGTGCAGAATCTGTTCTCTCTCTGCCTCTCCCCCCTTGTGCTCTCTCTCTCTCTGTCTCTCAAATAAACAAAATATTTAAAAATTTTTTTAAAAAACTGGCATTTTCTTGGGGCGCCTGGGTGGTTCAGTCGTTAAGCATCTGCCTTTGGCTCAGGGCAGCATCCCAGGGTCCTGGGATCGAGCCCCACATCGGGCTCCCTGCTCTGCTGGGAGCCTGCTTCTTCCTCTCCCACTCCCCCTACTTGTGTTCCCTCTCTCACTGGCTGTCTCTCTCTGTCAGATAAAAAAATAAAATCTTTAAAAATAAAATAAAAATAAAAACTGGCTTTTTCAGTTAAGTTGAAAATCTATAACTTTATAAGTATTTCCTTAGAGATACCTCACAAGCCTGTACCCTTGGATTCAATGTTTACTAATCTTTTGTGCCACACACTTTGCTGTGCTATTTTTCATGTATTATCTTTCAAGTGTCTGAAAAACTACCCTTTGGAGTGGGTATTATTTTTACTATCTTTTTTTAAGATTTATTATTTTAAAGAGAGAGAGAGAACATGGAGCATTAGTATGGGGGAGGGGACGGGCAGAGGGAGAGGGAGAGAGAATCTCAAGCGGACTCTCTGCTGATGGGGGAGCCAGAGGCAGGGCTTAAACTCAGGACCCTGAGATCATGACCTGAGCTGAAATGGAGTCAGATCTTAACCAACTGAGCCACCCAGGTGCCCCTATTTTTACTATTTTATAACTAAAACCAATGCTCAAAAAATAAAATGTCTTGAGAAAAATCATAGCTAATAAAATTCTAGGATTTCAAATTTTGAAACAGCCCCTCAGAACCCTGAAATCTTTCTTAGAAATATAAAAGCTTTTTAAAAATAAGGTTGGATACCTTAATATACTAATTAGATACTATCACAACTGTTAGATTTTGTAACTTTTCATGCTCTTTTTAATTTTTTTCTGCTGTTCAAAAAGAGCACTTAAAGTAGCACAATTTTCTGTAGCAAGAACCACTATTATTCACTTACAATGTAATCAACATTATTTACTCATTTTTTATTACACTTTGCTCAAATTCAGTATTAATCTTGACTACATTTCATTTCCATGCCACAACATATCTTTATTTTTATAGACAGCTTGTTAATGAGATGCTCTAATTAACTTTTCATTCTGATTTCAAATCCATGACAGAGAAAACAATGTCAGCATACTCCCATGTCTACATATGTATTTTAATAGCCAGGATTTCAATCCTGGGTTTCTGGAGTTATGATTAGAGAGATACATAATTTAGTTCAAGACTAAAAGATACAATCATGATTAAGAATATGCAATCTAGATCTTCTTAGTCCTTCTCTGAAGCTATTTGTTCAAAAACACCATGTAGATAAACAACTGCAAAAACTGGCAATAGTAACTGAAACTATATTTGAGATGACAGAACCAAGTCACAGCAGGGACCAGAAGACCAGACAACCACAGCTGTGCTTAGGCTCCCTCACCCAAGCCACACTGCATCATGACTCCCCATGTGACGGCTCCGCTTTTGTTCCCACCAGTACTTTTTTTTTTTTTTAAGATTGTATTTATTTATTTGCGAGAGAGGGAGAGAGAAAGAAGAGAGACTGTGCACGAGTTGGGGGAAGGACAGAGGGAAAGGGAGAAGCAGACTCCTCGCTGAGCAGGGAGCCAGATATGAGACTCGATCCCAGGACCCTGAGATCATGACCTGAGCTGAGGGCAGACACTTAACAGACCGAGCCACCCAGCCGTCCCCCAGCAGCACTTTCTAGACCACTGTAGACAACTGAGACAAGAAGGAGAGAGACAGAGTACAACAGGGAACCGTAGACAACAAACAAAACTTTAAACCCCTGGGAACATCACATAATGGGTAAATGGGTAACAGGTTCTTTCATCAAAGACACACTTAAGCAGCTATACCTTACTCCCGACTAAGCTACAATCAGAATCAAATAGCCAGAACTGGAGAAAAAACCAAAGCAGCAGCATACAGATCCAAACTACCTGAACACACACTAAGAAAATGAGGATTAAAAACAAAACAAAACAAAACAAAACAAAAAGAAAAAAAGAAAATGGGGCTAAGGCTTTTTTTTTTTTTTTTTTTTTGTCGTTCTGTTGTAATTCTAGGTGTAACACAAAACGGGGCCTGGAAAAACTGAGGGAGGTAAACACAATTCCTTCCCGGCACCCAAAGCTAACAACTGATATATGTGTTCTCTTTTAGAGTTGAGTAAATAGAAACAAATAAATATAAACCCTGGGATCGATAAATAATTATAAATAAAATCAAGAATAAATTTGCTAACATGTAGGGTTCTTACTACTTGTCCAACATCCTTTTGAATATTTAACATGTTTCTGTCAATTAATCCTAACAATAACCCTCTACAGTCAGATGGCACTTTATTTCCACTTTTTCGATGAGAAAAACGAAGCCAAGTAACTTACCAAATTAAGGTAAGTGGTTTGCCTGGGGTCATGCAGCAGACCTGAGTAAAAGCGAAATTAACTCAGGCGTCTCGCTCCAGAGGACACAGGCTTAATACCCACTTTCTCATCTATATCTGTGGCTTTAAAAAAAAAAAAAAAAGGAGTGAGAATGTCTAAGACAGATTCCAAAACACTTAGTGGGCATCTTCTCCAAGTCAGGGGGGAGCCAGATAGGCAGGAGGATTTGGAGACAGGAATGTCATGGGAGCTTGGTCCTCTGAGACGAAGGATCCCCACCAAGTGTCCTGCTTTCACACAGCCACCTTCCAATTAGGCTTTTATATTTTTAACTTAAAACATACTCTATACAACAAGCAAAAGCTTCCTCTAAAGGCACTATGGAAAAGCACGACGGGAAAAAATTATTTTAAAAATAGTATTCAAAACACATTTTTGAAAATAATTATTTGGTATCATCGAAGAGTGTCAAGCTCTACAAAACAAGACAATGGGCCAGAAGGAGAAGACAAGCTAGAATGAACAAGATATTATAAAGAAGTTGGCAGAAAGAAGGAAAAAAATGCAAATATCCTAAACACCGATGCTCAATTAAAAACGTTCTGAAAGCAGTAAAGAGCAGGTTTAAAAACTGAAAATTACTGATGTAGAGGAAAAACATATGAAGTACTCTGAAAATAAAACAAGAAAATCACTGAAAGGAAAGCTGCAAAAACATAACAAAATGTGAGGGAAAAGAATGGAGAACAAACTTATACATTTATTCCCATTCCTTCATTCAACAAATATGTATTTTTTCCTAGGACTGCTCAAAACCCAAAACTTCTGTTCTAAAATCATGTCCAAAAATAAAAAAATAAAATAAAATTTAAAAAATAAAGGGGTGCTTGGGTGGCTCAGTCGTTTAAGTGTCCGACTCTAGATTGCAGCTCAGGTCAAGATCTCAAGCCCTGCAATGGGGATCCATGCTGGGTGGGGAGCCTGCTTAAGAGTCTCTCTCTGCCTCTCTCCCACCCCCCCCACCTCAGATACTCTCTCTCACTCTCAAATAAATAAATAAAATCTTTTTTAAAAAATAAAAATCATGTCCATATTTTTATAGAATTCATACATTGAGCAAAGCTGACCTCTCACCCGCATTTGTTAGAATTGTGACAGAATTCCAAGAGTTCTCATAGAAAGAACTTAAAAAAAACTAAGCTATATTCAAAGATATGACCAGTAAACTCTCCAGAGCTGGGGGCAGAGAGGACCTAAAGCTACAGATCAAAGCAAGTCACTGAAGACCAGACAAATGTAACACAAGGAGCCAAATTACAACCCACCCCAAATCCCACTCTTCTGTTTTTATTTATCCTTAGCACTTAGCACAAGCTAATTGTCATATAACTCCTCATGTTATGTCTAGAACATAAGTCCAATGAGGAATTGAACATTTTTGTGTGATTCATTGATAAATCCCTAAAGAACGGTGTCTGACACATATAGATATTGATTGTTAGTTTTATTAAGAAGTGAAGTGCCCAGGAAGGGGACAGAAGACAGGCTACATACACAGAAGAAATATCAGGCCTCAAGTACCTACACTTGGGAGAAAAACCAGAAATGTGGTTGGAATGGCAGATTGGGGTCAAATAATGAAGAAGGGCGTTTTATTCTAAGTAATTTGGAGATAGTTCTAGAGACAATGGGATTTATTTATATATTTACTTAAAGTTTTTTTTTTTTTTTTTTAATTTATTTGACAGAGAGAGAGACAGTGAGAGAGGGAACGCAAGCAGGGGGAGAGGCAGATGGAAAAGCAGGTTTCCCACTGATCAGGGAGCACGATGCGGGGCTCCATCCCAGGACCCCAGGGTTATGACCTGAGCTGAAGGCAGACGCTTAACCGAATGAACCACCCAGGCTCCCCAAAACAATGGGATTTAGATTTTGAGCTGTCATAGGTAAAAGAAGAGCTGGTGTTTGAATCCAATGGGCAGAGACTTAGAAACATCTGGGACTTGAATAGACCACTGGCTTCTCCATCCCTCTTCACTCTCCCTGCCAGACTACCACAAATTCATAGAATCATACAAAGAGTCCTCAAACACTCACCATCTTACATATTCAGCCCTGTGTCTCTCCCACCCTAACGCATACACACCCGCACACGCATGCACATGCACACACAGGCACGCACACCCACAACACACACAGCTTGTTCCTCAACCACAGCAGTCTTGCTCACCACATACCGAATGTAAGATACATGGTTAAACTTCAAAGGTTTTTAGACAGAAGTTTAGTACTTTAAATACGTCAATGCTTCCCAGATATATCTGAAATTCAGTGCAATCTTAATCAAAATCTCCACAAGTTTTTTGTTGTTGTTTTTTTCTTAGTAGATCTTGTCAAGTTGAGTCTAAAGTCCATCTGGAAGAAAAACTGTGCAAGAACAGCCAAGATATTTCTGAAAAAAGTAGAATAAATAGGGACAACCAGCCTTTCTTGATATCAAAACATGCAAAAGGTTGCAGTAATTAAGATAGCGTGGTTTCAGTGCAGGAATACCTCAATGAAAAAGAATAAAGTCTGTGAATATTGGAACCTCAGATTTAGGATAAATGAACTATCTGACACTGGTGTAACTTCATTTAGTGTTAAAAACTGGGGCGCCCGGGTAGCTCAGTCGTTAAGCGTCTGCCTTCAGCTCAGGGTGTAATCCCAGAGTCCTGGGATCGAGCCCTGCATCAGGCTCCCTGCTCCGCTGGGAGCCTGCTTCTTCCTCTCCCACTCTCCCTTCCTTGTGTTCCCTCTCTCGCTGGCTGTCTCTCTCTCTGTCAAATAAATAAATAAAATCTTAAAAAAAAAAAAATAGTAGAGGCAACCTAAACGTTCAAGTTAAAGATGGTTAAGTAAATCATCATATATTCCATAAAATATGGTATCTAGGGGAGAATGCCAATAATATAACTTTCAGAAAAACAAAGAGAAAGACATAGTATGTGTGTGTGTATGTATATGTACATGTATGTATATATACACATATAAAATCTACATATATATACACACATAAAATATGCTTCTATTTTTATAAAATAACACTGAAACAGCGCAACAACAAAACAAAGTATGTTTGTCTGTATGCATGGACATGGCTAAAAACATCAGAGAACACAATAAAACTGAATGGTGAGGTTTGGGAAGGGGGATTTTTCACTTTCTATTTTAGAGAGTTCTGTATAATTGGAAATTTTAAATAAGGAACATATTTTATGTTTTACTTTTGTAATTAACTGTATATTTGCAAATGTATCATGGTATCAAATTTCAGATTCTTAAAAAATATCTATTATCTAATTTATTTTATATCAACTTTGTGAAACACAACCACACATTAATATTCAATTTTATAATGACAAAAGAAGTAAAAAGAGATGCTCCATAAAATGTAATTGGAATGCTTATACACTGGAAATTGACAGCCCCCTTTGTATGCCAAGCAGCTAGAACATTAAGTGATGCGTTATATGTCTTAGTAAATGTTCAGTGACATGAATAAGAGACAGATTGTTTCTAAAAGCCAGGAATGTAAACACCAAGTTTGAGACTCTTCCTTCTCCCACTCCCTGAACAGGTTAAGCCCTTTGCTAGACACTACTTAACAGCAACATGCTACAGACTTTTGGTCAGCAGTGCTACCATTGACTGGGATCAAAAATGGGTCTAAAAGATAGGAGGGACTCAGCCAGCTATAGCCACATATTCTAAAGCAAGAATTTTTAAAAAGACTTTTCCACTTTTAAAAGACTAGTTTACACAGTTGAATTTATGGCTCCTTCTAATAAATATATTCTGCAACTCTTAAATACCCTTCCAAATTTAAAGCAATAAACAGCGATAAAACTAACAATCATTTGGTAACCTAGGTAACATAACCTACTTTAAATGGTTCCTGAATAAAGCCATTCAACTCTGCTATACAGTATCTTTTTGCCATAATTATTATCACAAAGAAAACTTTAAAATATGATTTGAATACAGTGACTCAAAAATTAATGAGCAACACAGACTTCTGTATTAGCTTTTCAAATGTTGAATGCTATGCCTGTGTTTGATAGAAAAACATGACCCAGGAGCCGCAACTGAGTTAACAGCCAAAAGGTGTCACTTCATTGAGCAAGGTAGTTAGTATTCAAAAAACACAAAACAAGTAATTATATCAATATATATCAGAGAAGTTTCTAAGAGAAAATGAAAAAGGCAGGTAATGGGAATACTTAAACATTGTCTAGACAACATAATTGGAAAAACTGCATTTTTCACTTTTGTAAGTAGATATTCTGCAGGATTTTTTTAAAAAGATTTATTTATTTATTTGAGAGACAGAGCATGAGCAAGGGGAGGGACGGAGGGGGGGGAGAGAATCTCCAGCAGATTCCCCGCTGAGCAGGGGAGCCCCATGCAGGGCTCCATCCCATGACCCAAAGATCATGACCACAGCCAGAATCAAGAGCCAGATGTTCAACGGACAGAGCCACCCAGGCACCCCACTGGGGGATTTTTTTTATATGCACAGAAATCCACAGGAGTTCTATTGAGTGCCTCCTTGACTTGGCATCTCTTCTATTCCGAATGTATCCCTTGAGTGTCATTCCTAGAACGACTCCCTCTGTTGTAGATCCTGTACCTTAAAAATAGACTTTGATTTCTTCAGATAACTTCACAGGATTATGTAATTTAGCATTCCACCACAACCTTTGCTTAGACACTCAACCGAGTTGCTGCTTAATCCATCACCCATGTTATGCAAGCGATAGCAGGAGAGAAGCCAATGAAAGAAAGCTGCAATTGAGTAAAGAATAACAATGGTCCAGGTTTTGTGAATTGGTCTGCAAGGATATTCCAAAGGACACCCTTCTCTTAGAGTTTGAGTTATTGTCATTCATACTCCAGTGGGGAAATCCAGTTCCTCAAAATCCAATATCTCAGGTAGAAATCTAATTCTCTGTCTTCTCCTACTCTGTAATGATGCCTTGGGCTCCATGCCAATTTAATAGGGAGAATAAAAAAGAAAGCACCTCACAAAGAAATGCAAAACTAAAACTATTCTTTTATGACTCCAAAAAGGCTGTTTTTCAAGTGTATATTAGACAAAAGTACCGTTCATAATTTATTTCATTTAGACAAGTAGCAAATCAAAATGAAACATTAAAAAGAAAAGACTTTTAGCCTATTAGGTGTTCTTAATAAGCTAAAAGACCTGAAAATTTTTAAACAGGGAAAAATTTATGTATGAATACAGTAAAAAATGAGTTTTAGAATTGAAATTTTCTGAAACATTTATAAAAATTCAATAACTACTATTATTACAATAGTGAAATAGCCCAAGGGAATTAATTTTAACAACTGATTGTCCACTAAATGAGAAGCACTATATATAGATATACCTGTACATATATATATGCATATATATGTATATACATACACTCACATGTAAGTATACATATATGTATATGTACACGAATACATATATAATACGCATACATATTATAGGCAGTAAATATAATTTCAGCTCTTTTACAGAGGCAATTTTACTTGATTTCTGTTTTTCTAGGTGACAGATTATAGATTTGTGATCTCCCATTTTATAAAACTCATTTTCCTCTAAAATTGTGGGAAATACATTCATAAATGTACACTGAGCCCATCTAAAGGAGAAAAGAGAAAGTCGACATAATAGGGTTCCTTAGGCATAGAACATAAGAAAAAAATTAGCAAAACGGAAAGAGGCCCTGCACAGATGAAACCAGCATATCTGCTTTTTAATACTGTAAGTCTGAATATAATCTCCTAGAGATTCATGTTGTCAACCAAAGATATTGACTGAAGAGCACTGATTTGTGACAACGGACATGTGTGTTACAGTTCAACACTGCACGCTCATTTACTAAACTTAAAATACAAGCTTCACAGAAAAGGAAATTATGGTTGTTCAAATATTAGATTGTCCAAAGTGGCAGCTTTAATCACATTATTCCAAGGTACCTGCAAATGTTACTAAGCAAATAGCCTTTCTTGCTGAAGCTTCCTTAATGTCCTGTATAACATTTCTCTCTTAGTATTACAGGTCTGTGTTCCTTACTATGAGTTTCCTGATGGCCACAACACTTTTTTTTTTCTTTTTTGGAAGATTTTATTTATTTATTTATTTGAGAGAGAGAGAGAAAGAGACTAGGCAGAGGGAGGGGGAGCAGAGGGAGAGGGACAAGCAGACTTCACTCTGAGCACAGAGCCTGGCACAGGGCTGGATCTCACCACCTTGAGATCATGACCTGAGCAAAATCAAGAGTCGGACACTTAACTGACTGAGCCACCGAGGCACTCCCACTGTTTTATACTCATTTTTATATCTCATTACACAGTGGCTGGCATACTGTTTGGGTATTAGAAAAGAAAGCAATACATTGTTATTTTTCTTTGATAAGGAAAGTACTAGGCAATGTTCATGAATGTTCGTTATGTCATCATTCACTGATACTTACTAGACTATCTACTATGTGCTGAGCACTGTGCAGATACTTAGGTGGACTGAACTGGAGGCAAATTGCCTTTGATTGAAAAGGACGAGGAGTCAGATGACTCATTTATTATTCAACAACATTTAGTACTTCACATAAATGGAAATATTCATCAAAAGTAATGATCACACTTGTTCATAAATTAGATTCATTATGCCTTTGAGGGCAAGATGCCATTTGGCAGGTTAATCCCCTTTGCTGGGGAAACGAAAAGAGAATTTAGCTGTTAGTGCTCTTCTAGATATATTTATTCCTGGATCTCTTTCTCTCCTCCACTCAGTCATACCGCAACATATTGCATACTGCTTTAACTTGGAACAAGCACCGACTTCAAAATTCAATTTGGAAAACCTTAAAAATAGACTGAACATATCATGACAAATCAAACATTTTGAAATAACACTGTTGGCAAGGTGGCTTTTACTTAAAATTGAAAATGTTAACATTTTGCAAGAAGGTGAATTATTTTTCTTGGCAGATATGTTTTAAAGAACATTGAAAGAAAAATACTGAATAAGAACAAAAGTTTCTAAAGTAAAATCAGTTCTCTTAAAGGAAATAAAAACATCAAAGAGAAATGACAACAAAATATATATTATTTCCTATCTGACAAAAGCAACACTATCTGAACAAAAGCTTCCTACTAATAAAGCAACAGAAATTCTAACTCAATAGCCCAAGGTATGAAATTACAGAATATACTGATCCAAGTCTTCCAGTTAGATTTGAAATGTCAGCTTTTAATTCAGTAAAACCAAACTTTCCTCATAGATAGGCTCTGAGGAGTTTCTAGATTCCTCTACCTTACACTGCTGAAAGTGAACGCATTAAGCCTGACTATAGCAAGGCATTTGTTTGGGGGGTTGGGGGAAGAATTACCATAACGTTTGGGCTCAGAATCGGCAAGATGAGTGTCTAAAGGCATTAAATCCAAGCATCTATATTCAATTCACAGCCATTTTTCTTATGGTACTTTTTACTCATTTAGTCATTCAACCAACAAGTATTTGTGAAGTGCCAGGCCCCCTGAACCAGTTGTTGACTTTATAGACATATGTACTGAAGGTTAGTCAGCAATCCCTGAAAACCTCAATCCCAGCCCTGTGTCAGTGTGTGTTGTGTGTGCGTGGTGTGTATTTAAAAGAGCTATCCAGTAGCTAATACAGGACAAATATAAAATTTAAGAAGCTTAAGATGTTCAATACATTATGTAATGCTCTCATTCAGAACATGTCTGTTTATAGTTTTTAACCCACAGATACCGCTTTATGAAATCACTTTAGAAAAATTCACTTGTGTAAGGAATATAAAACAGGATTAAGGACCATGGAGTCATGGTAAAGTGATTCAATCACATCTTTCTGAATTTTTGTGGCATGGTATAGTTCTGGAAATCATATTTTTAAAGAGGACATTAAAAGGCAGGACACTGCAACACCACGGTGCCCCTTGTTTCCAGCTGGTCAAATATATGCCCATGGTCTCCGGTGTTCTCCGTCAGTTGACAAGCAGGTGCCCACAAGGCACAATTCTGACAGAGTTTATGCAGTTGCCTTAATTACTCAAAACGGTTCAGTGTCATCAGTGGATATTTTCCAGTGAGCAAAAAGTAGATTAAAGATATCAGACTTCCTCAAAGAGAAAGAAAATACAGTGCAAACTCACCAATACAGGGCTTATGAGGCTAACTTGCAGTTTTCATTAACTCGAGTTCCCAAGAACTCGAAGTGTTTTCCTTTCAAGCGCCATTACATAAACCCTTAAAAGCTACACTCGATTCTGAGGCAAAAAAATACCTTGAATCAGCCTGGTGCCTAAATCTATTCTGTTCCCTTAAAACTGAGCATTTTAAGAAACACTTCCCAATGCTCTATTTAGTACAACTCCAGGTTTTCATTTCAAATAAAACTGTTTTATTTTTAATTCCCTTCTGAAGATTTATGGTAGGGGTTTATGGTAAAGATTTCCTTTATCTCATTCCTAGTATAATCTTTATTCATAATCATAAAACATTGCTTTGTTCAGGAGACAGTTTTCCATTTGAGTGGGTTGAAGTGTGTTTGAAAGCATGATGCACTAAGTTAATATTTTTAGGTAGGATAGTCATGTCTCTAAAAGCCACACCAACACCTAAAAGAGAAATAAATAAACAAGGACAACCATTCTGTGAGGCCGCAGATCTCTGCCTTTGGCCTTGGCTATAATCAAAATGGACGATAATTCTGAATCCAGGCCGACACAATCACTTATGACTATTCCCTGATTTAGATGAAGTCTGCATTGCTCCTATTGGAATTTTGTTAGAATTTTATACTATTTAAATAAGTGTGATTATGGGAAGGAGAGCTAGAAGCAGGAAAATCCATACTGAAATACATACATGAACTAATAAGTTAGCCTGCCACAGCTCTATGGATTTTCACAGAAAACACAGGACTCCTGGATCAGGGACATTGAAACTTCTTACTCATGCCAAAAGCAGAAACAGACGTCTTCAGCATAGATGTGCTGGTTCCCTGAGTCCCCAATGCCACAGGATAACCCAGAGATCTATGTGGAGGCTGCAAATGCAGTGGGCTTGTGCCACCAGAGAGGAACCCTGAGCTTAGGGAATCTGCTACTTTTACAGCAAGCAGTAAGCAAGCCTCTGTTCTGTTCGGAGGGAGACCCATCACGCAGGATGCATTCTCGAGATGCATTTCCTCAGAGCCACCTGCTGAACAAACACTCCTGAGAGGGGCACAGGTAAAGGAATGATTTGGCACTCTCTGCAAGACCCATAAAAGCACAAGTGGACCACAGTGGGCTGTCTTGCAACAGATCTGAAAAATATTTCATATGTACCCAAAGCTGGGGAGTCCTGCGCTCCTAACCAGAAACATAAAAGCAGTTAAAAACAAACCATCCACTTCTACTTCTGCTTTGCCCTCTGAAGAAGGTGTATAAGGACAGGGCTTTTATCTGCTTTTCAGACCAATGTCAGCTCAGAACATAACACAGACCTTGGCCCCTAATAGGGGTTTAACATGTTTTTCTTGAATGAATAAATGAATTCTGCTTGCCAGTGTACTTGTCCCATTCTATTAGACACCCTGCTGATTGACCACTTGCATCTGCTGTATTTGCTGCTTAGACGGCTATCCTTTGCAGTGAAAAAAAACAAAAAACAAAAAAAAAGGCAGCTTATTCCTGTAAACTAACACTAAAGGCTTTCTAGTCTCTGTTCCCAGACCCTTGCTCTAACTCTCCTGCCCTTTATCTACCCTGGAGCTTTTATATCACTAACCTGGCTTTGCTCTCCACAGTGGTGCATCCTTACCTCCTACTCTCCTGGTTCTGACACCCATCCATACTGCCGACAAGGGCAGACTGTCTGGTCAAAATCTAGTTTCAAAACCGGACTTAGTCATCCACTCGCTGCAGGAGCTATGTCATGCTCTGCAGTCTCTCTTGGAATCAAATTCTTCAAAATGATAATAATAATAGAATCCACTTCATGAGAACCAAATGAGGTAAAGCATGTGTAACCAGTTTGCAGAGTAGGCTGGACTCAGAAGGATTCAACAAAGAATAAAACACATTGTTTTTTAACATTATAGGCTTCTAAAATTCACTTTGGAGCACCATTTCTTCTCTTCCCTGGACAAAATTTGGGGCATATCCTTGAGATTTTTAACGACTTGCAAAAATCAATTAACAAACAGATCTTATACTATGTATTTTAAGCTACTAACATTTTTATCTTAACCAGTTAAAACCAACATACTACCCTAGCCCAGGCATAACCAACAAATTCCAAAGGCCAACAGTGGGGAAAAGACTTGTGGGTTGCTTTTTTCATTTGTTTGTTTTTCAGTATGCTTCTCCTTTAAGTCCCAACTCCTTGTCTGAGCCGCTACCTCTAAACATCTTCTGGCTCTCCCTCTCCAGATAGTAGGAGAACAGGAGAAAGGTGAGGATAAAATCAAAGTCTTATTTAACTAAGGCTGTTGACATCCAAATACTAGTAATCTCTATGGGGATACGTTTCTGAGTCATTCAAAGACCTCCATCTCTTCTCACTGGGTCCTCCCACTACCCACTCCTCAGTAGAAGGAGCAAAACCCTTTGGCCAGATTCCTCAGGACTCACACTCAACTCCTGCTATATATTCCATTAGCTTCTTTCAGGTAGAATCACCTCAGCCATTGGAGGTGCACGGATTTGAAAACATATGCCTTCCCATTGAGAACTCATCCAAAAAAAAAAAACTCCCAAGATCTTACTCATCAACAGAAAGGAAACACTCTTACATCTTACAATAATCTTTATACACCTGCTTGATTTCTTTGAGGGGGAGGAGCAACTCTCTTCAAAGCTCTTCAACCTCACAACAAAACTGCAGTGAGAAATGAAAGACAAGCAAAATAGTTAAACATTAATGTATCTACCATCATACTCACTAGTCATTCATTTGGGAAGCCTCAGAGTAATTTGAGAGCGTCAGATTCAGGACAAGTATGTAAGAGGAGTAATGAAAGCAAGTGCAGGAGATAATTGAAGTTCATGCAACAATATAATTAGGGAATCATCAAAAGTGTCAGAAGAGGGTTGAAGTTATGTTTGGTGTCTGCTGCTCTATTTCCCTGGCAATTTGGTTGTCAGAGTAAGACTGACTAAAGTTAAGGTTTGTTCTATACATAACTGTCTTGCCTGTAATGGCAAAACACATATTCTAGGATTTCTTTGTAGTTCTATTACTTTGAACAACTTGGTCAACATGTCTTAAAAGTCGTGCTATTTTTGGGGGGCGCCTGAGTGGCTCAGTCGTTAAGCGTCTGTCTTCGGCTCAGGGCGTGATCCCGGCGTTCTGGGATCTAGTCCCACATCGGGCTCCTCTGCTAGGAGCCTGCTTCTTCCTCTCCCACTCCCCCTGCTTGTGTTCCCTCTCTCGCTGGCTGTCTCTCTCTGTCAAATTAATAAATAAAATCTTAAAAAAAAAAGTCGTGCTATTTTTGGACTTCTGTTAAAACAGCATCTGTTATCTATCTGTCCTGAAAGGGAGCAAAGGTCATGCCCCCCAAATGAGAGTAGTATTTATGATACATAGCAGATCAGTTGCATTCCCCTTTTCCTACATATAATAAAACAGCTGCTTGTTATCAAACATACTTGATGGAACCTGGTTTCTATGAATTCTCAAACATTATAAAGTATTAATAATATTCTTATTACAAAACCCTGATCACATTAGTGTTCATTTTATATTCCTTTATTTTGCTCCAAATGCTCTCTGTTACAAATCTCTATTCTCTTCCTCACAACTTCTTTAAACTTTCTTCTCCCATCTACCTATTTATCTTCAAATATCCAAAACCTTTCTTATTTGGGCACTTTAGCATCAATGTTACACATTTTCCCATAGAATGTGAACAAAGATTTTAGATTCTAGATAATAATCTAAAACACCTGGGTGAAAATGCACATCTATAGAGTTGAGGACAGAGGATAAAGGAAATTAATTTCTCTATATATGTTTTGTGGCTCTCTCTTTATCTTGCCAGGAAGAGTTTATGCCAAGTAAACTAATAATGTCTAACATTTGAATGGTGCTTTGTATATTCTAAGGCACTTTTGACTGTATCATCTCAGTAATCAGTGGACATCAACACTATTCTGTGAAGTATATTAGAAGCATAACATGTAGAGTTAGTATTTTCCAAAGAAAATAACCCTGGTTTCTGAGTTCCCTTAGCCCTGCTAGTTCCTAATAAAGCCTCCCATAAAGAAAACTCACACAATACAGATTCCTTGGTGTTTTCTTCTCATAAAAGCTCCTTGATACTCAAAAAAAAAAAAAAAAAAAAAAAAGTAAATTCAAAGAGATAGTGGGTTTAATTTCCCCCGGGAGCACTGTTTTCATTTAAGCCTAGCCTGATTACTATGAGGCCCTAGATACATAACTTCTAGGATTGTTGGTTAGAAGGAAGTCTAATACTCAAAGATCCTTGTGCTTTTTCTTATTGCAATATTATACAGCTAAGAAAAATGTCAGCCACCAAATCCCTGAGTCTTCAACAAATTAAGGATTATGGAATTAATATAACACAGGATAACCAATAATAGTAAAAGTTAACATTCATATCAAAAAGTTACTGACCACCTGGTAAAGGTTTCTCAAACCCTAAAACTTAACTTCAGAGTGAAAATCACAAGTTAAGTCTGAATCAAGAGCAGATTACATAGGTTTGTTCAGAATTCTCAAATCCACACCAAGACAAATTTAGGGTAACTTCTTTTTTTTTTTTTTCTCTCCAGTACATCCTTATTTTTCGTGCAGCATGTTACCTCGTTTCTTGAAAATCAGCTGTCAAAAATCTATGACTAGTAGTTCTCATCCTTGAGTTGAAAAACATTTCAAACTCAAACAGCGATATTTCTTCATTCATCTTAAAAACTATAGCAATATTGATTGCAGGAAACATAATGTATTTGAAATCAAGATTTTAAAAATAGGAAGAACGGATGACTATGCATGTCTACAATAAGTATTACTAGCTATTTTAAATTTTTCCATCAACATTTATTTAAAAGACTAGTTTTGCTAGCAGACAAGCAGCTGTGGGTATCAAAGGAATAGAGAAAATGACAAAACATCCACTTGGGCACAAGAAAACTCTATCCAGGAAATGTGCTTCTTCTGCAAATTGAGAAAAGACTGTTGTATAGCAGTACAGCACCTGAACTCAAATTTAAGAATACCAGCAACCTGGGGCACCTGGGTGGCTCAGTCGTTAAGCGTCTGCCTTTGGCTCAGGGCGTGATCCCGGCGTTATGGGATCCAGCCCCACATCAGGCTCCTCCACTGGGAGTCTGCTTCTTCCTCTCCCACTCCCCCTGCTTGTGTTCCCTCTCTCACTGGCTGTCTCTGTCAAATAAATAAATAAAATCTTAAAAAAAAAAAAAAAAAAAGAATACCAGCAACTTATGTTATACACCATGACCACATGCTCAGTTCATAAGCTGACATTTAAGTAGCCCCTTACTATCAAAAAGCAGTGGTATAGAATTATTTGAAATAATATTCACTATTTTCTTTATTACATCTCAATAGTTCTATTTTGCCAGATGCACATGTTGGATAAACTATATTTATGTAGATGACATTTACCTTATAATACAGTAAAGACAATAGCTACATGATATGTGTTTCTTCTTACTCTCTCAGATTGACCTCCTTTACTGTATCTTAAATATTGGTCATCTTCAAGGCTTTGTCCAAGCGCCTCTCATCTAGCTTTTCATGCATTTTGTAGCAATATTAGCCACTCCGTTTCTTAAATTTCCAGACTGTGGAAATGGGTGTGGATGAATGTCTAGGTATCTTCCTGAACACTCTTCCCTGCACTCAAGGAGTTTCCGGCCCATTAACACAAGTGTATGTTGGATTATCTTACAAAGAAGGGTAAGATTATTGTCAAAAAGTATTGAATCTCATTTAGTTGGAAAGCACCAGAGAATGATAGCTAGAATACTTGCAATGATTAGCAAAGAATGGACAACTTTTCAAAAGGCCGAGATGAAAGATGTTGTGTTCTACTTAGAGGGAAAATCATAGGAGAAAAAAATCACGCATGTAGAAGGACACAGGGTAGGTTTAAGGAACCTGAGAAGCACAGGTTGAATAGTGGGTATGGTACCCCACACTATCTACATCTAAATCCACCCAGATGTGACTTTTCCATCTATTTACTGCTGCTCGTTATGAGAATTGGACTGGGGAAGTTTGAGAAAGCAGGAAGAATAACAGGGGGTAAATAAACAACTCTGAAATGCTTGGAGCAATCACATTCCTATGTGGCTCCTGGTTCACTAGGGCTGAGAGGCCCCCAGTGGTTGCTGTGGTGGGAGGGAGGCAGAAAAGGAGGGAAGAGCCCACAGGGTTGACTCAATCACTGGGGCAGAGTAGCTCCATAAAGATATGTTGAAATTCTATTGAAGTTCTTATTCAAAAAGAGGGTGAAAGGGCAAAAAAGAATAAAAAAAAACTTAAAATCAATTTCTTAGAAAGAACACTAGGAGAAAGAGCCATTGGCACATGAAGGAATGAAAGATCAATGAGAGGAAGACAAGGTCATGTCAGAAATACCTAATGTTATGGAAACACAAGGAAAATGAAATGGAACCTTAATTCCAAAACAGAATAAAAAACATTGGTTTTTTTTTTCATTTTCCAATTATAGAAAGAAATCTTTTTCTTTTTAAAGATTTTACTTATTTATTTATTTATTTGACAGAGAGAGAGAGAGAGCACAAGCAGGAGGAGCGGTAGGCAGAAGGAGAAGCAGGCTCCCCAGTGAGCAGGGAACCTGATGCGGGGCTCAACCCTGGGATAATGTCCTGAGCTGGAAGAAGGCAGATGCTTAACTGACTGAGCCACCCAGATGCCCCTAAAAAGAAATCTTTTTTCATCTCAATATACTTTTTAGCTTTTTTTCAACTGGCACACATTCTTTCTAGTGGCAAAAATAAAACAAAACAAAAAAACACTTATTAGGAGATTCCAACTAAAAAAGCCAACCAATACCATTCATTAACAGCAGGTCCCCACTTGATAACTCAAGATTCCTCTAAATTGTATAGTAAACTACATTTGAAAACAACAAAATAATATTCTCTCGTGTATATTTGCAAACATAACTGTTAAATCTTCTGATTCCCCTCTAACATGGACATTACCCTCTGATATACTCTGGTTATTTCATTCTGGGTGTGCTCTTCAATTACAAACAATAAAATTCATAATTCAGTTTTTGGAAAATGCTGTATTAAACAAAGGAGTATATACACTGTTTTTTTTTTTTTCAGTTGACTAAAATGAAATTATTTTTAATGATGGTACCTTCATTACAGCAATCTTGATGTTATCAGAAAATATTTTGATTTATTTTCTTTTGGCCAGAATAAAGTAATAAATAATAACTAAGTCTCGTGTATGTATGTGTATGAATATATATTTTTCTTTATTTATTATTTATATTAAGATTCCTCTCTTTCTTTCTCCATATACATGTATATATGTATAGACATACACATCTCAATGGTACAAAATACAGTAGCATCAAGTACTAAGAAACAATTTGACTGCAAGTAACCTGGGGATGACATTTCTTTCCTCATGCAAACTATGTCCAATAACCAATTGTTAATTATACAGCTGTGGTCAATAACGCCAGTGATCTTGAAAAACATTTCTAAGGTCCAATTTCTAATGCCCAGAAATTAGTGAAATATCTATAAATTTGAGTAATTTTTTTTCAGGAAATGCTTGGTCTTCAATGTCCGCTATGTTCTCAGGGGTCTATGGAGGGAAATTTTTATAACTTTCTCCCTTTGGTTCTCAAAGTGACGGTATAAAAATTTCATCAGAAATTAATTGGACACTGAAGGGAACACTGAATTTTCTAACTGGTGATTATTTCAGTTGTAAGTATATGGAGTCAAAAGTCCATTTCAAAAGTTTCTATCAGATTTGAAACACTTTAAAATAGCTTTGGTCTGATTATAGTATAATCAATCCATTTCCTTAGGAGATTACCTTCATATCACAACAGGCAATCCTGAAAGAAACATACTCATCAATTTCAAGTTTGAGGCATTAAAAAGAGATGATGACATTTCACAGTTTTTCCAGACATTTAGTCACTGGTCTTCAATTCCTTTGCTCCAAATATAATTGTTAAGGGCTAAACTGTGTTCTCCCGTAACTGTTACGTTGAAGCCCTATGTCCCACTACCTTAGGATGTGACTGTCTATGGATATGGGGACTCTAAATAAGTAAGTTAAAATGAGGCAAGTAGGGTGGGCCCTCATCCGATCTGACTGATGTTTTTATGTGAAGAGGGAATGTGAACACACAGAGAGACACTAGAGACGAGCCTAGACCAGGGAAATCCTTTGTGAGGACACAGTGAGAAAGCAGCTATCTGCAAGCCAAAGAGACAGACCTCAGAATAAACTAAACACACCGATACCTTGATCTTGGAGTTCTAGTCTCCAAAACTGCTAGAAAATTTTTAAAAATAATTTCCTGTTGCTTAAGCTACCCAGTTTGTGTTATCTTGTTATGGTAGTCCTAGCAAACCAATAAATGATTTTACCACGCATCATCATCATTCACATGAAAGAAAATTGCACATTTTCTTTAGTCATCATAAGTTCTCTATGAAAGAAAGGTTGACAGCTGCAACATTTGGAGTAATATTTCACCTACATAATGTTGCCCTGCCTTACCTACTATTTAGCGTATTTAGATCACAGTCCAGTAAAGCTCTCCTCCTCCTCTTCTTCTTCCTCCTTCTCACTATCACCACCATCACCCCAACAACACCAATGTCTAACTAAAATGTTGTAGGAACTATTCTAAATTCTTTATATATGAAAACATTTAATTCTCACAATTCTGCAATTACTGTATTCATTTTATCAGCTGGGAAACAGACACAGAAAGGTAGGTAAGTTGGCCAAAGACACAGAGATGGGATAGAAATCCAAGCAACCCAACCACAGATCGTTCCTTAACCATGACTTTATAGGGTTTAAAAACACCTCGCTGCCATTTAGAAAGTGAAACTGTCTTCCATTTTGGCTCAATTACTGTCCTTGGATAACCTGAATCTTTATTTCAAAAGTCTTGTCTACTTTTTACCCAAAGATTTTTCTCTTTTATGTAATGCCAATAGCTTTTTGGCTGAGAAAGATAAGTAAGCTAAAGCTAAATTTTGTTCAGTTTAGAAATGGTCATAAATAATATTTCTGTGATATGGGATAACTTTTAAGTATTAAACATTGTTTGAACATCCTTGGTAAATCTACCAATTGGAAAACCAAATTTACCCTTGCCACAATTATTGATATATCATTAAAGCACTACCTTAAAATATAGATCAGGTATATTATAAACCTCAAATTTTATCTCCCAACAGGAAAAAAATTTTAAATTAGATTTTTCCTTAAAGCTTATTAAATGAAAAGAGTAGCAAACTCTTCCATCATTCACTTATAAATCAATGTTAAATTTCATTGTGATATGTGTTTGAGAAATTGTTTTCTGCCATCTAATCCAATCAAATAGGAGTAATCCAAATACATTCTAAGGTTGCAGCACACATAGAATTTCAAGTGTTCATTTAAAAAAAGATAGAGTAATGGAAACAGTTATCATTGAGTTTCTTGTATGGAAAAGAAGCACTGTCTCCTATAGCTCAGAAATGTAGAGTAAAGGTTACCCGAGCTGAAATCTGACTCTACCACTTTGTAGCAGTGAGATCTTGGGCAAGTTCTTCAGCCTTTTGCCACCTCAGTCTTCTCTTCTGTGTGTATAATCATAATGCATACCTCAGAGTTTTTATGAGGATTTAAACTGTTAACATTTATAAGTCATTTAAACTATAATTTGGCCATAGTATCTTCTACATATGTTTTTTAAAGACATGGAAATATTATACTTTTGTAGTTAACCCAAGATGTTAGTGGTGGCAAAACACATGTTGTAAGGAACCATTTCCTTAGTAGGTGTGAGAAACCACATCACATCCCTGAAGTTTCCTTGTTTCTGTATCATTACAAGAGAAATAAGAAATCCAACAAACAAGGACTAGACCTGTGAACATTACTAAAACTCATATAAAACAATCTGAATCATGAAAAATGCACTTCAAATCCAAGCTACTTTTTGTTGCTCCAATGTTGCCACTGGATGTTTCTTCACCAAAAACATACTAAAAGTACTCTTTCATGATTTAAATGAGAAGCTCTTCAGTCAAAGGAAATACGAAATTTTGTCTTAAGTAATGTAACTTTAACCCTTATTCTCCTTTTGTGTCTTTACAAACCCTGAGCAACGGAGAAAGTAAACAAAATAAGGATAGAATTCTCTGTGCTTTGATCTGAGTAAAACACTACAAAGAAAGTGTATCTCTCATCCAGATCTTTTCACTAAGGCTGACTGCAAGAAAATGCTTTATTAATTCCCATGCATGGCACCAGACAGGCAGCTGGGCACATACTTTTACTAGTGGATATTTTATCATGTCAGTCTGCCTCCATTTTCTGATCTATAAATCGTACACTGGGGGTGAAAGTGTATGTGTGTGTGTGTGTGTGTGTGTGTATGCACGCACTTTGTAGAAAATGAGTATATGTGTGTATGATGTATGCATGTTTTATAATAGTTCAAAACATGTGCTTCACTCATTTTTCATCACATGTAAAGTAAATAATTATCATTAAGATTTATTTAGCACCAACTATGAGCTAGTCACTTTTCTGAATACCTTCATTATATTAACTTACTTAATCGTTTCGACATGCAAATGAGATACGCAATATTGCTGTCCCCATTCTACACAGAAGGAGGGGAGCTTGCCCAGAATCATGTGGTGGGCATGCAGGGAAACACACGTAACCATGTATGCTGATTCTGCAGTTCTTCTCAAGCACTCCCAGGGCTTCACTACCTCATCAAATAACGCTTCCGAATAACCACGATACGCATAAGCAAAATGCAGCCCCAACAACCACTAATGAAACAATACTTCAATTTCACTGACAGGCCAAATAATTACAAGAAGAGCTGAAAATGCACCAAGAATTATGTACCTACTTCAGAACATTTCTCAGCCCTCAAAGCCACTGAACATTCTGTTCAGCAGGACATACCAGTTCACCATCCAACAGTTCGCCTAACGCAACTCAACATTGAACCAAAGCAACTGAATTCATTAAGGGTTTACTGAGCTCTTCTAAGTTGAATGTAGGCATAGTGAGAGAAATAAAAAGTCACAGATGTACCTAACATTTACATCAATAATCTCTCTATGAATTAGATATAGTGATAGTCTAAATTATCAAACAGTTCAGGCAAGTAAGAATTAACCAAATATTGATTTTTTTCCCTTTAAGATCTATTTTTATCTTACTATGTCATCAGTAGCCAAGAAGCAAGCCAATTAGAAGCTAAGATCTTGCATGCTATTCAATTCTACTATCATTTCAGTCATTAAAATGCACAATACTTAAGAACAAATTTCTAAACAGACCCTCGTGGCTAATTTTTGCATCTGTACTTTTGTTTCATTGGGCGCTGCTTCTTTTTTCCTTTTTAGACTGTTTTTTCTACTAGCAAAAGACTAAAATTCAAAGCTAAAACTTCTTTGGAAAGGTTACATATGATGTTTTAGTACCAATGTATTATTACCTGTCATCTTAATGTAAATAACTGAACACGGGATGATAGGAAAAAAATTAGTCTTAAGGCTCAACTGTGTTCCAGGGGTGAGCTAATTTCTTAGCGCTACTTTAACAAATTATCACAAATTTAGTGTTTCAAACAAATTTATTATCTCACAGTTCTGTAAATCAGAAATCTGAAATGGGTCTCTCTGGGCTATAATCAGTATCTTGGCCGGCTGCAGTCCCTACCAGACCCTCTAGGGCAGGCTGCATGTCCTTGCTTTTTCCTCTTCTAATCACTACCTTAATTACTTGGTTCATGGCCCAATTCCATCTTCAAAGCCAGCAATGGCCAGTTGAGTCTCTCTCACATCTCATCACTCTGACACTGATTCTTCCACTTTTCTTTCCCTTCCACATTTAAGAACCTCTGTGGTCACACTGGGCCCACCGAGATAATTCAGGATACTCTCCCTAATTTAAAGTCAGCTCATTAAGAACATTATCTCATCCACCACTTTAATTCCCCTTTGCCCTGTGGTATAACACAATCAGAGGTTCTGGGGGTCATATGTGAACATCTTTTGGGGGACCATACTCTGACCGCTGCAAGAGGCCATTCTTTCTTTGATATTTAGACATCATTCCTATCAATCTTTCTTTCAACGCAAGAGGAAAGACCGAGAGATCATTTCTAAATTGACGTGTGTCATATACTTGTATGACATATTCATAATATGTAACATATGTATAAAACAAGGACATCATACCCATAAACTTCCTGAGAGAAGTTCCTCTTTGTCATTTAGCTCAAATACTTCTTCATAAGTGAATTCTTCCCTGGCCTTTCCAAAGTAGGATATTTCCTCCTCTGCATTCCCTTAAATAAAATGATACATTTACTACTCTACTAGTGAGTTTATCAGATTACTCTTGAATATATATTCTCACATCTCTTTCTCGCTTTCTCTCTCTCTCTCTCTCTCTCTCACACACACACACACACACACACACACCCTCCTCTCCTTTCTCTATTCTACTCTCTCTTTTCTCTTCCTCTGTGCCTGGGATTTGATCTGTTTGAGAGCAAAGGCATACAGTTGCCATTTTTCAATCTGTCCAACATGTAACAAGCTTATTGGCGGCACTTAAATATTTGTGAAATACAAGTTATTGTTTTATTATTATATCATATAGTAGTATATAATGTTATATATGTATATTGTGTATAATTATTATCATATTGCTATTACTAGTATTTAGTTACCCTGGCATAAGAAAACTAACTTTTCCTTACAGGACACTAGTGCTGAGGCATATTTTGAAACCCACAGAAAATAAAATTCCAATTCTTCATCATAATACTAACTAGAAGAACACACACAAAGAGTCAAACTCTTTGGGAGTCTGACTCTGGGAGCTAATTTGGGAGATTTCCTAACCAGTGCATTATTCAACTCTCACACTAAGAACTGGCCTGATAAGTCACCAAGTATTTAAGCCCATTCGGTTGGTAGTGGGAGCTCCCATGCTAGAGAAACAAGTATCTTCAACAACTTTAGGTTTCTAGGCATTATCCAGTGTGCGCTCTACTTATCAATTACTTTGCACAAGATCTACAGACACCAGCTCCAGGATAGAGATAAGTAACTTCAAACTCACATACTTAGTTAAACTTCTCAAATCATTCTGCATACAATCAATCTCCAAATTATACAATGTGATGAATGGTCAACATACTGTAGTTTCCTCTGCACCACAAAAAAGTAGAATAAACCACTAATAAATTAGTAATAATAAATTAGTAATAAGTTTTCTTTCATTTTTGAAGAGATAATGCTATGTTTTATTTGATGTCTACTACATTCCTATGGAATTTAATTCCATAGGAACATTAATCTTTATGGCAGCTTAATGAGAGGCACACTAGTATCCCTACTTCATAGGAAGAAACTAAAGTTTAGGGTGTTACACCAGCCCCTTGTTGCAAAGGTCACAAAGCTTTAGCCTCCTCCAATGACTAAGCACATGCACTTAAACTGTAAGCTTTTCTACATCCCATGAATCTGAACAAATTAAGTGATAAACCTCTCTATGACATCAGAAAAGGAAGAGAAGGGAGAATATACCCAATCTCAACTATATAGTCAGATTATTGCTCTCCAAAAGAAGCCTATGCTTACATACTATGATGATTAAATAAACCAATAATAACAATCAAATAAAACGATCTCAGTTCCTAAAGCTATTAGATCATTTACATGTTTACATACTCAACTATCTTAAGGGAAAGCTAGCCATACCTAACTCTATAATAAATCCCACTGTAGGCTAAAAGTTTGAAAAAAGATTAACATTTTAAATGGTAAAAAACAACACTCTCTGAGCGGCACTGCAGAAAACAGTTCCTATTCTAGAGATTTCAATCTACCAGATTAACACAGTAATCTATATTACTATTCAATATAGTAATCTTGGTAACAGCATACTAACCAGAAGCTGTGATTGATCATTAACTCTGTTTTAAATTTTTTTAAATAAATTATTTCTTTATATTAATCTTTTGAAATTTACTTTTTTAAAAAATACAAGTTCTCTCAGTGAAAATACAAAATAAGCCTTTCGTTGTAAAAATTTTTAAGAAGTCTTTAGTGTTTAAGTAATCACATTGTGTAAACATAAAGGTTCTTCAAAAAAAAATCAAAAGATAACACAACTTTACAGGTATCATGCCTAGTGTCTTTCCTTTATGATTTCTGTTTTTTCCTCTTTGTGAAGAGTAAGTAAGAAAGAATAAGTCAATGAACACACTAGGGAATATCCACTACATGGCATGCAGAGTTTGTAGATGAAGTGGTTCATTGACTTTATTTTTGGCTCTTTGCCATTAAAGCTACACCATTAAAGCTCCATACTCATGTTGATGTTTTATTTCCTACTGGTACCATAAAGCCAGTCACTTTTATCCCTTCAGTTTTCTTTTGTCAACTTAGTCTATAAATTAAATTGGTTCAATTGACTCAGAGTAGCTGAAGTTGAAAAAATCAGCAGGTTTATACAAAAAATCTTTCTTAAGCCTTTGAAAAAAGCATCACCAAAGAGCGTACTTCAAAAGAAAAATAAAAGCAAAAATACTCCCAAAGTCACATATATTTTAAGAGAATATGCCAAACAGTGAGGTGCAGAAGAAGGGTGGTTGTTGATTCAACTAATAAAATTACCAGTTTCTGATATGCTAACACTATTCAGACCTATAAAAAGTATCAGTTCACTGGCAGGAAATAGAAGAGGGGGAAAAAGTGAAATTAAAAAAAAATAGAATTTGATAGAAAAGAAGGAAGATAAGTTATGAATTTCATAGGATTGTTGATGCCTGTATAGCCTACACTAGGTCAGACAAAGCCAACCTGACTAAACCAAGAAAGGCATGTGATGTTCACTAACAATGAAAAAAATTAAAAAAAAAAAAAACACCTGCTTAAGTTTGACATACCCACATGCACATACACACCCACTATACACACACCCATATATTAAAAAAAAAAAAAAAAAAAGCCCAGGAATATACAGGAATATCATGTAGTCACAGGGAACTAATAAGGGCTATTAGCAATTCAGTCCACACATTCTCAGTGAAAACAATTTGTAAAGACCCTACTTACACAAAACATTTATATTGATTTTATTGTATGAATAGAAGTTTTCAGCTTGGGTTTACTATTTTGTTCCACCAGACAAATTTAGCTCATGCTTCAACTGCATCTTTCCAATTTGATGACCTGTGTGTGTACATGTTGGGAGCGGGGGTACAGTGGAGAAGGGTAGGGAGAAAGTCAGGTGAGAGATTTCTTGAAAAGACTTCTTTAGAACATTTAGAAACCGAGTGATTGATATGTGTGATGATGCCATTTTAAAAAAGAATACTAGAATATAATTCCACTGTTCTGGTATTTTTTTTTAAATATAAAGGGCTTTTTTTTTTCTATTTATTGCCAAAGGATTGCTAATAAATGTGAAAATACAAGACAAACAATAATAAAATATCAACAATCTTGTGAAACATTGCCAAATGTCTAGTACTGTCATCTTTTTCTTGCATTATCATCATTTAACTATAATAATTTTTTAAACTGATATTATAGACATATATCTTTTCTTTAGTGGAATTAAGATATGGATTCAATGTAATCAAGAAAAAGTTTTTTAAAGTACTTATCTGTCTTTATTGAATCATATTGTACAAATAGGATCATGCCATTGAAAGAATGTTTCCTATATTGGTTATGTGACAATTTCAACAATGGAAATAACCTATTTTACAAAATATGGTTGTTTGAAAATTACCATGAAATGTCTGAAACCTTCAACTTCAAATGCACTAAATTCAATTAAATAGTTCATGAGTTAGTTCATTAATATGTATATCAATATATTATGTGTACTGTAGGGGCCAAGTTAGGCCACTCCCATATGTGCCACTTTGGCATGCACTTTATGCTGAGCTGAAAACAACCAAGGCCCAGAAGCCCTAGGAAGAAACTCTTGATACTGTTCCCTTCCCCACAACTGCCCAAAAGAATTTAAATAGAGAACCTGCTTCAGGAAGAGAGCTATCAACACAGATAACTACATTATAATATGAACTAGGTCTGATAGACAGGGAGGAACCTCCCAAGGCCTGTTTAATCAAAGTCCTCTTTGTGTTCCCTTGTTTCCATATGAACCAAAAAACATTTGTTCACCAAACATTTACTCTTTTTCACCTCCCTATGAATTGTAGTCATTCCCTATGAAGTCCCAGACCACTACCCCTCTTCTCCTCAGTTTAGGATGACATGTATACCTCATTTTGCTTGACTGTCTTTGGAATCTCACATCTGTGTGGATTTTCCATACCTACGGAATAAAATTTGATTTTCTTCTGTTAATTCCTCATGTCAATTTGATTCTTAATTCAGCTAGAAGAATCTTGAAGGGTAGAGAAAATATTTCCTCCCCCCAGTACCTATAGGTCTTTATCATGACCAATCATGAAGCACTGCTTTTGTTACGCTCCTTCCCCATTTATTCTCCAAACTTTCAGGAAGATGGGGAAGGTGAGAAAGGGAACCATGAGAGTGAAAGAGCAGAGCACCAAGTATCCCTTGTCCTGAATTCCTTTTTAAAATGTTCATGGCTTGACAAATAAAGATGCTACTATGGACACAAAATAAAATAAGAAAAAAGCAAGCTCAGTATTTTGAAAGGAATTTTTGTTTGCCTCATAGACAAATTGGGTTTATCTAAACTTGGGTTTCTTCCTCCTTCCTGGTACTTCTTTTATCTCCCAAGTTTGCCCTAGCATAGGTCTTGCTTTTTTAATATTCACTGAAATTACTTATGCCCAAGTCATTTAGCTGTTTTGTTCTATAAAATCACAAAAGGACAGGCAGGTGTCCTTTGCTATCTGAAACTAGAGAATTCTTATGAAACCTTTCGTAAGCCAAAATGGTGTAAAGCAAAGAAGCAATTATCATTAATTTATACTGAAAAAATTTGAGCATTCTCAGACCTCAAAAATAAACTCTCTTGGGCTTTTCTCATACCTTACAACACATCTTGCTAATGATGCACAAAGTAAATTGAGATTAAAAAAAAAAAAAAACAGATGGTCACATATACACTTCAAAACTATGGTGGCTTGATGCTCAGATGTTGAGTGTAGTTCCTGTGGAAGGAGCTGGGTGGCGCCATTATTCCTGCTCCAGGTGAGTGCTGCCTCTGTAAAGTCTTGCTGCAAACTATGCTTAGCATTTTGTTTTTCATTGTTTTTGCTTTTTGCCTTTTTTAGTAAAAGAGAGAATCTTCTTTGGATTTCAGTTAGTGAAAACAGGTACTAATGTAGGTTTTTCATAGAAGTGAAGTGGTATAAAGTGAACTTTTGGAAAGCAAACTTTGGAAAAGCAGTATGCTGTATATTGAATTCCCTTGATTCTAAAATGAATATTGTTACATAATGACTTTTGTAAAAATGTGTTGTAAATTCAATAATATATTTAATTAAATAGTATTATTTGATTGTTTTTGACGTTGACTTATCTCAGAAAATGTGCTGTAAACTCAATTTTTTATATTTTGCAGTCTGTGATATTTAGAAAAGGGGAAAACAAAACAAATTTTATATTAGGGAAACAATCTACATAGAATAAGACAGATACCCAAATTCTGTGAAGCAAACAGCACTGTATTACAGAAATAGAATACCAAAAAACAGAGATGAGTGGTCTAGCAAAAACTGTTCTACAAAATGCTGGTTCCTGAATAGCAAAAATAAATTGTTCAAGTTTCTGCATGATTTTTTAAAATTTTACCCAACTAGAAAGATAAACAATTTTCTGTGGTATTCCATAAATACTATGAAGAAGGCCACTCTTCTATCTTGAAAAAAAATAAAAGCAAAAATAAAATTAAATGGAAGAGGTTAAAAAAATAGAGGAATGTGGTTATTTATCTGAATTTAATAAATAAAAAAGTCCAATTATTATATTGTCATTATGAAAGCTAAAATAAGTGACATCTAAAAAGTTAATCATGGTTTTAAAAAAACTGTCTTTTTCCCTTTTTCTAACAAGTTCATAATTGTCCATGAATACAGAATTGCTTTCACACATTACTTACAAAACTGGTCATTTTAAGAGCAGTGCTTGGTTTCCATCAACTGCTCATTATAGTTTTAACCATTTTATCAAAATATGTGTCCCTTTATTACTACAGTTAATCTCTAAACCAATGAAAACACATTATTGCTCTAAAAAAATAAGTATTTTCACTATAATGATGAATTATTAATTAATTTTTAATTTATGTCTTTACACAAAGAGAGAGAGCACAAGCCGGCAGAGCAGCAGGCAGAGGGAGAAGCAGGCTCCCCGCTGAGCAGAGAGCCCTATGAGGGGGCTCGATCCCGGAACTCGGGATCATGACCTGAAATGAAGGCAGCCGCTTAACCCACTGAGCCACCCAGGTGCCCCCATAATAATAAATTTAAATAATTAAATCCTAAAATAAGTTAAAGATGTTGCAAGAAATTGTAACATTGGTCAGTTCTGAATATAAAACACTAAGCCTATCTAACTATCTGGGGTAGGATAAATACTGTTATGTGTAAAAATATCTGATGTAAAATATTACATTGACTCACCTGACCACAAATCACTACATTAAATTGAAACACTGAAGCAACGCAAGTAACCAAGAGGTAGTGGAGGAATGAAGCCTTCTTTTATCTGAGTGTTGTTAAACCATTCTTGGAGATGAAATGAGGCAGTTTATAGGCATGGAAATTAGATTCTATTTGAGGGAACTAGTTCTACTTTCCTTTAAAGCATTTGTCCTGGACCAGTGAGGATTTTTTTGTTTTTGTTTTTGTTTTTTGTTTTTTTTTCCATTGGGAAGATATGTGTTGTTTCAAACCTTATTTGCCGGAAGCAAATTATGATTGGCAAATGAGAGTTGGTCTACTTGGAGGTAATTAAAATCTTCAAGCATGACTATTTTTTTTAATTTAATAAAACAGGAGACCAACATCCATCCTTGGTCAACTTAATTTGTCAAAACTACATCTGATGACCTTTTCTGCAGCTCACTGGGATGCCATAAATAGAAATATGAACTCATAAGAAAGGACAGAATTAAAGAAAAACATTCTAGCAATCATGCATTGGTGGTATTAATAGTTGCATAGTAAGTTTAAAAATAGCTGAAGACTAATGAATTTGTATCTAAAAACTCATTCTCTGACAAAGTATTAAGAAATAATGTTATATCATAATGATTACACAAATGTTTTAATTTGCATATTAAGACATGCTTTTAAGTATGAATATGAGATATTCAATCACTTTAATAACTCTTTAAAACTTCTAAAAGTACATAAAGGAAAAATGTGCAACCAAAAAAGGGACAGTTCTGAATTATTAAAATAACAGTAAAACACAGAATACTAGTGCTATCCAAGTCAGAATAAAAAGGCATTAACTGAAACACAATTTCACATGACTGTAGCTCAACTATTCTGGACATGTGGGAGAAAAAATCAATTTGGCAGCACCATGGATCTGCTCAAAACTGAAAAATATTGCAAAGGCAAAAATCATCTCTAGATCATAAAATCTGTCCCCACATTCTAGGTACCTCATATCCTAAGGCTGTCCTCAAACTACCCTCAAATTCCTGTTTTCAGAATCACACTTAAGCCAACCACTTAGTAAAACAGCCATGGTCCAAAGATATCCCAGATTTAACACCACCCTTCACACACACAGTCTTAAAAATCATACTTTGGTGCTAATCTCAGCAGCTATGAAGAAGAAAGCAATCCCATGGTGTCATGCTTGGAGGAAATACAGTAAGCCACTCAAGGAGGTGTTTACAGATTAAAAACAAAGACTAAATGTATTAAAATTAAAACAATTAATGTAAATTAAAAGTTAATTTCAATAGTTAAAATATGCCATTTCCCTCATATTAACTGTGATAATTTTTAATCCAGGGTCTCTTCTAAGGTCCCATGCTGAATACATTTAACTGCCCTGTCCTAATCTGTTTGCTGGAATTTGCCACCCACTTCCTAAGGACTGATGCACTGTATATCACAAAGCATTAAAGGTCCCAATGATCGAAGCCTGGGTGGCTCAGTCAATTAAGCGTCTGCCTTCGGTTCAGGTCATGATCCCAGGGTCCTGGGATTGAGTCCCCCACCAGGCTCTTTACTCAGCAGGGAGCCTGCTTCTCCCTCAGGCTTCTGCTCTCCCTGCTCTTGCGCGCCCGATCTCTCTCTCTCTCTGACAAATAAATAAATAAAATCCTTAAAAAAGGAAAAAAACAAACTCTCCATGATTTTCACAGAATAATAATAAGGTGAATTTAAATTTGCAACTATTATTGTAGTGCAATACTGGATTAGTAAAAATACTTCTGTGAACAAGGGTTCATCATACTTGGTTAGCTGCACAGCTTGAATGATTAAAACTTTCTGAGCTTTTTATTTTTTATTTTTATATTAAATGCCAATTAATCAACATACAGTGTAATATTAGTTTCACATGTATAGTTTAGGGACTCAACACTTCCTTCCTTACATCACCCACTGCTCATTAGGACAAATTCAGTCCTTAATCCCCATCACCTAGTTAACCCATCCCCCGGCCCACCTCCCCTATGGTGAACATAATTTTGTTCCCTCTAGTTAAGAGTCTGTTTCTTGGTTTGCCTCTCTCTTTCTCTCTCCCCCCCCCCACTGCTCATTTGTTTTGTTTCTTAAATTCCACATATGAGTGAACTCATATGGTATTTATCTTTCTCTGACTGACTTATTTCGCTTAGCATTATACCTTCTAGTCCATCCAAGTCACACTGACATTGGTGAAGGCAGCAAGGCTTGAAAAGTTTACCACTGTCATTTCTGATCCAGCTTATTAGAAATGACCCCTAAAAGCGGAAGTTTAAGGATAGTAATTCAGAATGAACCCCAGATTTCAAATTGCTCTGATTTTCTGAGTAAAAGTTTAAGTTCAATCAAATATTTTAGATCGAGGTGACCACACAATATCATACTGTCAAAAATCACACTTGGAGAACAAAACCAGCTGTTAATGTAGATGTTATAGTACTTGTGTTATAACCATTCCAAACTCTATGATGCATTTTTAATACCCATGAATTGCACATTAGAATTTTCTTTATTCCAGGGGCGCCTGGGTGGCACAGCAGTTAAGCGTCTGCCTTCGGACTCAGGGCATGATCCCGGCTTTATGGGATCGAGCCCCACATCAGACTCCTCTGCTATGAGCCTGCTTCTTCCTCTCCCACTCCCCCTGCTTGTGTTCCCTCTCTCGCTGGCTGTCTCTATCTCTGTCAAATAAATAAAATCTTTAAAAAAAAAAAAAGAATTTTCTTTATTCCAGCAGTTGGTAACAAATTTAAAAAATGAACTGAGATAAGAAACTCTTATCCATAGTCATTCTCATCTTTTATCTCTTGCTCTCTCTCAATCCCATTGAGAAAATAAATGTAAGGCAATGAAGATGGGAGGATGAGACTGATCCCCTATTATATAAAATACAAAAATATCCTGCATCTCTGCAAACAATCAGAAAAACATTTATCACTGTTAAGATTTCTCCCTAAATTCAAACCTTAATTACAGATGATCTGTTGTCAGTGTTGGCTTAAGGCCTCATTCAGAACCAGTCACCTTTCCCAGGATTGATTTGTGTGTTTTTAGCGGCCTGACACCAGATCTTCTTTCATTTCCTTCTCTAAATCTGTTCCAGCACACGAGGGGCTAAACTCCAAAACACCAAGTGGTTTCTCTGATTAATCCCAAGCATAAGCAAGAGGAATTCAAGCTACTATATTATTCAGATACTTAGTAACAAGCCACCCTTTGTGTGAGACTAACACTAATAGTGGGCTCCAAATTCCTGATCTAGTAACCTGCATAGCTCACCTCACTAATATCAATTCCTCCTCTAAGGATTTGGAGTCCAACCCCTGACCTCAACCTAACTAAGGCTATGGTCCTGCCACCTATTCACAACATTGTCTGGTACCTAGAATCTACTTCCCTCTTGACCAGTGTCCATTCCTTTTCCACTAGACTCGTAGAGCCTTCTAATGATGCGGGAAATAGCTGATATCACCTGTAACCGAGCTCAACTTCTTGATGGCTGGCCCAAGGTATAATGGGTTCACCCTTTAAAAATACAGAATCAATCAACCATGTGGTTGAGTTTGTCCTATTTTGCCCTTTCACCCTTATCTTTTCAGCTATCCCAGCCCAATAGTTTCAAACTTTCCTGTAGATTCCTTCTCACTACCACCAAATTAATTTTTCATGGTACCATTCCATATTTATGAAACAATTCCCCCAATGTTTTTATCTAGTACTTTAATGTTTCAATGTTTATATTTGAATATTTGATATCTTTGCAATTTATCTCAAGTACGTGAGGTATGGATCCAAATTTATTTTCCTTTCCACATGACTGCTTACTTGTCTCAACATCATTTATCAAAAAGTCTTGGGTTTTTTTTGGGGGGGATAGAATCACTAATGTTTTTTCCTTATTTTCATCTTCCGAACAAATTATTTTTAACAAATAACTAATAAAAATCATCTTTCTGAAATTTACTGTTTATGAAAGGAAATTTAATATTTTAACAACCATCCCAAACATATCACATAAATCAAATTCTGTTAGCACTTTCAAAATGATGGTCTCAGTATTTTGCTCAAAGAGACCAGAGTAAGGAATAACAAAACTGCTTCTGATAAACTAGTTAATGAAAATTATAGGATCTTTATTGATTCTTATGATTCCTAACCTACCTACCTCCAATTCACTACTTCTCCAGTACTCCAAAAAAATAACCAAAAAAATACTTTAAAAATAACCAGCAATGGAATGACTGAAATAGACAGAAGACAACTCCCTTACATCAGAAAATCATCCCATTAGCAATGGCATGAAATGATCAAGATACTACACAATAATACATTTTCAAAACACTGCAGGCAAGAAAGAAAGAGAAAAAGAAAAAAAAATGAGGCAAAAAATCCTATTTCTCAGTTTCTTCAACCTGCCAAATACGCTGCATCCCGCTTCCAAGGGCTGTAGTGGACCAGAATTTAGGACTAGGGCAACTTCTACCCACATGACTTCTAGTCATCTTTCCAAGAAGTTTCGGTATACAGATTCCTACCTAGCTAGTTTGGTGCACAATATCTGGAATTTCAAATAGAATTGCTAAGGAGAGCAGTGCAATGCAAAGATATGAGAGGGCGTGAGAAAGCAAAAGCTCATTATTATATGTATTTTTTGTAAATATGTTTAATACTGAGAATTGCAGATTGCTGAATTTTCTCTAAATGACACAGTAAAGGTGTGGAATTCATTCTGAAATTTAATCTATCATTGTAGTACTTTCCCAGAACTAGCAATAATGCAATCTGAAGATATCATCACCTTACTAAAGAAATCTTTTAAAAGCCTTGAATTTATTACTTAAAATATCCACATTAAAACTATCAATGGAGAAGTGATATCAATAAGCAAAATTTATTAATAGTTTCAAGGTTTGTAAAGCTTCCCTTTCACTCATCTCTGCAGTAATTCATATCACCACAGAATGTTGGGATTGGTCTACGGAGTCCATTATAAATGTAAAGAATGTCCCGGCATTAAGTAAGAGTTGGATTTTCAGCTAATAAGTTTGATTTAATTATAATGTAATTATAATTATTCCATCTATGGCACAATCTAGTGAAAGTTATTGAAAAAGTAAAAGCAAGGAGAGTTGGAGTTTAATGAAAAGTGATAGCTAAGGCCTATTCCAAATAAATTCTTCCGGGAGCCTTATCTAGTACAACCAAGTTATTAATAACTTATGAGTATCTCAGGAACCCTCTGGTAGATACAGTGCTAAGGTCTAACTAAAGACAATAACTTAGCTTCAGTCTTAACAAACAGACAAACACTGCGAAAATGAAAATATAAATAACAGTAGTTTTTTAACTAAAATTTCTTCTTGTTTCGAGTAACCCAAAAATCCTCTAAAATCAATCCTATTTTCTTTGAGGATTGAGCTTCAACATAATGGCAGAAGAAAACCTGCAGCCCACATCCATTTTAAGTTTCTTATCATATTTTCTTTTCCAAATCATCATGATGCATCACATCATAAATACATTACAGTCAGACTGCTTAAAATATGTTACTGCTTATATAAGGAACTAGAAACTACTGTCTATAAAAAGAAAGCATTGCGAATGGAAATGGTTAAACTGGGTAATGCTGAGATTTCCAAACTGCCTCTCCTTGTCACTTCCTGATTGCCTTGGCCATTTTCTTCTTTAGTCCTCTGTCCAAAAGAAATATCGAATTGTCTATTTATTAGATAGTTAGTTCAAACAATTTACTAATTATTTATGTACTTAACAACTTGGTAGTCATTTTAAAAACTAGTAACAGAAATCAAAAGAGAAATGATATTTTATTCCATTTTCAAATAACCACAGTTACTTGTTAATGGCATGTGTGCACCTGTTTGTCACCAAACTATTTCTCAAATCCTAGAATCGGTTTGAACATCATGACCCTCAAAATCTGTTCCATATTGATTTTTCTTATGGTAGTTGCTTTGTATCACAGCAACCGTCAAAATCTAGCTTTGCAAAGTTATGACATCATCAATAGCAATGTAATACAACCTAATGTTGAAACTGAACTAACTTGAGCTAGTAGTCTGCAAGGTGTATTGCAAATGTTACTTTATTCTTCTTGAAAAAAAAATTAAAATATTCCCCAGCTCCTGTGAGTTCCCTGGGCCACCTTAGCACATGGTCTGGGAACCACAGGGCTAAAGATTATTACAGTGACCATAACAAAACTCAATGTTGAGACCCTAATGATTGCAAAGGATAACTAATTTCAAAAAATTTTAATGTTATTTAGTAGGAAACAAAGAGAACCCAAATCAAAGTTCATTAAGTTTACAAATGCATAATGAGTGCCAGATTTATGCAAGGCGGTATGCTAGGCACTAGGAACACAGGGCAGAATGAGGCAGCAAAAGTTACTTTCTCTCTGGAATTTACATTATAGCCATTATAACAATTAATGCAAAATATGCAAATAAGTATTCATTCCATATTTTATTTGTGTAAGTTTTACAAAGAAAACCAAGAGACAAATAGGATAGGCTGATTTTAGAATAACGGGTGGAAGGAACCAAGTTATTTTATGACGTAATCTTCCCTCGATAAGGAAATAATATTTGCAATAAACTCTAAAGTAGTCGTTCTCAACTGAGGGTGAGTTTGCCCCTCATGAGACAGCTGGCAGAGTTTGGAGACATTTTGGTTGTCATGAATGGGAAGTACGCTATAATCGCTCTAGTAGATAGAGGCCAAGGATGCTGCAAACATCCTAGAATGCATAGGACAGTCCCCATGCACTTCCACCCCCAACAAAGAATTTCTGACCCAAAATATTAATAATACTGAGAAGGATTTAAATAGGCAAAGGTATATATGTGGGCATACATTTGTAGGTAGGGGGCGTCAGTGGGCATTCCAAGAAAAGAAACCACACACACGCAAACACTCTCAAATGGTAAGAATATAGTACATCTAATGAACCAACAGAAAGCTACTGTAGATGGAGGCTAGTGTAGACAATTGCAGTAATTCTCAAAAGTAACTCAAAGAAGTTAGAAGGAAATGTAATCAAAAAGGAGATTTTACCTAAGTGATCCTTTGGGTAGAAAGACAAAGAGTAGTGGCTGTTATTTTAATTATTTAAGCAAATGCCTATATACAGTATTCAACTTTTCCTTCTGCTGTAAATTGTGGCACCGCATGCAAAGGAAGTGATCTACACAAAGGCCTACATAGTCATTAAATGGCTGCATCATGGCTTGTGTTGGCCACTGGACAGCTGTGCGATTCTGCAGGTTGATCAAGAATAACTTAATCAAGCCAAAAAACCTGAAGGGGAAAAGAGAGGGCATTTTATAATCAGAGAGGTTTTCACTCCTTAGCTTGCATTATAAATGACTTTTGACATTGACATTTCTTTTAGCCCACCATATAATTGAGATAGTTACAGCATTTTTAATAGTTAAACAAGTCAGTAATGTAGTAAGCTGACAACAAAGACTGATACCACAACTGAGGACATGGAGAGTAGCTCATTATGTGAATGATAACTTTGGGTAACTCAGAGGCAGAAGAAATGATTGGAGGAGAAGGACTATATAATCATGTTGATAAGAAATACTGGGACACCTAGCAGCCTAGATCTGTGCAGAACTACCTGAAAAGGAAAAACAGAGGACTACATAGAAAAAGTCCAATGGGGGAGGCAAAGATTCCATCTATTTCTTCTGTACACTGCACTGGCTTCTAAGCCTTGGTAGGTAGCCACAGGAAAGGGACTGCATACCGTATAAAACAAATTAAGAAGATATACTCTAATGTACTTGAGCTTTCAATAACTCGGTGAAATCCTTACAAAATTTGTTGTCAGAAAATTAAATCTCAAAATTACAAATTCAAGCATACTGGACTGATGAGTATTTTCATTATATTGCTTTATTTTATCACCACAACCGCTCTGCAAAGGTTTAGGATTGTCTTAATGTTACAGAGGAAGAGACTAAGTCTTGGAGATATTAAGTAATTGACCTGAACAGATAATTCATGGTAGAATGGACAATTCTCTGCACTTTCCAGCAAACTACATATGGGCCATTGTTCCACATCCCCTACCCCCACTGCACCCCACCCAATCTCCCACCCCTTATTTCTCTAGGCCAAATAGCTTAAAGCTTCCCAGTCCTCTCAATAAGCAAGGGAGGTTACTTACAATATTTTCAAGTCAATATTCAGTGTAATGTAACGGCCACAGTTAGAAAGGATCTATTCCATTTTGATTACCAATGTGTTTCCTCTTTCTTACTATCTCCCTTTGTGTAAGCCTTGGGAAATAGTGTCTTTCTTACCATATCCCTCTGTATATCACTTGACAGCTTATACACAAGATCTGACTTGTTTTTCCTAACAATTCCTAGAGGTAGGGGGTGTTATAAATCCTCTGGTGTTTCCAAGAGGTGAACTGGCTAGGAGTACATTCTAAATAAGTGACTATCAGGTCTTCAAATATCTGCTCCAGATATCACTAATTACAAATGACTGCCTTTCATATTTTCAAACAGGCTTAAGCTCTGGCCCATTCTCCAGGGGCCTGTAAATCCATCACAGATGAACAATTGGTAATGATGACCCATCCTTATATGTCTGAACTCCTTATCAACTTCACTAAAATAACAAACTTTTTAAAAGAGATACAACATTTGTTATTTGATACATAATATTAAGGACACTTTCTTCTTCACACTGAATCTGATCAGAGCTTTGCAAAGCAATTTCATCAGAAGGCATATTTGTTTCTTATTGCTGCTGTAACAAATAACCACAAATTTAGTAGCTAAAATCAACCCAAATTTATTATCTTACACTTCTAGAGGTCAGAAGTATAAAACAAATGTATTGATAGAACTGAGTTTCCTCTAGAGACTTTTGGGGGAGATGCCATTACTTGCCTTTTCCAGCCTCTAGAAACTACACACATTTGCTGGCTTGTGGCCACATCAACCTAGACTCTACTTGCATCAGTTTCAACTTTTTCTCTGCCTCCCACCTCTTTCATTCACTTATAAGAACCATTGTGATGACATTGGGCCCACCTGGATGAGCCGGGATAATCTCCTCCTCTCAAGATCCTTAACTTATATGTTTGCAAAGTCCCTTCTGCCATGTAAAGTACATATTCACAAGTTCTGAGGATTATGACACAGATATCTTTGAGGGGTCATTTTTCTGCCTACTACCAAAGGTAAATTTTTTAAAAAGCAAGTATCAAATTAATCACATTTTACATAATTCTCAAAGGCTCTGACATAGTCACTTCAAGAAGAAAAAAAAAAAAAAACCAAGGTAATCTAATTCATATTTAATGATTAAAAACTAGAAACATTCCCTTTAAAGTACAGACTAGGAATAATATCAATGTCAAGGAATGTCATCTACTTTAATCAATATGCATGGGTGTCCTAGAAAGCATAATAAAACACGAAAAATGTAAACCATATAAAGATGGAAAGATTATGAAGTTGCAAGTCTCCCAAAATAAATCTAAAAGTTCAATGAAATTCCGATCACCATTCCAATAAGATTTTTTTCTTAGAACTTGACAGGCTGATCCTGAAATTATATAAAAGATGAAACAACCAAAAATAACATAGGGACACATGCCTTATAAGATCTCATGACTTATTTTAAATCTCTAGTAATTAAAATAGTGGGGACTTGGTACAAGAATAGACAGATCTCTGAAATAAGCTAAAGACTAAAAAATGATGCAGGTATACACAAAAACTTGTGAAGCTGAAAGTGGCATTTCAATTTGGTGGAGAAAATATCTGATATTTCTTCTATCAGAGTCAGCCATTCACATGGAAAAAAGATGAAGTTAAATCATTGCTTCACACAACATAGATAAATGAATTCAAAAGCGATTACAGACCAAAAATGAAAAAAAGGCTTTACGATATTTAGAAAAATAAAAGAGAATACCCTTAGACTATTAGGTGGAGAACAGATTCCAAAGATAAAAGCAAACTAATTTTAAAGAAAAAGACCAAATTTAACAACAAATTGAAACCTACTGTATAACAAAAACTCCACCATAAGTGTTTAAAGCCAAAAACTGGAAGAAAATAGTTATAAGACACATATTGCATAAAAGGTTGTATCCAAAATAATCAAAGTATGCTTACAAATCAAAAAATAATAAGCAATTTTGGCAATGTGTTACAGTACTTAGAAAATCTGTTGAGGGTGCACACTCCCTAACACCCCGCACTTCCTTCCACAGCTCTGTAGCTTGTACAACTGTCTTATCTTTCTAAAATGATATTCAGTTCAGCAAGGCTTATAGTACATGAGACTGGAAATGAACAATCCATCAATAAAACACTGATGAATGAACATTTTATTCTTACCACGGAAGACTACAGAGCTGTTAAATGCATGAATAAAATCTAAGTTTCCAAAACATACAATGAGGTTTAAAAAAAAAAAAAAGCAAGTTGCAAATGATATAATTTGCCTACATTTTAACAACAGAAAAATCACTATAAGGATGCATATAAATATGATGATCATTTTTTTGAAAAACTGTTCATGGTATTAATACATGTGATTTCAGAATTGTAATTTCCTTGGGGGAAGGAAGAAATGGAAAGAAAAGTATAGTTAGGTCTTAGTGATTTGTGTTCTTAAAACACAAAATCTGAAACAAGTATTTCCTAATGTAAACAACTGTTAGATTCTGACTAGTAGATACCCAAATGTTTCTTTTTACCCATATGTTTGAAATATTTTTAAATTAAATTAAATTGAATTAAAACCAATATGAAGAAAGGCCCTTTTAGGTATATTGCAAAAAGAAGCAGCTCAAATGACAAATATGCAGACTTCTAGAACCACATTGATATTGAAAGTGCAAAATCCTGGCATATCTGAAAGTCATCCTCAGTTCAAACACTGGACCGAGGTGTCTATTCAACTCCACGAAGGACTAAGAATTGACAATAATGTCCTAGTACTGTGAGCCTGTTCCAAGGTTCAACCCAATTCCACACAAACCTGTACTTTACAGCCCTGACACTCATTCTGGGTTGGGCACAGATACAAACATTATAAAAGGGAATTTAATGGAAGGATTAGGAGCACCATCTGTTCATGAGTCAGCAAAAACAGAGAATTTCTATGAAGCATTTTAATTCTTTATTTATAAAAGTTGTTTTACTGTTGTCAGAGGCCTCTAGGGCAAACCCAAGAGTCCAATCAACAGTGTAAACTGCAAACTTGAAATCACTAAGCATAATGCCCTGAAGAAAAAGCTAAAAAAAGTACTGTCATGACAAATACTTACAAAGCACCCTTTTGCTTTAAACTGGGCTCCCAGTATATCCAGCTTATTATGTAATCCAATAAAGGGATCATCATTTGTTTCACATCAAAAAAGAAGCTTTCTTCCCTTAACACATTTTACCTATTGTCCAAGATGGCAATTCCTCCAGGGACATCCAACATTACTATGCCAATGTACTTGGTTAGGCACAGCTCTTACATGACTATCCTGTGTGCTTTATGCCTTTATTCAATTGCATTTAATCTATCACTTCTTTGGAATTCAACACTGGGTATAAATTCTGAACAATGTGCTGACCAAGTGTCATCTTCACCACACTAAAAACAATCCTTATTCTGGATTCTGATTCTCTACCAAAAGCCCTGTAAATACACTCAGCTTAAACGTAAAAAAATAACTGTCAAGAGATTTTCTATTGTCAAGAGATTTATAGGAACTTCATTTGGTTAAGATTATGTTCAATAGGCTTGAAACGCTGAGTATTTCTCCAATCTTAAGCAAAGAATTTTTTAAGATGTCATCAAAATCAGAGATTAAAACCAAGCTTACAAAATAGAGCAAGGTATCCAATTTTTTTTTCTTCTTCATACTACATAATGATATATCACAGGGAAAGATAAGAGCCAAAATGTGCATATACATGAAGTCGGGAGATACAGAGAAGAATTTAAGGAGGGAAAGGGGGCAAAGAGTTTACTTGGTTGAGTGAAAATTCTATTTTAAGCTCCTATTCCTACTTTTGATAGTCTGGAAACACTATTTCTGATAAGGGAACAGCCTGAACCAGCTGTCGCAATATTAAACTTTCCTCCCCAAAATATTCACTTCACTTATAATACTGCTCTACTGCTCACAAATACAAAATCAGCAGCTTTCCTTAGTTGCTCATCTAGAAAGAGTCAAAAAGAAAAAAAAAAAAGGAATGGAAAGAACATTCTGCTGTATTTAAATATATCTTGATTTATACTCTTGATTTATACTATTTTGTCTATTAATATGTTGTAGTTCACTCTGAAAAATCCATACTTGTGAAAATATTTATATAATACTTTGGCATTTGAAAGTACCTTTTAAATTCATTATTAATGTCTTTGTAGAAGCCTAGAGATCTTAAGTTCTGTAATTTTTTCCAAGATCATATAGTCCCCAAAGGGGATCTGAAGCAACATCCTCTCACATATATCTTGAACACTTTCTACTATAAATTTCTTACATGTTAAAATATACAAATTTACTTTTGTCCTAAATACTAAATTAGACTGAAAAGGAAGGGCTTTGTTCTCTTATACCACATATAACATTTAATGAAAATGGCACTAGGAAAATATAGCTACTAATAGCACCAGTTTTATAGAAATCTAATACAGATATTCCCAATATGCAAAAATATGAATTTACTTGATATTCATTGAATTGTCAAACATGAATCACAATTAGGCTAGAGGATATCAGTGCTTGAGTACATAATACAGTGTTGTTTTGAAAAATAAAATAACATGCATAAAGTTCTTAAAATAGAACTTTCCAAATAGGAGGTAATTAATATATATATGATCATTACTACAGTCACCACCATTAGTATTTACATTCATGGATAATCACTAACTCCCTCTGGTATTGGTATCAAGTTGTATTGCATTTACACAAAATGAGGAAAATAAGAAACTTGTAGAATGGAGGTGGTATCCATATTTAAACATGAAATTCCCATTGATTTGAGGTGAGGAAAACAGAGATTAGATTCTAGGATTGATCAAATGCTGATAATAAGTAAGATTGTGCTATGTATGCTGTTTACATAAAGATATAAATGGTCTGGAAATCCAGCAACCATAATGATGAAGACCATCAGAATGAAAAGAAAAAGAGAATGTCCTCCAAGTGGCATCTTTAAGGGCAGACGGTGTGGAAGAATACGAGCATACTTAAAATGTAACAAAACTAGTGATAGAATCTTCCAGATATTTCTATCTATATTAATTATCACCCAATTCATAATTAAATAAAGTGTAGGAAAGTTTAATTAACTTACCTAATATCAAAAAGCTAGTAAATGCCAGAACCAAATTCCAAACCCAACGGTCCAATCTAACACACTAACCTTCAGACGGAATTATTTGTTATATTTTTATATTCTTTTTGTGTAAGTTCATTTCTATGTAAACTTAAGAAGCAATAAAGAACATGTCAGTCTAGATTCAATATCAAAAAATATAGAAAAGCAGGTTTGTGAGAAAAATATGAATGAGAACCTTAAGATAAAATAAACGTCTATGTTTGCCCTCACAAGCTTTATGAACATAAAATGCTGAGCATGATGAGAAACAATCTAATATACTATAATAAAAATCAAAATTATTTGAATTTGACTACTTCCTGTGGCCACATATATTCACAGAGATTCTTAATCTTTTTGGCATGAATTTCCTAGGCAGAATAATATTTTTAAATACATAAAATATCAGATTAAGTAAAATATTCAACTAATCAGGAGTTTAGCAACAAATCCCTAAAAAGAGTCTATGTGACAAAATTTGTCAGAATAAAAACTATGCAATATTTTTGAATATAATGAAAAGTCAAGAATCAGTAATCTAAGCTTTCAATTCAAGAATGAACAAAATATGACAAATCAACCTCAAGAAAAATTGGAAGAAAAAAGAATGTTAACAGAAGAAATCAATGGCAAGGATGGCAGACATACAATAGAGAACTTCAATGAAACTGAAGGTTTATTCTTTGAAAAGCTTTAAACATGTTGAAAAACCTCAAGCAAGACTGATGAACAAAAGGGAGAGAAAATATGCAATAACAGTTACAGGAAGGAAAAAAGAGGCATCATTATAGATCTTACAGATATTACAAAGATACTACAAAAATATTACAAGCAACTTTGCATCAATAAATTTGACAACTTAGAATAAATACACAAATTCCTTGGAAATACAACTCACTAAAACTAATACGAGAAAAAACAGAATATCTGAATAGTGTTGTATCTGTTAAAGAAGTTATACTTGCAGTTAACACCTACTACGTGTCCTACAATGGATGAATGGATAAGGAAAATGTACACACACACACACACACACACAGAGGAACATTATTCAACCATAAAAACGAAGGAAATCCTGCCATTTGCAACAACATGGATGAAAGTGGAGGGCATTAATGCTAAGTGAAATAAGCAGATTTCATAGAGACAGAGAATAGAACAGTATTTGCCAGGGGCAGGTGGGAGGGGGAAATGGGATGATGTAGGTTAAAGGATACACATTTCAGTTACAGGAAGAAGTTCTCGGGATATAATGTACAGCATGGGGGCTGCTATTAATAATATGGTATTGTGTATTTGAAAGTTGCTGAGAGTAGATCTTAAGCCTTCTCACCACAAAAAAAAACAAAATTTAACTGTTAATTTTGTGAGGTGATGGATGTGCTAATTATCTTGATCTTGGTAATTATTCCACAATGTATACTTATATCAAATCATCACATTCTACAATTCAAATATGTACAATTATATTTGTCAATTACAGTTGACCCTTCAATAATATGGGTTTGAACTGCGAGGGTCCACTTATACATTAATTTTCTTTGATAAATATACCACGGTACTGTAAATGTATTTTCTCTTCCTTATGACTTTCTTCATAGCCTTTTTTTTTCTCTAGCTTACTTTATTGTGAGAATCCATATATAATACACAGAACATACAAAGTATGTGTTAACCAACTGTTTATGTTATTGGTAAAATTCCAGTCAACAGTAAGCTGTAAGCATTTAAGTTTTGGGGGAGTTAAAAGTTATACATGGATTTTCAACTGTGGGAGGGGACGATGCCCTTAATTCCACACTGTTCAAGGGTCAACTGTATTCCCCAAAAAGTTAAAAAAAAAAAAAAACCACAAAAACAAACAAACAAAAAACTTATGCTACAATAAAAACTCCAGAGCCAGATAACTTCATTAATGAATTTTATCAAATATTGAAAGCAGAAAGAATATCAATCTTAAATTCATTCAAGAAGAGAAAATGTCTTAAACTTGGCAGGTGCTATACACACACACACACACACACATATTACATATATATATATATATATATATATATATATATATGTATGTTATATAGATATCTATATGTTATATAGATATATATATATGTTATATAGATATAACAAGTTATAGACTAATATATCTTATATAAATAGATGAAAACTCCTAAGTTAATTAAAAATCAAATTCACCATTATATAAAAAAAGGATAATATACCACATACTGAAGCATTTACTGAAGGAATGCTTACTCAAGGTAGTTGAAGAATGTTAGGTTGATTAAATACCCCAAAATCAATGTATCTTAGTACATCCATGGAATAGTAGTACTTGATAGAAGTCAACAATTATTCATGAAACAAACTAAAAATAGAAAGGAACACTGTTAATCTTTGCAATTTTTCTATAAATCCAACACTATTCTAAAATTAAAAGTTTATTTTTAAGAAAGATATTAGTGGGAAAACTGGGAAAGTTCAAGTAAAATATATAGTAAAGAACTGTTGAGTTAATGTGAATTTCCTGGTTCGGACAATTATACCAGAGCTATGAAAGGTAACATCAAGAGAAGTTAGGTGAAGTTTAAGAGGAAATTCTCTGTATTATCTATGGTAATTTTTCTGTAAATATAACTTTATTTCAAAATAATAAGGTTTTTAAAAGAAAAGACAAGGCAAACGTTATGGGTAACTGAGCATCTGTGTATATATGAAGTAAATACATAATTTTTTTGAAATATCATCTGAATGATATTTAAAATCTGTCATATATTAATGTCAAAAAGTCCTTCTCCCGCACTCCCACCATAGCCTCTGGAAGCGCTTCCCAAACTTGCCTTCTTTCAGTGTTTCAGATACACTCTATTTTCAAAATGCAATTTAAAAACTGGGAGTAAAAGCCACTCGCATGGTTAATACAAACCAAAAAAAAAAAAAAAAGAAAAAGCTATTTACACTGTAAAATGCAGTTTGCAGAAACAGACTAAGTATGAGACTAAGGAAATTCTCACTGGAAATTAAAACTTGGGTGAAGGACAAGACATTCTGCTTCAGTGCTAAGCCCTAGAACAAGTTCCACAATTAAGATAAACTCTTACCATCTTAAATCTGGGTGAAGGCAAAAATAAACAATAAATGAAATAAAGGAGAAATTTTTCCTAATGTTAGCATCAACACAATTTGAATAAACCAACATGTTATGCGTCTTCTAAATGGCAAGTCATTTTGAATTTCAAATCTATCATAAATGCTGCTATTGATAAACATATGCCCCTCTTCATAGGAGGGGCATAATTGGTATAACCTGTATTGAAAGCAATAAGGAGTTGTCATATTATGGGCCTTTGATCTCATAATTATAGTTTTAGCAATCCATTACAAAGAAATATTTCAATAGCCCAAAAAGGCTTGCTACAATAATAGTTATTACATTATAATTCACTAGACAAAATCTGTGTCCAGTAGAGAGGATTAGGGTCTTCATCTGAGGTCAATAATAATACCAACCAAATAGGATAATAGGATTGCTGTCTTAGGACAATAACTGGTACATAAAAATTGCTTAATATTACTTCTTCTAGACTGTCTCATACACTGATTGTTACATCTATTAAATGTTTTAGACATGATAATTTGTTACATTTCATGCATGCTTTCTTTGTGCTTGCCATTCTTCTTTTAACTCCATGGTATTTTTAGGTTACAAAAGATTTAATCTGCCTCTAGTCATAGTATCAATAGCTTTCTTTACTTATTTAGTTTTATATCTCTATGTTCAATAGTTCAATAGAATTCCTAACCCCTCATGTCTTATTGGAACAATTATTATCCCAATTTTACGGTTGAGGAGACCAAGGTATAGAGAAGAACAAAGGATTACAAAAAATCTTACAAAAAGTAAATAGTTTGAGAAATGTTTGGATCCCACAAATAATACATACTTGAGAAACTCTAGAAACTAACAAATAATAAATATTTAAGGAAAACTAGTAGTAAGCTATCACTAATATTACAGTTAAGGATGCACCAAATGGATTATTTTTAGTAAACTACTCTTTTACATCATAGAATTTTGATTTAACTAGAAACATGTCTCTCTCCATTTCTTCAAGTTTCTTATATCCTTCTATAAAGCTTCATACTTTTTGTGTACTTTCTACATTAGATTTATTCAAATGTATTCTGTAGTTTGTATTATAGTTTATGTTGTTATTATGAATGGATTTGATTTTTCCCATCACATTTCCTAACTGGTTATTGATGTTGCAAAGGACAAGTAATGATTTTTGTTGTATTACTTTTATAATGACAATTGTACAGTTTAAAAGAAAAAAATTATCACTTTGAGTACAATAAAATGTATTCAGTATTCAGTAATATTTTTTTGCTCTGCACTCAAGATAACATCAAGCCACTTCACTTAACCTGGATAGTTATAAGAAAGAATTAACTGAAGTGAAAATAAAAGAAGCAACATTTCTTTAAATGAGTCAAAAGTAATTTTAATAGATGTTATAAGCTGAATTGTGCTTCTCCAAAATTCATATGCTGAAATCCTAACTAAACCCCAACACCTCAGAATGTAACTGTATTTGGAGATAGGTCATCAGGGTGGACCCTGGTCCAGTATGCCTGCTGTCATAAAAAAAAAAAAAAAAAAAAAAAGCAAATAGGATGGATAGACACAGAAGAAAGACCTTGTGAAGACACAGAGAGAAGACACCAATCTATAAGCCAAGGAGAGAGAACTCAGAAGACACCAACCCAGCTGACACCTTAATTTTGGTCTTCCAGCCTGTAGAACTGTGAAAAAATACATTTCTGTTGTTTTCACCACCCAGTCTGTTGGCCTTTGTTAAGGCAACCCTAGCAAACTAATATAATAGAAGCAAACAATAAAGTCCCTTATTTTATTCTGGAAGATATAATTCTATGATTTTGTGACATATTAGGAGAGATCATTCTAGCCTTTTCACATTTTACAGTGAAATGTAATTAATACGAAAAAAGGATCACAAAATAAAGATGTATATTACAGCTTCCTGGATACCAATCATATAGGGCATATTCTTAGGAAATCAATTAAGGGAAACATTAATAATAAAGTTTAAATTGTCATAAATTTGGGGAAATTATGCAATAAAGTTCTCAATACCTAATTAAAACAGTACTTTAGAAAATAATTTTAGGGGCACCTGGGTGGCTCAGTCTGTTAAGTGCCTGACTCTTGGTTTCAGCTCAGGTCATGATCTCAGGGCTTGTGGGATCAAACCCCAGGTCAGCTCCACACTCAGCAGGGAGTCTGCTTCCTCCATCTCCATCTCACTGGGCCACTCTTCCCCTCTCCCCTGGGCCGGCCCTCCTGTGCTCTCCCTCCCTCTCTCTCAAATAAATAAATAAAATCGTTAAAAAAGGTTTGTTGACTGAATAAAGGACAAGATTTTTTTAAAAAAGGAAAAACCTTTTTATATTTAATAAAAACTTACTATCCTGTGAGATAGTGCTAAAGCTTTCCTGAAGGGAATTTGTATCTTAGGGGGAAACTTATAGTATATATCTGAAAAGAAAAAAGGCTGAAAGTCAACAGGCTAAACTATTTCAAAAAAATTAGAAAAATAAAAATTCATCCAAGTGTTATAATTTTAAAATGACAAGGATAATAATGTTTTCTGCTTTATAATGATCATATACAAAGCTCAATTTGCCAAATCCCAAATACAAATTTTCAAAGTTTATTTGGAGGAAAATAATTCCTAAAGACTGAAGACAAAAGTGAAAAATATTCATTTCTTACTGGAAAATATATGCAATTATGAAGATTTTTTGTTGTCCTTCTAGTTATAAAACTTACACCTTTTTTTCATTCTATTCATGACCTGAAGAAAAGAGTTGCAGTGAAGAGGGAACTAGGAAAAGTTTAGTTGATAAAAAAAAATCCATAAGGGTAAATGAAAGCCATATCTTTCTTTGTTAGGTCCTACTTGTAATAAGGTTGTATATAGGAGACACAGAAGCTATAAGATTGAGGATAAATTAATAAAGTAGTGTTTTGTTGTTGCTTATGTGTTCCTCTCCTTGTTTATGACTGACATAAAATAATGGAATCATGCCATAGTTCGGAAGTTATTCTAATAAATGTTGTAATTTCAAGATAAAAATTCATAGACAGCCATAGATAAAGAGCTCTAATCAGTTTTGAAATAAGTCACCATTGTATTAAATAACCACAAAACATGGGATGCCTGGGTGGCTCAGTTGGTTAAGCATCTGCCTTCGGCTCAGGTCATGATCCCAAGGTCCTGGGATTGAGTCCCATATCAGGCTCCTTGCTCAGTGGGGAGTCTGTTTCTCCCTCTGCCTGCTGCTCCCCCTGCTTGTGCTCTCTCTTTCCCTCTGACAAATAAATAAATAAATAAAAATCTTTAAAAAAATAAATAACCACAAAACATCAAGCTTTTTAAAGTTCCATGGTTTACATATATTTGCTTATTATCTAAGACTTTTTTCAGTGTAGATATTTTAAATATATTAGCAATAGTTAATAGTACAATATTATGAATTAGCAAAGCTTATAACCAAAACCTATAGCTACTGAAGCTAAAATAAAAGCTTTTGTTAATTAATCACCTGATTACTTATAGCACCACAATATAAATGTGTTCAAATAAAATATAAAAAAGCCCTTTACATGGGCGTATTTCATTTATACATTGCACATAATGTTTATATAGGTTTATAGTTTAATATTGTTTGATGGGAGAGGGACGCCTGAGTGGCTCAGTCGGTTGGGTGTCCTACACTTGGTTTCAATTCAGGTCATGATCTCAGGGTTATGGGATCAAGAGCCCTGCCTTGGGCTCCTTGCTCAGTGGGGAGTCTGCTTGAGATTCTCTCCTTCTCCACCTGCCCTACCCCTACCCCAGAATAAATAAATAACTCTTATAAAAATATTGTTTGATGGGAGAAATATGAGAAAAAGATAACTCTGGAAATATACCATCTTAATTGGAGGGCATAATTTTCACTTTCAAGTCTCTACAAAGGTAAATCTGTGAGTATTTATTTACTGGTTAATATACACTCATCACCACTCCATCAGAAATAGTCTTTTCCCATTTTACAGATGAGAGAAGTATGTATTAGAGAAGTCACACTTCTTTGCCAAGGTCATAAAACTAAGTGATAAAACCAGTCCTCAAGCACAGTTTAAAATACAGAAAAGCAAAAGACAAAATGTCTTGAGTTATAACCCTCTGAAATTAGTTACATTCTCACAGTTCAACAATTTTGAGTTACATTTATGCAATGTAACAGATACAACCAAAAACTGCACTGATTATGTGTCCACAGCACACCTGTAGAACGCTGAGATCAACAGAGAACTGGCTTACCATCCTAGCGGTTGGCAAACTCACTACTTTCATGACCCAGGATAAGGCAGATTTCCTGAAACTTGTGAGTAAATCCAACTTTACCACAGAGATGGAGAGGAGCCTCCTACAAAAGTCGATATCTGACAAAACCTTAATGTTTTAGGGTCGCTTGGTCTCAGCCAAATGCATTTGAATGGTTTCTTACTTGTCAGTGAATCTACAGTTATTGTTATTGTTCAGCGGCTACATTCCTAAAAGAATTTAAACAAAATTAATAGCTTCTATAAGAACAGTCTGACTCCTTTGTTAACACAATTCACCCCACCAACTGCCCATTCCAATTAAAAATAAAAGCAGTGATTCTCATTATGTGATGCATCTGGTACCTTTAAAAATGAAATGGGAATGATCTCTGCTAAAGTTGAACAATGCAAATATTAATAGTTCTCCACTGCAGAGTCTGGTCAGCTGAAACTTGTAAAGCACTTTGCAAGTTACTGCATTTTTCACTCTTGAGCTAGGGAAAAGTCAAGTAGCTGACAAATAATTGTTACTGTGTCCCTATCTATAGTATATTTACCAAATGCTTAACCTCTTAAAATCATATGAAGCAATGTTTTCTTAGTATGTCTACCAGTGTTCTCCTGAAAGTTTGGTTAAAAAAAAAAAAGAAGAAGAAAATTTGGATTTTATCACTGCTTCTTGAACATGTTATTACCTAATCTATTTGCCTAATACAACTGACTGAAAAAAAGTATAGGTTTCTAAGAGAGTTGTCAATCAATGTATAACTGATAGTTTTCAATTCACTCATTTTTATTTTTTTTATTTTTTTAAAGATGTTATTTATTTATTTACTTGAGAGAGAGAGAATGTGTGCATGAGTTTGCGGAGGGACAGGGGGAGAGAATCTGAAGCAGAATCCCTGTTGAATGTGGAGCCAGATGCAGGGTTAATCACAGGACCCTGAGATAATGACCTGATCTGAAACCAAGAGCCAAATTTATTTTTTACAATTTTTTTAAAAAATTTTTATTTATTTATTTGACAGAGAGACAACCAGTGAGAGAGGGAACATAGGCAGGAAGAGTGAGAGAGGAAGAAGCAGGCTCCCAGCAGAGGAGCCTGATGTGAGGCTCAATCCCAGGACTCTGGGATCACGCCCTGAGCCGAAGGCAGACCCTTAATGACTGAGCTGCCCAGGCGCCCCTATTTTTTACAAATTTTTATTTGAAAGTTGCTATATCTCTAGCCCATAAAAGAGAAAGAGGAAAAAAAACAGGGAATCAAATGATTTTAAACTGGTTTAAAAACAATAGGCACGTTACTTTTAAAGAATATTGCTTCATACTGGGGTGCCTGGATGGCTCAGTCGTTAAGTGTCTGCCTCCGGCTCAGGGTGTGATCCTAGCATTCTGGGATCGAGCCTCGCGTCAGGGTCCTCTGCTGGGAGCCTGCTTCTTCCTCTCCCACTCCCCTGCTTGTGTTCCCTCTCTCACTGGCTGTCTCTCTCTCTCTCTTGAAGGAATAAAAAAAAAAAGAATATTGCTTCATAGGCATGTGTGCAACATGCATTTGATTTATGAATGGCATTCAAGTGGAAGAAAGTCATATTTCATAACTTTTTTAGAGATCAAAATAATCTAATATGGTTTATTTCTTTTTTTCACACAGGGATGACAGGAAATTCATAGTCATGCATTGTATTCTGGGATAGGAGACGGTAGAGGTAAGGACCCTCAATGATATCTAGGGTTTTACTAAAGTCCCAGGAAGGCATATTTTGTCCGGAAAATCTGAAGAACTTTGGGTTTAATGAGAACTGGTCACCGCGGGGATGTTCTCTATGTTCATGTAGTTCATTTGAAGATGAACTGCTTTCTTGCTTTGGGCACTAGAATCTTTCACTTTATTTCACAAAGCCATGAGCCTTGGTATTCAGCTCCCAGTAGCTACATATCACTCCATCAAACATCTGGCCTTCCTCTGGGGCTCTGTAGGGTTCTGGGCTCAAAGTTTTGCCATTGCTATGACCTACAGCTGTAAGCCCATTTCTCTTGAGAAATTGCCCCATGTTGGGCTACTTGTCCTTTTCAAATTATAGCATTAACCTCTCTCTTCTCTTATCTGAAACAGGAATGAAACTGTAAAGCCTTTTACTTGTAGGAGGGCAGATGAGTAGTATAAAAAAAAGCTCAGGCTTTTAGAAACACTAATGTGCCCTACCGCCTCACTCCACCCCCACTTTCCAGAATAGGAGTAGAAAACAAATTAGAGTCATTCTTGCTTAACGGTCCACAGCAAAAGAAAAAAAAACAAAAAAGAAAACAACTGTACACCACTTTTCTTCTTAAAAATACACCTTGTTACATAAGTTTTATTTTTAAAAGATAAGCAAAAGGCAAAAAGTGAAGTAGAATACTAGTTAAATGTTCTCAATTTCCCCCTCAAGAATTCTTTAGTCTTATCTCTTACAACTTTTTTATTTTGCAAATAATTCTATAAGAACTAGAGAATATTGCCCTAATCACACTGATAAATGGGTAAAAGGAATAACTGTTAATAGCTCAAAAGGTTTATGTTTGATGACAAGTATAATACCAACTTCTCAAGAGAGACATTATTTTCAGTTCACTTATTACTTAATAGACTATATAGAACAATTCTAAAATGGTACCAATGAAAGTAGCAATGAAAAAGTACTACAAGTTTGGTACATACCATTTATTGTAAAAAAGTAATGTTCTGGGGCTTCCTTGTTTTTCAGTAGCAACAGCAGGAAGCAGTTTGCTGTTAGAAGCTCTTACTGTCATTTTACAATAGGCAAACCAGATTTTATTGCTACGATCTGAGCAATGTGCTATTATTGCTTATTTAGATAAAAACTTGGCCATAAAAATTATGGTATAATAACTTTGGAAATTTATTTCACAATGATTTTCCAGGAAGTTATAGCAACAAAACATCCAAGGGAAGAATTTGCAGCCTATTAATTTCCTATACTGCTTCAGAAGCCTTTATGAACATTCTTGTGTCCACCGTGATCATCTTCAAAATAAATAAATTTCATATATATATATATAGTGTATATATGTATGTATATCCTTACCACCAGTAATGATAATGGAAGTAATGTTAGTACATGCCTTTATCATTTTAGTATATGTTTGTCTAAGAACCAAAAATTTCATAAATTTCCCTGGAAGGCAACCAGCAAATAGATTACACTAAATACATTTTATAAATAAAAAAAGTTCAGAGGGACTTCCACTTCTGGGAAGACAGACTAGGTATACTTCTCCCTGTTCCTCCGGTTGAGCATAACTGAAAACCCTACACTATATATAAAGCAAACATAAGAAAACTGAAAGCTGGAGAAACTGAAAAAGGGAAAATGGCAGTGGATCTCAGGGACCAAAGCAAGACATGGCAATTAATTCAGCGTGTTTTTTTTTTTTTAAGATTTTATTTATTTATTTATTTGAGAGAGAGAGTGAGTGAGAGAGTGAACAAGAGAGAGCACAAGTGGAGGGAGGGGCAGAGGAAGAGGGAGAAGCAGACCCCCTGCTGAGCAGGGAGCTGAGTGGAGCTGGATGCCAGGACCCTGACACCACTACCAGAGCCGAAAGCAGATGCTTAATCCACTGAACCACCCAGGTGCCCCAATTCAGTGGGTTTTCTTTTTGCTTCATATATTCCAGACTTGAAGCAAAGAACTGGCAACTGAGAAACTCTAATGGGCACAGATATAAAAGCCCCAACAAAAGTCTGCTTTGTCCAGCCAAAGGACCAGGAGAAGGGTAGTCCACCAAGAGAGAAAGCTTTTAGGCATTAATCACTCCACACAAGTAAAACACTACAGAAAAACTTTGGCCCTGCCCCATTCACACCTGCAAATATTAAGTGAGGAACCTAGATTTCCATCCTCACTGGGCTCTAACAAGGTACCCCCAACTCTCCTGCTGGACAAGTCTCAGAGAAAACTGAGTAGATGCCTCCCACCCTCATCCCTGCTGTGTCAGTGGAGATCTCATGAGGAGCCTGGACTTCTACCACCAACTGGTAGTAACAAGGTGCCCTCCTTCCTTCTGTTGTGATAGTGTCAACAGTGTCATAGAGTCAGGGAGGCCTACTCAAAAGAAAGGATTTTCATCAGTAACCATGACAACCCCTTCAGCTCATAGAGTCAGTGGAAGCCATCTGGGGAGCAATAAAGTGGCATTCCTACACTTCCCAGCAATGTAGGCATTAGTGGAGGCCTAGCAGGGGACAGAATTGCTACCCCTGCCTAGCATTAAGGAGGGCATGCCAATGTCAATGGAGGCTGAGCGAGAACCTAGGTTTCTAATTCCCACTTTACCTTACCCTATGGAAATGGTGTCAGAGGAGGCCCACTAAAGTGGAAGGGTTAAATAAGGTCCAAAGTCTTATAAAATGTCCATTAGTCATTCCAAGAACTAGGAAGGTCTCAAACTGAATGATAAAAGGCAACCAATAGATACCAAAACCAAGAAACAAATATATTAGAAATATCCAAGAAAGAATTTAAAGCAGGCGTCCTAAAAATGCTTTAATGACCAATTGTAAACATGCTTGAAGAAAGGGGAAAAAAAACCCAGCAAACATACAGAAAATATAAAAATAAACAAAATGAAATTTTGGAAGTGAAAAATACAATAACTGAAATACACAATAACTGAAAAACACAAAAACTGAAATAAAAATTATCAGGAACAGAGAAGGACATCAAATAATGACAAAAGAGCCAATCCACCAAGACATAACAACCTTAAATGTGTATGTAGCAAGCAACATAGATGAAAACTACATGAAACAAAATCTGATAGAAATGAAAAGAGAAATACACAAATTGACAAGTATAGTTGGAGACTCCAAAGCCCCTCTTCCCACAATTGATAGAACAACTACACAGAAGAGGAGGAAGGCTATAGAACAATTAGAAACATCCTTAACAAACAGGTTCTAATCACATTTAGTAAATATTTTACTAACCAACATCAAAATATGCATTCCTTCCCAGTACCCATACACCCTATACCAAGATAGACCATATACTGGGCCACAAAACAAACCTCATCAACTTTGAGAAATTTTAAATCATGCATCATGTGTTCACTAACCACAACCAGAAATCAGTGACAGAAAGATAACAGGAAAATTTCCAAACATTTGGAAATGAAACAACACACTTTTAAATAATTCATGGGTCAAGTGGAATTTCTAGGAAAATCGAAAAAGTACCCTGAGCTCATGAAAATGATAATACAATGTATCTTATGTAGGGCAAGACAGCTAAAGCAATGCTAGAGGTAAATTTACAGTACTAAAGGGGGGGGGAAGCCCTTAGAAAAGAAGAAAATTCTCAAATGCATAATCTAAAACCCTACCTCAAGGACCTAGAAAAAGAAAAGAAAGAAAAAAGCCCAAAGCAACCAAAAGGAAGGAAATAATAAAGATAAGAGTATAAGTCAATGAATAGAAAACAGAAAAAAAAAACTCAAAAGAATAAATGTTACAAATAGCTGGTTGTTTAAAATGATCAATAAAATTGACAAATCTTTACCAAGGTCTAACAAAAAAAGAAGATATAAATGGCCAATATCAGTAATGAAACAAGGGATACCACTACAGACCCTGTAGACATTAGAAGGTTAATAAGGTAATAGTACAAATATTCTACACACAAAACTTCGACAACTTTGATGAAATGGACTAATTCCTTAAAAAATAAACTAAAAAATACAATAGAAAGTAGAAATTTTGAGTAGTATTATAGCTGTAAAGAAGCTGAATTCCCATTTAAAAACTCCTAAAATAGACATCTTCATGTTGGTTTTACTTCAGAATTCTACAAAATATTTTTAATAGAATTAGCACCAATATCCAAATAATCCCTTCCCAAAATACAAAAGAGAAGAAAAAATTCATTTTATGAAGTTAGTATTACACCGATACCAAAACAAAAACAATCCAATCAAAAGAAATCTACAGATCAATATCCCTCATGAATATAGATGATATAGATGCTAAAATCTCTAACAAATATAAGCAAATAGAATTCAGCAACATGTAAGAAGAAATATAAGCCATGACCAAGTGAGGTTTATTCAGGAATACGAGGCTAGTTTAATATTTAAAAATCAATATAATCTACCATATTAACCTACTAAAAAAGAAAAGACAGTTCATCTTACCAATTGACACAGAAAAAATATTTGACAAAACACCCATTCATAATAAAAACACTCAGTAAAATAGGAATAGAGGGGGATCTTTGTCCACTTTATAAGGAATGTCTAGAAAATCTAGAAAATCTATAGGTAATACTATATTTAATGTTAAAACAACTAAATGCTTTCTAAAAAGAAGAATAAGGCAAAAATGTCCACACCAGGGGTGCCTGGATGGCTCTGTCAGTTGAGCATCTGACTCTTGATTTCAGCTCAGGTCATGATCTCAGGGTCCTGAGATGAGGCCCCAAATCAGGCTCCTCTCAGCAGGGAATCTGCTTCAAATTCTCTCTCCCTCAGCCGCTCCCCCCACTGCTCATGTGCACTTTCTCTAAAAAAAAAAAAAAGTCCACACCAAAAACTTGTATTCAACAGAGTGCTAGAAGTTCAAGCCTGTACAATTATGCAAGAAAATTAAATCAAATGCATTCACATCAGCAAGAAATTTATAAATAAAGCAGTGCTTTTTCATAGATGACATGATTTTCTATGTGGAAAATTTCAACAAATCAAAAAAATTAGAAACCTCCTAGAACCAACCATACCAGCAAGGTTACAGGTATGTTGTAGTCTGTTTGGGCTGCTAACAGAATTACTATAGACTGGGTGGCTTATAAACAAACAGAAATGTATTTCTCCTGGTTCTAGAAACCAAGAAGTCTAAGATTAAAGCCCCAGAAAATTTGTTGTCTGGTGCAGACTCACTTCTTGGTTCACAGATGACCATCTTTTTGTTGTGTCCTCACATGGCAAAAGGGACAATGGAGCATTTTGGGGTCTCTTTAAAAGGATACCTCTGTTCATGAAGTCTCCATCTTTATAACTTAATCACCTCCCAAAGGGCCCCCTCCAAATACCATATCACTGGGGATTGGGTTTCAACATGGGGGGGTGGTAAAAACATTCAGTCTATATCAAGGTAGAATATAAATATAAAAATACCTATCTTATTTCTATATACTAGCAATGAATACATAAACACCCAAATAAAAAATACAGACAATTTATGATCAATCAAAAAATAGTTAGGAGTAAATCTAACCAAACATATACAGGACCTGTACGCTGAAAATCTATAAAATGTGATGGAATAAATCAAAGAAACTCTACATAAATGGGGAGACATACCTTGTTCCTTAATTGAAAGACTTGAAATAGTAAAGATCTCAATTATCCCCCAAATGAACTATATGTTTAAAGCAATTTATATTAAAATCCTAGGAAGATGTTTTATAGACATGATAAGATTACATTAAAATTTATATGAAAAAGCAAAAAAAAAAAAACCAACCAAAAAACCCTGAAATATTCAAAACAACTTTGAAAGGAAGATGAAGGTGGAAAGAATCTGTCTACCTGAGTTTAAGCTGTATTATATAGGTATAGAAACTAAGACTGTTTGGTACTGTCAAAGGAAACACATAGATTAGTGGAATAAAACAGAGAATTTGGAAGCAGAAGCACCCAAATATGACCGTTTTTGACAAAGGTATCAAGGTCATTCAACGGAGGAAAGATGGCCCTTTGACAAATGCTGCTAGAGCAACTCAATATTCATTGTCACACATGAAAAAAATGAACCTTGAGCTAAATCTCACACTTTATATAAAAATTAATTCAAAATTGATTAAAGATTTAAAGGTAAAAATATGAGGCTAAGCAACTGTTGGAAAAAAAATAGAAGACACTTTTGGGGATCTGGAGCTAGGGAAAAAGTTCTTTTTTTTTAAGATTTTATTTTTATTTATTTGACAGAGAGAGAGACAGCCAGCGAGAGAGGGAACACAGCCAGGGGGAGTGGGAGAGGAAGAAGCAGGCTCCCAGCGGTGGAGCCTGATGTGGGGCTCGATCCCAGAATCCTGGGATCAGGCCCTGAGCCGAAGGCAGATGCTTAACGACTGAGCCACCCAGGCGCCCCCTAGGGAAAAAGTTCTTATACTCAACACCAGAAACACAAGTTGTGAAGGGCAAAGTTGATAAATAGTACCTCAACAAAATTTACAACTTTAGACCCTGTTAAGAGGATAAAAGGATAAGCTACAGACTGGGTGAGAATATCTGCAAACCACGTATCCAACAAAAGACTAGTGTCTGGAATTGATAAAGAACTTCCAAAATTCAAGAATTAAAAAAAAATACAATTAGAACACAGGGAAAGGAAATTAACAGACATTTCACTGAGAAGGATATACAGATTTATAGATGGCAAATAAGTTCAATATAGTTGCCCATTAGATAAATGCAAATTAAAACCACAATGAGACACCTATAGGAATGTCTAAAATAAAAATTTGTCAACACCAAATACTAGCAAAGATGCAGAGATATAAACGGTACATTATGCAAAACACATTGGCACTTTCTTAATAAACGTATGACTACCATATAGCCTAGCAATTGCACTCCTGGTCATCTAGAGAGATAAAAACTTTCATTCACACAAAAACTTATACATGAATATTTATTAAGATTTTTATTCATAATAGCCAAAAAATAGAAACAACTCAGATATCATCCAAAGGGTGAATGGTTAAACAAAGTGTGCTCGATCAATACCATAGAACTGTACTCACAATACAAAAAAACACACTAGTGATACACAAAACAATCAGGATGAATTTCCAGAGAATTTTGCCGAGTGGGAAAAAAATCATAAAATGTTACATAGTGTAGCTTCTATTTACATGACATTATTGAAATGACAGAACTAGAGACTTTGAGAATAGATTAGTGGTTACCAGGTGTTAAGGAAAGGAAGAACATGGAAGGGAAGAAGGTGTGGCTCTAAATGGGCAAAACGGGCAAGCCACGTAGTGATGGAAACATTCTGTATCTTGATTGTTCCAATGTTAGTATGTTGTGATACCGAACTGCGGTTTTGCAAGAGGACACCATTAGGAGAAACGGGGTCAGAGGTACATGGGATCTCTAGTACGTCTTTGTAAGAGCATATGAATCAACAATTCTCTCAAAAAGTTTAATTAAGAAATTAAAACTCAAAAATGTTAACTGGCCATGAAATCGGCAAGAAATATGCCCAAGCCCTTTCTAGTGAGTCACTCTGCCAGAGTTAATCAGAGTAAAAAGATAGGATAGAATCAAAATAAATGCTTGAAATGAAAGAAGTCATCAGAAAGCAAGAGTGGACTGGTTCTAAAAGAGGCAGATCAGGAGAAAAAGCCAAGTCAGAAACAAGGTCAAGAATAGGAGATCTTCGTCAAAAGGTCAAATCACAATTTTAAGATTTCTGCCTACACTACCAGAAGCCAAAAAAAGCAGAGAATAAGGAAGACAAAAATTGCCTAGGAGTTTCAAATACTTGGCTACCTTACTCTGGATGGCACTTCTCCACTTTCACTGGTTCAAAGGTTAACTCCCACATGACAAAGCTACCCCTCTTCTTCCAGGGACCAGTATGGACCAGAAATCAGCTGATGAATATTTATGGCGGACTCACCAGAAATATTCAGTACTTGGGAAAAGCCTTGAATGAAATCTGTCCAGAAGGATTTAAACATCTAATAAGGATACAATTACAAAACAAAGTGTATTATAAATAATACCATTATGAACACTAAGTTCAAGAGTAAACAGGTCAGAGTATACCACAAGGACTTGTTCCAACATTTACTAGCTATGTACCTTTGCCCGTTTCTGAACTTCTTGGAAGTTCCCAGCTTCCCCATTGATAAAATTAGAAGATTTTAAACATAGTGTTTTGATAAAGATCAAATGAGATAACAGACATTGATTGCTTGTTAAAAAAAATGAATAAAAATCAATTTAAATTGCCTTACAATCTTAAAAAATAAACATCTACATTCATCATATTTCCACCCTAAAATATAATTTTGTGCTTTTTGAAAACAGTAAATATGCTTTTTTTAATGAGTGTTCTAATTAACGCTTATGCAGTTCATGAGTTTGCCCAGATCCAGATCTTGTGGACTCAGACAAATTGAACATAAACTATATACTGGACTTCCTAATGGAAATATCAAATATAGCTCTACTACAAATTTGAATAAGAAATTTAAAGAGAAAACTGTCCTTAATGAGGAATCATCATGATTGTAAAGCAGTTGAGTGAGTCTGTGATTTTTTAACTCTAGCTCAATACTATAAAGAACCAAAGAGGTATTCATGTTAATTTCTAAGCCCTTTCATTGGCATACTTACACTATTATTACATATCTATTTATGGTACTTAGGATCATTGCTATAAAAATCATGAGACTTTTACTGTCATATACATAAGCCTATATTTGTAGAAATGTACTCTTTTATAGATCACTTTAGCAAAAATAAAACTATTCTAGAAATCTATAATTATAAATAACTATAGGATATAGTTATCAATAATTCAATGCACACAGAAACTTTGTCTCATGACAAAAATACAAATAAAAGATTCCAACTGGTAATCTGAATATATTCAAGTATTTTTCATTAAAGCAATGTTATTTTAGAAAACAAAGTCATCTGAAGATACTATGTTGCCACACAGAAATGTCTTTATTTTTCCTTAGGAAGCTTTATAATCTGAAATCAATAATTCAGTAAACCCTTTGTGATTTCAATTTTAAAAGACTTCCAAATAAGTTAAATAGAACCAACAGGAGCCATGTACGCATGTCTTGTGAGTAGCAAACCTTGATTCCACAATTGTACTATGCATTCTTCAACTCTGATTTGTTGCTGATGTCAAGACTGCCGTTCACTTGTCTTCCCAAAGAGCACTTTGCACAGTGTGTTCTTTCCCTCCCATCCTTCTCCCTTCTCTCTTCCTCCTCCCCCCCCCTTAGACTTGCCAATAATATGCCAATTTTCTTGCCCATTTGAACAAATCAAGCCTGGAGTTCAGTGCTTCCTTTCTGAGATACAGATTCAGGTTAGGTAGGTAAAGAATGTATCATTTTGTTCTGAATTTTTATTTTTAGTTCATGGTAGCAAGAAATGTGGCCAATGAGCATCAATTTTGGAAATATATTGGGATTTTCTCCATGACCTAATGTATGTGTGATATCTGCAAATATCCTTTAAAAAGTTATTCTCAGTAGGGTAAGCAGTCACTTTATAATGTATCTAATAAATTAAATTTTCTAACCTTTGTGAATAATATCCTTTATATCGAACTTAGATTTTGTTGCTGTTGTTGTTTATTACTTTGGACAGAAATATTGTATCACTGTAGATTTGTCAAATTGCCCTTGTATTTCCATATTTTTTATTCTTTTATATTTGTTTTTGAGTCTTTTCTATTTTATCACCTAAAAGGTAACAGCACTATCATCTAATATACTGTACCTTTTTTTTTTTTGACAATTGTTTTTCTATTGAATGCATTAGTCTCTATATATTACCTGATATTTTCTAATCATTGAGTTCCTTTTGCCTGGTATATCTTTGTCTATCCATTTGCTATATTATTTTCACCTTCCTAATGGACCTTTGTCATGTTAAGCATCATAGCACTGGGTTATGAACTGATCTAAGAACCCCCTTCAAGCAGAAAACGTACAGATGTCAAGTACTGAGGTTTCAATGGGCTTTGTTTTGCTCTTCTTTAGTCCTTACTAACATCATCTTTCCCTCAGTCTCAAATGAGGAATTCTCGCTTAACCTTAACAACTGTTCTCCCAGGTTTACCAAGGTTACAAACACTGAAGCCCACAGAGGGGCCCAAGTGGGCCAATGCTTTAGCAGACTCTTCTCTGGGGGTAAGAATTCTGTTGTGAGTTCCATACTGAGCAATGTCTTTGCTCTGAAGCAAATTTCAGCTTCAATTTTTGTGTTCTAAATTTTTCTGCTCTGAGTTCTCCCTCACCCCAATTGTTTAACACATTTTAGAAATTCATCAAACTGTCTTATTTTCTGATTGTATCCTTTCCTGCTTACCAGGATTCTTACAGCTTCCTTTCTCTACACATACATTTTTCTGTCATTTCAATGAAATTCAGAGAAGGATGGGAGCTTAAACTCATAACATGCCATTCTGAACCTCAGGTCAATACTATAAATTACATTTTCAGCTGTGATTTTCCACACAGACATTGGGAAATAAAATTTTTTGCTCATATGTATCCATTTCTAGCTACTTCCATATCCAGAAGATTTTAATGAAGAAATTGCCATGTCTTAGTATCAATAAAACAATTTAATTCTCATATTTTTTAACACAATCAATTCCTTGTCACCCATTTAAAGATCAAATGAATAGGGCACCTGGGTGGCTCAGTTGGTTGAGCAACTGCCTTTGGCTCAGGTCATGATCCTGGAGTCCCAAGATCAAGTCCCGAGTTGAGCTCCCTGCTCAGCCGTGAGTCTGCTTCTCCCTGCCCCCTCTCATGCTCTCTCTCTCTCATTGTCTCTCTCTCAAATGAATAGACAAACTTTTGGAAAAGATCAAATAAATTAAAAAGTCTGAATCAGGGTGGGGGGCAGAGGAAACAAAACTTCTATTATAATACAAACTTGGAAAATGATATAACAAAGCTAAAAAAAAAAGTATATTTTTATTCCCCTGTAAGAGAGTTTAAATTAAACTTATTGGGCAAGTGTGGCATGAGATGGGTTTGTCGAGTCTCCTGGAGAGAATCAAACAGTGCAGTATACTGCTTACCAGCACCTGGCCTGGAGTCAGACTGCAAGGGCTCTTAGCTCAGATGCACCACTAGCTAGCTGTGTGGCTCTGAGCAAGTATCTAACTTCTCTGATAATCAGTTTCATCCGTCGTCTGTAAAATATGATAATGGTGTCCACCTCACAAGGTGATGAGAGGTTTAAATAATATATGAAAACACTTAAAATAAGGGCTAGCACATAATTGCTCAATAAATATATCCTAACATTTCCTAAGATTATTAACACTGTTTTTCTCAGAAAGCACGGATGTAGTCTTGCCTTGAAACAATACCACAACATTAATTACAGTTACAAGATTCTCTAGAAAGCTGTGTTGTAGTGAGTCAAATATCCAGCTATGCAATACCTAGTACAAAAGCTCAAGAAAAATGACTGAAGTGTTTTGTATTGGTCTTACTTGTAATTTGTATTATTTTCTGTCTGGCAGAATGCAGAGCCAGAACTTGTAGACTCTGCCAATACAAAATTTGTGGCTTTGATTTCGTATGCCACAGTAAAATGATTTTAGATGAGAAACTTGTCATTTTTTGTTATATAAAATTTCCACCGAAAAATATAGGAAGAAGATTAAAAAGAGTCAGTGCTAAAGCAGACTCTTTAAAAGCGAAAACCCACCATCTGTAGCAGGAGGACTTCATAAAACCCAGGGGTGTCTTCTTACCCAACTGTCAACACCAGGAAATGTGCCAAGGGGACAGATGCTAAAATTGGAAAGTCTCATCTAGGGCGTGACATCAGAGTTCTATAATTTCTCTCTAAAAAAGCCCCAGTCACCAACACAGCAACAAAGTATTAAGGAGAAAACAAAACCACCCTCCTTAATGAAGAATGGCTTCCATTAAATAGTTATACTACTAAAATTCTATTAACAAAAATGAACATACTGGTTTGTGGGATGGGAGGTAAAATCTGTATTGAGCTAGTTTCCAAGAGAACAGGAGGTATTTTTTTTTAATTATTGGCAACAACAGGGAACATATGATCAATAAGGAAAATAATAACAGAAGCCATAACCAAAAATAATTTCCATGACAGTGCAAAGTCAAAGAAAAACAATAAGGAAATCTCTCCCACTATTTTAACAATACGCTAAGACCTGATAATGAAAACTGGTAACTCAAAGATTGCATTCAGCATCAAAAATGGAAAACAATCTATAATTAACAACATTACATGGGGAATCGATGGTCCAGAAAAACAGATATCCTTTAGTAAAACATATTTCATGCTCATTCAAGAATTGCTGAATTTGGATTTTTGCTCCCATTAGATTTTCACTTCTATCAGAGAAGAAATTTGGCTTTTAAGATTTTAGAGTCTTCAGCTGTTTTCCAGCCAGGCTGAATCTGAAAGTGTACTAGCGGCTTTAATATCTCAAGCAGAGGTTGCAAACTCAAAGCGTGTGCCAAATAGGTAACATGAATGAGTGAAGCCAACTGTGTGAGAACTGTGGGAACCCAGAGAGAGGATGCCACAAGTACAGGGGATGGGTGCTACCTAGCTGCATGCTAGGAAGCAAGCCGGGTATTGTCAAATCTCATTTTTTAAGAGAGAGTTTAAAAATCCACACTTGTATTTGAATCACCAAGTTATGTAAGTGTTGGAAGAAGAAAAAGAAAGAAGAAAGAAAGAAAGAAAGAAAGAAAGAAAGAAAGAAAGAAAGAAAGAAGAAAAGAAAGAAAGGGAGGGAGAAAGAAAGGGAGAAAGAAAGAAAGAAAAAGAAATCTGTCGATCAAGCATTATTTTAAAACTATGGATGCTAAGTACGGCAATAAACTAAATCCAACACACAGGTTGCCAGATGGTAATCTCAGAAGGGTTTCCATTATAATTAAAGCTCATAAGAGTAAATATAGCTGTTTTGTTTATTTTGCTTTGTTTGGGGAGTATGATGATTTAACTATACATGCCCCCCCAAAATCACATGACTTTTTAAATGAAGATGAAACCTGTGATTTGCAAATTCTGTTCAGTTTTTTGGCATGTGTGTATACAAAAGATCTAAACTGGTTAAGAAAACAAGATTATAAAACTTTATTCAGCACCCCAGTATCAGAAGTAATGCTAGATTTCTCGGGGCGCCTGGGTGGCACAGCGGTTAAGCGTCTGCCTTCGGCTCAGGGCGTGATCCTGGCGATCCGGGATCGAGCCCCACATCAGGCTCTTCTGCTATGAGCCTGCTTCTTCCTCTCCCACTCCCCCTGCTTGTGTTCCCTCTCTCGCTGGCTGTCTCTATCTCTGTCGAATAAATAAATAAAAAATCTTTAAAAAAAAAAAAAAAAAAGAAGAAGTAATGCTAGATTTCTCAAGAAATCAAAAGAAAATGAGAGAAATCTAGCAGTTATTTGCTTTATTTCTAAAAGGTGAAAGAATAATATAAATTTCAGGGCACCTGGGTGGCTCAGTTGGTTGAGCTGTCTGCCTTTGGCTCAGGTCATGAACCGCGACTCTGGGGATCGAGCCCCACATCAAGCTCCCTGCTCCACGGGGAGTCTCCTTCTCCCTCTGCTTCTCCCTCTGCCTCACTCTGCTCATGCTCTCTCTCTCTAATAAATAAATAAAATCTTTAAAAAAAGAATAATATAAATTTCTATTTGTGTCTTGGGTGAGAAGGAGTACTAATGTAACCCACTCTGGGTGTTGGTTGGTGTATTCAGTGTTTCAGAGGAAAATAAAATCAATGAATAATGACTGTGTTTTAATGAGATATGAACCATTAAATACAACTCTAATGAAAGACACTCAAATAAATATATCCTTCTTTCTCCTTTTTAATATATGAGTAAAAGCAAACACTACCAATAAAAACACACCAAAGGGAAAAATTAATATACAGACTACCAAAGGTGAATATTTTATCAATTTCAACTGCTACTTCACTCCAGGAACCCTTATTACCCACTTTTACTGCATATTATTTTAAAGAAAATTGATAAGGAAATTTTCTTACCATCAGCCAGACTTTTCCATTTCTATACCTCACTGCTTATTTCTATTTACAGAAAAGGAAACTCAAGCACACTATACTAATATGACATAATGCCATATTAGTCAGTTGCCGAACACAAATGAAAATACTGAATTGCTTCTCAAATATCAAAATAAAGGCAGAAAGGGCATAATTGTCAAAGTATACATGGCAGACTGTATCTTGAAGTATTAGCTTGAGTACTATAGCTTGAGTACTACTCTGTATATTTGTGCGCATTCTTGCCAATACTGAATATTCTACCCAATGCCCAACGAAGTACAAGGTTTTCTAATCTGGCTGGTATGAACAAGAACTCTCCCTGGCCTTGGGTGAGTTCCAGCTACTGGTCCCTCTTAATCCTTTTGACTGATTTTCTCCCTAGCCTTGGGTAGCTTTCTTAAACCCATGAGTTGAAGATTATAGATCTCCAAAATTCTATCTCTTTGCAGCTCTCTTCTCTCAGGTATTCTGCCTCATGAACAATAGCCACTTTGACATTTCTGGGCTCCCAACTCTTCCCCCCAACTGAGGGAAACTCCTGAACTCCACCTGGGTGCCTCTCCCCCCCCCCCCCCCCGCCCCAGTCTGGAAACCATGCAGGCAGAGCAGGGGCAGTCATAGGGCTCACCTCGTTTGTCTCCTGTCTCTCAGGGATCATTGCCCTTCCTCATCTGATAGCCAATGTCCTGAAACTTGTTGTTTAATAATAGTTTGTTCTTTTTTTAGATGTGTCAGGTGAGAGAGAATACGTTATCGCTGTTACGCCATCTTTGCTTCATGGAAATTTTTTTTCCTGGATATATAATTCAGTGTAAGAATTGGGACACCTGGGTGGCTCAGTCCATTAAGCATTTGCCTTTGGCTCAGGTCATGATCTCAGGGTCCTGGGATTCAGCCCCATGTGGACCAGGTGTGGAGCTCCCTGTTCACCAGGGAGTCTGCTTCTCCCTCTGTCCCAGGTCATGCTCTCTCTCTCAAATAAATAAATAAAATCTTAAAAAAAAAAATAAAGAATAAGAATCTGTTCTTTTCTCCACACATTCCTTACTCTTTACAATTCCTATTGCTTCATTAAATATGCACATTGTAAACTCTGAGGATGGGGAAGTGGTATTAGAATAAGTTATGCCAGGGTGTCCACAAGCAGAAGCCAATGTTTGGTCTTGTTTCTGTTTTGTTGCTTTTTACTTAGGACTACTGACTCCCTGTCACTTTCTCCCACTCTAAAAAGGCAAGAAACAATGGCAAGAAGGTAAGAGACTCTTTGTGGATTTGATGTCTGTTTTGAAACAGACTCAGGTTCTAGACATTAAAATGACTACATCAAGAGCCAAAATACTTACAGTTGTGATTTATTGTACCAACCAATGTATTCTAAGTTCAGGAAAACCACATACAGTTTATAGGAATGAGAGAAAAAGGAAGGAACAAAGGAAACAAACTCCAAGAAAGATTCAGGAGACCCTGAGTTTCCAGAAACTAATGTCATAATAATATACTGTATACTGTGCCCTGGGGCATTAATAGAAACTTAGTAGCCTTTTTCTTAAAGTCAAGAATTATAATATAAAATTCAAAATTGAATTTACTACATATTTTATTGTATCAAATTAGAAGGACAGAGCTAAAACTGCTTAAGCCACACCATAATATCTTGCTATGAAACAGACCAAAGCCAATCACTCAAAATCAAATTTTCTCAGTTCTGTTCTCTTTTGCTTCTTCTCAAAGATATTAACGAAGATAAAAAGTGAAATATACACCAATGATGACTTTCTTCAGAAATTTTGACAATTCCGAAGGAAATAAATATTAAAATGGTAATTAAATGAAGTCATCTATGATCACGTACAAAGGAAAAATTAAAGCTTCAGAACAATTGGCAATGTCTCTATAGATTCCTAGTTCTACTTTTAAATTGGTCTTCTTAATATTCAAAAACAGTTTGTACTCGCATCAATAATTCAAGCACATTTAATTAACTATATCCCAGATGAAAACAGAATAATGTAGGATTCTCACTAAGTGTATTTCCAGGGTTTTCCCTTCATGTTGGGAGAAGAGCTGCCACATAATTAACCTGTTCTTACCCTGGGAGGCTGATAAGGCTTGCGATCTCAGGTGGTCTGTGTCACCAGGAGACTGGTGCTCAAGCCTGCAGAGAGACTGGTGCTCAGTAACCTGCAGAGAGACCCACAACAGCAATGGAAAGCGCAGCGAGCTAAAGCCTGCACTATTCCTTGACTGAACATACATGCAACTTGTTTACTGAGCAGCCGCAACTTGCTGTGGATAGGAAAAATGTCCTTTCCCCCCCTCCCCTACTTTCCAGCCTTTCAGTTCATTCGGTGGGATCTCAATTCTTCAGTAAATGACATCTCAGCTTTGGGGTAGCCTTTGCGTAAAGAACAGTCCTTTACTGATCATTACAATTCACTTTTACTACTAAACGGTTCGGTCTCATCTAAAATCAAAGTTCTACCTCCTATGTAATTCTTTTTAGTCCACAACAGCAGGGGTATGTGGCCTGATCCTTCACTCTCTGTCTCCTCCTTCACCCTCTGACTCTGCTGCGTCTATGGAACTGGAAAGGGAGGTGGGAGGAGGGATCAGTGGGAGAGGAGTAAAACATTGGCACCCCTAGTTCCAGCTTGTCCAGCACAGCTGGCTGTCTTGCTCTCCATTCTAGCAATCACTAGTAGCGGATTCTTTTATAGGACACGTGTATGTGTATGTTGCAGGGGTCTGGTTGAGGCACTTTACCATTTCTTATGATGGTATTTCACTAATTCCCTTTCTTTGTTGAGGCAGGCAGGTGGGATATATTGACTTCTTAGAAAGAAGTCAGGGGTGCCAGGGTGGCTCAGTCAGTTAAGCATCCGGCTCTTGGTTTAGGCTCAGGTCATGATCTCAGGGTCCTGGGATTGAGCCCTGTGTCAGGCTCCCTGCTCAGTGGAGAGTCTGCTTGTCTCTCCCTTTCTCCACCCCTCCCCCATCTCTCTCTCTCTCTCTCTCAAATAAATAAATAAATCTTTAAAAAAGAAAGAAAGTAATTTCAGAGCATGGGGAATCATCCCATATTTTCTCATGTTAGAGTCGCCTCCCCTCCAGCAGCCAGCCTTCTTGGGCAAGATTCGCCTCAGGACCGCTGCAGCCCAGCTACTTCCTCTGATATGCAGTTAGCTTATGGCAAACTAAGGCATTCTTGCCATGCAAAATGCTAGATACTTTAGCTCTTTCCGTTCCTGTAGAATTCTGTCACCTCAAGCATCTCCAGCAAATTTCCAAGAATTCCTATGAATTCAGTAAGTGAGAAGGAAATATGAGTTTATATTACAGGTGGATTTATCATAAAGATAAGGAGGTTTAAGCTTAGCACCTCCCCCCCCCCCCCCAGCCCTTGCCTTTCCAGAGATCCAAATCTCTGGAAAGGGCCTTAACAATGCGTTCATATAATCAAATAGTTTGTAAAATTTGCAAAACTAATGTAAAGAGTAATATAAGCAAACCACATATTGAATAAGCTCCAGGTCCCACAAAACTCGAATCTTCTCTCTATTCATTTATGCTCACTGAACTGCAAGCGGGGCAAACACTATCAACTTCTCTAGAACTCTCATCAGGATTTCTCCTTATCAATCTTCTATGGGATAGGGGAGGACAAATGCTTCAGAATAACAAACTCCCCAGGAGGCTATACTCTACATTAATAAATCTCAATAAGACCCCTCAAAATAAAAGTTGGTAATGGGCATTAATAGTAAATGAACCAGTTTTGGTATTTATTTGAAAATCCTACATAAATATATCAAGCACCTCCTTTATATATAAAGGGCACATATCACTTAGTCATTTCAGCTTTGAAATGCAAGGCAATAAGGAAATTTTCATGCAATTCCCTATTACATAAGCATTCACCTGAGATAGCACAGGTGGATATCACTGACTCAAGCTTCCTCGGCCATCTAAAACAGCTTCCACTTAAAATAAAAATGATAAAAATATTCAGGAGGATATATTTATATTTTATTGTATTTTCCTGAAAAAAAAAAAGAAAAAACACTTTTTCTCTTTAAGGGACAACTGAAACAAAGCTGAGAGTTTGCCAAAATGTTTATTATATCTCAATGAAAAGCAGAACACTGTAGATTATTTTGCAGGAGGTAAGAATCCATGGTTTTTAAATTTAAATTTGTAAGTAATATAGAGTAAAAACAAAATCACTTGAGAATTGGGTTTAAAATAGCCAATTCAATAAAAGCTAGAATACAGTAACTAAAAAATAGAATTAATTCTATAATGAAAAGAAAAGGTAAAGTGGCATCTGCTAAAAATAAAATGTTTCAATACTCAAAATGGGTTTTTACTGGGGTGCCTGGGTGGCTCAGGGCGTGATCCTGGCATTCTGGGATCGAGCCCCATGTCAGGCTCTTCCACTGGGAGCCTGTTTCTTCCTCTCCCACTCCCCGTTTGTGTTCCCTCTCTTGCTGGCTGTCTCTCTCTCTGTCAAATAAATAAATAAAATCTTTAAAAGAAAATGGGTTTTTACTATAGGTAAACCGGCTAGTTTAATCTCTAAGTCTGAATAAAGGAAAACGGATTTTGAAAACCGAAAGGCACACGTACCAGTAACAGGCTAAACCAAAAATCGATACTGAAATTTTTCATTTGTTTGCTTTTTCCAATGTTGTGCCGGGCAGACTTGGCCTCTATTTCTTGGAAATGCACTAAACATCTGATTTATTTTCCACTTTTTAAAATAAATGACTGATAAAAGCTAAATGTGTTTTTGTACTTTCCATCCTTGATTAATCCCTAGTGCTTTCAAGCGATCTGTAAATAATACAGATCACATCATGCTTCTGAATGCTATCTTGCCCCATTGTTCTTAGCAGGCCCAGAGCCACACAGTGAATTTTGATGGGCAGTTAGTGAAACAATGCAAAGATGAACAGCTAATGAGGTACTTGGGATGCCAGCCTGGCATTTTGTCCAGGAAAAACTTCAAACCAAGTGGTGATACAAAGGAGAAAAATGATTAAAGCCACAAATCTTTTGACTCCTATTCCAAAATATGACCCTGTAAGATGTTTTTATGTTTCTGAAGAGTCCACTGAAGTTTGGAATTGTCTTTCATTTACCTAAACACCAGTGGGTAAGAAAAGTATGGACTGCCATGAAGAAAAGGAAGTGAGGGTCGAAAAAGAGGAAAAAACAACACATAAATGCTATGCTAATTAGGAAACAATGACAAATTTCATAGCAACAAAATTGTCCTGGGATATCTAGGACATTGAGAAATTTAAAATACAAAGATATGCAAAACAAGACAAGGTGCAAAACTTATTTCTTGACAAGCTGTGCTTCTACAGATAGTTTCATAATGGCAGGAACAACGAATAAATCGTACGACTAGCACTTTTTAACCTATTAAATAGGTATCTTGGCTTATCTCACAAGTTTTAAAAGAAGACTTTGACATATAAAAGGCAAATACTCTCAGATTGTTTCCTCATCCACAGATACGAGAAAAATACTGCTTAACTCGTGTGGAGGTTGTTGAGTAAACAAAAGGCATATTTCAATGTGTTTAACCTCTTTCCTGGCACATGATAATCAATGCACTGTAACTGTACTAGCACGACATGTCAGTGGAGCATGAGGCTGACTTTTTGGCACACAAAGACTCCCTGAAATGAATTAACATTTTCATCGTGACAACTCATTTAGTAGAAAAAAAAAAAAATGTTTGTCTGAGAATGCATGGGTTGATCCAGGAATTCCCTCCACTAAAATAAAAAAAATAAAAAAAATAAAAAAAGAATTGAATTGTTTTATTTGAAAAAGTACTGAGAGACAATTTTCCCCCAGAGCAAGATCCCTGTCTCCTGTTTGAAAAGGTAATTTCATTTGACAACAACTATATAAGACAGTAATGCATAAATATGGTCATGACACTAATTCTATAAACAAGAGGCACTAGTTATATATATATATATATTTAAAAGATACCCAAAGAAGTTATCTGGCTTATTCAGAACAAGTCAAGTATGTATATAACACAAGTATTTTTAAAATTTGTCTTGAATTAACCAGGTAAATTCTCTTATTCACAAAATAGCTAAATTAGTATAGGTACTTTGGCAAAAAGCACAAAGGAAAGAGGCAACAGAAGCTAGTCATTTTAAGATATGCATTTGAATCTTTAAAATGGTCCAGAATTCTGCTAATCTCAAAGATGCCATTTGAATAGCTTCATTATCTGACAACTCCATCTCTTATTTCAAGTCCCTTATGGAAGGGCACGTAGCTACCCAAATGATACCACACGGCCTCAGTCCTTCAAGCCTTTGCTCTTGCTGCTGGTAAAATGCTATTCATCTTTTAAAATCCTAGTGAAGTGACATTTCATCTGAATGGGCTGCCTTGACCTCGAACTCTCAGGAGCATTTAATCATACTTTCCTCTACAGGGCACTTCTTTATTCCATGTCCTTCTATACCCACTGGTGTTTAGGTATATGAATCACACCATAGAGTTAAACGAATTACACATTTTTCCCTTTTCAGAAAAAAAAATATGCCAAATTACTTTTTAAATATGATCTAAAGTTTTAGTAGACCCACTGCACCACAAGTACGGAGTAATTGCAGCTTATTGGAGGATATGATTTAGCAATGCCTTGTAGATAAAGAACCATCTACTGGAAGTACATTTTTAATCTGTGATGAGATTCAAACTAGAATATGTTTAGGGGGGAGAAGTTCCTTGTATGAAAGCACGATTAAGAATAACATAAAATTGGATATTTCCATAATATTTTATATGGGCTTTAACATTTATTGCTGTATAATTAATGAGACTGTAAAAAAAAAAAAAAGTTTATGCTACTTTTCTTTCCTTAGACCTTAGCCTTATTTCTTATTTAAAAAAAAAATTGTATGTCAACACCAAATGACTAGACTGAATAATTTTAATACTCCTCTACCACTGATTTTTCTTACTTTTACATTAGCTCTTACAGGGAAAATATAAACCTCTTGCATTTGATTCTTTGCATTTTTAAGTAGTAGAAGAAATATTTAAAATCCATACTTTTCATTATATTGCCTATTCACATAACCTTTAAAATTTGGTGAAGCAAGGATTTCCTTTTTTCTGAGATTATTCATTCTCCCATCCCATCATTCTTACCAAAAAAAAAAAAAAAAAATTACAAAAAAACAACCCACCTTACTTAATTCAAGAAATTATGTACAGCTAAAAGCAATCAATTCCTAAAACTTTTCTGGTTGGGGCAAGGGAGTCAGAGGGTGTTCAGAGCAATGCAATGGAGAGAAATTTCCCTAGGAAATGTCTTTCCTGAATACAACAACGAAACCTCCCTAGCTCTGTTGGCCTTTCCTCTTCCCCATTCTTTCCACTTGAAACTGAAACGACACCTGCAGGTGCAGTAGCCCTCACGACCACTAGGAGGAAAGACAAATGTTGAAGATGGCAGCACAGGAAGACTGGAGGGATCTCAGGACTCCAGGAGGGTCTTTGATGACACCCTGGAGCAGCTGGACCAGCCTGACTGCATGCTCTGAACGTATCGTTACAGGTAAAAAATAAAGCTCTAACAGTTGAAGTCACTGTTGGTTGGATTTTCTACTATTTGCAATCAAATCAGCCTAATTCATACAAGCTCATTTAGGAGGAAACATATTGCAAATATAAATCAAGCTTTCTGATTTAAAATTAATTCATTAGGATATACTTTATAATAAAACATTAGTTACTTTTATTCACCATGTTTTAAAAACAATTTATATAGTGCATATTACTCTAGATATGTAGTGGTTAGTCCCCAGTCCTTGCTTCTCATGGATGATGAGAAGTCACAATATTAACATTTTTGGCAGTCATTATAGGCCAATATACTGTTTCACGGGTGATGATTTATAAAAGGATTAAGCTATTGAAAAATACCTTTAAAAATATAGTATAATAATTTTTTAAAAAGGCCTAAGTCAATTATGACTGAAATACACAGCTGCTAATAAAATAAGATCTCAGAGAGATATTCTGAATGTTGGACACTATATACAGGCTCATGGACCAGTTCTAAAGGAACTTAATTAAATGACCATGACTTAGTTAAAGGAAAAGCCCTTACTCTCGTTAGCACTCCATGACATTTTACAGCATTTAATTAAAGGACAGGTGAAATTACTCTATGTCTGGCTGGCAAAGGTAAGTGTAAGAACTATAAATTTTGCATGCAATCCTTCCTGGTATAAATAAATACAATTTCAACTCATTCTAGTTATGCTAAACCTGCACTTGTCCATTAAAAACCTGCTGGAACCGAGGAAGCCTTCATTTCTGGTACTTATTAATAAAACTGCACTGTAATTCACGTAAGGGCCCATCTCTGGTCAACAGTTTTAGAGAACTAGTCTAATGATATTGGTATATATTACATATGTTAATACATTATTATTCTCCAAAAATGTGTTCAACTAAGAACTCTCTATTATTAATTCTTTTGATGATATTGATAACAGTTACTAATTTTATTAGGTAACCCTTAAGTGCTAGATAATATACTAAGCATACTCATTATAGTGTCTTACTTTAATATAGTTAGTTTAATCCCCATGACAAAAAAAGATATAGAAATAATTTCTACCTCCATTTTACATATGAAGATATCAAGGAAAGGGAAATTAACCAACTTGCCCAGAATCATGTAAATACATGGCATATAGACTCTAAAACCAGACAATCTGACTCTGAAGTCTATATCTGTCATCACTGTGTACACATATTCTCTCAAATGCAATAGCCCAATCTCCTCTAACACCTGACATATTTTAAAATCATCAGGTTGAAACATCATGCAACACCTTCTTCTACGGTAAATCAACTCTTCAAATACTGAATCTTTTACTAAGCATGACAGATTTGTTCTAGGGGTTTCAAGAACCCACCATACAAATTCCCAGAAAGTGAGATAAAACCTGTGGTAAATTAACAGAGAAGAAGTTTACTGTAACATCACCAAAGTTTTGAAAATATATGATCTTTTTGATATTCCCCTTTCAAACTGAGATCAATAAAAAGTGGTCCAGAGAATTATGTGGCTACTCCAACCTCAGACCAGAGTGTTTTAAAATACATAAAGATGAGCACATAACATGGTAGACAAAAGTAAACCATAAGGCTATTTCTATAGAGAATAAACAATGTCAAGGGTGTCAGTGGTTTTACTGGCTATCACTACACTGTCATTAAAATAAAAAAAAGAGGTCACAATAAATAACCAAGATTGTATTATTCTTAAACATATATGCAAGGGCACAAAGTACTATTGAAATTTTGGTACAATCAAAGGAGTTAAAGAAATACACCTGAACAATAATGACATAAATGAGATACTAAGAAGTTGAAAAATGACATGAAAAAATGATGTTTAAGTAATTTTCATTCATCAAAATCATTATATTTTACATATTATGGAACTTTATATTTTCATAAAATATTAATTTCCCTTTGCCTTAGCAAAAACCAGACAAGCAATGTTATTTATATATTATAAATAAAAGAATTTACTCAAGAATACTATTGGACTTAGTAAACATAACATGGCCAGTTAGGGGCAGAACTGGCTTCTAACTCAGAGTTCTTTCTACCATAGTAGCCAGCCATGTAGGTATAAGACTATTCTAAATGCTATTTTAAAAAATACCATGTATAACCTCTGCACTCCAGAAGTTTTCAATATAACCAATTTCTCAATGTGAGAAACTATATAAAAAGACCTACAATATTCTCTAAACACTGAAAGATACAGTTTTTGAATAAATGTAGTTTATACCCTTTCCATATATTAATTTTCAGATTATTGGCAGATCTTTATGGATAATAACAAATATTTAATAAAAATGGGAAGTCAAGGGTATTGTCAAGAGCTAGTGAAATAGTTTGACACAGAAAATTAATTAAGTATTTCTAAAGAAAAACATTGTAACAGAACCAGGAAAATTCATGTCTTTAAATAGGTGGCACGGGGGTGGGGTGGGGAGTGAAAAAGAGCAGACACAATGAGTTTGAAGATGTTTTCCTATACAGGGCTTGAATTCTGCAATGCATGGTCTATACAGCAGGTCTTTGAGTGGTAAGGAAAGAGGAGAGGATATGTATTATTACCATTTCCAAAATAAAAGGAAACTTTCAAAGAAAAAAAAAATCTGCCCAAAACACCCAGTTACTTGGTGGAGGATGCAAGATATAAAAAGTAGAAACAAGTAGAAGATAAGTCACCAAAAGATAATTTTGAAGACAAAACAAACAAAAAACATTTATTGTGTGACTAGTGAATGACAGGGCAGGAATGTGATCAAACTAGTAACAATATGAAGGATTTGATTTTGAAAAAAAAAAAAAGGCTATAGAGGATGTTATTACCAATGAAATTATATTTCTCAAAGGAGATTTTTAAATGTAAGAAAATTATTTTGAAACATGGACCATTAAGCAGCAAAAGAATCTCCTATGGGAAACATTAAAAGCCCAGATGAGTCATTAAAAACTCTTCAGAGTCAGATAATACTTCTCTGTGTGTCAGCTCTGCATTAAAATATATATGTAGGTTTAAAAAAAAGTAACATTTTACTTATATTTATAAAGAATGTGAATTTACTTATATTTATAAAGAATGTTACATTACATGGGTAATGTAACAGTAATATAGAATTTACTTTCACCCATTACGTCAGATTTTATTCTCCCGACCAGTTAAGATCCTCATTTTCCAACTTGAAACAGTATTATATAGGGGCATAGCAAATTTAACGCACAAAAACAATCAACCCATTCCTATGGCATATAACTGCTGGCATTATTTCAGAAATGAAATGAGTTAGAGAAGGAGGCACTTTTCAAGGTTTTGCTCTCTACTCACTTTTGCTTGCAGAGTAAAAGCCACTGCCTGAGTAGGAAATACATAACAACTTAGATCGACCTTGGTAACACAGCAGAAGAAAATCCTTCAGCCCTTGGAAAAATGGACTTATCTAGATCTTTTTTTCCCCCAAATCAAGTTGAAATGTATTTGTTTTTAAAATAGTTCAGAATTTGTCTATATTCAGTACCTACTGAATTGTTACTCTTACAACAACACAGATCAAAATAATAATAACATAATAGCAATAATGGTCATAATAGCAACTCTTGGTTAACCTTAGATGTGCTCATCAGAAGACATATATGTACACAGACATCGACATTTTGTAATTTCAGATACTCATAGTATCTTTTAATTGGATATTATCACTAATAGACTGATCTCCATATGATAAAATTTGTCATTTTATTTTCAAAGTGTTCATCTAATTTTAACACATATCAAATTTCTGAGATTTTTTTCTTCACAGAGCCATAATATTATTTCTTAAAGAACTCTGAAGGACAAACGGGGCTTAATTCAAAGCCTCTAGAACTTCATGTTACACTAGAGTACAAATGAATAATTGAATGAGTTTGAATATCTTCACAGATTTCTTCTAAAAAATGTTTTTAAATTCCACTTCTAATTTAACACTATTTTTCATATCGCTGTGTAGAGGATCTTTAAAAGATGATGTTAAAGACAAATTCATTTTAAATATCTAAACATTTTTAAAATAAATTTGTGCAACTTTTGTTTAAAAAAATAATTTAGCGTATCTCATCTGATATGTAAAATGTACATATCACACTGATGTAAAATGTCTTTTCAAAAGCTAAATGAAGTGAGAAAGACAATGTTATATACAGTATTGTTTATTTTATACATTATAATCTGGATATCTTAAGTACAAGCCTCATTGTAGTTTTTGATCATCTGCTCAAAACCTGTACTGCCTTTTTCTCTGTCTGATAAATTGAAGTCCTGGCACTCTCGGCCATCCACAACCTTCTCTCACCTCTCCGCCCTTACCTTTTACCCATACTTCCTACATCACACGCTTCAGTCAAATATGAAGTTGGAAGCTCTTGGGCTATGTAGTCCCTGCATCTTCACACCCCAAGCCTACACTCTTTCTTCACTGGTATCTTCTCCTTCATCTTCAGGCATCAAACTTCATCAAGGGCAACAGGAAAGTTTATAAACTTCAAGTTCTCAACAAATCTTCCTTCATAATCTAGTCAAAAGTGGGTGCTTCTCCCAATTTCCTTAAGCAACAGATTCCCAACTCTCATCTGAATTACTGCAATAGCACCCTAACAGATCCACCAATCTCTGGTTTTGCCCATGGTCAGCCAGAGTGATTATTTTTCCTAAAATACAATTGTGATCACGTCACTTTCCTGCTTAAAAGCCATCTGTGGCTCCCAATTACTCACAACAACTAAGTACAAACACATACATGACTTAAAGGTACTATATTTTCCAGCCTTCACTTTTCTACGACCATCATCTGAAACCCCGTCACTCCATTACCCCATATGTACTCTGTCTTTAGCCATATGAATATCACTCAGGGCCTGAAACATAGCAAGTCTTCTCTTTCTCTTATTGTATTTGCCTAAAAAAGGACTTGGCAATGCTGTTCAAGACCAGACCGATTTATAAGGCATAAATCTATTGATTGCCCTCCCCTCTGCTCAGCTAAGCAACTAGCTGATCTGATCTAAAACTTCGACCCCAGTAATAGAAAATCCTTGACATGTCTTAACAAAATATAGTCTCCATCATTATAAATTATGCTAAATTAGAGAAGTCAGAAATGCATTTAAATAATTGAATCATTGTTAGCAATGAGAATGCCAGAATAAAAGTCAAAGCACAAAAGCATATTCCAGACTGTTCCACCAACTGCTTCTGAAAAGATAAGCAAGTTGTTTTACCTCACTGAATCATGCTTTCCATTTCCCTAAAATGGAAAGTTTTAACTAGATTATCACTAAGAAGCATTTTATCTTTGTAATTCTATCATTCCAATTCTACTATTCAATTATATGACAGTTGTTTCAAAAATCATGAATGTGTCTCTTTTCTTCTTCCTCTCAACTTTTTCCGGTTCCGATGTTATTATGATTTCCAGTGTAAAGGAGGAAATATGCTTCTTCAAAGCAAAAAGTAGCATATTAGATTTTCCCAAGCATCTCCAAACCAGGAAAGACATCATATCAGGCACATATAATTAAATGGTCAATTTGAATAAGAAATAATATTTTAACTGGTATCTGTACTACTGGTCTAGTAGAACTTGGAAGATAAGAGGGCACTCTATAAAGGTTCGGGGCCTTCCTATAGTACATTTTAGACACATTTAAAGATAAGCAAAATTCAGCTTGGCTAGACTGAATTTAAACAATATTCAATAACTGAATTAAAAGCAAAAGACCATCAGTTTACTGCATTGGATGGACATAAAAAGTTCTGGACGAAAGTCTGTCCCCAATTTTAGCGAGTTAGCCTGAAAAACTTAAAACACTTAAACTTCATCCTAAAGAACTATTGTGAAGCATTAGCAACCTACAATTTACAGGCTATAACATATTAAAATCTTAACTACATGAAGAGAATAAGCCTTATACATGTAGGAAAGCTTTGCATTTCATGTATAAAAATGCAAAATGGAGAGTAATGAAGCATATTTGAAAAAAAGGCCACTGGGAGAAATGTAGAGCAAAGCAAAACCAGGAAGAAACAGATAACACATGTGAAGACATTTTTGGAACCGATAATGCTAATCTGAATAAATACACATATACAAAGAGGCTACATCATTTTCTTTCTACATTCTCTAAGTAGTGCTGCCAAATATGGAAGGATTGGAGCCATTTCTGGGGAACTGCTGAATCAGGAGCATGAGTCAGAAAGTAAACCTTCAGCACAGAGAAAGTACTAAAAAAAAAAAAAAATGTTGAGAGCTCATACACAAACAGACATTCAGTTCATAAGGTCTAAACCTTCTCTAGTCATCAAAGCACCACGCACTCGTCCCTTCCCAAACTGATCCCCTCATATTATGTGTATCTGGAAGAAAGTTGTCCTTTTAAGAAATCCGATTACACCTGTATCTAAATGTGGAGGTACAGAACCGAGTTGGTACTGCATGTGACTAAAGATGGCTCTGAAATCTAAGAACAGGACATTTTCCATCTTAAATGACAAGAAATCTAAAATAAAAATAAAATTAAAATAAAATAAAGGGCTTAAATGATATTAAAAATTAATTTAGAGGCATACCAAAACTGTTTGACAGTAATTTAAGGGAGACTAAGATGCTCTTTCTCCAAAAGCCTTTAAGATCTAATTATCTCTCTGAAATGGTCTAGACATCACTCTTCTCTAAACTAGGCAGCAGGAATGGATCATGAGCTATTCTCAGGCTATGAGTATATTTTTGGCACAGGAGGTTCAACAAATACGACCCATACATAATCAATACAATGAAGGTAATGCTCCAAGAGTAAGTCACCTTTGAACAACAAAAAAATTATTTTCCTCCTTACTCCTCTGCCCCAGACAGGACCTTATCAATTTTGTGACAGCGTTCTGTTATCATCATTAATAGATATTAAAATACCATCATTTATACAATAACTTTATATGACTTTTATCTCATTCAACATTTATTTTCAAGAGCCACAAGGACTTTCTACTTGAATTTCAGTTCTAAGCTCTCCTGAGCCGAATGGGCCAATGATCTTAGTTTTTTTTCAGACAGAGCCTACGGCATAGAAATCACAAAGCACTAACGAATCGAAACGAAGCTGTGTCAAATTGTGCCTGGTGATCCTGATTTGTCAAAATAAACTCAGTCTACCTGGATCTCAGGTCATATGCACTCATTACCACCTGTTATTAAAAAACATATTTACATTCATATTTAATCTCTGCAATCTCTATAAAATTTATCCCAGAAAACTCTCAAATAGTTCAGCTCTAATGACTAAGAGCCTGTGTTAGTCTTAGTATACAATTGTGAAATTGTTCTTTTGAACTTTACAGCAAGCAAAATGATATTCGCTCCTATGAAACAAAAAATAACCACAGACAGTGTTCTGGTCTAATACATGTGTTGCAATTCTAGTGATCAGAATTCTCTCCATCAGTAAATGGCACTAACATCCTTGCTTGGCATTTATACTACATCTTCACACGATGTTCCACAACAGCTATCACATCTTGTTCTTGCTTCTGATGATGTGTAGCAATGCATTTTAATTCATACTCCTGATTTTCACTGCTTTTCTACCCATATTAATTTGCATATGGCTACATTGATCAGTACAGTCTGAATTGACACAATGCTTCATCTCTGAAGACCTCAGAAATTTAAAGAGCTAAGGTTTCATTTTTACAACATGTCAGTGTGGTGGATTAGGCCAAGATACTGTAGTTGGGGTAGTTAATTCAGTAGCTATAAGTGGCTTTCCTAGTTGCTGGATTGAGGCATTCTCAAAATGTAATGTTCTCAGTAAGAATCACCTGGGTGCTTATAAAAATGCAAATTTCCTGAGCCACAAACACTAGACATTTGAACACTGTAAATGTAGGCAGAAGCCCAGAAGTCACTATTTTAATAAGTATACCATGGGATTTCAACACACACAGTCCCAAAACTTCACACTGAAAAATCTCTGAGGGTGATTTGGTAAATGTTTAAACTGTGAAGTTCCTGGTCATCGGACTATGCCACATCTTATCCAAAACTGCTTTACCCAATTATAATTCTCCTACCTATATTTAACAATTAGGTAGATTATCTATAAAGTTTGCTGACTTACTTTATTCATATCAGCCATAGGTTAGATTCTAACAAATTTGTCTTACCCTCCCTAACCCACCTTACCCCCAGGAATTAACCCAGACCAACCTCCTGCAAAGCAAATGAGAAACTTCCATCTAATATGCTACGATTGTATTAATTAAACGTTCTATAAAATACAGCAGTAAAAATGATCAAGAAAATAACATATGTGAAAATACTCTTAAAAAGCATTTTTGGGACTCCAGTGCTGACAAAGGCGGAATAAAGAAAATGGTGGGGTAACTCCAATCATGAGTTTGAAAAAAACCTAGTCCACTATTAAATAAAGTAAACTTCTCAATTAAATTGAAGCAGGCATTTAGGAAGGCGTAACTAACATTCCTGACTATTGAGTAGGATGACCAAATACCCCATTTTGCTCAGGACTCCTGGGTTTTTTAATTTATTTTTTTTTAAAGATCTTATGTATTTATCAGAGAGAGAGAGAGCGCGCACACGCAGGGGGAGTCGCAGGCAGAGTCGCAGGCAGAGGCAGAGGGAGAAGTGGGCTCCCATGGAGCAAGGAGCCCCCCAGTACAGGACTTGATCCCAGGACCCTGGGATCATGACCTGAGCTGAAGGCAGACGCTTAACCAACTGAGCCACGCAGGCGTCCCAGGACTCTTGATTTTAGCACTGAAAGCCCCATGCCTCAGAAAGCATTCAACTGTCTTGTTTCAGCATTTAGGCATTAAGTTTATAAAGCACATTAAAGACCCCTACAATAGCCTATCAAAAGAAAATTCTGATAAAGTTGGATTTCATTTAGGAATTGCTCGTGAAAATTAAGGCCTTCGATTAAAAAAAGAAGCATGGCACCCTAAAATTTGAGCTTTATTTTGATTCAACAATTTACCGAAAAAGGGTGTCTAAAAAAGGAAGAAAAAAATCACAATGAAGAAGCAATAAATACTTAACAAATATTTAATCATAGAAGTTACTGGGAGGAATGTACTTTGACATTTCCAGTATATACAGATCCAAATATCATGGGCTTTTAGCTGATAAGGTACGAAAAATTACTTCAAAAGGTGACAGCAATCTGGGCAGGAACAAGAAAACCAAAGAGTTAAACAAGTCGCCCTTGATTTAGGTCCTGGCTACAACAGTTATGAGGAGCTCGACGCTAGTGACTTAGAACCTGCAATGAGGAAGGAGAAATAAAATTCCCAATGGTCAGAAGACCTCATTTACAGTTACTATGAGGGGGGTTGCTGATCACTATTTTCTGACAGATCACTGACGACTAATGATTAATTACAATTAAAAAGTTAAATAGTGTAATGATTACAAGTGTAGGGGAAAATTAGAGGCACATCTCAATTTTTCAAAGTTGAACTTCTGCTCTGTGATTTATTCATTAGAAAGTTTCAAACTGTTTTTAACTACTAAGGAGAAGAGCCAATGTCTTATTTGTGCTGTTTTATATATTTTTCTCTATCTTTCTGTTTCTTTGGGTGCCTCTGCTTCTAAGTAGTCTGCAGAACTTCGGTGGAAAGGATCCTGGGGCCCTTTCCCCATTCCTGTCTAATCACAACTAACAGCTTTGAAACCAGAGGCTTTTTTCCATTATTTTCAACAGTCACATAGCTGCCTGAGCCAGACAATTTCACTCAGGACCCAATTACCTCTGGTCTGGCCTACTGTAACAGCCTAATAACTGATCTGTCTCCGGTCTCAGCCCCATTCAATCCATCCTCCACCTGCAACCAGAAAGACCTTTCAATCATGCAAATATGATCATGGCATCTTACTGCTTAAAATCTTTCAAGGGATTTATTGCCTGTGGAATCAGGTCCAAATTATAACTCACAGATAGGTTCCTCCCCAGCCAGTTCCCCTCCAACTCTTCTATACTCTGACCATACCAAATCACTCGACTCAACAAAATGAAGTCTCACTTTCTGTCCCTCTGGCCAGAATGCCCAGCAATTTTTACCCACCTGATGACCTTCTGCTTCCACTTCCTGTCTCAGCTCATGCCATTTCCTCTAGGGACAGCCTTCTCAGACCTTCTTAAGAACAAATCCATCAGTCATCACTATTCTAGGACCCTACATAGGCCTGACACACATCTGTTTGAGCATACACTGTTAATACGCAGTGTGACTCAACTTCTTTCTCCCTGTGGATGTGGGCTTCTTCCTTAATCATTTCTATGCTATCTTACACTTAATATAACATGGATTATCAACAAGCATGTATTGATTGATTTCCTGTATGAAACAATTTGTGACTCAGAAAGCAAGCTTATAAAAAGAGAGCAACTCTATTAAAATCAGTTAAAAATAACAACAGATCAGAAGTGTTTACTGGGATCTATGAAATATTACATAAATAGCCATAAAAAAGTCCTCAATCAGTCTTAGAAGTTTAGATATAATAAAGCACATAAGTGTGAAGGTGAAAAATTATACATATATATACATAAAGAAAATATTTTTACAATAGTATACAGACTACTGTATACTGGTGACATGGTTGCTCATAAGAATGTTCTAGTTATGCAAGTAACTTACACATAAAAGGAAATGCAGGCAAATGAGCAATATGAACTGAGAATTCATGAAATAAAACTAGTAGCCCATTGATACAACCTCACTAGTAATCTTAAAGAATAAAATAATGTCAGATTGGCAAAAAAAGAAAAAAAATCAATTATAATATCCACTGTTGGCAAGGGTATGAGGAAATGGGCACCTTCACAGTTGTAAATTATTACCAACTTTCCGGATAGCAATCTTAACATACACATTAAAAACTAACAGATTTGTATGCCTCTTCATCCAAGAATCCCATATCTAGGAACTTACAGAAAGTTGTTGGTAAATAAATTAAACTATGAACTCTAAAATATTTACATTATTAAAAGGAAATGCCCAAAAATCTCAGACTAGGAGAAAGCATACATTAGCATACAATAAAGCCATTGAAACTAATGGTGTAGAATTATAATTTGATGTGAAAGATGTTAATAATATATTATACATTAACTAAGTTATAAAACAGCACATGTAGCATATTGACAATATATCTGAATGCAGACACCTGAAAGGTTAATGACCAATAAGGTAACAGTATAGTGGTTGAAATTGAGCAGCTTTTATTTTGCATATTTGTGGTTTTTATCTGTTCTATAATGAGCATGTATTTAATAACCCTTTCTTAGTAAAAACAGCTTTTTAAAGTGAATTATTAAAGAAAAGTATAGACTAAAGAAAAACATATTCAGGGAAGACTGAATAAATATGGCAGTGAAAATGGTATTTCAGTAGACATGGGAGTCAAGAGTGAGCATCAGTGTATGGACATTACAGTAAAGAAGAGCAGCCTAATTTTCTCAGGAAGAAACACACGCATTTTGATATGGCAGTCTTTCGGGATTTTTGAGCACAGATATATCATGGAAGTAGTGTTGTAAGCAAATTTGCTGGGCAATAGTGTGTAATCTGCATGTAAGCAGAGATCCTAAATCCACTCCTGAGACAAGTACTGTGATTTAGAAGGATTATTATCTGGGCTTAAAGAAGAATTGAATTGAGAGACATCAATAAGAGAGAGGGGCAACCAGTACCCTGCTCCTTGGGAGCCTTTACTAATACCCACACCTGCAATGCCCTTCTTCAGCTCTACTTAAGATGCGGTGTTTGGTCTCAAAGTTCACCTTCTCATTGCAGCCCACCCTTATTTGCCAATGCTCCCAATCCCTCTTGCCTTGCTTTATTTTCTCCACAGCACTGATCACGTTCAACATTCCAGATGAAACGTTTCATTTTGTTTTCTGTTTCCTACATAAGAATATATGTACCCACAAGGGCTGGAATTTTTGTTGTTGTTGTTAACTAATGTGTCCCCTAGGGTCAGAATAGTGTTTAGCCTACAATAGTTATTCAATAGCAATTTGTGGAATGAACAATTGGATCTCAAAAGGGAAAGAAGTGGGGGGGTCTGAGATACTACTACCAACACTAATAGTGACAAACTGTCCAAAATAGGGATGTAATCGGAATGTAAGATGATGATTTGGTATTTGGACAAGCTGACTCTGAATTAAAACAGTGGCATCCAAGTTAGGAAAGTGTCCTGGAAATGAACAATAACTACAAGACTATAACTGGTGAGAGATTTCATAGCTGAAGATAAAAGGAATGGTGGACTTGTATTTTGTGAATATATTAAAAAAGGGGGGGGGAGGTGAGTATCTAGATTTGAAAAGAAAGAAGGCAATGGCAGAGATTAACATTTACAGGAAAGAGGAGGAGGCAGTGAGGCAGGATGCAAGGAACTATTGGAAAACACAAACTAGAAGAGGCAGAAAAAGAAAGAGAGGGAGAACGTGATGTCTCTGAATTCAGGGAAGAACCTTGAGTATAAAAGGACAAATAATGGGTTTTGTATCTTTTCAAAGAGCTGGAAATGTCTTGGAGCCAATACAGTCAACAGGATTTTAGGTATTAGATATGTTAATTATAGAAGCTTGAGCCACCAGCGGGGTGGGGTGGAAGGAGGAGGCAGAACTAGCTATAAGGGACACGGTTTTGAGAAGAATAAGAACATTTTTCCACACAGACATCCAGAAAGAGAAAGAGAAGACAATTATGAGAAAAGGATAAGGAGAGTAAAAAAAAAAAATGTATAAAAATTGAAGTGTCACATTCTTTTTGATAGAATAGGTGGAGATGATATGCCAGGGAAAGGATAGGACAGCTGGGACTGGGGGCATGGAAAGAGAGAAAAGGTCTAAAATAGCTCCCACAGGGAGAGAGCCTGGGAGTACAGAAAAGACAATTAAAAAGCCTGCCAAATAGCAGCAGAGAGCAGATTGAAGTTTGAAAGCATCCAGTTCTAATGAGCCAAATCTGCAATGCTGTTTGCCTCTAGCAGTGCTCTCTCTCCTGGGAAAAGAAGCAAAGGGAGCCAGAGTTAGAGGTAACAAAGGTTTAGGAATTTGCTGGACCAGTAAAGAAGCAAAGGTTATTAACCAAGTGGCAAAGCTTGTGCTCCTTGTTGGGAGTGAAAATCCAAAATCATTTGAAGCAAGGAAGGCACCAATGCTGGAGTCTAATCACTGAGGAGTATTTCCAAGGAAGTAAGGAAAGTAATTATTGTGAGTTCTGAGCTGAAAGCTAAAACTTTCAAGGAAATTAGAAGCTTCTCATTTCCCACCACCACCACCATCACTCCTGCTGAGACTAGAGGAATGGGAAGAAGCAAAAACTAAAAGAGACCAGAAGATTCTTATCAGAGGACTCCTGTGAAGTGAGCAACTTTGTGTGTGTGTGTGTGTGTGTGTGTGTGTGTGTGTGTGTGTGTGTGTGTGTTGGGGAAGGGGGAGATGGATATTACCACTAATACAAAAAAAAAAAAAAAGTGGTAACTGCCTAAAGTTTTATGCATTCTAAGGCATTAGGGTCACTCATTTTTAAATAAACTACAAGGCAACCCACTAGGGGGAAAAAGTGTATTTTGTTTGTTATACACAATTTGAGATGTCTACCTTATAAATACAGGCTTTGCTTTTTAATCAAATCCCAATGCTTCCCATTGGCTCAGCACAGTCATTTGTAATGCAGAGATGACCCCTCCACCTCTCTGACCTCTCACTCCAGTCTCCCATTGTTCACTCTGCTCCAACCACCTCTGCCTTCTTTTCGTTTCTGGAATTAATCAAGCTGATTCGCAATGTAGGACCCTTGCCGGTCATGCTGTTTCTCCAGACAGGCCCAGGAGGGCCTTCTTGACAGTCAGGTCTCTGCTTAGGTGTCACGTCAGAGAGAACTCTCTGTCAACTTAACGTGCCCCGAGATGCACTCTTTATCACATCATCTGGTTTTGTAGTGGTTTTAATTCCTGACACATTTTACCTGATAATAATAGCTTGCTTACTTATTTTTCTTGTTTTGCCATCTGCCCACTCCACTGAGAATAAGACCTCCATGAGGAAAGAGATTCTGGCTGTCTTGGTCACCACCATATTGCCAACAGTTCAAATACTACCAAGCACACAGCATACATTCAATTATTTGTTTAATGAATGAATGAATGAATGATATGAACGTAGTATTTTAATGTTAAACATGATGGAAAATTACACTGTGTATATGTTTATTCATAAGACTATGTACCAAAAACATGAGAGGTAAAAATGGTATTGTTGCTATCTCAGAACATCCTAAAATATTATATCTGTCTTATTATGAACAATAAATATTATGAGAAAGAAAACTTGATTGTGAATGGAAGGATAAAGGAGGAAACATCCCTAAAGATGAATCTAAATATATCTCAGTAAGATATAAATGATCAAATGGACATAAAAATGTTTCTGTTATTTTTGCCAGGCTCAGAGAGGTCTGGAAATATAGACAGATTTCACAGAATTTGAACAGTGTGGGATTTAATTAGTTAGGGCACATACACAAACAAAATGTCAGATAAATTTTCCACAAAATAATTCTATAAATTATGAGTAATGTTTTTGCTGTTTGTCTTGCTAAATTATATCTAGAAACAGGTTTAATTAAGAGGTCAAGAAGAAGCAGATTTTAATCTCTTCTCTATAAATGGCAATCTCAAAATAAGAAATTCAGTCTCCAGTCAAGTTTTCACACTTTCTGTGGAAAGTATTCTCTGCTAGTTCATTGTTACCAAAACAAAACAAAACAAAAAGAAAAGAAAAAAGAAAAATTTAAAAAAAGGGGGGTAGGAAATGATAAAATCTGCAGTCTTAATGAACAATTTTATGTACCAAACTCCTAATGACCTTATGTAGGACACTATTTATTAACCAAAATCCTCTGAAATCTGATGAAGATGTATCAGTTAAGTCCATACACAGAGATATTTTCAAAACAACCCACTTCAGGATTCTCTTAAGATGCCCATATGTAGAAGCCAAAAATCAAAAGGTTAATGAAAAAGGAAACCTCAGATGAATCCAAATTGAGAGATGTTCTACAAAATACCTGGCCTATGCTGTTCAAGTGTATCAAGGTCAAGAACACAAAGTAAGGCTGAAGAACTATTCCATCCTGAGACTGAGGAGACAAGTAAACAAGTGAAGGGCATAATCTGATGTTGAATGGGTCTGGTGGGGGCGGGGGGTGTGTGGAGGGTAGCTACGATGGAAATTACTAGGACAACAGATGAAATTTGAGCATGGACTATGAGCTAAATGGTAGTATTCTATCACTGTTAAATTTCCTAATATTTTTTCTTAATTGCACTGGTTTTGTAGGGAAATTTTCTCATTCTTAAGAAACACAAACTAGGGATAAATAGGAAAAATTAATGGATGGATGGATGGATGGATGATAGATATATAGATCAATCAATCAATCAACTGACTGGCCTAATGAAAAATTTCTAAGACCATCAAGTGAAACAGAAACCTCACTCATGTCAGTGATTAGAATAACAATAAGTAATAAGTAAACAGATGTGTCAAAGATAGAAACAGATGCTACAAGAAATAAATCAAAAATTGCAACATCTGCTGTTTAAGCCCTTACAATATATTATTACTTCATTAAATGAGATGAATAAAAATTAAAGATGAAATGTAAAGATTTATTGAACTAAAAACTTTTGCAATTGGTTTCATTATTTATCAATAAATGGTATACTAGAAATATATTATGACATCATTCGATTTTAAGTTAAAAAATAATTGGAGGATTTAAACCATAAAATAGTCCACAGAAATCAAATTCCAGATATAGATTGCTGATTTAAATCTTTACTCACTGTCCTTAAAAATCTTAATTTTTAAACTGGAGCACTAATAATAAAAACAATAGTAATACAGCAAGCAGCTCTGAGGTGGTTATTACATCATTCTTACTTTACAGAGAAGGAAAAGAAGCTTATAGGGATTAAGTATCTCCCCTAAAATTGAAAAGTGGTATGTGATAGGTGTACAAAGATTAAAAGTCTTGCCTTCTCCTGCTCCTTGGACAAAACGTTACACCATCGTGGGAGATTTTTTATTATGTAATATCTCCCACCTTAGTATAAAGCTTGAACATATCCATGTCACTGTCAATGTTACTTTCAAAATTGCTATAGTTTTTCAAAATAATTAGCATTTTAAGATTGAAATGATATTGGCAGAAAATAATGAGAGCTAAAATATTTCTTGCTTTTTCATTACTTGTAGAAAGGGCAAAATTCGAGACACACATACATGCATATATACATGCATTTATTATATATATATATGGGTGTGTGCATGTGAGTAGAGATGTATAGATATTATACTGGTCTCAAGTATCTAGCAGGTTCCAAACCAACTGGGCAATACTCAGACCTCAAATAATATACTCTGATGTATTGTTTCTTTCCTTTGTAACCTTACTCTCCCCACAGTGTAGCAAATTGTGAATATTTGGGACATACCAATGTTATAGTGCATCTTAAAGAATAACATACAGCACATAGCTAGCTATACCGAAGCAAAAAAAAAAAAAGGAAGAGAAATCTCTTTAAAAAATTTTTTTTGGTCAAGGTTCAGCTGAGGAAATCTACTGACCCACTTTGAAATTAAAATGCTGCTTTAGCACAGGCACGCACAGGGAATTTTCCACTGAGGTTGCACATAGCAGTGTATCAAAGCTCTACCAATGACACCCCGAACCACCATCCCCAAGGCAAGAATATGTATGCATGCTGGTTTAGGCAGCTCACTAATTACCCTGAATTTATTTTAACCTTAAATCTTTTTAAAAAATTATGATTATAGGAAATCCAACTTTGCAATTAGACTAGAATATCATAATCATTTCTAGGAGTCATTTCAGTTTCCTTTTTTTTTTTTTTTTTTTGCTGTATTCCTGAGTTAACATTACATATGCAATTATCACAACAGTCATCTTCATTTTCAAAGTGTTATCAACTTAATGTCACAAAGAAATAAGTCATTCCTGTCAATATTGTGAACTGAGACATTTCGACCAATTCATGACAGCTATTGTGCATGTAATATAATGTTATTATAGAATAAAGAAACTTGAGGACATATCTATGTTTTTACTCACCAGTTGTTTCCACAATGCCTTCTAGGATGACGACAATCTCGAACTGTTCAGTTTGCATGCTTCGCTGCGATAGGTCATAAAAGGGGCTTTTGGCATCGATCACGTGGCAAATTGTGAGGGGGGAAACAAGAAAAAGTTGATCTGCCCCTGTACTAAAACCTACATCCAGTTCAAGTTGGTCAAGGGGAAGGAACTCACCCTCAGGTGTCTGCCGAGACTAGACAAGCACACAGAAAAAGAGAAGAAATCACCACTTGCACTGAAATTTTCAAGGCAGCCCAACAGTAATTTACATCATTGCCAACATTCTGCACTATCAATCATCTGCAACAAAATCCAAACAAATCATTATGCAGCTATGTTCTAGCAAACGGGCCGAAATCCCACATAGCTCATGGGGAACATACATGCATTATTTATAATATACGACTTACTATAATTATCATTCCCTAACTCATGAGCTTTGGAGAAATGCCTGGTCCAACAATGGCTGTTAGCACAAACTGTGGAACTGAGTGTACATGTGCTACTGCTTGACATAAATCACTTCAGGATAACTCATTGCATGCCGGATTTGTTTTCCTCACAAAGCAAATAAGTAGGCAATTCTTAGGGAGTTGGTTAATGCTGAAAAAGGTTGATCATAATTTCAGAAAAGATTTACTGCATCGTTACAGAGCAAACCAATAATTTTTCTAGGACTTCTGAAAGGTCACAGATAGATATAAACTTTAATATAAAAATGAAGATGATATCCTATTATGTTATATACACAACAGTTCACATTATACACACAAAAAAGGGCATAAGCTGTTAGCTGATGGCTTTCAAACTCCCAATAATAAACTGCATTGAAGTTATTTAGCTCTCTATTTATTTTATGAATTTTAAAACATAGTGTAAAAATTGTGCTAAATTGAAGTTTTTTAACCAAAATGCAGTTAAAAATCTATATTGGGTAAATATTTCCTAAACTTCCTAAAACTTTTGTAAGGTAGGGGTATTCGGTATCAGCATAAATCATTATAAAACTTAATTAAATTGCTTACGTGCTAAAACTCTGAATGATTACCTAAAAATTACTATGAACAATTAGCAAACCATGAAAGTTAACTTCTTTCTTTTCTATTCATTCTTATTTTATTTTCCATATCTGTTCCTTATAAGGATCATCTATAAGCAAATATTTGTTTGATTTTAATGATGATACTGGTAAAATAAGAGTTAAATAGTTGCATAGAGAAAAATCTGCAGGGGTGGGAGCTTGCTGCTGGTCAAATGGGGCTTGGAAGAATCCAGTATATTTAACAGAATCTGCAAAGCTCATTTAATAATCAAAACTGAATCTGTAACACTGGTCTGCCCAATGAAGTGATAGTTTAAAGACAAAACCCTTGCTTTTTGGTAAGGTAAGGGTTCCAAGAAATACTTTGGCTTTTTAAGTGGAGTAAAGGAGTCTGAAAACACTGAGAAATATGGTTTAGTAAGCTGTCCTCTGTGGCAAAACTGAACCAAGTTAGTGGTAAACTGTGAGGGCAGCAACTGCAGGGTCTCGACAGCTGATCAGTCAATCAGGCAGACTACTTTGTAATTAGTGATACTCAGGAATTTTATTCGTGTAGAAAAAAATCCAATGAAAATGTTGAGACTATTTTTCTTCTATGCCTTGTGTGTAGTTGACTAAAGAAGAATAAGAAGAAAAAGAGGAAGAAAAGGAGGAGGAGGAGGGAGAGGAAGAGGAGGAGGAGGAGGAAACAATGATTAGTGACAAGAAAAAAAAATTCCATGGAAAAACTGATGGTCCAAAAATAAAAACAGTAGCTCTAACAACCAATGTTGGAGAAAACTAGACATTTCGGAGCCAGTAAAAGTTCCCTATATTTCTAACTTATTCTCAAATTGGTAAAATACGGATGAGACCAGCATCCTTCCAACTAGAAAACTGTATAACAACTATTGATTGATACTACAAAATAAAAGCCAAAAACAAAACAAAAACAAATAAGAACAAAAACCCTGTGTCATTGTTCTCTCACCTAGTAAGAAACAGGTGCTATATAAACACAAGGTGGTATTCTGATGTTTATAATCAGTGAACAGAATTTGGGTCATTTCACTAATTATTCTAAGGTCTGCTTTCTCTGTACTAAATGAAAATGTCCATAAAAATAATTCCATAAAACTCAATTTCCCATTTATTTTAAAATAATTTTCCCCCCAAAAGATGTATTTTTCTAATTTTTATATATACACATCAAAACCAAAATTAATCTTCCTTTTTTATGTATCTGCTATTTATACCTGTTCCTCATTCTAAAAGGCTGTAATCTATTAACTTTTATATCTCCTGATCCTTCAACAAACCATGAAGAGAAGTGGCCTAGAAACAAGCTATCAGGAGAATGACAACCTAGAATAAGAAATGTTTCATTTTTAGCAAAGCAATTAACTCATATATAGGTAATTTAGACTCAAATATGTATGAATCTGTTCCATTCAGACTCTGTATATCTTCTGATTTTAAAAATGTGTTCCGTATATTCAAAATTATACCTATGTTCCTCCTCCCCAAAATGCTTTCTATCCTATCCAAGTCTTAGCAGAAACAAAGCTGACAACTGTACCTATTACATGACACTATGAGGAAAGTAACGCTTTCATTACTTTGAAAAACGTTTCCCATGCTTACATATTTTTCAGATAAGTAAAATTCCCTGCATATTCATTGAAAATTGTTTTCCAGTGGGTGCCATATAATTTAACCTTCCTTTAAATGATTCTGAGACACTACAGATATCCACAATTTTATCTTCTGGGTCTTCTTCTTCATGGTAGGCCAACAAATATTTCAACTATCAATACGCTTACCTCCCTGATTTTTGTTTGCTTCTGGGACTGGGAAGCATAGTAATCACTGTGAAGTAAACAGAAAGCTTTTCTATTTAGAGGAGTGAAGGGTGTGGTTTGAGTGTGGCAGGTGCTCGGAGTACTGGAATTGCCTGAAGTCTGAGCTCCTGGATAGAGCAAGGTTATCTTATCAGTGCTCAGCCAAATACTCACGATGTTCCCAAAACCTGCAGATGCTTACCAAGTACATCTTCAGAAGCATACACATTTTACTACAGGCTTACAAGGAATTCTAATCTATACTTTTTTAATTCTGTTGCAATTCTAGAGATTCTTCTGGAACAAAAGGGGAAAAAACCCCTATGTTAGTTTTAAGTCTCTCAACTTGAGAGTGGAGTGAGAGAACTGTTCAAGGGACTGTGATCTACACATGTAATGAAAAGGAAAGACAGAAAGAAAGGAGTTATATATGGGCCTTCATAAAATTAAAGTGTGACCTCTACCTTAAGCATGTGATCAATCAATAGCACTGATACTCCATCAGTTTCTCGTTTTCTTATTTAGCTATCAATTACCGTATTTCACCCAGGAATTCGGATAACAAGCAGAAAAACTACAGATAAAAATCAAGCTAACCTTTCTTTATTATGTCACCTTAAGAATTATGATATACGAAGAAATCCTTCATTAATAGAGCAGTCTGCTGATGGTCTGCGTGATCTCCTTTAGCTCTATACACCTCTTACTCCTAAAGGAATGCAGAATCATGATCATTTCCTAGATAAAAATGTATAAATAGATATTGTCAAGATCAAGATAATTCCAAATAATTGCTATAGATTAAGGTTGATGCTAAATTATTAAAATTTCTAAAAATCTGATGACTAAGGTTGACTTTATTTGATGAAATAATCATTTAAAATCATAAAATGACTGAATGAATAAGAAAGTGAGAAAGAGGCACAAAAACAGAAGAGTTTGTGGAAAATTGGTAATTCTCAAAAATTTAGCACACAATTTAAATACACTAGGACCTGAGAATGGCTTCCAGATGATTTTATTTTCAATTGTATGGATTTGGGGAGGGAAATAAGGACCTTTCCGGTTGGCAGCATTATAGCAATTTCTGGGAGATAAGAAAAAAATTTTAAAAATCTAAGGCTTAAAGTTTATCTAAATTTACTGTATAAAAAATTATAAGTAGAACATTATGGATTTTTAAAATGGTTTTGTACATTTTAGAATGTAGCAATAATTTCTAAGTTTTTCTTCATTATAAAAAATATTGCTATTTAAAAGTAGTATTTAAATTATACACATTTTAATTATATGGAAATGTGGATATATGTAAAACTTGAGGCTTATGCCTCATCTTAGAGTCACATGTACTGATTTCAAAGAAGTAACTAATATCAAATGACTTTGAACTCCCTTAAAGTCTAAAAGAGGCCTACCAGATAATCAATTACAAATTCTGACTAAAGGTGGAAAAAGATTCAAAAGTCACAGATGCCTGCAAGGGATTATCAATGTCATGGACTTTATAGATAAATAGCTTTCATATTACAGATGAAAGACTACTGAGTACATGCCCAAAGAAACACACACACACCCCCAAACACACACACACACACACACACACACACACACACCCTCTGGATGCACATTTAGAACAGCCCTGGCATATCCTCCTTCTGTGAGATTTGTGACCAGTTGTCCACAGAACACATTCCACCAATATAATCAATGTCTTTGCAGCCTTTCTCCCATCTCCCTAACCTATAACAGTGTTCTAATTATAACCATTGTGCTCTTTCCTAGCTCGGAGGGAGGCTAGGGGAATTTTGAAAAGAACATTTAATCACTACCATCTGATTCATGGGATGTTCCTCTATCACACTTTAAGGCTTGTCCTGTGCCCCACAACCTCACACTAGTGTCCGCTGGAAAAGGGTGCTGAGGGCCAGTGGTCAGGAAAGGAAAGGACAGGAAAGGAAACTAAGATGGAGAGGGCAAGCCCTTCTTGCCACCCACTTCCCACCATTTTGCATTTATCTGTAATTTCATTTCTCCTCTGTAAATGTCCAGTGTGTGTGTATGTGTCTGTGTGTGTGTGTGTGTGTGTGTGTGTGTGTGTTGAATATTTGCCGAAGTCACAAAGAAAATCACAAATGAAGTGAGGCTGGAGTGCTATCTGCAAGCTAAAATTAGGAAATAAGCCAAAAGCAGGTTCTAGAATAAGGAACAAACAAGCCCTGAGACTCGAAGCAGTTCTGGCAATGGTTTTGGGACTCAGACCAAAATTCAAGTCAGATAGAGGAGAGTATGGCCCTAGAATTTTATCTGGGCTGTCTGTAATTAAATTGTACATTTCTTTGGACTCCATAAACTTGAAATTCCATCAATACTAGCTAGAAAATATATGACCAACATCAAGTCCCAAATACAAAATTTAATGCTAAGATAATCATCCCATAAAAATGTTTATTTTTATAAAAAGAAAGTACCTTACAGAATGGAATGCAATTTATCTTGTAATAAATTATGTGAGGCTTTTATACTATTCAAATGAAAGAACAGCTTTATAATTCCTTGAGGGCCTTTTATGGAATTTATAATAACTATGGACAGGATTTGTAACCCTACGTGCACATTTTCCTCCTACTCGCCAAACACCCTCAAAAATCCATCAAATGCTTTTTTCCTACTTCTCTTTATCATTTGTTCTTACCTACTGCTGTTTATTTGTGGGTCTTTATGTCCCTTATTTCTGTTCACCCTGTATTCCCCTGGGCACAAGCCATCCTGTATTTTTCAGGAACCATATTAAAACACACACACACACACACACACACACACACACACACACAATTACTATTTTTTAAAAGAATGAGAATTCTATTTTTAAAAACACTTCTGTACCTACCCAAAGCTAGACTAAGTAGGAACTGTGCTTTCTCTTTAAAGACGTAAGGAATCCACCTGAAAAAATCACCAAACATTACAGGAGCTAGCCCCAAGAGTTCTGGGGAACTCGGTCTTAGGCTCCTTGAATATTTTTACCGACAGCTTGTATGATACTGAGAACAGGTGTTTATTAGGTATCCATTTATGGATTTAATTTTTTTAAAGGAGGTAACTCATTATCTCAAGATCAAAATTAAATTGGCCAAGACCAATTGGTGAAAAGCGTCAGTCATACAAAATAAAGTCATAGCATCAAACGCCTAACTGCATTTCAGCGCATAGTATGAAATGAAGACAAACAAATAAATATATGAAAAAAATCAGGAATCATGTGGTCCAGAACTCACTGTGGTTAAAAAATTAACAAAAGGTTAGGATATATGAAGAGGATGAAAAGCTTATTGGTTTCAAAAACACTAATTTTGTTTTTTATTGCACCTGCATTTGCTCACATTCATATGGGGACACCAGCTAGCATCCAAAATGAGTATCCGTATAAAGAGAAAATAAAAGATGTGAATACGAAAAGAATATCTATGGTACATCAAAAGGTGACTGCACACCATTACCTTTCAATAAGTGGAAGTTAAGGGTTACAAAGCTGCACTCCTACGAAAGAAAGATAACTATTTGTAACGAGTAACAATACGAAGAAGTGCAATTATACTTCCATGAGAAAAATTTACCCTTACTTCTATCTTTCAAAATATGGATCCAACAATAATTGATTTTAAATTTATTTTATGTAAGTAAATAATAGTTTACCTGGGTGCCTATATAGATACATCATGGCTTCTAGATAACGAGCTTCTAAATTCTTGAACAATGTATCAAGAATGATTATTTGAATCTTCTCTAACAAGATGTATATCTAGGGCCATCAACCATTCCTGTTAGATTTATAGAAAGGAGTAAGTGAGATTTCCAAATCCTTTAAACCCGCCACTAAATTACAAGGTCCAGAGTTTGAGCCACTAGCCTCAAGTCTCAGGCATTTTTATTAAAACTTTCAGCTAGATGATACATTAACTTAACATGACCATGCTATTCATGAGTTCCTATAATCTAGAATTTAAAAAAGGAGCTAACTAAAATAAATTGAAAATCCAAATAAAACATCAATATGGGGATGAAAAGAGGAAAAGAGAAAAAATATTCATTTTAAAAGAGTTTTCTGTAGCTATATTTATTATCAAATTATAAATTTCAGAGAATAACTTCCAATTATATTCTTTAATTTTTTATTTCTGAGCAGAAAAAAGACCGACCACTTTATGGTGGCATAAAGTTGGAAGATCTATACTTGAATATCAAAATTAATTTCAGTATTTGCAAGCTTGAAAGACAGGAATAGAGTTGAAATAAAATTTGCCTTCACACGGGGGTATGTGGTTGGCTCAGGAGCATGTGACTCTTGATCTCAGGATCCTGAGTTCAAGCCCCATGTTGGCTGTAGAGATTCCTTAAAAAAATGTTTTGCTTTCATATAACTCAATAACATAATTAAAAATAAGGCAGAGAAGTTATTAAAAAAACTTTTATCAAAACTTAGAGAATTCAAAAGAAATATGCATGAAAATTCATAGTAGCAAGGATAAGAAAGCCATATCCATGTTCTTACTGTTTTCCCAAGAAAAGAAAGTACTTCATAATCATTAAATAGAACTCTTACACTAATACTGATAAACAAGCTTTTATTCAAAAAATAAGAAAACAACAGAAAAATATAAATGAAATTAAATTAGATAATAGGAAGAACAGACTATAATTATTATCATTGAAGATTATGTTTTTGTTGCCATAAAATTCCAAATATTTCTCTAAATTAAAACTACACCAATCATATTTAAAATGTCAAACAGAGGTTAAAAGAGGGAGCTAAATATGTGTAATAATATTTAACAAGAAGACTGCATAAGACTGATACCAACACATTCCACTTATTACTTTAAGATTATGGTACAGCTCCCCTTTCAAAATATAGTTGGCTGTTTTAGGTCACTTCAGTCTCAGTCCCTAAGAGAACATGAAAGTAGCTTATTAAAGGCACGTCTCCCCTCTAATTTTGCTGAATGTTATTAGTTCCCTAATAAAACAGGACTCCTTTTTAATGAAGTCTAAGGAAATGACAAGAGCTATGAGAATTCATTCTAATTACTATGGCTACAGGAAAAATCAACTCAAACAAACACCACTAACTGGCCTGCGGAAGGGCAGCCACTGACCAACCCTGTCACTTCACAGACAGCAGGACATCAGCTCACCACAATTTTGTTTAAATATAAATTGACACCACATGTCAATTGTTTTTACTCCTACCACTGACCTCTTCTAACAAATCAAAAGTAAAGAATTTTACAAGAATATTATATATATATCATTTTAATTAGATGTTGTTTTATCACCTTGTGTTAATATAGCACCCTGCTCCAAATCTGTCAACACCGTAAATCTTTTATTGTTTTTAATCAGGACACTCCTTGCGGTATACGTGGTACATGGCCTTTGCATCAAAATCATTATCAGTGTCCTGAACGCTGCTACCCTGGATACTTCAGATTCATTGTTCCTTTGTAAAAAAACAAAACAAAACAAAACAAAATACACACACACATAAACAAAAAACTGGTATGTAGATTAATTGCAATTATTCTGGTTTTGTTAAAACGCAATTTAATAGAGTCTAGAAACATCTAAAGTATGTTGCCTCAAAAGATACTTGTATTAATAAATGACTTTATATATTTGAAAAAATAGAGAACAGCAATAAATGACCTTTAAAGCCTAATTTTAAATTTCCAATATCCAATCAATATGGTAAACTATTCTTCAGTAAGAATCTCGAAGTGACACATAAACATGAGTTCCTTGACAGAGATGTTTGCACTATAGTAACGAGGTGTTCCCATCCTCCACAGAGGCCTGACATAAAGAGAGAGATTATATATCTTGATCTATTCATAGAAACAGGCACATACAACTAACACCAATGCAATAAACATGTCTCCAACACAACCGCTTAGCCTAATCCAAACAACTCACTTAGTGCATATAGTGGCCAATAACACAATATGCTAAGTTAAATAAAAGCCAGTGTGCAGCTCATTGAAATTAATTATGAAGAGCATGATCTTAAAGTATTTATTCATAGTTATCTAAATGAACATGCACATCAAAATTAAGTTGAAAAATTCCCACAAAGCGCTACAGAAGTTAGTGTTTCTTTACTGTCTATAGTGTATGATGTGGAGTGACAGGACAACTGAACTATGCTAATTCTAACACTTTACTGAGCGACATGATGAAGAGTAATTAGAGTAAAATCTTACAAATAAATAATGAAAGTGACAGAAGAGCCAAACTTTTTAAAAGCCCTTTTAACTACAACATAAGTTGAGGCTGAGTAAGACAATATACTTGCAGAGTGGAATTGAAATTTCAAAGGCAAAATCTCAACTTAAATATTCATCAGATTTTCATTTTATTAATGCTATGTTCTGAACCTGGCTATGGTTCTCTATGCAATCTCAGATAAATTTTTAAGATTATTTGAGGTCATTCTTTTCAATTTATGAACATTTGAAAACTACCTATGGCAAATGCCTCAAAAAGTTGAAAAAAAAAAAAGTTGAGTTGTAAATGACACATAGAGAACTGAGCTCTTTATTTCTCATTCCCAGGCTCCAACTGGGTGAATGATTAGGGTGGGTTAATTTTTGTAGTGGTGCCCTTTAAGGACTAGATGGACCTTGCTTTAATAACCATTCCATGTGTAATCTGTCTTAGCATTTACACTGCTGATGGTAAGAAGCAATCTTCTTTAATGGATGCTGAAAAGCTTCAAGTGAAATCTGTAATTGACAAAGGCTTCATAGAAACTGGCAATTAAGAATAAAATTAATAAGAGGCTCTACAGAAAAAGCACTCAAGCTTTCCAGAATACTTCTCTAGGAAAACATTTAGCAAAACTAAAAATTTAAAAGAACCAGGTGTTGTTTCTTCCACATTATTAATTGCTTTTCAGGTCACTGCGCTTGTTAAAAAGATGACCATACAGTTAATGTTATTGAGTCTAAAGAAACAATCCACCTGCTAATACCGTTAGGAGGAAAAAAAGAAATAGAGAAAAAGTAAAGAAAAGACCTAAGTGAAAGTTAAGGCAAGTTCAGCACCTATTTCTTCAAAATAAAAGCTGCTCAGTTTTAGTACCTCAAGAGTAGTGGAGTAGTGTATTGACAACAAATCAGAAACTCTTGTTCAAAGAGCAAAGCAGCAAGGGCAGGGAGACCAAGGCACCCTACCTCAAGGCTCCAGGAGCCAATCCCACTCCGTTAAGTGTTACCAGTCAGAAAGTGATACAAGCACATTCGAATTATTAATATAAATAAGAGCACGAGAGTGAGTGGAAAAGGGACAGAACCCTCAGCTGTACTCTCATTGCCCAATCCTCCACGCCACCCCCCCACCCCCACCCCCGCGCCCTCAGGAAGGTTTACCTGTGAGATAGGTTAGACTAAAAGCCCGGGGATAGTTCTCAGGTGAGCTATTTTCCGCCGTGGGGGGTTGGCGGCAGCCAGGTGGGGAAGGGGCGGGTAACACTTACTTTGAGCAGCTTGCAGCGGATCTGCGCGGAGACCATGTGGCTGTTGCGCAGGTTGCCCACCCGGAACATGAGCGTGAGTTTTCCATCCCTCATGGAGATCACCGCGTGCTCGCTAAACATCAGGGTCTCCGCGCGCTTCTTGGGCTGGGACATCTTGATGAACATGCAGCCGATGAGGAAGGCGTCCACGATGGAGCCGAGGATGGACTGGAAGAGGAAGAGGATGATGCCCTCGGGGCACTTGTCGGTGATGTAGCGGTAGCCATAGCCGATGGTAGCCTCGGTCTCAATGAAGAAGAGGAAGGCGGAGGGGAAGTTATAAACATTGGCCACGCAGGGCGTGTAGTTGCCGACGTGGGCTTTGTTCAGGTCGCCCCGAGTGTAGGCGATCACCCACCACATGGACGCCATGAAGAGCCAGGCCACGGTGTAGGTGAGGATGAAGATGAAGAGGTTCCAGCGCCACTTGAGGTCCACCAGGGTGGTGAAGAGGTCCGAGAGGTAGCGGCTCGTCTCGCTGCCCAGGTTGCCGTGCTGTACATTGCACCGGCCGTTCTTGTCCACGAACCGCTGCCGCTTCTTCTTGGGCACAAGCTGCTGCTGCGGGCCCTGGCCCGGCCCCTGGGGCTGCAAGCCCGAGCCGCTGGACGAGGTGGTCACTACCTGGTAATCGTCCCCAAATTTCCTTCGGAGTGCAGACATAATACGGAGGGGCGAGCCAGATTCAAAACGCGAAGCGGAGGCGCAGGGGCCGAGCGCTGCAAACCAGCACCAATAAGGAGGTGGGGGCGGGGGAGAGAGGGGGGACAAAAGCGTGCGCGCCTGGGGTGGGGGACGCACCCGGCAGGTAGCTGCGGTCTCTGCCCCTTGCGGACTCCTCTCCTCCCCTGGGACGGGGGCTTTCTCTCCAAGCTGAGTCTTAAAACAAAAAAGTGTTCTCCCTCACTCAAGGCAGGAGGGATGCAAGGACCAGGAACCCAAGCGCAATTTTGCCTCCAAGCTTTTCGAAGCTTGTCTCTTCTTCCCCCACCTTCGGCATCCCGGGCCACCTCTCGCCTCGCCACAGCCCTCCTGACTACGCCGCAGCACTCCCAAACTGACTTTTAAAATTAATGAGTTGACAGGCGAGTCCCACCCCACCTGCCAACTCGCCAGGCTGCCGAAACTGCGCTACCTGCTCGGACCAGACCCTCCCCCCTCCCCGCCGCTCCCCGATCGCCCGCCCCCCCGGAACAGCTCCCGGCTCCCCCAGGCACTCCCGCCTCCTATCTTTTGGCCAAAATCCCGCCCAGAGGCATGTCTGCCGGGCACTGGTGCAACACCCCCCACCCACGCCCTCCGGGCTCAGAGTCCCCCGCGTCGGACTCCGGAGACGCGCCCGCCTGGCGTCCGCGGGCCGCAGAGTTTCCGCGGGCGCCCCCAGGGCCCTCCGGCCGACTCTCACAGGACCCCAGGCCGCCCCCGCGCGCAGCGGAGACGCGGCGGTGCGCGAAACCCGAGCACTCACCCACCGGGAGAGGGCAGGAGACGGCGCAGCGGGCGGCAGCGGCAGCCTGGCCTCGCACTCCGCGCTCAAGGCTGTTTTCCTCACCCCCCACTTTTCCTGGTGTACCACGGTGGGCACCAATGCAGGTCCCCCAAGCTCCGCACCTCCCTGAGGGCACCACGCTGCCCCCACCGGGAGGATCCTGGAGCGCCCGCACGGACTGACTTGGGCGCGGGACTTGAGGGTTCCTTGGCGCCGTGCTCTCTCTCTCAGCAGGCGACAGCGGTGCTGCTGTGAGGGGTTCGAGCCTCGAGCTGCCGGTCAGACTTTCAGGTTAAATACCAGCGCCGCTTCAGCCTTTCTTCTGCTTCACGGTGCCTACCTTTGCCTCTTCCCTCCTCGGTCCCCCACTCCCTGTCCGCGCCTCGGTGGCTCCCGGTAAGATGCAAGGCGCGAGCAGGGGCGGCGGGAGAGTGGTGTATGCGCTGGTGCGTGTGATCAGCTGCAGAGCCGCGCTAGCCCCGCCTGTCCCTGCCTTCCCCCGCTGTTCCACCAGCCTGAATTGCACCTCCGCGCCTCAGTTGAGCCCGCAGTGTCTGACAGCTCAGGAAAAAGCGAACCCCTCCAATGAGGAGCAACTCTATATCCGCTCCCCAAGGCCAGCCAACTCTCCTTCCTCGCCCCCCTGCCGCAAGTCAGAAAGCCCCCAGCAAGCAGCAAATGCTGCCCTCTGAAAGACGTAACAATACGGCTCTGTAACTAGGGCTTTCCTTAAACCGATGCGTGGATCCGGAGATGCACCATAAACAGAGAAACCAACTGGCTCCACGGTGAGCATGTTCAGAACTCAGAGTTGCAAGTAGCAGAGGGGGCCCTAGGATGGGAAAGGAAGGGAGGGGAGACACTAATAGGAAAATTCACAATCCTCTCTGAAAAGGGCTCTATTAGAAATGCTCAGAATGTCCACAGTTAATGTGTGGCTGTAAAGGACGGAAGAAAGCTGGATTTTAATGACCCAGGGCCTGGCAGTTAACTTAATGGAGGGGCAAAGTGCAGAAATAGTTAATATAGTGCCCATGTGTAAATACCAGCTTATTTACTACATTTCATGTTCATTTTAAAATGCCATTGTATCTTATGGCATATTCCATTTAGTTCAGATACATGAAATTAATTTTGTTGGAGAATCATCAAATCGTGGTGTTATAAAAGCAAAGGGCTGCTGTAAGACTCCCATACAAATAAAAATTAGTACATAATCATTCTACTAGTTCTCTGCCAATAGGTACTCCCTTCTACCTCTCTAGCCCTAAACCCTTGTGCAGGTAAGCCTTGCACCTTGGCAGCCATAAGTACAGAACTCACACTGTCATTTGGTCTTTCACTGTCATTTGTCATCTATCCTGAGTTACAGAGTGTTCTCCTGCAGGCAGGCTCTCTGATAAGAGGTCAGTAACTCTGTTATTCTTTAGGATTACATAAGAAGGGAAAGTGACACTGTGGGAAGTGCAAACTGCCGTGGGTCTGCAGTCATAAGACCTGATTTGAGTCCTGGCCTTGCCATTTACAAACTCTGTGACCTTGAGCAAGTAGCTAAACATCTTTGAGCCCCAATCTTCTGCTCTGGAAAAACGGAGTTTTAACATTTTCCCAATGTTGGTTTTATTAACTGTTTCTGTTGTGAAGGATGTTATATACTGGGCTGTAAAGTTGCACCAAGGCCAAGAGATTTAGGAATGAGTGTTGGGGGGTTGGCTCCGTGCTGTTACTAACACATATATTCCCTTCTCATTTCTGACTACTCTCCCCCTAACTCCCCCTGCCCTTGCCAGGCTGGCTTCCTTCAGTTCCTGAAGCCCACAGAGGCATAGGCCCCATCGTTGTGCCTTTGCCTCATCCGTTCCCTTTTCCGGGAGTGTTCTTGCCCTGCTGTTCCATGTTGGCTCCTTCAGTCAGCTCTCAACCTGAAAGCATCCTCCTCAGCGAGGCCTTGGCTACCTCCCAGGTACCCCCATCACACAGCTCAGTTCATCTTCATTTTATTTTGTTAGCTGCTGTTTTCTTCATTTGTTCATTGTTTCTCTCCCCCCATCCATCACAGTCTTGGCATGTACACTCTACAGGAGCAAAACCTTTGTCTGTCTTGTTCACAGCTACCTACGTCCCCAACCCCTGGGATACTACCAGTCACATCCTCGGACCACCATAAATATTTGTTGGATCAACAACAAATATACCACTCTATAACAAATGTACCAATCTGTATCACTAGAAACTCCGTATACACTGAAACTCTCTCTGAGTAATACAGAATTAAAAGTCATCACTAAATCAATTATACGATTTAATATAAAAGAAGGTGTCAATTTTTTTAAAGCAATATTTTCTGTGCTTGTTTGCTTTGGAACTGATATTCAATGAGCCGACAAATCCTTTTGATTGTACTGCTTCAATATCTCTCATGATTTCCTCTCTCTGTTTAAAAAATGCTGCTTTCTTCAAATCCACATTTGACTTTAAGCCCCAAGTCAAATGATTTTCTTGTCCTCAGTCTTTCACTCCTTCAAACTGTCCTAGACAGTATTACTAGGTTTATATCCTTAGAATCATATAGGCTTAGCAGTGGAATGGAAACCAAAGAGTTCTCTGATTATTTCATTTGATTATTTCATTTCCAAACTTTTATGCATTCCCACTTTTCAAAAAACACTTTTCTATGAAAAAACCTTTGCTGTTTTTCCAACAACTGAATTTAAAAACAAATAACTTTATACTTTGAAAGACATGATCTAGTCTAATCCTCTCACTTAACAAAGAAGTAACTCGAAGCTGGAAAGAGAAAATAAAGTTGCTCAATGGCACAGAGTTGGTAAGGGGAAACCTTTGGATTTGAACCCAGAACAATGCATCTCCAGACACTGGGTGCTCCTCTATCCCTTACCAGGTGCCTAGAAAGGAGAGTAGGATTCCTGCTCCACAGCCAGGGTTTCCTTCCACTCTGCCATGCTTCTTATATGGGTTGAGATCAAAGGGCCTCCAAAACATGGCCTAATCTATCTTTCCGAAATCATCTCCCACCTTCCCTTTAGTGTGGGCTCTGCTCCAGGCAACTTTGACTCTTAGCAGTTTCCCAAACATACTCTACATTAACTTCATTTGCTCACCTTCTTTCTTGTCACATAAATACCCTTTTTTCTATCCCTGCAAAGTCCAAATCACCATCACTAGTGTGCAGGGAAGGGAAGAATTTCTTTAGCTTTTATTTCAAGTGCCACCCCCTCCGTGAGGCTTTACTTTATTTTGCCCCTAATAGTAATCTACCTCTTCCCTGAATTTTCACTCCCCTAGATTTGCAATATGGCCTTTCTTTCTTTCTTTCTCTTTCTTTCTTCCTTCCTTCCTCCCTTTCTTTCTTTCTTTCTTTCTTTCTTTCTTTTCTTTCCTTCTCTCTACTCTGTATTTGACCTCAAAATTCACCAAGATTTCCCCGATAAAATGGCAAGCACCCTGACTACCCACCTCTTAATATTTTGATACTACCCGGTACTCTGGATCTCCCATTTTTCCTTGCTCATGGTAAATAATTACTAAAATTTTAGAGAAAACTACAATGTGTTTAACCTACTTTAATGTGTCAGACAACGTGCTTGGAACTTTATAGTTAGTATTTACATAGCTAGAAAGATGGTAGAGTAAGGATTTCAAAACATGTCTGCCTATTTTCAAGGTCCTCATTCTCTTAGAGGAACAGTACTGCCTGATAAGTTACATATTTCTCGGGATGTCATCATGTCCCACTTTAAATGTGACTGAGCCTTTGACCTATTTGTGACATTGTGTCCAACTCCTTGGAAATGTTTAAAGATGAACCAAACTCATGTTCCCCTGTCAAGACAGCTGCTTCCATGATGACGTTCTGGAGAATAGCCAGCCCCACTGTGCTGAGGCCAGGCAGGATGTGTGGGGAAGAGATGACAGAAGGCCACCTAATCAGGTGCCGTCTGATGAACTGAAGTAGAAACACTGTAAACAGATTGGGTCAAAGGAAGGAGAGGCACACAATTTCAGCCAAGCCCAAAAGGCCAGAAAAATCTGGAAAATATAACTACAGAATACACAATCATTCGGAGTCTCACATTTAAAGATAAGGTGGTGGATTATAAACAGATTACCATACAGTTCTTGGGGGGGGGGGGCGTTGCAGGTCAGGGAAGGGGAATCAAGGCTATATTTATTCGGAAAGTATTTCTGGCAATATCTTATTTGCTGTGTCCAGAATTAGTAGTATCAACAATAACTAGAACTTCAAAAACGAAGGATATGATTCTGTGTCTTAATACTAAAAAGGCATGACTTTGCATAGGCACTCACCCTATTATGTAACTGAACAGTGTAGGGAAGAGTATATTTAATGTAAAAGAAAAAAAAAAAAAACACCTCTGCCCCTGAGAAGTCCAAATTCTAAAAATGACTTAATCGGCCAACTGTGAAAAAAGCAAGGCTTTGAACATCTCCGTGTACCCGGATCCTTCTTCTCGTCCCTCACTTATTGCCACAGCGACTCCCACCATATGATAGTCTGCGTGGCCAGAAATGTTAATTACTCTCAGGTGAAAATGACATTATATTTAATATCCCTTTACTCCTAATCCTGTCATTCTCCAAAGTACAATGAAGACATGGGCAGGCCTGGGGATCTGAAGTGCTTATGCTTCAAAAGGTGACACATTCCATTGCCACCATAAGTTCTTCTATATCTGGGAAGAGGTCACCCTTTGAAATTCTATATGCAATTTTTGGCAATAGAATGGTGTTACTTTTTTTTTTTAACCCTCCTAAAAAAAGAATACTGAAGTTATTTTCTCTCTTGCCAAAAAGAGGAGGAAAAAAATGAAAAGGAGAAATCAGTTGGAGATTTGATTGCGCAGACTTGGGAATAGAGAGGCAGTGCCATACCATGGCGGATGACTCATCTAGCCCTTAATCTTGGCTCCAAACCCTGGCCTCTGCCTGAGGATTCAGAGAAAGGCAAAACACCATTGTCACTTGGAAGCCATTTATTTAACAAAGTTTTCCTGATTTAAACCCTCTCTTTACTCCAACCTGTACATGGGAGTACTCTGGTTTATGAAAGAAGAAGGGCTTTTAAAAGAGCCTTCCAGAACTCAACATCTGTTAAATAAATAAATAAATAAATAAATAAATAAATAAATAAATAAATAAATATTGTTTTGTCAGCCCCAAGGGTTTGTTGGCAGGGCATCGAAGAAAAATAATAAATTCCTGTCCTTATCCATGTCAGTTAAAGTGCTATTTCTAAGGATCTCTTCTCCGAGAACATCAGTGAGGTCCCAGATATCAAAATATGTACAAGAATGTTGCTTAGTTCAATACGCAACATGCACAAACCATGTGCCTAGCACCATGCCAAGGGTTGTACAGGTCAGAAATTAGGACAACACCATGCCAACAAAAATATTAACAACAACAACAATAAATAATACAATGTGGCAAGAGCCTGAAGAGGATTGCTGTTAACATTCAGAGAAACAATTCTTTTTAGGAAATACTGCTCTAGCTAACGTGAATTTTCCAAACCTACTAAATTGGTATCACTTACATTTTTGTGGAGCATTAAATTACCTCAGTCCAAATGACTTTATTTTAGAAATCTGCAGATTTATTTTTAATGACAAGATTTGTAGGAGGAGAAATAATTTGTACTCATTTTATAGAATCTTACAAACATGGATTAAAATACTGGAAGAAAAAATACAACCAGTACCATTTTGGAATTGGTAGCATAGATTTTTCACTCTAATTTTATGTTGGTATACACAGAAAAGATTGATTATTTTCCAAGATTGGAAAATAAAAATGTGAATTTTGAACTTTTATTTTTAAATGTTAAAAAAGATTGACAGATTGTGTCAATACAGTTTATCTCGGAAGCAGATACGGAGACAAAGCTAGGAAAGCAAAAGTTTTCTTAGGGGGCAACATCCACAAAAGATAAAAGGGAAGGAACAGGACGAGGCAGAAAGAGTCCATACCTTGGTGCTTATCGGACACCAATGAAAGGAAGGCTGGAGGGGGCAGAATTGAGTAGAGTGATGCTCTGACTATGGTGCCAATTTGATAAAGTCTTGGCCAACCCAATGGGGAGCTCCAGGGCAAAGGTCACCCATTGGAAAAGTACCGTATTGGGGAGGGATGGCGCTGTCCTAATGGGCCTACTGAGCTGTCATTGGCTGGGGGCTACACTCAGAAAGACATGACTTCTGCTGAATGCTATATCAGTTTTGGAAAGGTGCCATAGCTGTGCACCATCAGCTAAACACACTTCCCCCAGCAGAAGGGCAAATTCTTCTTGAAGGGAGATCAAGCAGCACAATTCCATGGCTGCCAGTCAGAATAGAGAAGTAGAATTTATCAGTGTCTTTCCAGAAGTTTTGTTACAAATATCGAGAAATACCAGTATAGTCTAACCAACTGATGAAGAATGTATGCCTAAATCTTCAGTTTTGTCTGAATCACATGTATCTGGTAGAATCATGAGTCTTTTTGGGAGTGGGAGGGAAAATAGCTAATGGCCATGTTGATCTTAGCTTTGATTATAGTCTTCTAGAAGGTAGGAATATACATACACATGTATTCTTCTTGACAACACCAATGAATGACAAGACTGCCTCCATGGCTGCGTACCAATTGTGAGAGGTAATATAGATGAAGGACAATGTAGACATCAGAATTCATTTCAGTTGTGCTACTAAATTAGATATGTTACCAGTAGCCAACACAGTAAATACTACTATAATTCTCCTGAAAGAAAAATATATATACCTTTGAGCATCTTCCAGTACTGAGTCTGCATTAAGACTGCACGAAGGAGGAGGAGAGAGAGAAGTAATGGGGCAGTTGGGCCATAGGACAGAGTAGGAAAATAAGGAAGTAAGTCACAAAGACCATGGATGACAAAGGGACTGTGAACAGAACTCAAACATTTCACAGCATGTAACCCCAGGCTAGAAAGGGAGGAAGAACGATGAATAGAATTTTCTGAAATCCGATTGCCCTGTTTATAGTTACTAGCTATGCATCAGAATCACCCCAGATAATTCTATCAGATTCTGTGGGCAAAGAGCCCAGCCATCAGCACTTTTCAAAAGCTCCCTTTGGCGACTGTGGCAGAAGAGCAAGGATTGAGAAACCCTGATCTGTGGGAACTCATGTCTATTAGTAGAGGAGCTTCCCTGAGATATGTCACACGTGGCAGTACCATCAATCTTCCCTCCCCACTCCTCAGAGCCCTCATCCTTTGGCACCAAAGAGAGATCACTGACTGGGCTTAGTAACACATGGTCCCCACACCCTCACATCACCAGAGTCCAACATGTTCGGACCTAACCTCAAGTTGCAGGAGGCTCTTCTCCTCATTGGAAAAGCACATGGCCATTCAGGGCACATTGTGGCTTGACTGCCGTTTAATCCAGTCCTACCACTCACAATCCTAAATCATAAACACGAATGGAAGAATCCGAGGCCACCAAATTCTAAAGCCCATAAATGTTTTAAATCTTTTTATTAATAATGCTTCTACTGCTCTCTGTGGATATGGATGTGAGTTGTAAGAAGTCTGCCTTGACTATCTCTCTTCTCTACTATTTATCATACTGTCCTGAATTCAAAAAGGTAAAAAGAAAGGAGGGAGGAAGGAAGAAAGGAAGGGAAGAAGAAAGAAAAGAAGAAAGAGCACAAAAATTAAAATTCTCAAAGTTTATTAATCAATCAGTGGAAGAACACTGTGGCCCCATTGGCAGATAGCCAAACTGTGATGGGCAGACCTGGTCATTTGCTTTACATTATATGATTATTCAGAGAGGGAGGGGGGAAGAATACAGAAATAAAAACAATAACCACATGAAACCAGAATGCCATTTTAATACACACTTATTTCTAGATTTCCTCCCAGTTTTCATTCAGGGAAAACTCAAAATTTTTTATTTAGCTTGTGTCAGGGAAAGATAACTGATTGGAGTTCACCCAATAAAATGACAATGTAAACTCACCCACGTTAGTGATTACCCAGTAGCCCACAATCATTTTCATGTTGCCCACAAGATGATGGAGAAGGCCCTGGGGATTAGTTTAGGGGTGGAGTGGGAATGCATTAAGCCACTTCCTTGTTATGTGGTTTCCCCCCCAACTTACAAAGTAGGTGCTTAAAGCCATTCAAATTTCCAGTTAAGTAGCAATAGTTCAAAACTGATCTGAAAGTAAAAATTAAGAAAAAAAAGTAAAAATTTTATCCAATTCATTTGTAGGGAGATTCTAACTATTGATTATGATCCCATAGATAATAATACTGTGGCTCTAGAAATATCTTGGTATTTGGAGTAATAATTAAAAGTAATGATTCTCTAAAGCTACTCTTTTTCCTTCTCTCATCTGTATCTACTAATGGGAAAGCCAAACAGACCTGAGATGATTGACAGATTTTTTTTTTAAATTAGTGAATTTCTCAGTTAGAGGGAATGGATGGGTGTTAGCACTCTATTATGCATAGAACATAAAGAAGATGCCTGCTGTTCAACATTTACATATCAGTATTGTTTTTGTTTCACACCAAGTTTCCTTTGCATCAAGATTTAAAAAAGAAAGAAAAAATATGCTGTGAAATGACCAAGTAATGAATTGATTTTCTCTACCTGTGGAAAGAAAGTTCTTTCAGTGAGTTCTTTTTAGTAAAATCAGAGAATAAAGATGTAGCAATTAGCAAAGGGGAGAAAAAGAAGAAAGATGTAAAGGGGGGTCAGAACCCAGTCCCAGCTCTCAGTAACGTGCATATTCTTTTTTGCATTCCGTGAGGCTGGAGTTGCTGTTGATAAAATGTCCTCACATATTCTGTCAATGTCAGAATGCAAACATCACTAAATAAACCCTTGTGTCAAAATGTCACATAGTGATTATTTATGCTTCTTGACAACACCAATGAATGACAAGGCTGCCTCTATGGCTGAGAAAGGTTGCATACCAATTGTGAGAGGTAACAGAGATGAAGGACAATGTAGACATCAGAATTCAATTGTGCCATTAAATTAGATATGTTACCAGTAGCCAACACAGTAAACACTGTTCTAACTCTCCTGAAAGAAAAATATTGACTGAACAACTTAATGCAAATCATTTAGGAATTAACATGCATTTGTGAATCTCTGCTATCCAAGTAGATAGTCTTACCGATAGAGAAGTGTCATTTATTTTTCTTCTTTATTTTCTCCCTGTTTCAAAATGTTCCTTCTTCTGGAATTAAATTTGGAGTCCACATGTTTAGAGGAGACTGTAATTACTAATGAAGTTTGGATAACACAGAACAAACCAAATGACACAATGATAAAGTCTTCGCAATATATACACAAAGTGGCTAAGATATTCAGGCCCTTGATTGTTCCCGAATCCCATATTGTCTCCTGTTCAATTCTGAGTATTCATTGAGAAGAAAGAGGCATAGCATCAATCCTTAGTAAAAAACAAATATTGTGAAAATATTTTATCAAATTAGTAAAATTGTAAGGTTATTATCAATCTGTTATCGTACATTGTAAATATTAGAGAGTAGTTAAAAGGTACTTTTTATCAGGGTTAACATTCTACTCACATACCATCCTACTAATCATTCTGACACATACCATGCTCAAAACAATTCAAAGTCACCTATTACTTTTTTATATCCTATTACTTTTTTACACCCTATTATTTTTAGGATCTTGAGTAAGACCTTTGATGCTGCCATAGAATTGTTGGAGGATGAATCCTTGCTTTGAAGTTTCTAGCTGTGTGATCTTAGGCAATTTACTAACCTCTCTGGGCTTGGCTTTTCTCATTGTTAAAATGAGATAGAAATAGCTTCTACCTCTTTGATGTAGTCTGATGTGAGAATTAGAAGAGAAACCTACATAAAGCATATAGCCTAATATCCAGCACAAGATATTTTCAAGTTCAATGAGAAGCAAATAAATTCAAAAATCATCTTTAAATGAAGGACAAATCCACATGGAGAACTTCTAATTTACTATAGGCCACAAATGATTTTATAACCACAGACATGTACTGAAATGGAAAAAATAACTTAATTCAAAACATTTCTCATATTTCCACCCTTCTTTACAACATGGTAGGTTCGTAAGTTACATACTCTGTTTCTTCAACTCAACTCAAGAGAAATAAGCATATGCTTGCTTTTATTCCTTGCACTCTCCCATTGTCTTGCTCCTCTCTTAATGTTGCTGTATCTGAAGTGACCCAACACTGGCTCTGCTAATCGTGGTCTAACTAGTACCTTCACTTACTCAGGATACCTTTGCCTATCAATGGAGAAGAAATCCTCTTACCATCCCATCCCACCACCCCAGCCCATACCAAGTGCTTGCCTTTATACAAGAAAAAAAAAATTGGCTTCTTGGCAGTTCAACAAAAAGACGGCCCCCACCCATTCTCAGCAACAACAAAACTACCACTAGAAGCAAAGCAAAACAAAACCTTTCTTAATTTTCCTCTGTAATAAAATGGTGAAATATCCATTCACCAAAACACTTCTTATGAAATGAAAGTGTCTGGGCAAACTCTGGGACATCTATGAGTGGATAGAACTACTTCAAGGTAAGAACTCAAGAACGACTTGTTAGTCCTGGAGGGAAGAAGAAAGGGAAGAAAGAGAAGAGTCAAAGTGGTATTACCACTGAGGTGGGAGGCCTACTACTCTGGGAGGTGGCCCCTTCCCATGAGAGTCATTTACAAAGTTCGTCATTCTGGTGATTGCTTTTGATGCCAAAGAAGTGCTTGGAATCCACACTCACCTTGATACAAGGCAAAGCCAAGGTGGTTCTTACAGGTGCAAGAGCTGAAAGGTAAAGATATGCAGGAAGAAATAGCCCCTAAAAACAGAGAAATCTCTTAGAAGGCTTTGCATTGGATAAGGCCGTAAGGTTCAAATTGAGCTGGAATAGTACAAGGAGGGCCAATGGGGCTCCAAGGTGACCCTTGCTTTATCCTTGATTTTGTTTCAGGGGTTCATTTAAAAACATTTTCCCAGGTCAAACAGATGATCCAAATCAGTTTTTCCCCATTGTGTTCTGTGTTGTGTTTAATGACACAACTGAAAAAAGGAACAGTTTAAAATTCAGAGATAGGGGTGGGCCAGGCCAGTAAAACAACTGTTCAAATAACTATCTAGAAACACTAGCACAGTGTTTCAAATAATGACTTGGGAAAGTAAACCCACCTAACAGAATAATGCACATTTAAATTGGTGCTATTTAAAGGCAAAATAGCTGTACTATACAAAATGTCACTGATACTTCAATTCTACATGCCTTTCAAACAGTATGAAAAGCTGTAACCTCAGGGGATGCTCAAATAAAAGCAAAAAATTGTAGCATATATATGTGTGTGTGTGTGTGTGTGTGTGTGTGTGTGTGTGTGTGTAATTTCCTGAGAAACATCTTCATCCACACATTCTAGAGCAGGAAAATTTCATTATCGAAAGCAAGGACACATACATGTAATACATCAGCTTCATGTAACTGTTTTGATGAGAGTGTGAGGGGAAGAAACATTTTATATGGAAAGTATGTTTCTCAGAATTGCATATTATTCACCATCTATTTTCAAGAAGTTTCAATTGGCTACACCAATACCAGGGTTGCTGTTAATAGTTACCAGGGTTGAGTAACTCATGACCCTAAGCACCTTCTAGAACTGTGACTGAAGGTTGGAGCAAATAAAATTCTTAGAACTCCTTCTTGAGAAAACTTTTGAAGGAGGAAAAATAAAACAGATAAAAGCAGAGCTACCCCCATTGAAGCAGGGTTGGGGCACAGAACCCCACCAGCTTAGATCTTCCCTCCTTTCTTATGGTGGTCCCAGGAAAGCTCAGAGACTCAGGGCTCTGAAGGGCATAGTCTATCTTCTATGATTCTCTGGAATCCAGTAGATAGAATAGAAGGGAGGTGGAGTAAGAAATAAATGCCAACTTCATCCCAAACCATGTCCTCTTCTGAGATTCTCTGACATTTGGATGAATGATGAGGCCAACCGGATGAAAATTAATTCCTTGAGGGACTTGAAAGCCTCACAAAAGGTGCTCATTCCTTCAAAGAGAAGAAGGAACAAGGCCAAGAAGCCAGTAACAAAGCCTTAGTCACAGAGGGATGAGCAATTCTGCCATAGGTTACCTGTGCCACAGAATGTCTTTCATCCAGGCACTAATGGTCTAATATAATGCATGAATATTACAAATGTGCAGGTATCCTTAATAGAGAAAGAGTCATCTTTTTCATTAAGAATTGTGTGGGGGAAAATGTTGAGTATTAGCAACATGTTTTGGTACCCTTGTGAAAAAATATTAACACTGCAGGACAGAGTTGTTTTGAAAAAGCTTGGTTTCTGAGCATCGGAATATCCAATGAATGTCTATCCTAACTGCTGTGGGATGGAGTGAATTTGAACCCAGTTTCAGAATACGGGTAGGGGATGTCACAGCTGGAGGGTGAAATGAATGCCCAGGAGAGACAGCGCCATATGCAGTTCCTCAAGCAGGACCCAAGAAAAGTGACAGAGTTGGCAGCATAAAGAGATTTGAGGTTGTTTTGTTTTGCTTTCCATTTATTTTGTTTTCCATTTCCTAAAAGGAGGAGAATAGGAAAAAGGGAAAACCATGTTATTTGACCAGACCTAGACTTGCACATCAACAGTAATAAGTGACCACCAGAAAATTCCTCTAAAAATGTGATGGACGGTAGAAGGTGCATTAATTGCAAAATAAAATGCTAAGATCAAATAGCAATGAAAAAGAGGTTAACCACAAGAATGGGACTGTATACACTTCACTCTCTCAAGTTTTAAGAAAATCACTGGTCAAGTTTCTTGCCCCGCTATTCCAATCATTTCACATTGTGTTAAACAGAGATCTACGACCCTCTGGGGCTCACAGGTAGTAGATGCCCTTCCAGCCTAGTTACCTTACAAAAAATTGGATGTGTGTGTCCCCTCCTCCTTTCTTCTTAAGTGTGAGAAGCTGGTGCTACATTACAAGACAAATTAAGACAGGAAGTTACTGTGGAATCACTGAGGATAACATTGCTCAGAAGAGAAATCCAACTTGGAATCACTGGGAGTTACTTTCCTCAAGCGCAGTAGGAGGCCATAGCCTTAATTTGGTAAAGGTTGCAGCCCCATGTGGTTGACAGATAAGGCAGTAGAAGCCATGTGTTCTGAAGTGGCGGGGAGTTGGTTTCTGCTCTGACCCAGTGCTCATGAGACTAGACTTGTCTTCCTGGAGAGATAGCCATATATATGATAAGAAAACTCTAGTTACCAGATCTGGACTCTGGATAGAGAAAATGGTCTCTTCGGTGTGCTCCAGATACAGCTGGCAGGTGCTGGGTAAGGCAGTGCCTCACCATCCCCCACAGCAGCTCCAGTGTGCCCCTACTGCGGCCGCCCACTACAGCTAACCCTCACTGTCTCAAATTCATGAAGTGACAGAGAATTAAAAGGACTTGAAACTCAAGGGCATTAGCCTCTTTGATTGAAGATAATCTCTTTTAAAAAGGTTTTGAGTGTTCTTTTGGAGAGCCCTCAGAATTTCCCTGCTGGTATCCTCCAATTGCAGATGGACCAACTGTGCTGGCTGCCCATAACTCCTCCTTCAGCTTCCCACCTTTGGGAGTACATCTCCTACCTTCTTTGCTTTCTTAGCAGGAACACCCTCGGGAGTCTCTCCAAAATGGCTCATCGTCAGCTCCCCTCTCCACAGACACTTTGTCCCACCAAGCACAGCTTGCTCACAGTGAAAGCTTCTTATCTGGCAGCCCTGGCTGTCCATCCAGGCATAGCTCATCATTATACTTTCTAGGTGTGATCCAGGCTCTTGTTCCAGTGTTCCTCAAGCCCCAGGGAATCCATGGCAAGCTTCCCAAAATAGTCTCTTGAAATCCCTTCCATCTGGCTTTATCTTCCTCTCTCCCTCATGGGCAATAGTGAAGAGGACACATAGTAATCCGTCAGCTCTTTATAAAACAGGTCTCATTACAGCCTTTTAAACCTCAAATAATTCTTTATTTTCTCACAACCAACTGGAAATGGCTAGTGGAATAGAGTTAGCTGAACCACTTTCATAATACTTGAGCATGTCTCAAAGAGGTCGGGCACTTCATTTTATTTTTTTTTTAATTTTTATTTTCTTAAGATTTTATCTGTTTATTTGAGAGACAGTGAGCAAGTGAGAGAGAGCATGAGCGCAGAGGGAGAGGAAGAAGCAGACTCCCTGTAGAGCAGAGACCCCCCCCCACACACACACACACATACACGCACAATGCGGGGCTGGATCCCAGAACACTAGTATCGTGACGAGCAGAAGGCAGACGTTTAACCAACTGAGCCACCCAGGTGCCCCCTGGCACTTCATTTTAGAAATGGAGTGACTTGCTAACTATTGTATGGTTTATAATTTCTGAGTCCTGTGATGGATGAAATACAACTACCACATTGATCATATTACCTATGGATCACATTACACAGTGATCATATTGTATATAGACAACATTTCACATTAACAGAAAGATGGAAGAGCATTTTGAAAATAAAGAATAATGTGGAGAGAATTGATAAACCCCATACTAAAATGTGTTATGTGACTATAATAAGCAAGCTAAAGAGACCTCAACTGGACAGTATATAGCCAGAGTCCCACTTAATATACTATTATTTTATGAAAGAATTCCAAACCAGAGAGGCAAGAATGGGTTCTTAGTAAATGTTGTTGTCATTTTTGAGTAAAGTAGATCCTGAGGCAAAGATACTAGGATACACCCCTTTACTAGGGAGCCTAATCCCAGACAGCAAAAAGGAAGGGAGGGGGAATGGGGTAAGAAAGGGAGAAAGCCAGTGGAAGGTGAAAGAATTGTATTGACTGGCTGACTGTTCCAACTCAGATCATTTCCTAAGAGACAGTGTAGACTATTGCTTCTCAAGACACATCATCTGAGGTCAAAGGCAGAAAATTGATCTTTAGCTTTCCCCTCTACCATCTGTCATTGGTTTGTCAAAGAAGTGACCCAAGGAGATTTATTCCAGTTATAACACACACACACACACACACACACACACACACACACACACTGAATACACACACACATACACTGCTTACACCTATTTCCTCATTGAACAGGAACTATCACCTTTCACTCCTCTGAATCAGCAAGGAAGCCCTCCGTGGGGGGAGGCAGGAGGTGTCTGGTGAAGTGAGTTCCCCAGTTAGTCCTAACAACCATGACAGGCTTGAGCAAGTGAACCAGATGACACAGAAGAGTTGAGATGGGCCCATTTTGATGCAGTGCATATCTGAGATGGAAAAATTAACTTCTGGGTGGGAGAGAGGCATCAACTTAAACCTATATGCCACATTTTACCCTAAAATGAATGCCATTAGAATGAAGAATCAAATGTAGAAAATGAAACTACCAAATAGAAGACACTGTTGGTGTATATTTAACACATCTAGAGAAAGGCTTCTAAGCATACTAGCAGCGGAGGAGACTGCAAAAGAGAAGAAATGATAAGGAAAGTCAAAACTCTTTGCGGCATTTCCTGAAACTCCTTCCTTCCCTCTCCTTGTTCTCCTGAATGTTTTCTAATTACATTCACTTGGTCTTCTCCAAGGGCTCTCCCTGCTTAGTTTGTATTATACACATTACTCTTTTTTTTTTTTTTGAAGATTTATTTATTTTAGAGAGAAAGAGAGCGAGGTGGGAGGGGCAGGGGGAGAGAGAATCTTAAGCAGGCTCCCACCAAGTGCAGAGTCTCCCATGGGCCCAATCTCACAACCCAGAGATCATGACATGAGCCAAAACCAAGAGTTGGACACCTAACCAACTTCACCACCCGGGCACAGTTATACATATTACTCTTAGCCAGATTCCTATCTTGTTTCTGTTTCTCCCTTATTTTGTGTGCCTCTGAATGTTTTCATCCATAGTCCCAGCTTCCGTTATCTATTGGTTGATGACTTGTAGGCAAATTTGTCAACGCTGATCTCTTTTGAGATCAGTATTTCTGCCTCCAGTTGGATATGCCCATGTTATTGCTTGGAAGGCAACTTTGTGGGTTCAAGTTTGAAATTAATATCTCCTTTCCTTCCTCTCTGTCCTGAGATGTTATTAGAATTACCATCCATACCATGTCCTAAGGTACAGACCTTAGGGTGATCTTTGACACCCCTTCTAGCCCTTCCTTCCCCATATTCAATATGTCAGCTTCTCCTATCAGTTCTTCTTAGAACGTCTCTCATATCTGGCCTGTCTTCTTCAATTCTACTGCAACTGCCTTAGTTCAGAGACTCAGGATCACTCACCTGAAATATTGTCATAGCTTCCCATCTATTTCACTCACCAGGCTCTCTACTCTCAAGCCCCTCCACCATAGTTCTGCCAAGTGATCTCCCTGGAAGCATTTTTAATTGATCATGTTTCTACCCTGCTTTATAACTTCTTCTTATTCCCACTTCTCACAGCAGGATTATGTTTATTCAAAACCATAATTTTTTTTAACCTCAAGTTTACCTGGAAGACAAAATATAACTCTCGACCCCTTGCAATATTCTGTTTGGGCCTCTATTAAACATCTAGGTCATAGTTTTGCAATTTATCCATTTATGTATCTGAAAATTCCAAACCATGCCTTCCCTTATAGCAGGAGCTCTATATTATTTGTATTTGTATGTCCCAAAGTATAATATACTTCCTAGAACAGAGAGGGATCTCAAAAATGGTTATTATTGAATGAATAATTAAAGACAGGAATTGCTAAATTAGCATCTTCCAAAATATGTTCCAGAAATATACTAAATAATGTCATATAAAAGTATGGTTTTATAGATAAACTGATTTTAGGAAAACAAATGGAACAATTTTTCTTTTTTTTTTTAACTGGAGAACTTCTCAGAAGCATTAATAGCCCTTAATGTATATCATGACTTTTAAAAAATTAATGCAGTATAAAACTTTCACTGAAATTTTTGACTTGTGAACCAATTTTTGAGATGAGTACTGTCCCAAGAAAATTATTTTGGAAATGCTTTTATATACAAATTTACTAATTCACTTTAAGAAGATAATAAAGATAGCTTCTTTTCATATATGTCTTTATTCTTCAGGAGACTCTACAACATGACTCAAGGTACAATTTTCTTAAATTTAGAGTCTGCAATGCACATGAAAGCAACTTAGGGCAAGGTTAATTTTCCAATGCCAACCCAAGCAAATATTGTGGATGATGTCCTATTCCATGCAACCACAACAATAATATAAAGGATCATGTAATTTTTTTTTCCTGGGTTGTATTCATATCCTTCATGAAACTGGTGATTCAAGCCCTTAAAAACTCCTTGTCGGCAATGTTGGTAATGGAAAGCATGCACAGTGATCATTACTGTATATAGTAAAGCAAACAATTCAAGAAAATAATAACTACCATGTGATTCAATGATTTCAGAAGAAAAACAATTAAATTATTCTCCAATTCCACTAGGTAGAAAAATGATTTGCCGTGTTTATTAAAAGACAAATTCTGATTCCATCAATCTATATAAGGCCCAGAAATCTATCCTTTAAGAAGTTTTCTTTGTAATTCTCATTCAAATGATTCAGAAATTAACAGATAACACCTTACATACCCTGACTTCAATTATAACAGTCTATTAAAAGGCTACACGAAGGAAAGTAAATAAACAGTGTGATGGATAATTTTATGTGACAGTTTGGCTGGGCCATGGTGCCAGATATTTGGTCCAACTTTATTCTGGATGTTTCTATGAGGGTGTTTTGGGATGAGATTTGCAAGTAATTAAGTGAACTTTGAGTAAAGTAGATTGCCCACTACACTGTAGGTAGGCCTTATCTAACCAGTTGAAAGCTTGAGTTACAACAAAAGGCTGAACAGCTCCTGCCTCTTGTTCCACCCAAGCAAGAGGAAATTCTCCAGCAGACTGCCTTCAGACATCATCTGCAACATCCTTTCTTCCTGGCTTGCCAGGAGACTATCTTTGGACTGGAACTACAACTCTCTTGAGTTTCTAACAGGCCCGTTTCCTTCATCAGAATTGAGACTTGCCATGACTCCTCAATCACAGGAGCCAATTCTTTGAATGAATGAATCATCAATGAATCAATGAATCAATGAATATCCTCTTGGTTCTATTTCTCAGGAGAACTCTGAGTGATATATAGAGGAACCCATGACAGTTATTATACAATGACTCTAATCCCAAATTTGTCAAGTTGGAATATGGAATTCCTACCAATTGTTCTGCCTGCACTCTATAATTTTCTGGGAATTCCCATTCTGTTTATTCTTCTACCTGTCTTCTCCATGATGGATGTCTGGTTAAATCAACCAGACTATATCCCTGGAGCATCGAAAATAAAACTGAGAAAATGGAATCAACTTCCCTTAAGGTTCTGAAGAAAACGATACCAGGTATTTATAATTTGAAGACAAGGTTGAGAACCATTGATCCAGGACCTTCTGTGCCATATCAAGACAATGGCTTGTTTGTTTCTTTGTTTTGATTTTAATTCTAGGAGCCATGGGAAGTCACTAACAGCTCTTAAATAAAAGAGTGTCCTTATCAGGGTTGAGGGTTTTTTATATGCTCATTTTGGCAGCCGGGAGAGTGTGAATTGGGTAAGGAGGGATACATGCAGATACAGAAGATTAAGTGACTTGAGTGAGGGAAGTAGCAGTAAAGAATGAAAAGTTGATGGATTCAAGGTTCATTAAGAGATGAAACTGACAGGAAAGTATCAACTGATTGTCTGGGTGGGCTTTAGAAAGAGTGAGGGCGTCAGAGCTGACTTCCAGATTTCTATAAGCAATAGATGATGGCAACAAGATTCTGACATTTACTAAATAGGAAATGATGCAAGAGGATCAAGTTTTGAATTCTATCTTGGGCATTTGAGTCTGAAATGCAAGAAGTTGACTATGTATGTGTAGAATACAGATATAAATTTGGGAGTGATTATCACACTGACAAACTCAGTACTCTCTCTTCTCTAGTAACACACTGGTTCCAGGGAGTATGAATTATTATAGAGATGAGAAAGGGGCCGAATTAGAAAGAAAGTATGAAATGTTGCAGTAGGGACAGTTTTGTGTTTTTTTAAAACGTATTTAAAGTATGTGAAGATGTGCTTCTTTTAACTGTGCTTAAGATACTGCATTGCCTGATCCGAGAAACAGGAAAAAAAAAAATTAAAAAGAGAGAGAGATCAATATAGTTTCTAAATAATCCTTCAAAGCATTTCTTTCCTTCTCTATTTTTTCAGAACAGAAGGGAGGTCAGAATGAATAAGCAGTGCCCAGTGGTAGTTAAAGTCAATAATAATCTAACTCTATCATTTCAATAAATGTTTCTCTGGTTTTTATTTAAGATATTAAAAGATCTAGGGGCACCTGGGTGGCTCAGTTGGTTAAGTGTCCAACACTTGATCTTTATCTCGGGATCATGAGTTGAAACCCTGCGTTAGGCTCCATGCTTGGCATGGAACCTACTTAAAAAAATATTAAAAGATCTACATATGCCAATATGGTTTATTCTTAATGTTAGAAAAATATCTAAATGTTGCCCAACTGGGGCTCCTGGGTGGCTCAGTTGGGTAAGCATCTGACTCTTGATCTCAGCTCAGGTGTTTATCTCAGGATCATGAGTTCCAGCCCCATGTTCATGCTGGGTGTGGAGCCTACTTAAAGAATAATAATAACAATAAAAATTAAAAAAAAAAAAAATAAATGTTGCCCAACCTATCAAGGGAACTGGTTTTCCTGACTATAGGCTTTATTTTCATGGTAAATCTGAAAACAGTGACCATAGCATCAGAAAGTTATGGGTGACTAGAGAACAGTAGTCACCAAAAGTCATTCAAAGGTTATCAGCAGTGTGTTTCTGGGGAAAACCGAGTTTCTCAACAAAATGATCATTCTCTTGTGGCTTGGATGATTTCAGGTGTAGACCCTATAATCACTCATCTCCAAAGCTGACAGAGCTGGAAATGCAAACAATGGTGGATGGCATTCAAAGATATGGTGGCTTTCTTTCAGCAAATACATTCTTCCAAAAGATAAAATGAAAGACATTGACAGATTATTAACATAGAAGCAACTGATGAAAAACAAGATGAAACAAAAAATTGGTTATGAACATAAGAGAAATAATTTATAATTTGGAGGTTTATTTATCTGTTCTTCTAGATCAAAAACTTAAGTCTGTTTGATAGCCATCTATTTAAAAAAAGAAGTAACTTAGACTTATTCATTGTAATAGAAAATTTCAAATCAATAGTGAAAAACCAACAGTGAAAGAAACCCAAGTGACCTCATACTCACAAATATCAAGCCATTTGACATTCATTTTTACCACTGGAGTTGCATTTTTAAAATAATAAATCCTTTTTAGATCTTAAAAGTTCACTATAACTACTCAAGAGTTCCCTGTGGAAGGACCTAACCAGATTGCCACTTAATAGGACTCATAGTTCAGGGATATTAACTGCCAACCCATCTCCCTGGCTGTGGGCACTGTGATTGGCAGAAACCCTGTCAGAGCAATTGTCAAATATTTTGAATATCTCTCCAGGCCTACCTAAAGCTATTATTGCCTAAAACCTGGAGGAATAGTCACACCTTATTCAAGAGATTTGGTTAATCCAAAATGATACATGGCACGAAGAGCATTCATATTTAGCTTTGAAATGTATTTTTGAGCTAACATTTGAATGTGTGTCTGATGTTCTGAGAAATTACTTCAAAGAAATTAATGAAGCCATACTGTGAAGACCTGACTCAGGAGGACTGGGAAATTGTCCAGCTTTCTCTTCATTCTGCTTCCCTGCTGAACTCCTCTTTGACACCCACTCTCTGACACCACAACGAATAGCTAAAATGTCTTTTAGTATAATGTCAGTCCTTATAGAATGAGAGAAGAGAGTTTGAGTACCAGACTACTTTTTTTGTAGCAGACCATGCAGATTAAAAATAACTATATTTGTTGATTATAACTTCAGTATGCATTTTCCTTTCATCCTTTCCTTTTTCAACTGTTCCTGGTTTTCATCTTAGAGATCCCAGTGCTTCCAGGAAAACTGGCTCCCCTCCCAGCTTCAGGCGTGGGAAGGTGACCTAGGCACCCTCCCAGCTTCAGATGTGGGAATGTGACCATGACTCAGTACATCCCAAGCCCTTCACTACAGTCATGGGGTTCAGAGCTAAACATTCATTCTAAGCTGGCTCAATAACAGCAAACCTCACAATTTTGAAGTGTTGCAACTGGATTCCCTTCCCTTAGATAGATGTGAGGCTTACATCTACTGCAGTCATTTTAATAAAGTCATATAGGAGAAAACAATATTTGAAGATGGACAAAGCTGAGAGACACAGAGCTGGATCCCTCATGATGGATGAAGCCATGCCTGAGTCCTGCCCTTCGCCTTCCACCAACACATGCACTCAACCAAAAATTTCTGGTCCTTTTCCAGCCAGTTACAGTGGGCTTTCTGTTATTTGCAATGTAAGGCCTCCTAATTAATACAATAAGTCAACAAATAGGTAATTAAGCTGATTAGGAACTGTCAATTATGTTAAAACATAAATGCTGCCAATTAATATAAAACAAAGCTTCACCACAAATTATCACAAGTTGATACACACATACATTTACTTCCCTATTTGCATAAGCACACGTATTCACATGCACACACAAGCACCGCCAATCTATATTGCTTGCTATCTTTTCATTCGAGTTGTATATTTTCAAAGAATACATGACAAGAAGGTATAAAAGTAATTTCTATGCTATGAGTTAAGGTTCACTTGTTCCTGGGAGAGCAGCCTATGAGAAAGCCAAAGTATTCCAAATATTGGTATGTTCCCCCTCTAAAGTTCCAGTAGATTAAGCTTCTGCACTTAAATCGGAAGTAAATCGAATCTTTTTGAACAAAGATGTATACAAATTTTGATAAGTAGAAGGAAAACCAGAAATGGCATTAGCAATGAATGAAAATAACAAATCAAATGCTGTGAATTAGATTTGCCTTGATGCAATGGTAATTATACTGGCATGACATCATTGTCAATATTTTGAAATATTCAAAAGTAAGAGTCTTTTGTCATTTGTAGGTATTTTTTTGTATATTACATAAGTAATAATAATTTTCTTACATATGTTAGAACCAAAAGCAAAAATAAATCAATAGTCAACAAAGTTAATGAAGTAAAAATAATGCTTTGTCATTTTTTGAAATACGATGGTAAGTATAAATATATAATGAGTCTTTCCCTCCAAATTTTGTTACAACTCTTTCTTTGATGTATGATCCATGGGTTGCACAAAAACCAGTTCACCAGATAAAATGTTGCCACTGTGACTGGGTATCTGCTCAGAAGTAATTAAAACTTTAATAAAAAGAGCGTCATGATCAAAGGTCGTATTGCTCTTTTCAAGACCCATAACTAGGAAATTGCAGTCTCCAGGAAAATTCTTGGAGATTCTTCATTATCCTGGCCCTGTAGTCAGAAAAACTGTAGTGAGGCTTCTCCTAAAAGTGCTCACTGACACGTGCTGCCAGGATAATGGCTTTCATAGGCACTCTGCTTTCCGCTGCAGAGGTGTGTGGGACAAGTAGACAGGCTCATCATCAGCAACAACTGGGAAATAGGACTAAGAACACAATAGAAAGAAAAATCCATTCCAGCCACAGCAGCCAGAGGGAAAGGCAGAAAGAAAAGTTCAATGATGGAGGAGGTGGTTTGGGTGGCTTCAATTGCAGACTGTAAGATTGAGTTAGCAACTAAATTCTGAAATTCAGCAGAATCTGAGCGATTTCATAGAAGTCATTGCAAATTAACAGTTGGTATTGGTGTGAAAGCGTTCTAAAGAAAGCAGCTCTCCTTACTCTATAACTAGGCGAAGGAGTAAATGGTCTTACCTGTAGAGTCCTGACTTCCTGTAATTCAAAAAAAGAGGAATTTATTATATCATGTTTTATCATATTGTATATTGACAATCAAATAAATTGTATAATATTTATGAACACTTTTTTCTTTTTTTAGTATACGAGACCAATGTAAGTTGTCCGTCTCTTCATCCTAGCCATGAACTTATTAAAGAAAACAAAACAAGGCTGTTATTGAATTAAACTATAAATACAAATTGTAGAGAATTAAAGCAGAAAAACACAAAACACCATTATCATTTTAGCCACAACATCATCATTATGATCACCATCATCTTCATAAGACAAAATGACTGTCAGACAGCTATGTTCTAGAACTATATTCTTAACTTGTAAGAATTAACATACATGTTGTGAGACTATGTTATCAAGAAGTGTGTGGATTTCTCTACAGTGAACAAAGAGGAAAAATAAGCCCAATGAGCAATTATTGGAGTGCCAACAGAGCTCCATAAACAGGATCACAGATTCTATATAACAGATATGTCCAAGTATAGAGAAGGTTGCATTCTGTTCATGACTCAACAACCTTGGCCATAGAAATATTGCAACGAACTCTCCACTTTCTAACTTCATGATTACTCAGCATATTTTTACAATAATTTGGCTTCTCACATGATATTCCCTATAGCAGTGAATATGATTATTCCTCTCATTGCTTATTAGTCATTTGACGTTCATATTTTTCTGCTTCAGCTCCTTGTTAGTATATTTAATAGGAGACTGTCCCCCACAACTGTATGAATCTAAATTTAGCTTCATTTCTAATCCTGAGTATGGGAGGAACAGACTTTGAAACAAGGACACCGATCTATGCAGCAAGACATCTTTTCCAGGTAGCATCCCATTCTTTTCCTCTGTGCCTTTGGTTTTCTGATATTCATTACCCTTCAATCCCATTTACCAAAGGAAAAATTCTTATTAGTAATGGTTCTAACTGTCATTTTTGCTAAATCACACTTCTTATCCTAAAAATATTGGTATATGAAAAAATGGTTGCAAAGGAGGCTAGGAAAGGAAAATGTATATACTCATTCAGAGGAAAGTACATATTTGATAAGTAAAAATTTCCTTAGTCATAATAGTAAACTGAAATACTAGAAAAATTCACAAAACAATGAGCGGAGGGGCTAAAATTTTTTAAAAAATGGGACAATGGTGGATTTCTCTCACTTTTGTCAAGTTTATAGATTAAAAAAATTGTATCAGTTCTAAAGGGAAATGAACATACATTTCTAAGGGGGTATATGTTAGTATCAATCTTGTGAGTAGATTTCAAGTATCTTAAAAATGTCCACAGACTTTGAACTGGCTATTCAGTTACTCAGCATTCTAAAGAATAATTCTGTACGCAGAATCAAGGTTCATCCACAAAGATATACATTGAGGCATTGCTTACAACCTAACAAAATTGATCAAACTCTATGACCTGTGATAAAAAAAAATGTTTAGTAAACAATGATACATCTATTTGCTTGACTATAAAAAACAATGTTTACTAAGATATTGGAATAAAATAAAATATTTACCTTAGTTTTTTTTTTTAATATTAATTCCAGTTTAGTTAACATACAGTGCTATATTAGTTTCAGGGATACAATATAGAGATTCAAAAGTTCCATATATTATTCGGTGCTCATCAAGATAAGTGTACTCAATCCCCTTCATTTATTTTACCCATTCCCCACCCTTACTTCCCTCTGATAACAATCTGTTTATTCTCTGTAATTAAGAGTCTGTTTTTTGGTTTGTCTCTTTTTCTTTCTTTGTTCATTTGTTTCATTTCTTAAATTCCACGTATGAGTGAAATCATATATTATTTGTCTCTGACTTGTTTCACTTAGAATTACACTCTTTAGATGCATCCATGTTGTTGTAAATGGCAAGATTTCATTATTTTTTATGGCCGAATAATATTCCACTCTGTGTGTGTGTGTGTGTGTGTGTGTGTGTGTGTGTGTGTGCATATATATACTGCATCTTCTTTATCCATTCATCAATCAATGGACACTTGAGCTGCCTCCATAGTTTGGGATTGTACATAATGCTGCAGTAAATATAGGGGAGCATATATCCCTTCAAATTAGTGTTTTCATGTTCTTTGGGTAAATACTCAGTAGTGTGATTACTGGATTATATGGTTTTTAATTTTTTGAGGAACCTCCATACTGTTTCCCACAGCAGCTCCACCAGTCTGCATTTCCGCCAACAGTGCACAAGGGTTTCTTTTTCTCCATATCCTGGCCAACATTTGATTCTTCTATTTTTGATTTCAGCCATTTGACAGGCATGTGGTGATATCTCATTGTGGCTTTGATTTGCATTTCCCTGATGATGAGTGATGTTGAGCATCTTTTCTTGTGTCCGTTGGCCATCTGTATGTCTTCTTTGAAGAAATGTCTGTTCATGTCTTCTGCCCATTTTTAAATTGGATTATTCATTTTTGGGGTTTTAAGTTGTATAAGTTCTTTATATATTTTGAATACTAACCCTGTATTGGGTATGTCATTTGGAAATATCTTCTCCCATTCAGTAGGTTGTCTTGGTTTTGTTGGTTGTGTCCTTTGCCGGGCAGAAGTTTTTATTTGGATATAGTCCAATAGTTTATTTTTGCTTTTCTTTCCCTTGCCTCAGGAAACATATCTAGAAAGATGTTTTTGTGACCAATGTCGGAGAAATTACTTCCTGTGCTCTCTTTTAGGATTGTTATGGTTTCAGGTCTCACATTTAGGTCCTTAATCCATTTTGAGTTTATTTTTGTGTATGGTGTAAGAATGTCATACAGTTTCATTCTTTTGCATATAGCTGTCCATTTTTCCCGACACCATTTGTTGAAGAGACTTTTTCCCATTGCACATTCTTGCCTCCTTTGTCAAAAATTGATAGGCCATATATTTGTGAGTTTATTTCTGAGCTCTCTGTTCTATTGATCTATGTGTCTATTTCTGTGCCAGTACCATACTGTTTTGATTACTACAGCTTTGTAATATAAGCTAAATTCTGAAATTGTGATATCTCCAGTTTTGTTTTTCTTTTTCCAGATTGCTTTGGTGACTTGGGGTCTTTTGTGGTTCCATATAAATTTTAGGATTGTTTGTTCCAGTTACGTGAAAAATGCTGTTGGTATTTTGATAGGGATTACATTAAATGTGTAGATCACTTTGGGTAGTAGAGACATTTTAACAATATTTTTTCTTCCAATACATTTTGTGTGTGTGGTCTTCAATTTCTTTCATGAGTGTTTTGTAGTTTTCAGAGTACAGGTCTTTCACTTCTTTGGTTAACTTTATTCCTAGGTATCTTACTATTTTTGGTGCAATTGTAAATGGGATTATTTTCTTAATTTCTCTTTCTTCTGCTTCATTAGTTTGGAAATGCAATGGATTTCTGTATATTGATTTTGTATCTTGTAACCTTACTGAATTCATTTATCACTTCTAGTAGTTTTTTGGTGGAGTCTTTAGGGTTTTCTATACATAGTATCATGTTATCTGTTACATTAGTTTTTTAAATAAGTAAAAGGACAAAATTTATAGGTGCAATTTATGTATCATATAAATTCATATTTTTAAAAATTATATTGAAATATTAATAATATTTATCTTTAGGTGAAATGATAATGGGATTTTTTTTACCATGTTTTACTTTTTTATATTTCCAAAAAATTTTTTTTGAAGATTTCTTTATTTATTCACTTGATAGAGAGAGGGAGAGAGAGCACAAGCAGGGGGAGAGGCAGGCAGAGAGAGAGGGAGAAGCAGGCTTCCCACTGAGCAAGGAGCCCGATGTGGGGCTCGATCCTAGGACCTTGGGATCATGACCCGAGTGGAAGGCAGATGCTTAACTGACTGAGCCACCCAGGCACCCCTCAAAATTTTAATAATAAGTATGCTTGGAGGTTTATCGATCTTGTTAATTCTTTCAAAGAGCCAGCTTCGACTTTCGTTGATCTGCTCTACTGTTTTTCTGGTTTCTGTTTCATTGATCTCTGCTCTAATTATTTCTCTTCTCCTGCTTGGTTTAGGCTTTACTTGCCGTTCTTTCTCCAGTTTCTTTAGGTATAAGGTTAGCTTGTGCATTCAGGATTTGTCTACTTTTTTGAGTGAGGCTTGGATGCCTATGTATTTCCCCCTTAGGACTGCCTTTGCAGTATCCCAGAGGTTTTGGACTGATGTATTTTCATTCTCATTGGTTTCCATGAATTGTTTAAGTTCTTCTTCAATTTCCTGGTTAACCTAAACATTCTTTAGCAGGATGGTCTTTAGCTTTCAAGTGTTTGAATTCCTTCCACATTTTTTCTTGTGATGGAGTTCCAGTTTCAAAGCACCATGGTCTGAAAATATGCAGGGAATAATCTCAATCTTTTGGAATTGGTTGAGACCTGATTTGTGACCCAATAAGTGGTCCATTCTGGAGAAAGTTGTATGTGCATTCGAGAAGAATGAGTATTCTGTTGTTTTAGAGTGGAATATTCTCTATATATCTATGAAGTCCATCTGTCCAATATGTCATTCAAAACTCTTGTTTCTTTGTTGATCTTCTGCTTAGATGATTTATCTATTGCTGAGAGTGGAGTGTTGAGGTCTCCTACTATTAAAGTATTATTATCAATATGATTCTTCATTTTGGTTAACAGTTGGTTTATGTAGTTGTCTTCTCCCATGTTGGGGGCTTAGATATTTACAATTTTTAGATCTTCTTGTTGGATAGACCCTTTAAGAATGATATAGTGTCCCTCTATATCTCTTACTACAGTCTTTAGCTTAAAATCTAATTTGTCTGATATGAGAATTGCTACCCCAGCTCTCTTTTGAGGTCCATTGGCATGAAAAATGGTTCTCCACCCCCTAACTTTCAGTCTGGATGTATCTTTAGGTTCAAAATTAGTCTCTTGTAGACATCATATGGATGTCTTTGTATCCAGTCTGCAACCCTGTGCCATTTCATGGGAGCATTTAGGCCAATCGTGTTGAGAGAGGTTATTGAAAAATAAGTTTTAGTGCCATCATGTTGCCTGTGAAGTTCCTCTTTCTATAGACTTTCTTTGTAAATTTCTGGTCTATACTACTCCTGGGTACTTTCTTCTTGTATAGAACCCCCCCTTAATATTTCTTGCAGGGCCGGCTTGGTGGTCACATATTCTTTCATTTTCTGCCAGTCCTGGAAGCTCCTTGCCTCTCCATTCATTCTGAAAGCCTTGCTGGATAAAGTATCCTTGGCTGCATGTTCTTCTCATTTAGTATCCTGCTTATGTCTTGCCCTTTCTGGCTTGCCAGGTCTCTGTGGACAGGTCTGATGTTATTCTGATGTTCTTCCCTCTGCACATAAGAAATCTCTTCTCCCTAGCTACTTTCAGGATTGTTTCCTTGGATCTAAGATTTGCTAGTTTTACTATTATATGTTGAGGCATTGATCTGTTCTCTTTGATCTTGGGAGGGGTCCTCTCTGCCTCTTGGACATGAATGCTTGTTACCTTGCCCAGATTGGGAAGTTCTTAGCTCCAATTTGGTCAAATATATCTCCTAGACCTCTCTCTCTCTCCACCCTTTCAGGGATCCCAATAATTCTGACATTGGAATGTTTCATGGTGTCATTAATCTCTCTCAATCTGATCTGTTGGGCTTTAAGCTGTTTTTCCCAGCCTCCTCAGTTTCCTTCTTTTCTCTCATCTTATCTTCTGGCTCACTAATTCATTCTTCTGCCTCATTTATGCTGGTAAACTGCATTTTATTCATAGCATTTTTTAAGTCAGCCTGATTAGGTCTCATTTCTGCCCTTAGAGATTCTATATTATTGCTAATATTTTTCTTAAGCCTAGATATCAACTTCATAAATGTTACTCTGAAGTCTATCTCTGACGTCTTGCTTATATCCATATCCATTAGGTCTGTGGCAGAGGCCATAGACTCTGATTCTTTTCTTTGTTGGGGTTCCTCCTCTTAGTCATTCTGTTGGGGGGTGGTTGAGGCAATCTATACTTTCAACACCATTCCTATCAAAATGCCATTGTCATTTTTCAAAGATCTGGAACAAACAATCCTAAAATTTGTATGAAACCAGAAAAGACCTGAATCGCCAAGGAAATGTTGAAAAAGAAAAACAAAGCTGGAGGCATCACATTGCGTGATTTCATGATGTATTACAAAGCTGTGATCACCAAGACAGCATGGTATTGGCACAAAAACAGACACGTGATCAATGGAACAGAATAGAGAGCCCAGAAATGGACCCTCAACTCTATGGTCAACTAATCTTTGACAAATGAGGAAAAATATCCAATGGAAAAAAGACAGGCTCTTCAATAAATGGTGTTGGGAAAATTGGACAGCTATATACAGAAAAATGAAACTTGACCATTCTCTTACACCATACACAAAGATAAACTCTAAATGGATGAAAGACCCCAATGTGAGACAGGAATCCATCACAATCCTAAAGGAGAACATAAGCAGTAACCTCTTCGACATCGACCACAGTAATTTCTTTCAAGATACATCTCCAAAGGCAAGGGAAACAAAAGCAAAAATGAACTTTTGGGACTTCATCAAGATAACTTCTGCACAGCAAAGGAAACAGTCAACAAAACAAAGAGGCAACCCATGGAATGGGAGAAGATATTTGCAAATGACATTACAGACAAAGGGCTGGTATCCAAGATCTATAAAGAACTTCTCAAACTCAACACCCAAAAAACAAATAATCAAGTCAAAAAATGGGCAGAAGATATGAACAGACACTTTTCCAATGATGACATACAAATGGCTAACAGACACATGAAAAAATGTTCAATATCATTAGCCATTAGGGAAATTCAAATCAAAACCACATTGTGATACCACCTTACACCAGTTAGAATGGCAATAATTAACAAGGCAGGAAACAACAAATGTTGGTGAGGCTGTGGGGAAAGGGGAGCCCTCTTACACTGTTGGCAGGAATGCAAGTTGGTACAGCCACTTTGGAAAGCAGTATAGAGGTTCCTCAAAAAGTTAAAAATAGAGCTACCCTACGACCCAGCAATTGCACTACTGGGTATTTACCCCAAAGATACAGATGTAGTGAAAGGAAGGGCCACATGCACCCCAATGTTCATAGCAGCAATGTCCACAATAGCCAAACTGTGGAAGGAGCCAAGATGCCCTTCAACAGGTGAATGGATAAAGAAGATGTGGTTCATATATACAACGGAATATTACTCAGCCATCAGAAAGGATGAATACCCACCATTTGCTTCAACACAGATGGAACTGGAGGGGATTATGCTTAGTGAAATAAGTCAAGCAAAGAAAGACAATTATCATATGGTTTCACTCATACATGGAACATAAGGAATAGCATGGAGGACGTTAGTAGAAGGAAGAAAAAACTGAAGGGGGGGAATTCAAAGGGAGAGATGAACCATGTGTGACTATGGACTCCAGGAAACAATCTGAGGATTTCAGAGGGGAGGGGGCTGGGGGGATGTGTTAGCCTGGTGATCGGTATTAAGGAGGACAATGTGTTGTAATGAGCGCTGAGAGTTATATGCAAATAATGAATCCTGGAACACATCAAAAACTAATGATGTACTGTATGGTGACTAACATAACAATAATAAAAAAAGTTTGCATGGAAAATTGCTTCCTGTTGATTCAATATTTAAAAACACTGGTTGACAGCAAAATGGTGTTACTCTAGATAAATTGATTTATCTTTAATATTTCTCTCAAGTATTTCTTTTTAAAAAAAGATTTTATTTACTTATTTGAGGGAGCGAGAGTGTGAGAGAGAAAGAGCTCAAGTGGTTGGGGGAGGGGAGGAAGAGGGAGAGAGAAAAGCAGGGATGGGGCTTGATCCCAGGACCCTGAGACCTTGACCTGAGCTGAAGGCAGACACTTAACCAAATGAGCCACCCAGGTGCCCTCAAGTATTTCTTTCAAGCATTTCCATCTTTGAATCAAACACTGGTCTTCCACTAATTTATTCATTTATCCAAACTATTTATAGAGTACTTATTGTACATCTGGTGCAATGAAATGCTTGGGGATGCAATGAAAAGTAAGACCTTATTCGTCACAAGATGTTTCTAGCTTGCATTATGATGCTATTATAATATGCAGTTAAAATGGTTGTGGTAACATGGAAATACATGGAGAGCAGCTAACCCAGGCTGTGAAAGGAGATTAGAGAGAACTTCCCTGTGCTGAATCTTCACAACTAACTGTTATTAAGTGCTTAGAATGGGCCAAATGATGTTCTCTTTACATGTATTAATTTATTTGCCAAGTATGACAATCCTAGGGTATTAACTTCAACATAAATTCTATCATACAGGGTGCTTGGGTGGCTCAGTCGGTTAAGCGTCTCCCTTCGGCTCAGGTCATGATCCTAGGGTTTTGGGATTGAGTCCCACATCAGGCTCCCTGCTCAGTGGAGAGTCTGCTTCTCCCTCTGCCCCTCCCTCCCCCACTCACACTCACTTGCTCTCTCTCTCTCACACACAAAAATGAATACATAAAATCTTTTTAAAAATTAAAAAAATAAATTCTATCATACAGATATAAATGGGTAAGAAAACTGGAGCAGAGAGAGGTCGTAAGGTAATGTATCAAAATGGAGATTTCAATCCACAACGTCTAGTTCCAGAATCCCTAATCTTAGCCACTACACTACACTCATTTGTCAAATGTTGTATGGTTGACAAAGACTAACTCCAAACAAAGAGAGAAACAGGTGAAATGGCAAATAGGTAAGAAAACCCAGGAACATATCTGGTTGGGGAGCTGGATTACAGAGCTGGGGGTGCTGGGAGGAAGGTTGGAAAGGCAGCAGGCACCAAGTTACCATAGACTCTTTGTGTCAGGCTCAAGAGATTAAAATTTTATCTTGAATCAAAAGGAGAACAATTGAAGTGTTTTCCAAAAAGTGACATGATCAAATATATCTTGTAAAGATTGCTCTTTTGAGTGAGAAAAATAATTTGGAGGAAAGGTAGAAACAGAGAGTGGTGAGTTGGAAGAAAATTTTATGATCTGATTATTTGGATTGACTCATTATCAGGTACTTCTTTTATAATGTTTGATGATTTTCATCATCATAATGTGGAGTCTGACTAATAAAATGTCATAGAATTTGAACAATCAGTAATCGAGTATAATGATCATTATAATTACCACCTCTAAAATTAGAAAAATAATATCAGAATATTCACTTTATAGGTACAGGGCACTTTGAATTGGCTTTCTTCCCACAGTGCTTAAACATTTGTCTAGTAAAGCGTGCCTGGCTGGCTCAATTGGTCGAGCAACCGATTCTTGATTTCAGCTTAGGTCATGATCTCAGGGTTGTGAGATGGAGCCCCAGCTCAGGCTCCCCGCATATCAGGGAATTGCTTGGGATTCTCTCTCTCCCTTTGCCCCTCCCACCACCATGCTCACATGCGCGCTCTCTCTCTCAAGTAAAAAAATAAAATCTTTAAAAAAAATGTGTCTAATAAGCCATTGAATGAAGAAGGGCAGAGAGGTAAGCTGTCAATTTGCTGTGTCCAAATGCAATTTGTTTTTCTCATATATCCAGACTTATTTATACAAACAAGAATCTTAACAAATCCTGCTTAGCTGTATGAGTTTGTTAGGGCTGCTCTAACAAATTACCATGGACGGGGTGACCTAAACAGCAGATTTTTTTTTTTTTTGTCACAATTCTAGAAGCTAGAAATTCAAGTTCAAGATGTCAGCATGTTAGGTTTCTCTTAAGGCCTTTTTCCTTGGTTTGTTGATGGCCGTCTTTTTGTTGTGCCCTTGTATGAACTTTTCTCTGTGGGAGCTCACATCCCTCGACTGTTTTATTTTCCTTATAGGGACACCAGTCATATCAAATTGGGGTCCCAACCTTATGACCCCATTTAACCTTAATTACCTCTTTAGCGGCCCTATCTCCAAATCAGTCCATCCCGAGATACCAATGGCTTGGGTTTCAACATATTAATATTGGGGGGATAGAATTGAGCCTATAGCAATAGCTTTTCTAATATACTGTATGAAATTACAAGTTATAAGAGAAGTTACTTATTTTAATTTCCTAAAATCAAGGCACATAACTTACAAAGCAATACCACTTGGCTAGGAGAATATATATAATTACAGAAACCAAACATGGTATTTTAATTTTTAAAAAAAATTTTCTCAACTATATTGAGATATAATTGACAAATAATTTGGTGTAAGTTTAAGGTGTTCAACATGATTATTTGCTACACACATATATTGTGAACTAATTGCTACAATAAGATTAGGTAACATATCTATCACCTCATGTAATTACCATGTCTTTGTCTATAGGGAGGACATTTAAGCATTACTGTATTAGCAACTCATGTGGTATTTGGAAAACTAAGTACAAAATGTCAGATGAAGGCTGTTAAAATGTGTTTGCTTTGTTTTTTATTAGGTAGAAAAATTACTTTAAAATAACATCCAGGCGTGCCTGGGTGGGCTCAGTCGTTTAATCGTCCATCTATTGATTTCTGCTTAGATCATGATCTCAGGGTCCTGGGATGGAGCCCTGTGTCAGGCTCCACACTGGGCTTGGAGCCTGCTTGGCATTCTTTCTCTCCCTCTGCCTCTACCCCCTGTTCATACTTGCTCTGTCTCTAAAAATAAAAAATAAAATAAAATAACATCCAAAATAAATTTATCAGATTGGGAATAGGGGGAAAAAATCTGTTGTAAAGAACCAAATGATGACAACATCTTGTGAAGGCAAAAACAAACAAACAAACAGACAAAATACCTATTTCTAAAGAAATAGAACCAAATATTTTTATTTGTTATCAACTAGTTGGAATACTAGAAAATATGTTAATAATAATGCATAAATTCAAATTGATAATAACCCAACTCCTAAAGTACAAGATAGAGGAGCTTTTACAATTTTTGAAGGAAAAGGCCTTTGGCATCCTCTATTACACTAAAATAAATGATCAGTGAGCGTTGTCTACTCGGGAAAAAGCATAAGCATTGACCACCTAGTTAGTTCAAAATTTTTTTCGTAATCATATTTGTATCTCTAAAGGAACAGTTACTTCAGTTTTGAGTTTACTGAAATATACCACATTGATTTTTGCTGCTATTCACAGTCCCCCCAAAATATATGAACAGGAAAGAGATCAGGGCTCGTTTACTAACACAACACTACACCCTTAGTTCTCTAAGTAGCATTTTCTTATAGAGATAATGAGAGAAAAAGAAGTGACTTTGGGATCAAGAATGGTATTGGTCACAGGTTTTGAAGGATCTAGTTGTCCAGACCAAATTTCTCATATTAAATAAGAATAAAAATAGTACCTGATGTAGAAATGGTTGGGGTTCGGAGATGACAGCCAGGAAAGAATTCTTGAGACATCTTCAGTGCAAACAGGTGGTTTTATTAAAACACAGAACAGGACCGTGGGCAGAAAGGGCTGCACTGGGGTGGTGAGGAGTGGCCCACTATATACTTGCAGGTTGGGAGGGGGTTAGGGAGAGCACAAGCCTCCAACATATTTTGGGAAGCAAGGTTTCGGGGACCTTGAGGGGGCTAGTCATTGTTAGGAAAAGGCCATTTATTATTGTGTAACAAAAACTCAGTCATGAGACCCTTTAGATGTGTATCAGTGGGTCATAAGCTTGGAGGATTTGCTAACATATATCTTGGGGGGTAGAGATAAAAGAAGTTTCCAAAAGAATTTCTATACATTAAAGTAGACTCACAGGATCCTGGGGGGTCAGGATAAGACTGCCTTTTACCCTTAGCAAAATGTCAACATCCAGACAGCTGAGCTCTTAAAGGAAGGTCACTCTACCTGTTTCAAGGACTTGTTAATGGGCTGTATGCAGTAAGGACATTTAATTTTTTCTTTTGTCTTTGTTTCCCACATCAGTACGTACTATTTTTAACTACTAAACAAATTGTTGTAAGGATTAAATCAGATAATGCCTATTAAATGCTTAACTGAGTACTTAACAGCTGAATAAAAAGAAGGCTTTGTCTCTTATTCCTTCACCTTCTCTTTTTTTAATCCAAAATTGAGGTGGAGGGGTAGTTCTGGATTTTTGGAAACCAGGAATGTGGAAGTCATATCAAAATCCAAAATTATTATTTTTATTATTATTTTAGTTTATGCATCTTTTCTTTATGCAAGAGCAACCCTAATATATCCTGTAGGTTAAAAAGGTTGTCTCCAATGCAACATTTGTAGGTAAGTACCAGGAAAAACTTCCTTCGAACAATACCTACTCTTAAGCCTGTTGTGTTATTTTCTAGGACTTCACACTGAATAATTTATCTGCTGAAGTCAAGCATTGATTTGTCTTCTTTACAACAGAAATATTTTTACAAGAGTAGGTTTCAAGCCTTTCTCTTTGGTAGCAAAATGCCTTATTAAAACAAGCACTAGTGACATTTGGAAAAACAAAACAAGTAAAAACAGAACTACTCTGATTGAAGGAGACTCCGGAAGCCAGGAGTCCAGAACGTCAAGCTAAAATAGCAAATTTGGAATACCATTACCTTATAGAATGTCATGTTTCCCTGTGAGTGAGTTTAGCAATCCATTTTCTGCACAGGCCACAAAAATGACAGGTGTACCTGAAACAGAAAGACGACAGAAAACAAGGTCTCTTTGGAATTGACGCTAATACTAGTTGGCCCTTTCTGAATCTTTTTTCTGAAATGCTTTTCTCTTATGGTTCAGCTATGCTTACAAGAAGTATATGAACAGAACTTACTTATTTTCCAACTAGGCTGCTTTTCCTAGAATTATTTTATCCATGTTCCCAGTTGCTCACAAAACCACGTGGTTGTCTATTTCCAAGAAGTACATTTTCATCCAGTCTTCTTTAGAACTATATCATATTATAATTTGTACAAATAAATGTTTCAAATAAGGCTACAGATTTTTCAATGCCTAGGTAGTACTGGAGTACTTAAACCAAGAAATTAACAGCCTCCACTTCATTGACTGATTTGAAAATTATCTACTCAATTATAAGGCATGTAGCCATATCCAGATGTTCATTAGTTATTGCTTATTCAGAGGACTGGCTATATTGGTCTTCATATATTTTTAGGTTTATTAGAGTGTGAACATATACTGTAATTACGAGCTGCAGATGAGCACCCATCTGCAGATATCTCTCCTCCTCTCAAGGACTTTCAGATCAAACTGAGTCATATTCCACTGATGAGTTTCCCCTGGATTAAAGCTTTAGAGCACTGTAAATGACAATAATTATGGTGCTGAAAATATGTTTCTTTGGACTGGAAACTTCCTTTTCTGTCTTTTCATGCTTGTAAAATAACTTTTAAAATAAACAATGTCTTGTGTGATATGTTAATAAGCCCTTTAGGTCAACATTATTAGTTATGTTTTAAATGGACTATTATTGATAAATGAGCAATTTATTTTTAGGTCACAGCTTAAGGACCATAAGCAGCAATGGAAATACTTGATAATAATTCTTCAAGATATATCTCCGTACAGCTAGTCACCTCAACACATCTTTCTTTTAATAAAAAGACTCATCCTGTCTCAGTTGCAGTGTGTGTGTGTTTTACGGTATTTTGAGAAATATTCATTGGAAATACCTACGGTAGAAAGGTCCTCTGGAAGCTCTCCAGGTATTCCTGCCATAACTTAGCATTACGTGGGACATTCCGATTCTATCAGCAATTTTTGCTCATGAAAATATGAATGTACAGAGATTATTTGAAACAGAACTATTTTTTATTGTTTTTTCCTCTGGAGAATTACATGCTCAGAAACATACTATTTCAATACTATGGAGCAAAATAAGATAGGCATACGTCATTTTATAAAGCTTCACTTTACTGCATTTTATTGCATTTTTTATGAATTGAAGTTTTGTGACAACCTTGCATCCAGCAAGTTTATCAGCACCATTTTTGCAACAGCATCTGCTCACTTTGTGTCTGTGCCACATTTGATAATTCTTACAATATTTCAACTTTTTCATTATCATATTTATTATGGTGATCTGCGATCAGTGATTAAAACTTACTGAAAGTGCAGCTGATGGTTAGCATGTTTTTAACAATAAAGTAATTTTTAATTAAGGTATTCACATTGTTTTTTAAACATAATACTATTGTGTACTGAATAGACTATAGTATAGTGTGAATTTAACTTTTTTATGCACTGGGAAACCAAAAAATTCATTTGATTTGCTTTATCGCAATATTAACTTTATTGCGATGGTCTGGAACCAAACCCACAAAATCTCTAAGGTATGCCCCTATGACCTTGTATGGTCTCTTGGAGAACACCAGCTTTGTTTTTGAATTACAACAACTTAATAGGCTTTGGGAAGATAATTCAGAGACCTATAAAACTAGTACATCCAGTTTGAAAGATATCATCCTAATCTCGATGTTATAGTATTCAACACACATCTATTGCAGGTCTAAAATGGGCAGAGTTCTATTGAATATTTGGCAGATCAAGAAAAACCAAACATGGTTTTTGATGTCCTGCTTATGAACTAGCAGGGGCAGATGGACATAAAACTGTTCAACCATGGTGAGAAGAACTAAGCTGATGCCAGAATGTAGACTCAAGCAATATCCTGGGGAAAGGAAGCTGAGTAGAAAGGATTAATTCTTGTTGGGATTTCTCAGAGTCTTGTCTGCCAAGCAATTCCCCTTCTTGTTTTCTAGCTCAGCTCTTTAAGTATTTATTTTCTTTTTATGCATTTTTATAAATTAGGTGTAGGGAGTCAAGACTCCCTTTTAAATTCAGTCTTGAAATCAGAAAGTGAACAAATGATAAGCTACTTAACATGCCCATGGAAATGCAAATTAAAGCAAAAATAATATTACCCCTCCCCTGCCCCCACCAAGGAAAGAAAAAGGTTGTTACATTTTGGTGAAAGTATGGAGAAACCGGTACTCCCAAACATGGCTGATGTGAGTGTAAATTGAGGATACTCAATTTCACAATGTCTACCTTAATTAATAATTAATAAATATTATAGCAATTCGGCTTCTGTATATTTATCTTAGAAAAAAACAGACATGTATAACCACAAAGAAGAATGTAGAAGGGTGTTCAGAGCAGCCTTTTTGAAAGAGTAAATGTTAGAATCAAATTTCCTCACTAAATCTCCATCAGGATATGAAAGGCTAAATTATCCAAGAATGAAATAGATTTCTAGATATTAAAATAGATTTCTAAGATACCAAAGTGACAACGTTTGTTATGCAAAATAAACAAATCCACACTTAGAAATAATATATATTGCTTTGGAGGTACATACATATGTATGTAACTGCAAAGAAATTGTTCTGCTAAAGTAGCTTAACCAGAGAAAGGGAGAGGAGACATCCTTATTAGAGATAGTTCAGCATTCGGTCATACATGGAATAAAGCAAAGGACGATCAGAAGCAGAAGTAAACCAAAGGGACTATAGCCATAAACAGATCTGTGATCCCCAGAGCTTGTTTTTAGTTCCATGTTGTGTAATTTTTACAGGATTAGAATGGATTGCTAGTACCTTGATCTTGGATTGACCCTCCACTAGTTCTTTCTCATTATAGAAATCTTTAGAGAATATGGGGCTAAATACAGAGGGTTATCTGATTAACAAGCCCCAAATTCCTACCCCATCTTCACAGTTCATATCTCTATTGTCTGCTTAAAAGGTATGTGCCATTATTGACTCCTGATTAATCTGTTAGACCATTGAGACTAAAGGCTCCAATGAAACCTCTGGTATTTTATTGCACTGTAAAAAATTTTCGGACCATCTCCTTGTCTCTTCTTCCATTAGTTGGTGAGCTTGAAACCTTGAAATCTTATACTACAACTCGAAGAGTCCAACTTCTCCTCCTTGATTGGATTCATTCTGTTAGTAAATCTAAGATTTATTCAAGCTAGTAACTTCTTTTCTTTTTTTCCCACTGTTGCCCGTCTTGGCAATTTTTCAGCAATATTCACATTAATATTCATGAGAAGGTGGATTAACTTGAAATTCAGATCAAATACACATTTTGCACTATAGCAGAGCTAATAAAAGTTTATGTGAAAAGGACTGTTTCTACATGACCAAAATAAAGACATTGAATTTTCCAGAATTTATTTTCTCATTATTTATAATCTTTGTCTCATTTTGCCAAGACAGTCAAAAGATTACTTATTTGCAAAACTCATGACATTAATATTTCCTAAGTTTTTCTCTTAAATTCAGTGTTCACATTTGCTTTCTTATTTGATGAATGCAACGTATTGAATGTCGTAGGAGCTCATTAAATATTTGTTAACCTAATGAGCGACAAATGAATGTATACTCAAACTGAATGTGTCCCAAACAAGAATATAAATCTACCAACATTCTAAAATATTAATTGGTTAATTTACTTAATATGACTCTGACTACAATGAAAATAATTGCATCTGATTTAATACCTGTGTTTCATCCTCTCTGACAATCATAATAGCTACATTTTTATCCAAGGCCACAGTCTTTTTTTGTTTTTTTAAGATTTTTTTTAAATTTATTTATTCGACAGAGATAGAGACAGCCAGCGAGAGAGGGAACACAAGCAGGGGGAGTGGGAGAGGAAGAAGCAGGCTCATAGCAGAGGAGCCTGATGTGGGGCTCGATCCCATAACGCCAGGATCACGCCCTGAGCCGAAGGCAGACGCTTAACTGCTGTGCCACCCGGGCACCCCATCCAAGGCCACAGTCTTAATCCATTTGGGCTGCTATAACAGAGTACCATAAACTGGGTAGCTTATAAATGACAGAAATTTATCTCTTACAGTTCTGGAGGTTGTAAAGTCCAGTATCAAGCACCTGCTGACTCAGTGTCTTGTGAAAGCCTGCTTCCTGGAAGTCTTCTCACTGTGTCCCCACGTGGCCTAAGGGGTGGGAAGCTTTCTTGGGCCCCTTATGAAAGCACTAACACCAATCATGGGGATGCCACCCTCATGACCTAATCAGCTCCCAAAGACTCCACCTCCGAAAATCCTCACATTGGGGGTTAGGATTTCAATATATGAATTTTGAGGGGGACACACACATTCAATCTAAAGCAACCATCTTGTTATGCTCATTCTCAATTTAATATGTAGCATTTATAATAGGGGATACTACACATTCCTAGAAATAAAGAGTTTGTGTCTGGTAAACTAGTGGAGTGAAAAGACGTTCCATTCTGTAGCAGCCAGGAAGAAAAGCTGTAAGACCCTCAAAATCTCTGAATTAAATACAAAAGTACCATATACCAACGGGTCTTCTAGAAATGACACAGAAGCAAGAAAGTCTATTGAACAGATTCTCTCATTCATCCTTTCCACTCTTTTACTTATTTTGGGAACTGGAACAAAACCATGTTAGCCATAGTGATGGGAAGATAAAACATTATTTATTCAAGTTTATATTTTAAAAGTTAAGTGCACAGACTCTAGAATGTGGCAGTGAAATCTGGAGTCCTAGATCTGCTACCTACTAGCATTTAAACCTTGTCTTAGTTCAGACTGCTATACAAAGTACCACAGACTAGGTGGCTTAAACAACAGAGACATATTTCTCACAGTTCTGGAGACTGCAAGTCCAAGATCAAGGTGCCAGCAGATTTGGTGTCAGGTGAGGGTTCTTTACCTGGATTGCAGATGGCGGCCTTCTTGCTTTGTCCTCACATTGCCTTTCCTCAAGGTAGAGAGAGAGAGAGAGCTCTCCTGTCTCTTCTTCTTACAAGGGTACTAATCTCACCAAAAGCACTTCACACTCATGACTTCACCTAAGCCTAATTATTTCCCAAAGGCCCTACTTCCAAATACTGTCACATTGGGGATTGGGCTTTGATACATGAATTTTGGAGGGTCGCAAACATTCAGTTCATAAAAAAAGAAGCAATGCAGTTAATCTAAGTTTCAGTTGTTCTATCTGAAAATCGGGACAACTGTAGTACCTATCATAAAGTTTTTATATTAAATAAGATAACACATGTAAAACATGGATCATCTCCATATATTCTGGCATAATTTGTACGTTAACTATTAAAATTGTTATTTGTTAATTGTTTACTAGGTTATCTTTTCTTCTGTGAGACAACTGGTTGGCTAGTATCCTTTTAATATTAACTTCAGCTGTAATAAATGGTTTTATTTCACTTACCTGTAAAATAGGAAAATGTCTCTTTCTACCTATGCCTGTTCATTTGTCAAGATAGATAATGACGGACAGAGAGATAGGTTGAGATGATAGACTAGAAAAATAGATAAATAGAATTTCTCTATTGAAAAATCGATACTTAAAACCCACATGTAAAATGTCATTCTTTTCTTTTTCTCCGATAGACAAAAAAGTACCAACAAAAATGTCTGTGCACTGTTGTGGTTTGAACATTGTCTTTTGCCAGTCTATTTACCTGCATTTCTTGACACTCCAAAAACTAGCTCTTGCCTCACCCAACAAACTCAAAAGAATGGTCTTCTCCTAGAATATTAAGAATGAGGGAACAAAGATGAACAACAAGTGTTTGCTTGAATGTAATTTTAAAAGTCAACAAAGCAATCTGAATCATTTTATGTTATAAATCACACTCTGTTATAATTACACTCTGAGCCCAGTGCATCAGAATATATGAAGTTCCATACATTCCTGAATGAGAATCTGAGTTCACTAGCCCAGAGATAAGCTACACTGAAACTTGAATTTAGAAGACAGAGACACTGTAGAGAAATGAACCAAGTAAAACACTGGGTTGCTCAGACATGTCTACAAGGACAAGATTTTGCTGAGAATGCAAATTCAAAAAAAAAAAAAAAAAAAAAACCAACAGAACAGTTCTTAGAAAAAAATTTCAAAAGTTATGCCTAAGGCACAGTTGTCATTTTGCGTCCCACAGTTTTCTTGTGAAGGTGGAAGAATGAAACCTTTTAAAGTGTTATCCCATTTTGTTTCAGGGCACTTGGCTCTGTTGGCCTAAACGCCCTTCACTGTCAAACATTATGTCAGCTTCACATTGTGGCAGAGGTGGCCAAATTTAGAACCATACTAAAAAAGAGAACAATCGAAAAATATTGTAACCACTCAAGACACACCATCTCTCAGCACTTATTTTTTTGTTTATTTTCTATAAAAATTAGCCAATGGTGAACTACTTCTTCTTTAAGTTTATATTGCTTTAGGAAAATCAAGATGAATTTTTCAAAGCATGTGGTCACACAAATCAATGCTTGAAATAGCAACCAAAAAGGACATAAAATTTGTCTATAATCCCTCATAGTTTTTTTTTTTAAAGATTTTATTTATTTATTTGACAGAGAGAGACAGCCAGCGAGAGAGGGAACACAAGCAGGGGGAGTGGGAGAGAAAGAAGCAGGCTCCCAGCCGAAGAGCCTGACGTGGGGCTCAATCCCAGAACTCCGGGATCACGCCCTGAGCCGAAGGCAGACGCTTAACGACTGAGCCACTCAGGCACCCCTATAATCCTTCATAGTTTAAATAACTCCTAAGGAAGAAGGTCTACAGAGCCTCTACAGAGCTTACCACAAAACTGACAGAGTGTGGTACCATGTCTGAATTCAAGTTACAAAGTCAAAACACTCTGTGTGTGTGTGTGTGTGTGTGTGTGTGTGTGTGTGTGTGAGAGAGAGAGAGAGAGAGAGAGAGGGAGAGAGAGAAAATGGAGAGACAGAGAAAGGAAAGTGAGGAGAAAGTTACAATCTGTATTTCTAACGACAAATGGTGGTTATGTAGAATGTTTTAGTCTTTAAATAGGAAAGATGGGCAGGGAGAAGATCTGAGAGTTTCTTAAAACTTACACTTTCCTTTCTATACTCATAACCCTAAGCCTTCTTTGTATCTATTTCCCTATTTATTAATTAGGTGGTCAGTATACAATTATTCTATCTAATTCACAGAATTATTGTGATAATCTTAATTCTATGTGCAAACATTTTGTGACAGCATCACACATTATATGTTACATAATATTATAATTGTTTAGAAGAGTGTCAGATTCAGTATGTTTCAAGATATGTAATTCCAAAGGTTTTATACCAGGAATGTTTCATGTGAACTCTGGTTTTGTATGTAACTAATTTTATTATCTGGTATCTTGTTATTGTAGCAGCAGCATGGGAAAGTGGGAAATGTCACAACTACAGAGTTAGGAACTACTTATGTTAAAATTGCAGCCCCAATACATTATATGACTTGTTCTTTAACCTTAGTTTCTATATAATGGATATAATAACATTCATCCATTGGATTATAGAAATGCCTAGTTTACCACAAAGCAGCTACTTAATAAATACTGGTTGTATCCAATGGTCTATTGAATAAAACGTTAGTTGCTTTGCAAAAACACATAAAAGTCTCCTGGTTAATTTGGTCACTCTTCCAACTTCTAAATAGAGGAGCAAATTAGAAAAAAGAAAAGAAAAGAAAAGAAAAAGCTTAGAGAAAACAAACACTTCACACCTGGTAACTCTAGCAGAACCCTAACAATAATGACCTTTCATTCCATCACCTCAATTGTAAAATAAAGCCCTTTACTTTAAAATACTGTTAGAGAATATACTTTGAGAACTCTATCTTTTCTATACTCAGTTTCATCTTTATATGTTTAAGGAAATCTCTAAATATGACTTAACGATCACAGAATCTTAGCAAGAAGTAAAATCACCATGCAGGAGTACCAGTTTTCAAGTGCTCCTAATTCATTAACTTTAAAGTTGAAAAACTATTTAAAAAATGGAAATGCAAGTTGGTACAGCCACTCTGGAAAACAGTGTGGAGGTCCCTTAAAAAGTTAAAAATTGAACTACCCTATGACCCAGCAATTGCACTACTGGGTATTTACCCCAAAGATACAGATGTAGTGAAGAGAAGGGCCATATGCACCCCAATGTTCATAACAGCATTGTCCACAACAGCTAAATCGTGGAAGGAACCGAGATGCCCTTCAACAGATGACTGGATTAAGAAGTTGTGGTCCATATATACAATGGAATATTACTCAGCTTATCAGAAAGAACGAGTTCTCAACATTTGCTGCAACATGGACGGCACTGGAGGAGATAATGCTAAGTGAAATAAGTCAAGCAGAGAAAGACAATTATCGTATGATTTCTCTCATCCATGGAACATAAGAACTAGGAAGATTGGTAGGGGAAGAAAGGGATAAAGAAAGGGGGGGTAATCAGAAGGGGGAATGAAGCATGAGAGACTATGGACTCTGGGAAACAAACTGAGGGCTTCAGAGGGGAGGGGGGTGGGGGAATGGGATAGGCTAGTGATGGGTAGTAAGGAGGGCACGTATTGCATGGTGCACTGAGTGTTATACGCAACTAATGAATCATCGAACTTTACATCAGAAACCAGGGATGTACTGTATGGTGACTAACATAATATAATAAAAAAAAATTTTTTAAATGGGTAACTAAACAAAATACCCTCTTTTTTAAAATGATAAATACACTAACCTGCTGGTGAACACTATATTTAAAGAATAAGATTTTAGCTTCAAATAGTGTTACAGTTTTAGGATATTCCAAAGTAAAAATCAGGTTAAAGTATACTCAAAATTGAGGAGAGTACTTCAGATCCACGTTTATGACCACTTTTGGCAATTTAGTAATCTTTGGAACCGTATATTACAGTTTTTGTAAAAGAAAACCCTGCCAGCAAGATAACTATGATTAGTAAGCTGTGTTTTCTATTACCCAGAGCTCTCCAAAAATTCTCCTGCTGGGATGACATTTGCAAGGTTACAGTATCAAAAAGCACTACTCCTTTCAAAAAAAGAATTAAATATATTTTTACAGATCCAAAAATGAAGATAACCAAAAACTTCATTTTCTATAAATTGGAAGCTTATATTACATATCCTAATATGAACATCATACATAATAGTAGGAAATGCTTTTAACGATATTTCAACTGAATATCTAAGTTTAGTTTTGAATTTAAATTCAATTTAAAAACTGAGCGATGTATTTTACCAATAGTATTCACTTAAATAATTCATTTAAATGGTTAATATTATAAATCACATTAAAATTAGAATCCTAAAATGAACTAAAAGTAGCCCTAACATTTTATGTAAATGATCTATTATCTCCTTAAGACTGAAATTCAGAGTAAAATAGACATGTACATCCATAGACATGTCATTTGATTAGGCTTATTTTTAATCCTCTATTACAAGAGTAAAGGGATGTGTTCCTGAAAACATGCTAGAATTACTGATACAGCGTCAGAAGGCAGAACTGGAATCTATCAGGACCCGTCCTGGGAGACAGATGTGAGCTCAGTGCAGGCAGACAGTTTCTAACAATTGGAGCTCCCTGCCCTGGGATGCGGTGATTTGGAAGCATCCACCAGAGGACTGAACTATCTTCCGAGGATGATCACTACAGGATCAGAGCAGTAACGATGATCCAGAAATCCCCTTAGAGGAATTTCATTGCATGTTTTCACGGAACAAATTGAAAGTGAAGTGGGGCTAGACTAATTGTCAGGAGAGGAAGATTGGTTTTAAAACAAGCAGAGACCTTTTTTTTTTAAATTAAAGCCATATGTCTCAAAAATAGTATTATCATCATCATCATTATTATTAGGGAAAAAAATCATAGTAACATATTTATTTCCACAATTGCAAATAGCTATGTAATCCTTTCCCACTGGCTAACATGTATTATAGATTAGCATTAAGTGTACTATATTTTTGTTTTTCCCAGTTAATATATTATGAACATTTTTGTGAGATTTTATCTATTTTTTACAAAAGTTGGTAATGCAATGGTAATAAAAATTACGATCATGAAGACAGGGATGATGATTACCACCGTGGAGAACTTTTTATATGCAAGGCATTATTGAAAGTATTTGGGGATAATTATCTTATTTAATCCTCACAACCCATTTACAGATGGGTTGTTTAGGCACAGAGTTTAAATATTTGCTCAAGCATAGAAATATCATGTGCTATAACCAGTCTTTACACCAGTAGATTCTCCAGGCTGTTAAATCTTAATTTTCTAAATAATGAAAACTTACTGTAGAAACCCAATAGAGGCAATTACCCATCAAAATCTGAGGGGAGGAGAATTTCTGATGCAAAATGTGATTTAATTTGCATTTTCCTCTATCTTCTTAAAAATAAGGATGTATGCATTTCTGTATAACCCTTCAGTTTATTAAATGAAATTAAAAGATGATAATCTGCATTCCTTTTGGAGACTCTTCTACTTGACATATAGGGATTAGTACTACTTTGGTATTCCTAGGAAAAATTCTAAGATTCTAGGAATTCCTTGGGAGCATAGGTATTATCATGCCTAGATGAACCTAGAACTTCTTCCGCAGTGGAAGGAACGGTACAATGTGTCAAAATTTCGTAAGAATTAGGGCAAGATGCTTCACTAGAAAGGACACAAGTATATTACCCTTGAAGGGGCAAAGTGAGGTGCAACTGGAGGGCTTAGTTCTTATTTGTGTCCAGATGGTAACAATTTATATGGGTTGGTTTTGTTTTATTATCATGGTAGTGGAAAGAAAGGAAACTATGACAAAAGTTTACAGTGTTGAAGTGAAAAATTATTTTAGAACTTACACAGAACTCAGCACCTGCTCCATGTAGCTAGCTGGCTTCATGGAGGTAATATCTGCAATGTTTTTCTTTGTCTTCGACAGCATACACTGGAAATTCTAAGGACTAAAACTATAGAGGAAGAGCCTTCCTAATTATTTGGTTTGTTGAAAGAATAGAAAAGAAAAAGAACTTTTGTTTGCAAACTATTAGAACCACTTTCATTCTACTTAAGTCTATTCATTATCTCCTAATGCATTTAAACTATTCATATCCTGGAATAATGCCCTAAGATTTCAATAATTTGCTTCCATTGAAATACCGAGTCAGGGAAGCTTTGTGTCTGAGTCAGGAATTCCTCCAGTGTCAATGTTTCTCTTTTCTTTTGCCATCTCCTTTCTGAGCATTTTTTGGTCTCACAACAGGCCTGGAATTAAACTCACGCTCCAAAATTAATTCCCAGCTTCTGAGTTCTGAGCAATTCCCTGACTTGCTCTGACATACTGTCCTGTGGGTTCCTGCCTGGCCTTGAGAGAAAAGAGTGAGACTAGAAGAGGTCATGAAGGGAGTGAGTGAAGATATAAAAGAAGGCATTGAGCTGAGACAATAAAGTACTTGGAAGTCTGGGAGATGAGGAAGAATCAGAAAAACAGACTGTTAAAGGTCAGAAAGGGGTTTAGAGGCAATAAAGCAGAAAGAGGAGATACTGGGCTGAGGTTGTAATGCAGTTATGAATAATGACAAGATCTAGGTGAGTTACAACCATGAGAGTGGGAGTGGAGAGACCTTGTTAACACATGGGACACTTCATAGAGATCCAGCTGTGGTCATACCTTGATAGTGGATTGAAAACCAACCTTATGGTCCGGGCTACTCCAGACCCCATTTTAAAAGCTTAAAAACAATCTTTGAAAGCATAACGAGAAATCGAATCGGAAAGGCCTAATATGTGATTGAACTCAGGTCCTTCCAGGTTCTCTGATGGCCCCAGCACTTTAAAGTTTACTTGGATAATAATAATAATGATATATTGACTTTTCTCTCAACGTGTTTCCTTCATTTAAACTAATTAACTAGCATTAATTACTGTGATCTGCTGAAAATTGGTACTTACTTTGAACAGCATACCGTTGGGATGAGAGTGCTGTTTTAGGAGTGATATGAGCAAGGCTCAAGGAATCACTTAATACAGGTGAATGATTCTGCCAAGCATGAGGAAAATTCATTGTTTCTGTATTCCAATGGAATTTAAAAAAGCAGTTAATGTTATCATCAAAGCATCACATACAATAGCCAATTTGTCATGTTGTTTTACCTTTCTTTTCTATGCCCTGTTCCCCCACTGCAAACACAAAATTCTATCAGATACTCCTATGAAATAAAAGTGTAAAGTAAAAGTTTAAGAAGAGGAAAATTGAGGGGGGAAAGTTAATGAGACATCATCATTTCGCAATGAAATAGTATTGCTATAGAGAAATTCTCTCCATGTAATTCAATACTCATTATAAGAGGGAAATTTCAAATGATTCTTCACATAGATTCCCTCTGATATTATTAATTGTATATCTTTATTTGTTCCAAAACAAACTTCTGAGAGTTCAGAAGTACGATGAATGCCTTTGATCCAGCAACAATTCCATATCTAAAAATTTACAGAAATATATATATTCTCACATACGTGAAATGACATCGATGCATCGTTTGTAATAGTAAAGTATTAGATACAATTTAAAGTGTTTAAATAAATTACGTGCAGTCACTAATGAAATACTACAGAAGATTGTCCAGCAACAAAACAAAATATTGTTAGGAAACTATAGAGTTATACTGTGAAGTTGAAGTTGATTCAAAGACGTCTTTTCTCTTGGCTCTGACACAATCATCTATGTATGTTATCTACTGCACCAAACACTGATTTCTGAAACACAGTGCATTACTTGGTTATATGAAATTTGTAATTTTGAGGCATCTCCCTTAATCAGGCCTTCTTTACAAATCATAGTACATTGTATACACTTCTCTTCTGCATTTTAATAACAAATATGATTGTCCTCCCATTCATGGTTGCAGTGCTAACTTCTAATTTTATTTTTCTCTTACATTATGTCTGTGAATAACAAACTAATGATCTATGTGATATAAAATGATGTAAATTTCCCATCTTCTATTATTTAAATCTATTTTTAAAATGCACCTTTTGGGTCAGGAGTTTTATTGAGAACAGTCATATTTAAGATCTCCCAGATCCATCAACAGTGGATGAAAAAGTGCTAAGTTCTCAGAGCATCTCAAAAATTATTTATTACTTTTTATAGCTTCCCTATTTTCTTTACTCATGCCATTTGCAACATCTTTAAAATGAGAATAAAATAATACGGGAATTATCTTGTCTGCTAAGTCAGAAAGATAAACATTTATTCAATGTCTTGTAACACTGGTCAAGAAATGTAACAATTTTCACTTTTATTTATTTTAATATGATATAATCACCTCTAATTATGATGAACAATATATCTGAAAGGTAAAAATATATACACATACTTATATACTCCATATATGTAATAAACACTTGCAGAGTGCATGCCCAGATAGCAAACCACAAGACTCTAAGAGGGATAGGTTAATAAGCTTGGTGTTGCAACACTTTGTTCCCATAGCTTTAAGGAAAGGAAGGAGCACATGGTGAAACCCATTTCAATCAAGGAAGGCCATGTGCAAAAAAAAAAAAAAAAAAAAAAAAAAATCTGGAAAGAATTCAACCACAAAACTGATGTGTGCCCCGTGAAACAAAGGATACATAATTGAACATGTGTAATGATATTCTTGTTTGTTCTTTTCTAAATTGGTTTTGGCTACATATTCATATATATCCAACTTACTGAGTAGTATATTTTTAAAGTGTTTGTTTCTTTTCCACCACCCTGTACGTGATAAGAAGCTAGAAGAGGAAAATCATTAAAAGGATTTAGTTTCAGACATCTACCCGACTTAAAAGACAGGAACATATGGAGTACAATCAATTGCATGAACAATGTCCCTATTTTGTGTATTATTTCTCTAAAATGTTTTACAAAAAGTGGCCTTCCAATAGCATCAGAATCCCAGAAGAGCTGGTTATTGCAACCTTGGGTAAAAAATAATACAGATAAATCCGTAACCAAATTAGTGACATAAATTCAGATGGACAGATTAGAAAGATCAAAATAGTTTGGGGAAAGGTATCTTTTTCTTTATGTCCTCTAGATGGGATCTAGCGTTTGTAACTTGCCTTGGCTTTAAGATTACTTAACTGATAGATATCAATAGTCACGATTCATCAACAGCAGAAGCTAAGCTGAATTTGTGTTGGCTCTGCAAATTGCATAAATACTCTATTTTCAACCACAGAAATTACAGGCTGAGTGCAAGTAAGGTCTGAATTCCTCCCCAAAGTTATCATAGTGTATTTTCTGGCTTTGATTTAAAAGTTGGTTTAATTCTTATAAATAAATAAGTATATAAATAAGAGTGTAAAATCATTTATACATACCAAATGTTTTCTTTAAAATCCATGATACATAAACTTTTTGGACTATAGAAATATGTGACAATCTCTTTAAAGGTTCGGAGGAAGTGAAACTGACAGTGACAAGTGTTCTCTCTCAAGGTTCATCTGTGAGGCGGGGCAGTGTCTTTATTGTCAGATATCTCAGGTATTGGAGAGGGCGCAGGCTTAGCCTCAACTTGCTCCCTAGGGTGGAACGGGAATCTAGAATATTCAACACAGCAGGTGACCTGTTTGTTAATTCTATTCACTGTCCAGACCCAGGGCAGGTTGAAATAATAGGAGTTAGGTTCCTAGTTCTGAAGGAATCCAGCTCTGAATGGCAGACAGAGGAACACTACACGCTTTTGGAACAGAATAGGATCAAAAATAGGAGCTGAACCATGAACTAACGGACATAAGAAAGTTGAGGCTTAGGAACATGAGGCACGGGTGAAGATACCAGAAGAGGCTCTCTCTGAAGGCAATGGAGTTGCAGTTCAAGGAATGATGAGGAACTGAGCAGGCACCATTAGGATATGAAGTTCCAAGTGAGAACTATACCAAAATGAAATCTGCCTTACACTTTGGGATCTCGATAATGCTGATGGATAAAATACTAACATCTTAACAAAAGCGAGGGAGGCTAACAAAGCATAAACAGTGCACTGAAAGGTTTGATTTGGGAACTAGCATGGGTTTAAGCCTGTTGGTGATGTTTGAATAACTCCCTCTGTAAAGAGACGATGGATACTTAAGTGCTTTGGCAATTAACCAGAGTTGGAGACACTTAGCACCTAGCGACTGAGTGATATTATCAAAACCCACCCTCTTTATACATTTTCAAACATAGACATTTATGTTCTTACACAAAATACTCTTTATGTCTTTGAGCCAATCTGAGCTCAAATAAAAACATTCTACTCTCTACAAGATGAATTGGTAATTGTCTCAGCAACCATTGGCCACAAATATTGGACTAAGCATTGGGAACCTCTATGTTTGCCCAGCCTCTCTCAGTCAGTTATGATGATTTTAAACCGCATGCCAACAATGGCAAGCCTGTACCACAATGGCCTTTCCCTAGTGATTATTATTTGACCAGAGAAGAGCACATATTTTACTTGGTCCTATCAGTCTGAAGGGAACAGTTTTTATTCTCACTGTTAAGTGAAAGAACTCTCTCCCTCCCTCTCTCTCTCTCTTTCTTCTTCTCTCCCTCTCCCTGAGCCCCCTATAACCTCGATTGCTTCTTTTTTTTTTTTTTTTTTTTAGATTTTATTTATTTGACACAGAGAGAGACAGCTAGCAAGAGAGGGAACACAAGCAGGGGGAGTGGGAGAGAAAGAAGCAGGCTCCCAGTGTAGGAGCCTGATGTGGGGCTTGATCCCAGAATGCCAGGATCACACTCTGAGCCAAAGGCAGATGCCTAACGACTGAGCCACCCAGACGCCCCAACCTCAATTGCTTCTTTTTTTTTTAATAATATTTTTTATTATATTATGTTAGTCACCATACAGTACATCCCTGGTTTCTGATGTAAAGTTCGATGATTCATTAATTGCATATAACACCCAGTGCACCATGCAATACGTGCCCTCCTTACTACCCATTACCAGCTTATCCCATTCCCCCACACCCTTCCCCTCTGAAGCCCTCAGTTTATTTCTCAGAGCAACCTCAATTGTTTCTAAGCAACCATTTGGTGTTGATGAGAAAACCAAGCCTGAGAAAGCGTTTGAAGTTGAAAACTCATTGCAACATTTGAGATAAATACTCTCCCTATGAAACCAGTCTGAATCAGGTTTTTTGTTCACTGCATTCAAAAGCATCTCAACTGAGAATGATTTTCTTTTTCTTTTCTTTCTTTTTTTTTTTCTAATCATCTGACTAGATCAGATAATTCTGATCATAGTCTTCTCTTTTTTCTTGATCTACATGCCTCTTTGGTTGATTTCATCCATTCCCATGTCTTTAATGACTTTCTAAGAATTGACATAGTCACGTCAGAGCTCACTACTGAGCGCCAAACTCATATTTCCAAATGTCATTAGTTATCTCTTCCTGAGTCACCAAATAGCTTCTCAAAATTTACATTCTAATACTGAAATTCTCATCTGTGTTAGGACTACCTCTTCCTCCACCTACATCCCCATTATTTGTTGTATTGCTATCCACCTCACTTGAAGCTTCAAGATTTCATTCTCAGCCTCTTTCCAGCTCTTATCCATACAGCAGGACATATTTGCTTTTCCTATTTCCTAAAGTATCCCCAAATTCATTTCCTCTTTGCTCCGTATTACGTAACTCTAGGGGCCAAGTTCTTCATCATCTCTCACAAGGAGTGTTCTAATCTCTTCTGGTTTGAACTCCCATCCAGGAAATTCTCCTTGTTTCTCTCAATCCTTGAGACACAAATGGCAGAGTTATCCTTCCAAATAAAACATAATAATACTTCACCCTTTTACCCTTGGGAAAATCAAACTGCTCAGCAGGTTTTCATCCACAGCTCTTCATGACCAGACCCCAGTGCACCTCCCTGGCTTCTTTTCTTCTACTACCATCCTTTCACACATTTCTAGCCCCCAGTCTAGAAATGTTTGGTTTGTGTGTCTCACTTTTCTCCAAGCGTGCTATCTTTCCTCTTAATCCACGCAGGTCCACATGTTCTACACGTTTCTTCTGCTGCTTCCAATGTCCTGACCCCAATGTTCTGTCTAGAAAACTATTAATTATTCTGCGACATCCAGCTCAGTAACTTCTCTGAAAACCTATCCCTAGGAGCAACCTCAGCTCTCGGCAGAATTATTCTCCCCCTTGCTCTGCCTTCAAATCGCATGTTCTACATAACTTCCCCCCCATCATACTATCATTCAGAGTTGGTGAGTCTAGATCTACTCTTAAACCATTAGCACTTTTAAAAAGACAGAATGCACAATTCACCTGGAAATCTCTCAGACCAATTAACATAGTCTCTGACATATAATGATACTTCCATAAAAGTCTAGAGGGAAAAAGCTGCAAGGTCTCCCAGGGCTCCACACAATGGAAAGCACAGCTTTCTCAGGAAAGGTTTAGATTTGTATCCTTTGTAGGTTGGGCTAACTGTACTCATACTCCGTCATCCCTCTGCCAGCTGGTCATTCCACTTCACCTTCTGGGTTAGCCTCAAGGACAAATAACTTGGAAACTCCTCGCCCAGCCAAAAGCTGAAAAAGCATATAGCTATGTCCTGGATCTAAATGGAAGAAAAAAGATAATCATGAATTCATTTCTAATAAACAACCCATCACATCCTAAGGCTGTTAGAGGTGAAAAATTCATAATATGCACATCTATGAAATGTAATGAGGCTTGAATAAAACCACTGGAGAGACACAAATTGATATAATAGAGTTTTGGGGTTTTTTGTGTTTTGTTTTGTCCCTCTGTTACAGTTCTATTTTTTTTTTTTTTTCCTCCAGAGTAAAATCCTTTCAGGGTAAAGGTGGATGTTTTACCAGAGCAGGGCAGAGAATGCAGAGGCAAATTTGTCTCGACCCAAATGCAGATCACCTCTTAGTAGCCTTCATAAAGAACAGTTCACCATATGTGCTCTAACACCTTGTGGGACACAGTGATGCTGTTTTCAAGCTTCCTAACAGAGATAATGGTCTGCCACCAGATACTATGTGCTATATTCCTGAGTAGTTTTGCAACGGTGCTCAATTCTTCCAAAGTGTTGCTTTGCCCTTTCGTTCATGAAGGTCTTGGCACACGCATCAGGAGACTCTATACGGTCAGGGCAATACAATTATTGAGTTTCATGTAAGCCTGGCACATTCATGAAAATGACAAAGTTACCTAGACTGAAGTGAAACCCAAATTGTCATCATGAGACAATTCTGAATAACAGACATGTTCCCAGATAAATCTATGCTGTAATAAAGCTATAAAACTCCATAATTTATGTGTGGCATATTTATATACTGTAACCTCATTCTAAGCTATTTTTTTAAAGATTTTATTTATTTATTTGAGAGAGAGACAGAGAGAGAGAGAAAAAGAGTGCACAGAGGGAGAAGGAGAAGCAGACCTCCACTGAGCAGGGAGCCAGATGCCTGGCTCAATCCCAGGACCTTGGGATCATGACCTCAGCCAAAGGCAGATGCTTAACCCACTGAGCCACCCAGGTACCACTCTAAGCTTTTTTTATTAAGAAAAAAATTGAGAAAATCTAGAATAAGTAGTTCATTAATGCAGTTAAATGTCACAAGAATCTTGTGAAGTAAGACATTGTTATTATACCCATTTTAGAGAAATTGAATTATAGGGTCTTAAAGTCACCTGTTCAAGGGAACAAAGCTAGGAAGTGGCAGAACTAGTAATAAAATCCAGTCTGGCTTCACAGACTACATATTTTATCACTATTCAGATTGCTTTTCTATTTAATGAGGTCCAAGGAGAATAATTGGCTTTCTGAAAAAGGTGGAAAAGTTTATTGCACATTGCTGAGGTCAAGATATAATGCCAAGTATAAAATTTACTTTATTTTAGCCTTTAATCATGCCATTTGCACTTGTGCATAACCAGGTCTTGAATATTCAGGAGTCATTTACATGTAAATTATCTTTACCTAACTTACGTGAATTTAACATGATTTAATCATTGAATTGTATATTTGAAAGTAATCTAGAAAATATACAACAGCAAACAAAGGCTTCAGTGTTTCAAACAGCTAATTTGAATGCTTCCAAAACAATAAGCAAGTTCTTCAAGGTTATTTTGAAGTCCAACAGAAACCCAACTTAATCAGTGAGTCATGGTCAGTTGGACTATACTGCAGGGTACAAATGAAACTCCAAGGAGCAGTTCCCAAAGAAGAGAGGTGTGGGCTATACAAAAAGGGAGTCTACAATCACTTAAGTGAATTAAATCATTTAATTCAAATTATAATTAATGGATCCCAATGACCGGCTTGCTCTGTTATTACTAACAATGAAAAGGAAACTCAAATTTAGGAAGTTTCAGCTTAGGAGATGTGAATTAAAAACTGCTAGCATATCTCCATATCAAGTTAAGAGACACTTGCCAACTCACTATGAGAAGGGATGCTATCCAGTTTTCAACTTCCTACAGGAGCTGAGAAGTAAAACACGTTCAGAAAGCAGAATGAAATCGATCTCGTAGCAACCCAAATTAATCTTTCATTAGCAAATAAAACCATATATCCTCATCCAATCTCAAAAGCTAAATAGTAAAAATCCCAGAAGCTTAAGACACAAAACATACCATTAAAGCTTGAATATCCCATTTATGAGTAAAAACAAGTACAGAAATCCAACCTTTAATGCTATCCTTTTCTAAATTAAAGTCCAGCTTCCACCTTCAGTTAATGTGTTCTGGGTAGAAAAAAAATATCTTTATCTGAGTGATGCTGAGGAAGAGAATGAAATGTTTATAGAGTAGAACGTTCAATTCAGAAAAAGGAGGAGATGCTCACGCTAGCATTTCCACATCAACACAGCAAGGAAGGGGAGAAGGCATTCTGCCACACAAACTGAACTAATTCCAAGGAAGATTAAGGGAAATGGAGACACATTTCAGACCCATTTAATGAATTGCAATCATTCCCCTTTGCTTTGACTAATCCACCAGAGCAGGCAATCTGGTCTTTTTAAGAAGGAAGGAAAAGGGAAAAGAAAATGAATATATATATACACATACATAGTATATATACATACATAAATAACATATAAAAAATACACACACACACAGAATCTTAACTGACATTTTGAATGTCATAGAAAGAACGCCAAATTGTTCAGCAATAGTTTTCAAATTTTATAGGGCTCACCATCATAAATGCAAAATTCAAGGTTAAATTGGTTTATATAATAAGGGAAGATAGTAAAAGGCTCTCTGCTATGAAAGCTTACAGGAGACAGGAGTCAAGTGTGATGTAGTAAATAGAGGTTCTGTGCCCCAATATTTTACAGGTTGCCATATTTTGTTAATTAATTTTTCAGTGGTTCACCCAGTCTTTCTAGGATACTATCTGTTCTGTGCGCTGAAATTAGAATCAGAAAACATGGGCTTAAGCTGGGCCTTGTCATGTGCCATTTTTTAGCAAAGGTAATTTCACTTCTAAAATGGGGGAAATAAAGCCAAAATGACATATTTATGATGAAGATTTAAGTGAGATTGCATGTGTGAGACCCACTTATAATCACACTTGTTACTATACAATAAACTATAAAATGTTAGACAAATAATAATAATAATGATATTGGTAATATCAGTAATGATAATAGTAGTAAAAATTACCTTTGGTTACCATCTGTCAGTATTAAGTTATAATAGTACAGTATTACCTGGCTCTCAGGCATGGATTTTGTAACATTGAATTTACAACCAGAAGAGATGAATTAACTTTCTACATATGGTGAAATTTTGTACAGAAATATAGGATTCCCTAGTTGATAGGGAAACAAGATTTTCCAGCTTTAATGCTTGTTCTCTACACTTCCTGTTAAAATATCTATGAATATATCCAAAAAGCCAAAAGAAATAGGAGCACTGGAACTAAAGATAAAATTAAAATCGTATATCAACAGGCAGAAGAAAGTTCATGAACTTTGTTATTGGTGATAATTTATTGAGAAGCAGAGGTTTGAGTTATGCATGATGTGCTTTATCTTTGGTAAACAAAACAAACAAACAAACAAACAAACAAAAAACCCCAAACAACGTAAAAACATACTTCTGAAGTTCTCAAGAGTGGTCCTGGGACCATAAGACCAGCAGAATTAGCATCAACTGGGAATTTGTTAGAAATGCAAATACAGCAAATTACAGGCTCCAAAGTCAGGGCCCATTACCAACCTCCCCAGGTGACTTCCATCCCCACTGAAATTTGGGAACCACTGGCACAAACACAAAAAACATAGAGGAAAATATTTTGATTCATGCTCATCCTGTGATTGAACTTCGAAAGAAGAATTTACAGTGGCCCAAAACAGATGAGTATTATTATTCCTACTTTCAGGTGAAAAATTAAGAAACAGGAATTAAGAGATTTGACTAACCCAACACAATCAGAAAAAGTCAGGGTTAATATGCTAATTATTTGACCTTGAAGATTATCTCTTTCTTAACCATTTATGTATACCATCTCCCTAGCTTTAAGACCAATGGTTTAAAAACTACACCTTTAAGTAAACAGAAAAAAAAAAAATTGGAAGCTTCTCGTTTGTTGTCTTCAGAAGCATTGTAAAGGACATGGTCCAGACATTTGTAAGATGTAAACACAATTAAATGGGGGGAGAGAGACAAGAAAGATGGGTGAGGAAATAAGAGTGAGAAATCCCAAAAGACAGTGGCAGGATCGAATTTACATTACTTAGAGTAGAATAAAGGCAAACAAACTGAGGAGAAAAACAGAACAGAATATGAAAGTAAAAGATGTATTGTTGAAACCATCACAGAGAAGATAAAAGATATAGAATTCTGACAACTGAGACCTAAACAATGACATTGACTTTCAAATAAAATATAAAAACAGTATGAGGGTCATCTGGGGGGCTCAGTTGTGTAAGTGACAGACTCTTGGTTTCAGTTCAGGTCATGATCCCACGGGGTCCTGAGATCAAGCCCTGCCTGGGGCTCTGTGCTCAGCAGGGAGTCTGCTTGAGATTCTCTCCCTCTGGGCTCCCCCCAAGCTCTCTTGTGCTTGCTCTGTCTCTCTCTCTCTTCTCAAATAGATAAATCTTTAAAATAAAATAATAAAATAAAATAAAATAGAAACAGGAAGAGAAGAGCAATATATGATACAACATGCAAACAGTCTGGCAGTGAAAAAGGACTGATTATACGAAAGGGTAGTAATCACAGAATTCCACATAAAACTGATGATGGGGGAGCCTGGTTGGCTCAGTCGGTAGAACATGCAACTCTTGATCTCAGGGTCGTGAATTCAAGGCCCACACTGGGTGTGGAGCCTACTTAAAAACAAAAACAAAAAAACAAAAACAAAAACTAATGATAGAAGACTAGTGTACAACATGACATACCATGGTAATTTTATATATTATTCTAATTCCAAAGGTAGAAAAAGAAAATTCACAAAGCATCCAGGCTCAGGATACATGCCCCATTGAAAATAAATGAAGACCACCAAAATGAGAACAAACAGAGGCTATTTATTCAGAGTTTGCTGTAGCAAGGGACTCAGCTACCATCGCTTGGATTGGCCAGAGCCCTAAAGGTGGGCAAGGAAGTGGGAAAGTTTTATAGTGAAAAGGAAAAAAAAAAGAATGCTTCGGGCATGTTCTGATTAGAAGTTGATGGTAGGAGGAGGTAGGCTAGTTAGAAGCAGGGCATGCTTGATTAGAGGAACATATCTGGCTTCCTGTGGATGGTCCAGTTGGTCTTGAGTTAGAAGTAGCGGCAAATACTGGAGAAGCTGGAAGTCATTGACCAACTCCCAACCGTGCTAAGCTGAGGTCTCTGGAGGTAGTGCTTTGGCTTCCCCAGGCCTCTTGCCACAGAGATTGTAGGTCAAGGCTGTCCTGTCACGTATAGTCTTATCGTTCATACCAAATGAATGAAACAGTTAAATTCTGTTTCTGAGTATAAGCTTGCAGGCAATAAAAATTCCATTTGGTCATAACCACCTCTGCATTTAATAGACTAAAAACGCATTAAAAGATATTTATAGTATTTTAAACATTAAAAACTTTTTTGATAGTTTAAAAATTTAAACGAATAAAATGCAGAAAAATATATGAGAATATTTGACATTTAGATAAAGAACAATTTTCTGAGCTTAATGGTAATAGAGGATATCACCAATATCTCCAAGGAGAAGATAAGTAGATTTTACTGTATAAACATTTATGTAAATTGAAATGAAAATGTAATAGTAAAAATGTACAAATACGGAAATAAAGGGTTTTTTATCATTTTAATTTCAGTATTGTTAACATACAGTATTATATTAGTTTCAGGTGTACAATATAGTGATCCAATATTTCCATACGTCACCCAGTGCTCATCACTAGTGCCCTCCCTACTCCCTATCACCTATTTCCCCCACCCCCAACCATCAGTTTGTTCTCCATAGTTAAGAGTCTCCCGGTTTGTGTCTCTCTCTCTTTTTTCCTTTGCTTGTTTGTTTTCTTTCTTAAATTCCACATATGTGTGAAATCATATGGCATTTGTCTTTGACAGACTTATTTTGCTTAGCATTATTTTTTAACATCTTTTTAGGTTGTCATCTTATTTTTTCTTACTTTGTTTCATACAACCTGCACTCTAACCATGAATTTCTGAGATAGTATTGTTGATTTGCAAACTGACCCCATACCGGAAGGCAGTGAGAGACTGAAGAAAGGGACAGACAAGATTGGTAGGTGGCAGGTTTCCTAAGTGAAGGAACTCACAAGGCTTGTCTTGGGCAACCACAAGACAAGTGAGTCTTGGCCCTTGCCCCCCAGAATCTTAAGTTTATACAGAGGCTTTAACCGGCCTCAGTCATATATACCCTCCAGATGGTCTCTCAACAACACATTGTTCTCTCAAGGCTGCATCCTTGAAAACAGTTCCCACTGTGGCGACAGTACGCAGAATTTACATTCCAAGCACAACAGAGAGTAAGAAGCCTCTGATTGCCAGGTTCAGCTCCTGGGTCAACAGGAGGTCATTTCCTCTCAATTACTATTACCTCCTGCAACAAAGGAATTGTTTTTTACATAATAATCCACCCCACCTTCCCCCCACCCCCACCCTCTGCAGAAGAGGATTTTAATACTCAGGTGGAGAGTATCACCTGTCAGACAAGGGGCAGCATTTTGTCTTTACTAGAATAAATATCCTAGATACAGATTTGCCTTCCCTGCACACAATGCTTCTGCCGAACTACTACCCCTGGACTTACAGAAGGCCTGCTTCACCATCATGGTATTCCACACAGCATTACTTCTGATCAAAGAACTTACTCTGCAGGGAAAAAATATGTGTGTGTGTGTGTGTGTGTGTGTGTGTGTGTGTGTGTGTGTGTGTGTGTGTGTGAATGGACCTATGCTCATGAAATTCACTGGTCTTTTGATAGAACAGCAGAATGACCTTTTGAAAGCCAGCAGAAGCTAAGCGGTGATACTTTGCAGGGCTGGGGCAAGGTTCACTAGAAGGTTGTATATGCTCTGAATTAGCTTGCAATATATGGTGTTATTTCCCCCACAGCTAAGATTCATAGGTCCAGAAATCAAGAGATAGAAATGGAAGTGGCACCACTCGCTATTACTTACCCCTAGTGATCCATGAGCACAATTTTTGCTTATTGTTCCCAAGACTTCACGCTCTGCTGGCCCAGAGGTCTTCGTTCCAGGGGCGAAAATGTTTTCATCAAGAGACACAGTGAATGTCCTGAACTAGAAGTTGAGACTGCCACCCGACCGCTTTGGGCTCCTTGTGCCTCTGAATTAACAGGCAAAGTAAGAAGGTATGGTGCTGACTGGGGTATTTGGTTGTGACTACAAAGGGGGAATCGGACTACTTCTCCACAGTGGCGATAAGGAAGAGGACGTCAGGAATACAGGCAATGCCCTAGGGCATCTCTTAGCATTTCCATACCCTGTGATTAAGGCCAATGAAAAACTACAATAATCCAATGCGGGCAAGACAACTCAAGGCCCGGACCCTTCCGAATTAAGGTTTGTGTCACCGCCCCCCCTAAAGAACAATAACCAGCTGAGGTAATTGCTAAAGGCAACGAGGATACAGACCGGAAGGTAGATGCAACTATCAGTTACAATCCTCTGACCACTTACAGAACTGAAGACTCTAATTGTCTTGAGCATTCCCTCCGCATTTTGTTATGAATATGTTTGCATGTGTGTGTGTGCACGACGCACGTGTGCATTCTTGCTTTCTTCCCTCTCGTACTCCCTTATCATGTATCATAAGATGCACGAACTATATCATAGAATTTAAGTTTGTTAATTTTACATCATAGTATTTAGGTTATAAGATAGCCCGAAGAAGAGTAAATATCACTCAAGAACTTTAGCTTTTCTTCTGAGGAAGCCGTTAGTGTATTTCCAGTTGTATGCAGGATATTTGCATCATGTAAGGCAGAGTTATTATCTTGCTAATCTAGTCATTTGAAGAGTAAGTATGGTTTAAGGAGGTGTGTATCTGTGCCAAGTCAACAAGGGGTGATGGTCAATTGACTGGGCCACAGGATGCCCAGATAGTTGGTTAAATATTATTTCTGGGTGTGTTGGTGAGTAAAGCAGATGGCCTTCCCCCATGTGGGTGGGCACCATCCACTCATCATGTCCCTTGAGGGCTTGAATAGAACAAAAAGGCAGAGAGGGTTTGCCCAACCTGTTTATCTGCTGGGCCATGGATCTTCTGCCCTCAGCACGTCTGGCTCTCAGGCCTTCAGCCCTGACCTGGAATCTGCACCATTTACTCCCAGGCTTTCTAAACCCCTGGCTCTCCTAGGTCTCCAACTTTCAGATGGCAGATTCTGGGACTTCTCAGCCTCCAGAACCATGTGAGGCAATACTTCATAATAGATCTCTTGGTTCTATTTGTCTGAATAAACCTACTATATCAAATCTTCAAAAATAGCAATTGTATGATTCTGATATTGATAAATTCTATAAGGAAATGGTTAAATCTAAAATTTTAAATAGTTAATTAAAATTAAAACATCAAGATAAAAATTTTATTTTTGTTTGTATTTGGTTTTTTTTTATATTTGTGATATTTTGAAGCCATATTTTATATTAAACTCAAAGAATTGAGAGCATGAATTTTCTAAAGTAACCACATACTAAAGTAAAAACTTTAACAATAAGCTTAATTCTTTGACGATTATAAATTTTTTTACATCAAATGTATCAGACAGGCTAATAGCCTTACTCCTTAGAATGTGTGAAATATTCCCTGAAGATCGAGACCACTTTACCACGTTTCAGTAATGGCAAATATCTATACACAAATGCTAGTGAATGACAGATTAGCACAAACACAAATGATTTAAGATGTTCAATTAATCAGCCCAAAAATGTGGAACAAGTATTAAAATGAATTGGATTAATTTCCATGTATTTGATGTCATGTATCTGATGTACGGCATACACTATATTGTATAGTGTTAGTTCCTATGATATGATATAATGATTATGATTTTTTAAAATTGAATTATAATTGACCATACAATATTATATTAAGTTTCAGACATACAAGATAGTAATTTGATACTTTTACACATTATGAAATGATACCACGATAGGTCTAGCTATCATCGGTCACCATACAATGTTATTATAATGTAATTGACTATCTTCCCCATGTTGTATATTATATCTCTGTGACTTATATTCTAACTGGGAGTTTGATACCTTTTAATCCCCTTCACCTATTATGCCCATATCCCCATGCCCTCCTCTGGCAAACACCTGTTTGTTCTCTGTATCTATGAGTCTCTGTTTTGTTTTGTTTGTTTTTGTTTCTTATATTCCACATATAAGTGAAATTATACAATATTTATCTTTCTCTGTCTGACTTATTTCATTTAACAATAGCATCTAGTTCCATCCATGTGGCCCCAAATGGCAAGATATCATTCTTTTTAACGGCCAAACAATATTCCACTCTGGATATATACACCACATCTTCTTACCCATTTGATGGACACTTAGGTTCCATTTCTTGGCCATTGTAAATAATGCTGCAACAAACATAGGAGCATGTGTCTTTTCAAATTAGTGTTTCTGTTTTCTTTGGACAAATACCCAGAAGTGGAATTACTAGATCATATTGTATTTCTATTTTTAGTTTTTTGAAGACCCTCCATGCTCTTTTCCACAGTGACTGCACCAATTTACATTCCCACCAACAGTGCATGAGGATTCCCTTTTCTCCACATCCTCACCAACACTTGTTATTTCTTACCTTTTGGATAATAGCCATTTTGACAGATGTGAAGTGGTATGTCATTAAAATTTTGATTTGCATTTCCCTGATGATTAGTGATGTTGAACATCTTTTCATGTGTCTGCTGGCCACTTGTATGTCTTCTTTAGAAAAATGTCTATTCAGGTCCTCTGCCCATTTTTTAATCCGGTTATTTGGTTCTTTGTTATTAAGTTGTATGAGTTCTTTATATACTTTGCATATTAACTCCTTATCCCATATATCATTTACAAGTATGTTAAGAAGGATGTATTTATTATATATTGTGGGACATAAGTAACATCTATGTCGTTCATTATAGTACTCAAAAATCATTTGTCAGGTGTCTTTAACATACCAGAACCTGTGGTGGAGAATAGAAAAATGAGCAAGCTATAGCTCCTCCTCTCAGGAATCCTGAGTCTATTGAGCCCTGAAATAATGAGAATCAAAGATACAGCTTTTAAAAATGTGGACTACAAAGGGTGAAAAGGAATTATGGAGAAGAAATTGAGGAAGAGGTGCTCTGAATCTTTCTATTTGAATGGAATATGTAAATGCCTTAGTGTGATCTGCTGTTCCCTGGATGAGGAGTGTGTGTGTGTGTGTGTGTGTGCGCGCATGCACGTGCACATGCATGGGCACACAAGCCCACAGGCACAGCTGGTGCAACAAGTAAAGACCTGCCCATGAGTAGAAGCTATAGAAGCAAAGGAAAGGAGGGCACAACAAAAGGCTAGCCTTTTCTGTCAATATCCCTGATTTCTTGATACCCACCTGAGGGTCACATTGAGAAATCATAGCTTTTCCTTAATGCACTGAGTTCATGACACTCTGACACATGACAGATTGGTCTTAAAAAGGAGCCAATTCATCTTCTATAGATGGGAAGTTTGTTTCACAAAGAGTCATTCAAAGAAGGAAAAAGAAAATTATGAGCTAATATTTATTGCAAACCAAAGAGAATAAAGAGAGAGACACATATTACAGCACATATTGAGAAATACACTCGAGAACAATTGTACTAGATGCCAATTTGCAGTGTGCTCTAGGGTAAAAATGGGAAGAAATGGAAATGATTTTCCAAACCCAAGGTAAAAATGAATGCAAAGTGTAATAGCACTAATAATATTTGTAAATGAGGCACTCAATTACAGAATATTTTTATACCCTGGATCCTGGTGCTTTTTAATTTTTAGATATAAATTTGGTTAAATTTCTTCTATTTTAAAGATGATTCCCTCTGCTATAATCTTCTCTAATATATAGTAATAGAGCAGCTTGAAAGCTTCCTCACAGAAGGTTGCCACAGCAACCCTTCTATATGTGTGCATGGAATTGGGGGGAGGGGGATAGAAATACAGGTGAAATGCAGTGGACTATGGAATGTAATTTAGTCAATTTTCAAGGGAGGAATAAAAAATCCAAGGTACATGGAGAAAGGGGAAAAGAGCAGACTGCGGAACATGCAGACAATTTTAGTATTGGTCACCTTTGTTCTCATGTAACTCTGAGTACACCTCTAGATAACCTAAAACAGAGGGACGCTGCTTCTGAAACACAGGCAGGATGCTTCTGAAGGTAGGAGCAGGGAACACATTAGGTCTCCAGCCTGGCCCACAGGCAAACAGAGCTAATGTGAGGTGGCTCCCCCAGAGGGGAGCTCAGCCGACTTTACTCCCAGCTGCCTTGAATGCCAAGTGTTCAGATGTCTTTGCCAATATTTTTATGCTTTTTACACTCCAAAGAAAAATTGACTTGAATTTAGCTATTTCACCCTCTTCTTGAACACTTTGGTCCCAGTGAAAGAAGTTGTTCCTGGCCGAACAAAGCCAGTTACATTTATAAAGAAGGCAGTGTTTTACTTGAAGATCATGTCTCGGCTTCTTTTGAGCATCAAAAAACCCTCAGTACTCAGGTGTCTAATACCAGTGGATGTGCTGAGCAGCATTCAAATTTCAATACCCATCGTTTCATCTCCTCCCCAGGATTTCCTTCCTGTACAAGTTTCCCTTTTTCTCTATTTACATGGAAATTCACATTATCTTGCCCCTTTTCCTCAGAACCATGGTAAATAATTTCAATCAATCTAATAAGAAAGGCTAAATTTTATTGAGATAGAATTGGCCTAATAATGCTAAATCCTTTATAGGCATTATCTTATTTAATACTCATAACCATATTATGAAAACATATAATTCTCATTTTTAAGGTAGAAACGTGAGTGTGAAAGGTGTTACATCCCTTGAATAATGTCATACAACTAATATGTGAGTGAGCCAGGAATTGAACCTGCCTCAATTAGAGTATGAGCTCAAGGTTCATGTTGTCGGCCATCACATTCACTACTTCCTACTGACTAACCCATGTGAGGCATCTATGATCTATGATGCCCTAGAGTGTCTTTCTTTTCAGAGAAATCTTTCATGTATCAGTAGAAAGAATTGATTATGAAAGCAATTTCAGATTGGAATATATTTGGCCCAATTGCTCCAATTCTTCCACACAGTGACTGTACTTTCCATTTTCACTAGCATTTTTGTTTGAGTCTCTGCTGTCAGGGAAAACCTCACATAGATATTTGTGCATCTGTCTACCTCAGAGTCCAATGTCAGGGGTGTAGGACATCGAGGCTCTTCTGGGTGACACACTGCTCCCTCTACTGGACTATGGAGGACACAGAGAAAAGCATTTTCAAATCCTAAAGTTTGACAAGACACTTAACTTTCTTTACAATTATTGAGGAAGTAGGAGAGACAAAGATCACAAGGAAGTCAAGTGTATGATGGTTTAACACAGCTGGAAATTAAGGGATTCCAAAGAGACTTGTCCCTAGCATAGATGTGCCTTCTGTGACTAGATTTTATTTTTTGTATTTAAGGGAATAGCAAAGATGTATTATTCACACCAACAGGAGAAGCTGACTATTGTCATCGTGATCTCTTTTGAAGATAGAGCTGGCATTATTATCTTAAATTTCCGCTATTTGTGAGCCATTTCTGGTGTGTAGACTGCACATACTTTATTCTTCCGGGAATCTTTTATAATCTAGAAAAATACCAATGTTAAAGAATGTGCACTGGCAAGGTGAAGCAATTCATAGCAAAGATAATCTAAGCTTACTACAATGTAGACGTGATTCTGAATTATGTGTAGTGTGAAAATATGGCAAAAGTAGTGGCTGAGTCATTTCAAACCTTAAAAGACTTTATATAAATTCAAGTAACATGGCAAGATTCATGGTTTGTTAATCTTACTAATTTATTCATCTATTCATTCAACAGACACTGATATAGTTCTGACTGTGTGATAGACTCAGAGCTGGCCACAGGGAATTTTTTTAACATTCCCCCCGAGGCAAACCCTGAGACAGGGTTTGGTTGTAAGTTGTGTTTCTCTGGGAAGTGATCTCAGGAGGTACCTGGGTAGGGGAAGGGGCAAGTTAGAGAGGTAAGGGATGGCAGCCAATGAAGGGTGTAGTATTAAGCCAATTACTACTGTGGGTCACTAAAATTTAATCACACTGGTGAATTCTGGAAGGAAGTATAGAGCTTGTGCCTCATAGTTTTTCCACCTAAGGGACAAGAGGGCTGGACTATTTATATTTCAGCTCTTTAAAGTCATCGGTTGAGGGCAGAACTGTGGCCAGAGGAAAGAGGTGATTAATTTCTAGGACCTCCACGTAAGGCACTGCCCCCAGAGAAAGCACAGGCAAAGAGATGTAAGAGCACAGTAAGTGGTAAGTCTCAGGGGATACGGGCAGACCGCTCACACATCTGCTAGAGGACACCAAAGTAGTTAGAACACATTAACTGGCCTAGAAAGAACTCACAGTTTAGTGAGAGATGGAGGTCAGGGACAAATGGGGTTGATACGGGTTGCCCAGGATTGACTTGAAAAAAAAGAAATACCCTGTATTATTTGTAATTAGAGGCCAGATGATAAAGATAGTTGAGAAAGAAGTCTGTCATTAGAAGTATAAGCAATTAATAAATTAAAGAATCCAGGCCTCATCTTCTGAGGAGACAGAACCTTGATAACCCACGAGAGTCAAAAGAGAGAGAGATCCAGTGAGAGATGTTCGGGGAATTGAAAGGGGGGACAGTTAAGCACTTTTGTTTTTTTCACACACAATGCTTAAGATAGAAGAGTATAGGGAAACAATTTATAACAATTTTAGTTGCAAAACATAAATTTTGGGAGTCTCTCAGACCACATGTGTAGAGAGATATTTAATGAAGAGTAAATAATGTATATATTTTTCTACAGAAGATCATCTCTCTCGGTACATGCTTAGCTGGTCCCTAAAGAAGCTGATTTTTCTGTGGGTCGGCATTGAGAATACCAACATTACTAACCTACATTAAGTCACTGACACTTAAAATCTTAGGTTATGGAACTAATATTCATGAAACCTTGTTTAGGCGAAATGCTTTCCATCCTTCATCCACTTCTATGAATGTTTTCTTACTTGGATACAATTTTTATTTGCACCACCAGAAAGATGCATGCCTGAATCACATTTTTTTAGTGCCTCTTATGACAACTTTCACTGAATTATGAATATTTATTGCATCTCTATATACTATTAAAGATCTGAAATAGTCATATTAAATGTGCTTCTATTTTGTTATGAATTTTTCATTGACGATATTGCTCACTATATCATCAATGCCTGTTTTGAAGACACATATGAAAAATTTTCTTACTTCAAGTGAGGTAATGATATGCATTCTGCCCTCTGATAACAAAATGCTATAAAATCTTTTGCCAATATAAACCTCGCTAAAAGGAGCTTGGAAACAAACATGAAGCCTGATTGTTTTTTTAAATTTACCATATGGGTCATTTACTGTTTTATTCAGTTATGCTTTTCTAACTCTATTATTATTATTATTATTATTATTATTAATTTGTCTAAGGCTATTTTAGAAAAATAAGCATAAATAAATTCTAATGTGAAAATAAATTTTGGAGCAATGTAATCTTTTAAAGAATTTTAAAATATGAATATCCAAAGGGCATATGGCTATACATAGAATGAAGCCATTTATTTATGCTAACCCCAGGGCATCAAAATCCCTGCTCTGTCTTTGCCACCACATGTCTTTTCATGCTGATGTGATTTATGGTCTACAGGGAGTCTATGATATAAATATATCTGCATTTGAACATAATGAAGCAGCTCATTTTTTACCTCTACACACCTAGGAAGAAGACCCAGATTCCGTGAGACTTAATTTGTCACTTTAAATTTATCAATGTATCACATTCTCAGAATAATCGCATGAGATGAACCGCATTTCATACAAGCTAAGTAAACTTGCTAGTAACAGAAGAGGTCAGGATTCAAACAAGTCTGTCTGAATTTAGAATGTTCTTTCTGCCAAAACACTTTATTATGTCTTTTACCTTCCAACTATACAGATAATAGTACATAAAGAAGCAAAGAAAAGTGGTGATTTAATACACATCCAATGCCTGGTGATTATGAAAGTATGAAGAGCTTCACAATGGCAGTCCTAGCACAGACAATTAATTGCATCACATCATTAACTATTTTTGTCACGTACTGTGCCAATTCATTCTTATGTGATTTTAAAGAATAGTTTGTGAGTCTCTACAAGGCTTTTCTTTTAAGCTGTGTCATAGGAAATCACTAAATTTGTACATATGTATTTTCTATGGAAATAGAGATGACGTCAGCTCGGTGGATGAGTCCAATGGCAAGACTGAGGCACCTGAGGAGAGTAGCTGGCAGAACCGAAAGCAGAAACACACATGTGTATAGCAAAGGAGCCACCTAAGAAATGGAGTCAACACATTTCTCTTCTGGGTGTAAAGGTTGCTAGCTATCAGTCTTCTCTAATTTGCACATTGGTGTGCGATAATCAGTACATTGGCATTTATGCTGAATAACAAGGACAGCCACCAATAGATGATCTTATCATAAGGAAGGGCTGGTGGCTAACGGTAAGGGGCTCACCTGATTTCCTCCGTCCTTTCATGGACAGTAATAGCAGTTTCACGGGCCATGGGTCGTGCAAAAAACATCATTTACAGTACTTGTCGTGATTGGGCAAAGACGCCTGGGGAGAAAGCTACCTGTTATTACAGTCAAAACCCTGTTAACAAGATCGATTTTTGCCGAGAGTGAGACTGAAATGAGAGCTACATCTCAAGTAATGGGTCACCCACCCAGGTACAAGTACCAATGGGGTCGGAAAATGTCAGGAAAATGTGTGATACGGTCGCCATTTACACGGCAGCACTGTTCGCCGACGTGGTCCTTGAGCTTCTCCACCAGAAGCCCTTGAGGGTGGTTTTTAAAATCTGTCAGATCAGAAATCTCTGAAAGTAGCAACCAGAAATCTGCATTTTGAGCAAGCAGAGCAAGCATATTAATATTGAAGTTGGCCGCCACTCGCCCTAGTTATCCCACCTATTTACTGCAGCTTGATGGGAAAGAAGTAAATTTTCCTTATTCTCCACCATCAAGTAAAATCGTCGCACTAATGAGGACTATTTCTAATGAATGAATGAATGCCTCTTTTTCACTCTAAGTGGTCAAAATTTTAAAAATTCGGAAGCCTAGGTCTCAGGCTGTTGAGCGAATTCTCTTTTATTATATTTAAATAGTTCAAATAGTTCACATCAAATGATAATTGAATAATGTTGTAAATTATTACAAATACTTCAGAAAACATGACTAAACCTCTATATTCTTCAAGCTAGAGCTATCATTTTAACAAATTATCCTTGTCTCCCTTTATACCAAAAAGGATTTTAGTAATTTTTGTGATTGGTTTATCATGGGACTAGCCAGAAAATTCTGCTGGTCTCATTAACATGGTTATAAATAAACCATGTCTTTTAATCATGGGTTCCTAGATGGCTAATCCTGTCACTTGCTCTTTGTAAAGTTCACATAAAAGGAAAGCGACCGTGTACTATACAACCTCATTTTCTTCTGAGATTCTGAGCAGTTATGTGAGGCCCAAACTAATTAAGACAGCTATAGGTAGAATAAGTGATAATTACAGGTTGGTGAAAACTAAGGGAAAAAAATAAAACAAACAAAAGAGTGAATAAACAAAAAGTTAGTGGTCTTTCTTGCAACCATCTTAAGGGGGAGATCATTTTATTGTGAAACTGTTTTAACATATATGGCCCTTGAACAAAATTTGATTCAATAGTGCTACATGAAGATTTCAATATCATTCTCTCACCTGAGAGGTATAAGTTAGGAATTCTTTTTTTTTTTTTTTTTTTTCGAAAGAACAAGGCAAAATTGAATTAACAGATCCTGGTAGGATTTCTAGTCTTTCACAACTAGACCAATTTAAGTTCTTCATGTTCTTATCAAACAGCCATTTAACAGAATATTAGTACAAGAATGCAAATACATTAGTATAACATCAGCTTCAGAAATTGGATGATATTTACAAGGTATTACTTCTAGCCCAAGCAATTACAATGGACATACAACATAATAAATAAAATTTTAAAATCTATTTTTTACCTGTTTATGTATGCATTGATTTTTCATCTATATTAATTAAGCATCTAATAAATGTGAAATTTTATATAGATGCTCAGTAATTTGAAGAAAGAAACAGTGATTTGATATATGTCATTTATGTGAATTCATGAGAGTCCACATTTGGAAGAATAATCTTTAAGTCTATTAAATTTTACATTTGCATAGTGCTTACAAATACTAATTCATGTAATCCTCACAACAGCCCTATGAGGTATGCATGACTACGGTCATCTCCATTTTCCATATAAGCAAAACCACAGCCCAGAAAAGAACTTGCCCAGGGTCACACTGTTATTAAGCCATGATGTAGAATGATTCAAACCTAGTCTAAAGTTCATGTACTTAATGGCTATGCTCTATTGATTCTGACACGGGACCACTGTTAAGAGGTAAAAATACAATCATACATATAAATCAATTTCTTGTTCTGCATTTTAGCCTGTATCTGTATTTTAATCTGGAAAAATTACAGGCCCTTTGGGAAACTTTCCTACCTACAACAATGACCTCATGACACTTGCATAAACCATTAAAAAATCTCTCCACTCTGTTAAACTTCCAGAGAGTAAATTCAAATTTTAAAATAAGATTTTATTTATTTATTTGAGAGAGAGACCGTGAGAGAGGGGGAGAGAGAGAGAACAAACGGGGGGAAGGAGCAGAGGGAGAAGCAGACTCCCCGGTGAGTGGGGAGCCCAATGTGGGGCTTGATCCCGGGAGTCTGGGATCATGACCTGAGCCAAAGGCAGACACTTACCCGACTGAGCCACCCAGGTACCCAATTCAAATTTTTAATTCAATAATTTATATTCTTTTTTCCTTTTTCTTTCTTTCTTTTTTATTTTTTAAAGATTTTATTTATTTATTTAACAGAGAGAAAGACAGCCAGCAAGAGAGGGAACACAAGCAGGGGGAGTAGGAGAGGAAGAAGCAGGTTCTCAGCAGAGCAGGGAGCCCAATGCGGGGCTTGATCCCAGGACCCTGGAATCACCACTGGGCAGAAGGCAGACACTTAACGACTGAGCCACCCAGGAGCCCCTATATTCTATCTTTTTTCTACAAGATATCTTTATTAGTGGCTACAGATAGTAATAACTACTTATAATTTATAGAAATCACAGTATAATTTATAGAACTCTAGAGCTAAAAATAGGATTATGTGATGATTATTCTGAATAACTAATTTTGAAGATAAACCTCAGAGAAGTTAAATATTTTGTGTTTGTTTTCTATACAATGGATATTAATCAACTTCTGTCTGCCAAGGATCCTTGCTTCCTCCCTCTTAGGACCTCAATTTTCTATTGAGGAATGACTTATCCCCCATTTTGGTCATCTTGAAGGGAGTGAACAACTGACATTGTGAAAGTGGATGGGGCCACATCTTCCCTCTTCTCAGTCAACTACACCTGTGGCCCACATATGTCATAATCTTCACCCTTCAAGGGCATTTAATCATGAGCATCTGAGGTAAGTATGAGAGAATATTTATAGATGAGTTATCCCAGTGGGATGTGGTGACAGTAGCTGATTACATGTGGTGTCTCATACCTGCAGCTGTCTTAGCTTTGAAGCAGTTTGTTCTTCTTATTTCTAGCCCTTCAGAAGAATCATTGGTTTTAGTTTATTCCCCTGAGTCTCCCAGCCTTACATAAATCCTTACAATAAATCAAGTTTCAGTTAAAAAGCTAGAACTGGTTTCTGTTACTTACAACTGTGAATCTTAACATAAATATCTTGCCAATTTCTTTGTTCCTGGTCACACATACAGAAAGCAGGAAAAAAGAACTTGAATGAGGCCTGCTCTCCTTACTTGAATTCTCATACCTTTTCACAAAGAAATTCTGCTTCCCCCATGTACACAGTATCCTCATCGTCCTTTACACCTGAACTATTGCTGGGTAAACTCTTGGCATCCAAAATCCCAGAGCCCTTTCTCTCCAAATTATTTATCCAAGTGATCATGATTCAAAATAAAGAAACAAATGGATGAAGAAAGAAAGGGATACACGATGGGGAATAAACTCATGCTATAATATTATCCATATTGCATAGCAAATGTACATTAGCAAATACATTTCCTGAAATGTATTTGCTTCTTTTCAGAAGAAAAGACTTCTGAAAAATAGAGTGAGAGGGCAGTACAATGTCCTTTCAAATAGCTTTCATTCCTTTAAAATGTATACAGTACTCTGTAATAAGCATTATATGTAACCACCCGCATCCAAGTTCTCCTGGGAAAATTTATGACTCATTACAGGAAACTGTCTGAAAATCTATACCCTGCAATAAGACTCTCCTGAACCATAATTACAAATCAGTGCTTTAGAAGTTGTTTTCATGTAAGAAGAACATTAGAAGTTTCAATTCCTCCGGATTATGATAGAATAACCTAAAATAGAGAAATCTATTATGTTAACAATCAGAGATCATTTGACTTGCAAGGAATCGTAGTGATCATCTAGTTCAAAATTCACATACTTATAAATGTGCACACAGGGGGCCAGGATGATAAAATGACTTGTATAAGATCATAGGCTTGTTAGCGTCCTTTTCTGACTCGAGGGCTAGTGTTTGCCCTATTACACTATACATATGGTTGACAACTTCTATTTTGTTTCTGGTTATTATAATGTCTGTTTCTCAAATTATATTCACTAAATTTCATAAAACTTTACAATTTCCAATCATGCTTTATTAGGCTCATTGTACCACCTATTGTAAATCATCATGTTTTCAGACACTTAGGGCTTTGTAATGTCCCATTCCACTGAACGAGGCCAGGATACGAAGAAATAATGTGGGTGTATGGAACTATGGAGCAAAGAAGCCCAATACAAGGAGCAATGTGGAAGTAAAGCAAAACAGAAAAATACTCCAAGCAAAGGGAAAATACATCAGGCTTAAGTCTAAAGGAGAATAATGTGGGTTTCTATTTGACAGGGAGAGGATATGCTCAATGGGAAACATTAAAAAGGAAATGATTCATGGCACTTCACTTTAGTCTTTATACATAAAAGATGTCACTTGTGTTCAGACAAGTGAAGAAGGCCACACCACAGGGAGGAGGTTAGGAAGTCATTCTGAAATAGCAAAGAATAAGATGACATGGATGGACTCTTTATACCTGTAGGAGCTACATTTTCATAATTTAAATAATTTTTCAATATCCTATTAACATAAATTATTTTGACATTCAGAGAAGAAAGATGGTCAGATGTAAAATATGGAAAAACTGAAGAAGAAAAAAAATTTCTAAAGAAATAGAAACTCTTTCAATCTACCATCAAACCTTTCAAATATATTGTGCTTGTTGTTATAATTACTCAGGACATTGAAGATCCACTTTTGTTAAATTTCAGAATTTATATAGGTTGCAAAGCCATGCGTTTATTAAGCAGTGTGGAGTCTCATAATTTCCTTCTGCCTCTCCCTCTCTCTGTCTCTCTGTCTCTCTCTCTATATATATATATACATGATTGATTTAATGCTACATCTCTTTACAAAGCAATGACATTTAGCATAATCATTATAATATTTGTTTTCTGACTAATGTCTCTATACTATAGCTGCTCATCAATTGTAGAAATTAACTAGATCATCCTTGGGTAGCTGAACATCAAACATTAACAGTTGGTAAAATTGTTACTCTGTGGCTTCCCAGAGACATGAGGGTGGTGATCACTCCACAATTCAGAGATTTTTGACACCCTGACTTACCAATTTCCATACTTTGGTTCTATTGAAAACTGAAGCTAGCCAGTGCCCGAATCACCAATCACTGTGGTCATAAGTTCCTAAACGACATCTTCTGCCCCAAGCTCCAGGAAGAATTTCTTAGTGGCACATTAGGCAGCACCCCCACACTGACAATGCCCTAGCAAACATATTATTTTACCTGGTCCTTACATGGAAGGAGGTGGATCAGTGTCATTTTGATATGCGAGTGCATGGTCAAATGTCAAGTATGCAGCAGACTAGAAAGTTTTGCTAGAGTGAATGTCCTGTTTGGATCCTTCACACTTTTATACCTTTGTCAAAATACACCTTTATTGCTTGAGAGATGCTATTTTAAAAAAATCCACTAACCCCAGTGAATAAAAATATATAATTTAGTTTCTTACATTAATCAGAAATGGTTCAGAAGATAGAAGATAAGTACACTTGAATCAACAAAGCTCAAAGACAACCTATGGAATGGGAGAAGACATTCACAAATGACATATCAGATAAAGGGTTAGTATCCAAGATCTATAAAAAACTTAGCAAACTCAACACCCAAAACCAAGAAATCCAGTCAAGAAATGGGCAGAAGACAGATGTCCATCGACAGATGAATGGATAAAGAAGATATGGTGTGTATATACAATGGAATATTCTTCAGCCATCAAAAAGAATGAAATCTTGCCATTTGCAATGATGTGGATGGAACTAGAGGGTATTATGCTAAGGGAAAGAAGTCAGAGAAAGACAAATACCATACGATTTCACTCCTATGTGGAATTTAAGAAACAGAACAGATGAACATAGGGGAAGGGAAGGAAAAATAAAATAAGGTTAAAACAGAAAGGGAGGCAAACCATAAGAGACTCTTAACTATAGGAAACAAACTGAAGGTTGCTGGAGGATAGGATAATTGAGTGATAGGCATTAAGGAGGGCACTTAATGTAATGAGTACTGGGTGTTATATGCAACTGATGAATCACTTAATTTTGCCCCTGAAACTAATGATACGCTATATGTTAGCTAAATTGAATTTAAATAAATAATTTCAAAAAAGAAAATAAGTACACTTTAATGAAAGAAGGAAGCTTAAAAAATAAAGCTACTAACTAGAGCAAATATGTAGATGAGACTCTCTGACAGTCATAGAATAGCATGAATGCACTAGATTCTAATAACAAATGGTTGAACAAGGATCAATATTGAAATTTGCTAATGTCCTGTTCAAATTCTTGAGACTATGTCCCATTAGGGAGCATCTTCAATATCCAATCTTCTCTACGTTCTCCATTGAGTAACCAATAAATACTGGAAGCCCTGAGGTTTGAGCAGATATTAAGGGAGGATTATCACCCAGATATCATGCTATAGAATTAACAAATGTAAAAATATTCCAGATGAAACATTCTTCAGGTATCCTACAGTGGTGAATATAGGTGGTTGCCTACCTATAAGAGCATTCTTATGCTCTTCCATCCTTGCAGATGGGACCCTGATTTTGTTCCAGTATTAGAGGGTAACGTGTTTTGGGGGAAGATGAGCCTAAGCCAATCCTGATAGTCTCATTACTCTTGCCATTACACTTGATTGGCTTAGGTGGAGCAAGGGTTTAAATTCTGGCCAAATATAAGGGCAAGTCTAGTTGACACCACCCAATTCTTATAACGGGATGCAATATAAGAACCATCAGTTCTTCTGTGATATCTGGAACTAACAATCATCTCAGGGACATGATGACAGCCAGTCTAAAAAGACAAATCAGTATCATGAGAACGGTAATACAGAAAGATTGAAAGAAACTGTATCCTTGATATTTAGCCTCTCAATCAATCTCATAGTTGCCCTAGTTTTTTGGATTTACTAGATAAAAATATCTCATTAAAAAAAAATAGCCAGGTTGGTTTTTATTATTCGTAGTTGAGTAAATCTTAACTTTCTATAGTAGCCAATTTATATCACCAACATGGATTTGCAACTTTATTTCTTCTTTAGATTGGAGCGAATGAGATAGATGGAATATAAATTCATGTATTGAAGATATCAGCAGTCAGTGAAAAATATGGCTGCTTTATGAAGCAGGACCCCAAAACAATATGTAAATCCATTGCCTGTTAAAAGCAAATGGCTTAATCAAAATTAATTCATCTGTGAAGGAGACAACAAATATTAAATATGCTGACAAAACTAATAGGAAGCAGACATCTCCAACTCAAAACACAGAGCATATTACACCCAGATTGAAGGAAGTCCACATTCATTATGCAAATGGAAGAAAACACTGTGGGGGAAAAAAGGTGACAGAGTTGAGGTGATTATAAGGAGATTTGGAAGAAGTTCTAGTCTACTGAGTGACTGTAATCCTTAGAAGACCTCTCCTGGGTGGGTCAGGTAGTAAGTTACTTGATTACTGGAATCCCAATCCAGCAAGCAGTCTAAGCCTGAAGCTTTATAAACTTCTTTAGCCTCCCTTCTAGCAGATAAAGCTGAGTCGATCATTAACCCTGCCATTTCCACACCAACGTGATTCTTGAATTCATCCCTATTTCCTGTGTCTATTCCTACTCCTGTAATCCAGACCTTTAACACACCTGACTTAGATCATTTTAAAGATGTCTAATGGATCTTCCCACTGCTAATCTCCACATCCTTTCTTACCATTATCTTTCTAAAACACAAATTTGGTAAAGTCAACTTCCTGCTCAAAAATTATTCACTGACTCTTTACTGAGGGCCTAAAAATTAATGCTCAAGCTCCTTATCACAGTTTCAAATATAAAGCTTTCAATTTCATTTCTTACTGTTGCCAGTGACATTAAAAATGTTCACTTTTTTTCTCATAAAGTCATGTGCTTTTTGTTCTATTTTTAAAATCACACATGCTTATACTTACATGCTTTACTTCATTCTGCTTCTTGTATTTTAGAGATAATTTCATATTCAAATTTGCTTTGCCTAGAACCTCTTTAAGTCATCTTTAGGCCTTGCTCAAATACCACATTCTCTGTGATATCTTCCCTAACTTCCTCAAGTCAGAAATGTTCTTTCCTGTCTCTGTCCTTGTTGTGATGTGCTTGCACAATGATAAAGCTCTTTTCAAAGTCTCCCTGTAACATTTTTGGTTATGAATGTGACTGAGAGCTCTTTGAGGTCAGGAACCAGCTGCCTTTAGATTCCCACCTTGTTGGATGGGGGGTGAGGAAGAAGGCCATTTACTAGAAACATGGATGAACTGGTCTCTGTGTCACTGAGGGGAAGCTCCCCGCTGTTCAGGCCTGAAAGGCCAGAGAAAATGAAAAAAATACCACTGAAGTGGTAATATATAATAATATTTAATAAGGTATATATACCTTATACTTATAAGGTAAAACTGAAGGAAACTTTAAGGAAAAAAAATACCACTGAAGTGGTCATACATAATAATATATGATAAGGTATATAAGGTATATATACCTTACACCTATAAGGTAAAACTTTAAGGCTTCTGACTGAAACATTATTTTACCTCTAATATGAAAGAGTCTACAAAGAATCATGCTACTGCAGCATATTGCCCTTTAAATAGAAGCAATGTTAGGGCAGATTTACCTGTGTTTGAGCCAGCCACTCTCCATATGGTTTAATTAGAGCCCATTCTTCATACCTTTCAAAAGTATAAATTAGATCCTATCTCTCCCATAATAAAAATCCTTACGGTCATATTATTAGAAAACCAAAACCAAAATAAAAACAAACAAAAAAGAAACCAAACTTCCTTTCTTACAAGACCTTTAACATCCCTTTCAATCTGGCCACTGATGCTTACCTCTGACTCTTACCACTTAACTTCATTCATTAGCCTTCAAAAATCCAGCCTTTCTCCAGCCGCTCATCAAGCCCATTCCATGCCCAAAGGTTTAGATCTTGTAAGTCTTCTTAGACCAAGCATTTGCACAGTGGGCTCACTCATGTCTCAACTCATATGTATTCTTCCTGACATGGTCTTGCCACACAGTGTTCGGTTTTTTTACTGCCTAAAAATATTGTAATTACTAATTTGTTTTTATGCTTCTTGTAGGTTTCCCTGATTAGAATATAAACTCAATGAGGGCAAGACAGATTTTGCCTTTCTTGTTTACTGCTGTATCCCCAACACAGAACTTGAAGAACATAAACATAGAACTTAGTTGGAGATCAATAGATATTTATTGAATGAATGAATGAATGAACGAATAATATTCTTAAACAGATTTTTGGAGCATGCTTAGAAGAACTGGACCTTAGCATTCTACTGGGAGTGTATAAGAGTATTATGTAAACTGAAACTGTGATGCACTGGCCTTTCCAAACTACTTCCTGATTTAGGAACATACTGATTGAGGGCAGCTTAAATATGAAGATTAAATATGTTGAATAGTTTTTTTCCTTACAGTTACCAATTGAATTGAGTGTACTCTTTTAGAATCTTTAAAAATATCATTTATTTACACAGTTAACATCATATGCAATGGTGAAAAACTGAGAGCTTTTCCCCTAAGGTCAAGAATAAGACAAGTATGTCCACTGTCACCACTTTTATTCAACATAGTACTGAAATTACTAGCCAAAGCAATCAGACAACAAAAAGAAATAAAATGCATCCGAATTGGTAAGGAAGAAGTAAAACTTTCACTGTTTGCAGATGACATGATACTCTATATAGAAAAAACTAAAGATGCCACAAAAAACTACTAGAACTGATAAATGAATTCAGTAAGGTCGCAGGGTATAAAATCAATATACAGAAATCTGTTGCATTTCTATATACTTTAATGAGACAACAGAAAGAGAAATTAAGAAAATAATCCCATTTACAATTACAATACAAAGAACAAAATACCTAGGAATGAACTTAACCAAAGAGATGAAAGACCTGTGCTCTGAAAACTATGAAATACTCATGAAAGAAATTGAAGACCACACAATAAATGGAAAGATATTCCATGCTCATGGATTGGAAAAACAAATATTGTTAAAATGTCTATACTACCCAAAGTAATCTATACATTTAATGCAATCCCTATCAAAATACCAACAGCATTTTTCACAGAATAGAACTGACAATCCTAAAATTTGTATGGAACCACAAAAGACCCTAAATCACCAAAGCATCTGGAAAAAGAAAAACAAAACTGGTAGTACCACAATTTCAGACTTTAAGTTATATTACAAAGCTGTAGTAATCAAAACAGTATGATACTGGCACAAAAACAGACACATAGATCAGTAGAACAAAATAGAGGAGAGCTCAGAAATAAACCCACAATTATATGGTCAATCAATTCGAACAAAGAAGGCAAGAATATGCAATGGGAAAAAGTCTCTTTGATAAATGGTGTTGGAAAAAGTGGACAGCTACCTGCAAAAGAATGAAACTGGATGACTTTCTTACACCATACACAAAAATAAACTCAAAATGGATTAAGGACCTAAATGTAAGACCTGAAACCATAACAATCCCAGAAGAGACCCCAGGAAGTAATTTTTCTGACCTTGGTTGCAAAAACATCTTTCTAGATATGTCCTGAGGGAAGGGAAGAAAAGCAAAAATAAACTATTGGGACTACAACAAAATAAAAGCTTCTACACAGCAAAGGAAACACCCAACAAAACTAAAAGACAACCTACAGAATGGGAGAAGACATTTCCAAAAGACATATCTGATAGAGGGTTAGTATCCAAAATATATAAAGAACTTACACAACTCAAAACCCCCCAAAATGAACAAACCAATTTAAAAATGGGCAGAAGACATGAACAGACATTTCTGCAATGAAGACATACAGATGGCCAACGGACACACGAAAAGATGCTCAACATCACTCATCATCAGAGAAATGCAAATCAAAACCATAATGAGATGATCACCACATACCTGTCAAATGGCTAAAATCAAAAATAGAAGAAACAAGTGTTGGCCAGGATATGGAGAAAAAGAAACCCTTGTGCACTGTTGGCGGAAATGCAGATTGATAGAGCTACTGTGGAAAACAGTATGGAGGTTCCTCAAAAATTTAAAAACCATATAATCCAATAATCGCACTACTATTTACACAAAGAATATGAAAACACTAATTTGAAGAGATATATGCTCCCTTATGTTTATTGTAGTATTTTTTACAATAGCCAAATTATGAAAGCAGCTCAAGCATTCATCTATAGAGGAATGGATAAGGAATATGTGGTAAATATATACAGTGGAATATTATTCAACCGTAAAAAGGGATGAAATCTTGCCATTTGCGACAACGTGGATTGAACTAGAGAGTGTAATGCTAAGCGAAATAAGTCAGTCAGAGAAGGACAAATGCCGTATGATTTCACTCAGATATGGAACTTATGAAACAAAACAAATGAACAAAGAAAAAGAAAGACAAACCAAAAAACAGTCATGGATACCAGAGGATAGGTGGGTGAAGGGATGGGTGAAATAGGTGAGGGGGATTAAGAGTACAGTTATCATGATGAGCACTGAGCAATGTATAGAATTGCTGAATCACTATATTTTACACCTGAAACTAATATAACCTGGTATGTTAACTCTACTGGAATTAAAATAAAATAAATATATATTTTTTAATTTTTAAAAAATATTATTGTTTTAATTCTGACATCTTATTATAAGCTATCAGAGGGCAAAACCATTCAAATTCTCCAAAAAATATCAGTTTTTGTTTCTTACCTGCAATAATTACCTTTAAGGTCAATTGTATGCATGCTTTGTCTTAAAAGGCTTTCTTTAGGCTTTTAACTTGGAAATAATATAAGTAGAACATAAAAACTTAAATAAAAATGTTGAACTTTTTAATGCTTTCACAGAGTATGGAAACCACATTTAACATGAATAATAGTCTTTTATTCTTAAAAACAGAGGTGATACTTTATAATCACTAATTTTCCTTATTTTCTAAGCTACTGAGGGTTTTTTTTTTTCATATTATTTATTCTTTCAGGTGTTCTCACAAATCTCCTTCATCTAATGAGTGTTGAGACAAACCTGATTTGAGCACTAACTGCCTTTTCAAATGATGTTTTTACCAGAAGGCAGAATTTCTGGCAGAAAGTTATGCAAGTATAGAGTCAAAGGTTTGGCTCTCTAGCCTTACAATTCTTACAAAAGCTTTGTGTGGTTCAGTAAGACATGCTGACTTGTAACAGGTAAAAGAGATCCTGGGTTTTACTGAAAAACATACTAAGCTCACATCAAAGCAAAAAGGTTAAAAAAATAAAAAAGAACATAGTTACCATACAGATAGATTCAAAATTACTATCCTTTTCCTCTTTAAACATGTTGACTTAGATGACAAGGATATGGTTGGCTTGCTGCATTACTTGAATAGTTACAACTATCATTGCTATGTCTTGTTTAAAGTCAGGTGTATCTCAATATTTAAAAGCTAATTTTTTTTTTTATCCTGGTAAGAGGACGACAGCCATTATTTTAGAAAGTCAAATGACAATGGAGTGTAGAGCCATACCTCATGGCGGTAGTCAAGAGATGGCTTGAAGTCACATGTGAAGACATGGGCAAAAATATAAGCTCAAGGGGACAAAAGCAAGATGTTAAATAATTAAATATTTAATTCCCTGGGCACTAAACCCAAGTAATTTGTTGATTTATTTTTCAAGAATCATGCTGATCTACCAAGTGCTTGTTTTGCCATCATATTGCTTAAGAACACAAAAGTGACTACATTATTATGGCCGTATAAGCATTTCTGGGTGAGCAGTGGAGGTGTTAGAACAGCCAGATAGATCAGGGATTAGCTGCCCCATCAATGATACCGGACTATCACAATTCATAAAGGTAGCATAAGATACAATGCACTTGGAAAAGATAGGGAAATAAATGCCTTGTGTTAAATTAATTAAACAAAGAGCCCATCAGACAGAAGTGACTTCAGTGCTTTCGTGGCCTATGTAAGCAACCCAAAACCCAATGCTATAAAGGCCTCAAGTTAAAAAGATCAAAACTGAAGAACAACCGATTACAAACAGCACAGCCAACTACATTTCTCCAAATAAGGAAAAACACATAAGCTGCAGCTATTCAAATAACCTCCTTGTTTTGCTCCCATATCCTATTAAAGTTTCTCCTCAGCTCCTGCATGTAGATAGAACGCTCCTAACCTATCCCAGTGTGACCTATCCAATTAGAACAGAGTTTTACTCAATTAAAGTCTTAAAATTTGGGGGCCACTTGAGTGGCTTAGTCGGTTAAGTGTCAGTGGGGTTTCTGACTCTTGATTTTGATTCAGGTCACGATCTCAGGGTCCTGGGATCGAGCCCCTCATCTAGTTCTATGCTCAGCGTGGAGTCTGCTTGTCCCTCTCCCCTTGCTCCTCCCCCAGCTTGTCCTCTCTCTCTCTCTCTCTCTCTCTCTCCTGGAATAAATGAATAAATAAAATCTTTTAAAAAAATAAATATGGTCTTAAATTTTTAAATATGCCTTGGTTTATCTTTTAACATTTGCAAATTAAAAACTACAGAGGATTATAACATCCTAGAGGTGAATAAAAAAGAAAAACAAAAAAGAAGAATGAAAAAAAGATAGAGTTACCAAGCTTTTGTTTCATTAAGTGTGAAAACAATATGAAAATAGAATTTGATAAAGTGTATTTCATTTTCAAACAGAATGTGCTGGAAGAAATAAAAAAAATTGTTAATTATTGAAGTTTTCCAATGCAGTAAAAATCAAATATCAGGTAGACACATGTCATAGATTTATGGCTTGGGAAATAAAGAAGGAAATACATATATTATAAAGTCTCTCCCCTTCCTGAAGTCATACTGGGTAATGCTTTCTAATATCCCTAGAGCTGTCAGTGGAATCATTTTTGAGAACAGAGTTGCTCGCTTTCCTGATGGTTCATATGAACAAGTGAGGTAGCAGTGAAGCCGTTAATGAGAGCTACTATTTATGTATGCTACGCACATAGGAGAATTTGGGCAGCAAGGATCTCCACCTACTCATCTGAATATTGAGCAAGTTGATCATGCTGGGAAAATCTGACAAGACTTCAGGAAAGCTGTAAAGAAGAAACACATTGACTTGAAAAATAGCAAAATGCTCTAAAAATATTATTATGGTAAAGATCACATGAGAGATGATGAGATTTCAAGGAGGCACACATATGCAGTCTCCTGAAAATAGCACCATTCAAGATTCTTAGGATGCTCATTACATCAGGGAAAGAAAAAGAAAAACCCAAGTATTTTACTACTTACGGTGTTTTAATCTGCACTTTTGGGGGCCTGGGCAAGGGTGATGTCATCTGGTGCTTTGAGTGTTCTGAGCAGATATTAGAAACAATCTCTTTCTACATGAAATATAAAATTTTAAAACTTGACAAAACTAATCATGTTCTGACACATCTCTATTTAAAATGATATCAGTTTATCTACAAACATGTTCAATGAAAAGCAATTCATAGCTACTGTTTTGCAAATTAAAACAAAGTTATCCTGTCTCATGTGATTATTATATGATTCCCACCAATCTAGGTGCTAGCAATCTGATCACTCCAGTAATCTGCTTTTACCTTGTTTCTGCTTCCAGAGACTGGTGCTTAATATGGGTCTATTAATGAAGAGATAGAGGAAAGCACCCATGAGTAAGTCAATAACTGAGTAAATGCCAAATCCCTCATCTTTTTGCCATAGAAAAATTATTATTTTAGCTTAAAGTATTCTCTAGGAATTGTCCAATGAAGCCTAATAATTTGTTTAGTTAGCTCCCAATACATTTTTATAAGTCAGAGGTCGATCTTCTGATTGCTGCTGCTGTTATGTTGCAACAAATACTTCAAGTCTGCAGTTAGCAAGCCCAAGGTTTTCTCTTTGCTCTTTTTCTTTCTTTTGTGACAATTGATTAAGAAATCAGTCTCCTTTCTTAGTATGGTAATATCTGATGTACCATAGCCTACTGAATTTTAAAACTGCAATCTGCTCAAGCTCACAAAGGGTATTTGTACAATTGAAATTCATTTCAGTTTAAGCTAGTTTAGTTAAATATCAGATTGCCCGTCAATAAGGAAATAGCAGAGATATCTATGGATATTGATCACTTGCTGCTTTAGAAAAGATCCCAAAACACCATCTCATATATACTAATAAATATCATATTGACATCTACACAATGAAATAAATATACAGATTTCTGTTAGGCTTTTACCATTTGCAATATTTACTTGATTATACCATATCCTGGGAAAGCATTTGTACTTCACTAAATTCTTAATATATTCTGGTACCATGTCTTTTTGTTAATAACTTTGTAACTTGCTTAATCTTTGGAGTTTTAATTTATAATCTCTGCAAGTAGATAGGGGACTGAAGGAGACAAATAGTCACTGAAGAAATGGAAATGGACTTTCAAGGAGACTGACACTAGGTTTGCTAGAAATACCATGTTTAGGGGAACCTGGGTGGCTCAGTTGGTTAAACATCTGACTCTTGGTTTCCACTCAGGTCATGATCTCAGGGTCATGAGATTGAGCCCCATGTTGGACTCCACTCTGGGCGTGGAGCCTACTTTTTTTTTTTTTTTTAAAGATTTTATTTATTTACTTGACAGAGACAGCCAGCGAGAGAGGGAACACAAGCAGGGGGAGTGGGAGAGGAAGAAGCAGGCTCCTAGCAGAGAAGCCTGATGCAGGGTTCAATCCCAGCAAGCTGGAATCAGGCCCTGAGCCGAAGGCAAACGCTTAACGCCTGTGCCACCCAGGCGCCCCTGGGCGTGGAGCCTACTTAAGATTAAAATATTCATCAATTCCTAGAGAATACTTTACTCTCTCTTCTCCTTCTTCCTCTTCCCCTCCCATCCCTCACCCCCGTGCATGTGTCTCTCTTTCTCTCTCAGGAAGGAAGGACGGAAGGAAGGGAAAGGAAAGGAAAGGAAAGGAAAGGAAAGGAAAGGAAAGGAAAGGAAAGGAAAGGAAAGGAAAGGAAAGGAGGAAGGAAGGAAGGAAGGAAGGAAAGAAAGAAAGAAAGAAAGAAAGAAAGAAAGAAAGAAAGAAAGAAAGAAAGAAAGAAAGAAAGAGAAAGAAAGGCCATGTTTAAGTATTAAAAGGCAGGGTGCAAGTTGGGAACAAGTTAAAAGCCTGCACTTGAAAGAGAAATAAATGGTGAGATAGGGCATGATTGAATACATTTCTATGGGTTTATTTGCTTGAAAACCTGCACCTACTCTGACAGCTGTAATATAAATAGAGTTGGAGTGAAAAAAATGATTTAATGGGGCATACACAGACTACTTTCTATTCTCATCAATAACTTCGATACTTCAAAAAAAATGTTTCCCTTCTGCTCTTTTGTCAGTCTTTTCTCTTAATTAAAAACACTGTGAGCTTTCCCTTATATAATCAAAGCGTCTCTCCTCTCCCACTTCTTTTAATGCAGATGTCACTCAGAAGGTAGACATATAAATATAAATCTACTTTCTGCTGATAGGTTTCCTTCTTGTCACATACATTGTAGTAATTACTTTTTAGGTATTTTCTTTTCTTTGGAATTTTTCCATTTAAAATGTGAAGTGCTAAGCTAGGAAATGGTAAGAACAAATAGTATAAGAGAAAGTTTTTACTCTTTTGGATGCAGATGGTAACCAATATTGAGCTTTGCGTCTCAAAATCTACAAATACCTTTCTGCCCCAAGCCATGCCTATGGTTCTACAAGCAACCAGGATAGGAAGAACAAGTTTGTAAGAGAGGAAATAATATCTTTTTCCTCTACCCCTCTAAATTCTTGACTGGCACCCTTGTAACAAAAGACAGATTAACAAGAGAAAAGCATATAATTTATTGACTTTAAGTCTTACGTGACACAGAAGACTTCATAAGGAAATGCAGACTCAGAAATGGTTAAACCTGAGCGCTTTTATGCTAGGTTTGATGAAGCGTAGAAAATTGTGGAAAGATGTGAAAGGATAAAGGTGAGCTAGGGTTATAGCAAACTGGGGGAGGATTAGCAAGGTCTGTTCATTTAGATACCTTCTCACTGTCTCTTTGTGTTTGGACATAAGGACGCTTGCTCCATTCCTCTGGGTATAGGAAGGGTACATCTCACAAGAGGGTGTTTTTACTTGCTTCAGGGGAAGATCAACAAGTCCTTCTTTCACACACCATTTCTCAAATTCCTATAGCTTGAGCTATACCTTAAGCCAAGGTACCATATTTTGGAATAGCATGTTCTGAACCACACTGAGTCCCATGAAGCTATTTCTGAATTAAAAATAAAACTAAACAGCACAAATAACATACAGTAAAGTCTTAAAACAGACTGCTCAGGCACAGGGCTGGTGGGATGACCTAAAGAGGGAAATTCTGACCAGACAGGGCTGGATTTACTATGCGTAATCTCATACCCTCCTGTTTTATGTTTGCAAGGATTTAGATGGGGCAGGGAGAGAACCAACCAAGATGAAAGAGGTAAAACTTTGTGATCAAGGTTTCTATTTGCTACTGTGAGAAACCAGCTATTCTGGGACACAAGTCTGGATAAGCTGCATAGGAGAGGTTTTACTGCCCTTTCTGCATCTGGCTTGGCCACCTCAGGGGGGACTGCCTGGAACATTCAGCTCCAAAATAGTTTTGTCTCTCTGTGGTTATAAGACTGTGAGTTGCTCAGGTGGTTAATAGCTCCACAAAGAAACAAGGAGGCCCCTGTCTATACCAGTGTTCTCATAACTATTTATCTCAAATGATTTCCCCCTCTCTACCTTGTTGCCTTACTAAAGGCAAGAAAATTCTGGAATGAAGGGCCCAGGAGCTCTCAATGAGAAATGCACTTTGTCTCTGAGAGAAGGCTCAGAGTAAGATTCTTAAAAGGCACTCAGTAAGAAAGCAGGCATGATCTCATGTAAAAGAGCCCATTGAAATCCTGCCCATTCCTTTCCACCATTAGGACACAAGTGGCATGTTTATTTACAAGCAACACTCTTATTTCTAGGATATCAACAAAAAGAAATCCAACACAGACCTTCTCTTTCTCAAAACATCTTGGAATTTTATCTCCTGTTCTTTGATGATATTCTTTCTGGTAAACCAAGATATTGTGACCATGGATGTTACTGAGTTTCTGGTTAACTGTCTGATTTTTATATGTTTCTGGAGACTCTACCTTTTTGAAAATTATTTGGTTTGGAGGAATATCAGGAATATAAAATATTGGGTCAGAGCAAACATGTTTCCCTCTCATCGTTCCAAATAAAATGTGACCTAAGTACCTGCTGAGTTCACAATAATCAAATTTATAACTGAAAGAATGGATATTTTTCTGATTTTCCCTGAGGAGCTGGTTTGTAGCCTGGTTAGATAAGAGTAGAAAAGTGAATGATCTAATATCAACTGTGGCCTAGGGTCATTTGCTATTATAAACCACCCTTATTAGAAAAAAAGTCAAAGTACAGTAAATTTTTAAAAAATTCTTGGGAAATTTTATAGGTATCCTCAGAACCTCAAAATATTTCTATCCTATATCCTCTAAAAGTACTCCTTGTTTTTTTCATCGCCAATAATTAGGTTAAGGACTAGGCAGAATATATAAGGCCGAAGTAGATTTTGGCTTCAAGATATTAAGTAATAGTGCTTACTGTTAAAAAATATCTTAAGTAGGGGCGCCTGGGTGGCTCAGTCGTTAAGCGTCTGCCTTCGGCTCAGGGCATGATCCCGGTGTTGTGGGATCGAGTCCCACATTAGGCTCCTCCACTGGGAGCCTGCTTCTTCCTCTCCCACTCCCCCTGCTTGTGTTCCCTCTCTCGCTGGCTGTCTCTCTCTCTAATAAATAAATAAAATCTTTAAAAATATATATCTAAAGTAGATTTCTAATAAGGACAGAATGAGAAAAGATTTTAATCTTAGTTTATTGTTATACACTTAAATATGTTCAACAATTTTTATAATATGTATGTTGTTGAAAATATGTTTGTATGTTCAATATGGTAACCCTTAGCTACTGCATTAACTAAACTCTCAAATCTCCATAGCCTAAGATTATTGAGGTTTATTTCTTGCTTATTTAAAGGCAAAGGAAGAAATATGCTCTATTTAGTGATTCAGGAGCTCAAATTGATGCAGACTCTGCAGTTTTGAATACACCTCCCACAAGATCACCTTGTGCATTGATATCCAATCAGCACGCAAAGAATAATAGAGTCTGAAGGACAGAATGGGAGATTTTTACAGACCAGACTTGGTAGCCATGTACGCCACCTCCATGCACATTCTATTGGCCATAACTCAGTCACCTGACCCTCCCAATAGAGGTAGGCTGGGAAATAGTCTAAGAAGACAAGAAAGAACAGGAAAACAGCTTTGGTAAATGGCTAGCCAGTGTCTTTTGAATTCCCTAATTCCATTAATGCCCTATAATTACATTATCATTTCAATGTGTCTTCCTTTAAAAATATTTGGTCCCCAGATATATTTTTTAAGCTCATGTGAAAAGCAAAAGAACATCTTTCTAAATTTATGTATAGTTATAGATTAGTGACTTTCTTGTAAACCATTCTAATACAAAAAAGGAATATTATCTACAATAAGAAGGTATGGTCACCAATGAGATAGGGATTTATTATAAGCACTGGTTTAGAAGAGAGAGCTCTCGAGGGACTAAACCTATAACAAGGATGGCACCTAAGCACATGCCCTGGAATTGCTTGTACTTGTTCAGTGTGACCCTCCCTCAGCAGACAAGAGTGTTGCTTAAGGCTCACACCTACAACTTCTCCAAAGCCTTGTCCTTCGGTAATCAGAACCACTTCTCTGGGAGTTTGCTTCGGGCTACGCAGTCAGGTGTACATTCAATGAAAGACTGGTTGGGGTTACAAAGTCTAGCTTCCTTACCTAAAGCTGGGACAGAATCTGCATTGCAGAGTAAGCTCTAGCTCCTTGAGGGATATGTGGAGGCTGAAATCACCTGATACCAGGGACTTGTACTGCTGCTTCCTCTATCCTGTCCAGCTCCACTCACTCATACAGGTTTTGTCTAATAGCACTCTTAGCAAACCTCTTTCATGTACACAAATCTTCACTCCAATCTCTCTTTTTAGGGAAACTGACTCAGTACAGAAGATAAGTCATTAAAAGTATGTTTTTAAGTCCCTGGCATCTCTAGACATATTTAGCACAGGTAGTAAAGCTGCAAAGTCTCTGCACTGACATTCTGGAAAATATGTCTGCGTCACCGCTTTACAAATTAGGTTTTTCTTGTTTTGCAACTATGCTGAGAGCCTTTGGTTTCCTTTATACTCCTCAGGAACACACATGAAAAAGCTGTGAATAAATATAAATTTAAAGAATAAAATTAAAGAATCAAAATCCAAGGAAGAAAGTTGACCTCAGCAACCTGATGAACAGAAAAGATGGAAGGCAAGAAAATTGATTATCAGCAGGAACTATTTCAAGTTAGCCCTGAATCAGTAAGTGCATATATAACTGGAGCCAGGTATATTTAATGTTCTAAAACAAATGGGGCATACAATGAATGATTCTGACCTACATAAGGCTAGCCTACTTTAACAGAATTTTTTGTAACTTGATGCAATTATTTAGAAAATCTGAATACACCTTCTAAATCCTAGCGATTATGGAAAACAAAAATATAAAAGTGTTACATTTTGCCAAATTAATAGATAGATGTTTTGCAATCAACAGAAAAATCTCAGGGACACCTGGGTGGCTCAGCCAGTTAAATGTCTGACTGTTGATTTTGGCTCAGGTCATGATCTCAGGGTCGAGAGATGGAGCCCAAGTAAGGCTCCACTCTGGGTGTGGAGCCTGCTTAAGATTCTCTCTCTCACCTCCTTCCCACCCTACCTGCATACTCTCTCTTGCTCCAAATAAATAAATAAATAAATAAATAAATAAATAAATAAAATACAAATATAAATAAATGAATCAATAAATCATACTGAGAATTTTTGATATTTTTAACTGAATCATATAAAATGCAAGGAATATAGCTGAAAGATTACTTTGAAGGAAATTTATCAAGCTAAATGTATATATTAAAAGAATAAAAACATTTAAGCTAATAAGGAATTTATTCTAAGAATGGGGAGGGGGGTGGGAATGAGCAAATAAACCCAAAGAAAATGGAGAGAAGGAAATAATAAAGATCAAAGTAGAAAATAATAAACTGGAGACACACATATAATGAAGGATCCACAAATTGATTAAGAAAGGAAATTAGACACCATAAAACAATTCCAGGAATGGGAAACGGTGCATTACGACCAATCACATTACAAATATATAAAAATATTACTATGAACAACATTATACAAGAAATGAAAAATGTATATAAATTAAAAGATAAATTCCTTAAGAAATCCAAATTATAAAAACTGACTCAAGAAGAAATAAAACACTGATGGAATCCAGAATTTACTGAATCATGGCTGGTGACTATTCTAGTCACTGAACACTTGTAGACTATGCAGAACCAGTGAAAGCTTGTTTCCTCTGGTTAAATGAAATCCTTATGAGTCTGCATTGGCAATTCAATTCTTTATGTAAACAGTTTTATGTCTTCTCAAATAGAATACTGGATTTAAGTTTCACTGAATACTGATAATAGTTTTTGTGGGGAGTGCTCTATTTGTTATATTTTGGGGGCTTTTATTTAGTGTTTTATTTTATAAAATAAAACTTTAATATTTTATGAAATGTAACATACTCAATACATTCCATAACGTTTTATTTGAATGTTATTTAATAGAATGCAGCATAAAATTATTTAGCAACTTATGTAATGTTTAGCAGCTTGCAATTGTGACAACTTTCTATCTAGCAAGTTGTGATGAATAATTCCAAAAAACCTGAAATTAAGAGTATATTATAGAAACATTTATTCATAGCTGGTGCTTCTAAAATGTAAAGTGATTTTCAAGGAAAATCAGGGACATATTTAGAAACCCACTATCACATGTATTCACTATGCAGTATCAACTGGTCTTCAGTGTTATAATATTAGTCAAGTACCATTGCCAGAGAATCATCTTTTACACAAATGACTCAATTTTCTAGGGCTGGAAGCTATTCTGGGCTTTAAAAATAATTTTAGTATTCTGAAAAACCTGCTTTTCCTCCCTCTTTTTATTTAAATGTTGTTTCATCATCTACACTCAGGAAATTGGAAAGAAAGTCTCTATGGAATAATATATGTATACATAAAGATATAAGTATAAAAATTAGGTCAATTTTAAAATTGCCCTTTTAATGAGTAGTAATTATTTCACTTTTTTGTATATGAATAATAAATGTGACCACTATCTATGGTTTGTTCAATATAAATTTATTTTTTTATCTGTTTCTTGAGGGACGAGTTAAATTGCAATAGTATATAACACTTCAAATACAATCCTGCACATCGTTCACATCAAAATTCCATCATCAACAACAATCATGTAACATAACTAAACATATACAAAGTTTGTTTATCACATTTATTTTTTTTTTTTTTCTGAAAACCACAAACTTGACATTTTGGAAGATTCCACTGCTATTCTCCTCCCCCTTCAGAAACTACCTATCTAGGAAGAAACTCCAATTCCTCAATATAGAATCATACAGTGCTAAGCATAAAAATGTCAAGTAAAGGGAGGGACTCGACAATTTAAAAAGAAATACAACCATATTTTTAAAAATTCTTAAAAGTGATTGAGAACGTCAGTACCATGCAGGGGGGAAAAGCCCCCCTCATTCACTTGCTTCTGTTTACATAAATTGGCCTAAGGCTTTTGGAGGAAAAAATAGCAAAATGTTGGAAATTTAATATGTGCATTGTCTTTGTCCCCAAAACTTCATTATTTAGAAATCATAGAAATAGTCCCACGTTGCACAATAATGCAAGAGTGTTCACTGTCATATTGCTTGTAGTAGCCGAACTATAGAGATCACTTAAAAGGTTATTAACAGGAAAATGGCATTTGATCGTATTATCATGAAATATTATGTGACCATTCAATATGAAAAGGTAAATATCTTTGTATAGGAATGAAAACATGGCTTAATTACATTGTTAGGCTTAAAAACTCTATATTTTATAATCATACATATTGGAAAAAGGGAAGTGTTCACGCACTAGAAGGATAAAGAGAATACAAAATTATAAGAAGAGAATACAAACAAAGAGAAGGGTATCAAGTTTTCAGTTTAAATGTTGTCTCTACCTTTGAAGAAATTGATTCTAATAAAACAGCTCTTATTTTTAACTCTTTGCTCTCTAATGAGTCATTTTGGAATAGTAGTATGCCCTGGTGAACGGCCTGCCTCACCATTTCCTGTAAAGTGTATTACAGATTAATTTCATGGCATTCTGCAAACTGCTGCCACCTGCATTCATGATCGCTCTCATCAGAGTCAAGGTGTCTCACCGATCTTCTGACAGGTCTCCTACAGCTTACCACCACTCTAATTGACCTGGTAGGGGGCACCTGGGTGGCTCAGTCGGCTATGTATCTGTTTTCAGCTCAGGCCATGATCCCAGGGTCCTGGGATGGAGCCCCAGTCGGGCTCTTTGCTCTGTGGGGAGCCTGCTTCTCCCTCTCCCTCTGCCCACCACTCCCCTGTTTGTGCTCTCCCTCTGTCAAATAAATAAATACTTTCAAAAAAAAATAATTGACCTATTAGTATAAACTGAGGAGTTGAGATAAAATCTACATTAGACAAGTAAGTTTAACAAAATAAATTTGTCATCCTTTTAAAATGAAAAAATATGGCACACAGTATAGATCACATGCTCAATCTAAAGCATCTAAACAAAAAATTATTAATCTCAACTTGACAGTCATTACCATTTATGGCCTTAGGGACTGTTTAATTCAAATAAGGTCCAAAGTCATTTCTCCTCATTAGCTGGTTGTAACACCTAAAAATGTGCACCTCCCCAAGTTTCTTTCTTACCACGCAAGAATATCTGTACTCGATATTTCATACAATGGAAAGTTGAAGGGACTGGAATGAGACGTTTAGGCAGATATCTCTTATTTTTATAGAACACAGATATCTTAAGTCCCCCAATTTCAAACATGAACAATACAATTTCTAATCTCGCCTATTCACAGGTGCCTCTTTTGACAGTTTTCAACTCTCTTGAATATCCGAACCCTCAATCATGTAAAATAATTCGGTGTTCCTTAAATCACTCATTATAATCAAGATGAAATGCATGATTAGTCATTGTTATAATGAAAGGGGAAGATGTAAGTAAATATTTATAAATGATAGTCTAGATGTGATCACTCTGATGAAATTCGCTTTTCCACAAAAGGTGATGAAATAATCACCTCAGTGTTGACAACCTTTTTTTTTTGGATGTGACACAATTAAAAGTAAATATTAAACTATCAAGATTGCAATTTATCTTATGAGCTTAAACTGTTGCCCAAAGCACAAAAATGTCTCCATATAGAAACCTTCATTTTAGGGTGCAACATGTTTAAAACACAAATAAACAAATACCTTTAATCTGTATGATGTTATTTAATCCTCAAACAAATCCCTTACAGTACCTTCTGTAATTTTCATACTGGAGATGAGGAGCCTGAAGTTCAGATAGAACAGGGATCTTACACGTGTTCTAGAGCACAGATTAATAGAGTACGGCCTTGGGGACTAGATAGTCTAGATTCAAGTCTTTCTCTACTTCCTGTTTATTGGGTGACTTCATTCAAGCGACTGAACTCTCTGTGTCTCAGTTTCGTCATCTATAAAATGGGGTGATGGATGCGACAGTACCTTTCCCAAAGCCTTATTATGACAACTAAGTGAGTTTAAATGTTCCTGGAACAGTTCTTGGCACACAGAAAGTATGATATAAGTATTGGATATTATTACTATAAAAGTGGTAACTGATGAAGTCTAGACTGGAACTGAAGTCTTCTGATGTCAAGTTCGGAGCAAGACAAACCCGGATTCTGATTCTTACTGCACCGTGCAAAGGTTGTGTGAATTTTTGAGTGAGCATTTTTCTTCATCAATTGAATGGGAATAAAAAATACACACAGACATAACAAACTACTTATGAGGTTAAATTTGTCATTATAATAAAGAAACTACACAATGTCCTCCAGAAGCCTGATGTATGCCAGTAGTATGGATTATTCCACTTTCAAGTCCTGAGCAAGTACTTTCACGTCTCTGTTTACATTTGATATGCTGAATAGCAATTTTTATGGAAAGCTTAATGTACACACACAGTGCTCTGTTTACGGACTCCCTGACTTCTTAAATTCAATCCGTAAGGCATCATCCTTATTCTACAGAAGAGGAAACCAAGCCAGAGTAATGTTAGACAACGTATGCAGGATCATAAAACTAAGTGATGGGATGAGAGTGAGAATCTGAACAGTTTGATACCAGACACTGTGCATTCTGCTGCCTCTGAGCATTTCCATATTTAGACGTGATACATAACAAAGCAGTTCTTAATGTGATTACTTTTTTAAAAAGAACACATCAAACTGCTATCTATTCTGGTAACCTAGGAGTCAAGGAAGCCTAAAAATGCTTCCTCTACCAAATATCTGGAAATACTGGAATAAATACAACATTCTCCCAAATTAAGCAATATGCCCGGAGGCCGAAAATGACAAGGCATGGAAAGAAGATTTGAATCAGTGATTAGGAGTATGCCAGTCTCCAGGGCTGAGAGACTCGTGACTTAAAGGGTGAGCTGTAAACAGGAGACAGGGCTTTGGACCCAAGCGAGGTGGAGAGTTGATATGCCCCACAAAAGACTGAATCTATAAAATATGGGCTAAGGATCTGTTTACTGGCCAGCAAAGGGAACAGGCTAGAAATACATCTCTCCTGGCCAGGGTTCTAAGTAGGAAAAAAAGTCTCTGAGAATTCATGATCTCTAGTTTGTTGTGCAGATTTATACTCTGTGTGGTCCAGGAAATCCTAAACAAAGGAATGGTTCAAGCAGTCCAGATTTTAGCATGGCAAGGCCCTTAGCTGAGGTAAACACAAATCATTTCTTAAGGAGTTCCCCCACAACATAGGGCTCATACTATTTCCATGGATTAAAATCAGTTGAATGTAAGCTCGCAAATCACATTTATAAAATAAATGTGCAGTGAACATTGTCAATGAGAGCTGGTAAAAACAACACATATCAGTCCCGCAAGGATTTTGTACATTTAAATTGTAAGATGTGGAATACAAAATAGCATATCAAAGAGACAGATAGGATTTTTAAAATGCAAATTAATTAATTAAAATGATGAAGTAAATGCTTCAATTATTAATAAGAGAAAAAAGAACATGGCTGAGGAACATGATACAATTTTAAAAGTCTAGGCAGATTTGAAAGGAAATTCAATAGTACTTCAGGAAATGAATGCAATCGTTAAAATAAAATATAAATCCAAGGACAGGTTAAACAGCATACTTGACACTACTGAAGATGGAATTAATGACGTGGAAATATGGATCTGAAAGCATAACCCCAAATGTAAAAGATGGAAAATATAAAGAGTATGCAATGTGAGAGAGTGGACGGTCTTATAGAGGTCTGTGTGCCTTCCAATAGTCTGACTCAGGGTGCATATGGAAACAGACTTCCTTTTTTTTTTTTTTTTTTAAGATTTTATTTATTTATTTGACAGAGAGAGACAATGAGAGAAGGAACACAAGCAGGGGGAGTGGGAGAGGGAGAAGCAGGCTTCCCGCCGAGCAGGGAGCCTGATGCCGGGCTTGATCCCAGGACCCTGGGATCATGACCTGAACCAAAGGCAGACGCTTAACGGCTGAGCCACCCAGGCGCCCCTATGGAGGCAGACCTTAACAACAGGAAACAAAAGATAGGAAAAAATATTTTTAAGATGCTGTGAAAAAGTCAAAATTAAACCCAAACTATTATTGAGAAATACAATTTAAATTAAGATACTCACTGAGATGCCAAGGTAAAATAAAGACACTTTCAGCCAAAGAAAACTGATTTTATCACTGATAGACTCTCACAAAAGGACTTTCTGAAGGATGTCCTTCAGGAATAAAGAAAATGTGAAAATGAGCCTGCCGAAACGTTTAACATACAACACAGTAATATAAAGAAATGGGGAAAATGTGTAGTAAATGTAATCAAAGACTAATTGAATCAAACAACAATAACAGTAACAGCAACATCTGTTTGGGTAATTAAAGCTAGAAAGAACTGTGACCCTGCACAACAGTAATAGTACGATAGATTGAAGGGAAAGCTAGAAGACATGTTTAAAATTTTATATTATTTAGAAAGAAAGTAAAGACTGATTTAGTGTCAACTTCATGAACATGGAACATTTTTAAAGTAACCATGAGAATATATATATATATATATGTATATGTATATATATATATATATACACACACACACACACACAATATTGAACATACAAACAGTTATATTAAAGAAAATTTAAGTAATATAAAAGAGGACCAAAAAGAAGAGGGGGGAACAGGTCTTACAGAAGACACAATAACAAGTGTTTGAAATAAATTCAAATATCAGTAATCACAATAAATGTGAATAGAATAAGAATGTTTAGAGACCAAAGATTGAATGCAAAAGAAATCAACTTTCATATTGTTTTATAAAATTTACTTTAAAAAAATAAAAACAAAAAACACAGTCCTTTTACACACAGTTAAAAAAAAAAAGGAAAAAATACGTAATAAAATAATACCCCCAAAATGCTGCTGTTGATATACTACTATGAGGCTGAAAAATATTATTTCTTTAAGACACAAAACATTGTTAGGAACCGAAAGAGTCACTACTTAAGGATCAAAGGTTCATTTTATCAGAAGTATTGTACCTTTCTTGACCTAAAAGTACATATTAACATGGCGTTGTAAAGCAAATATTCTTCATCAGAGATTGTAACTTGCTCACTAATTGATAGATGAAACTAACACAAACATATGGAAACTATTTGAACAATACGATTTATCAGCTTGATTTCTCTACTTCCAAAGTTAGAGAATGAATGCTTCCCAAGCTTTCATTAATAAATAAACAAAATGTTACATTTTAAGGCATAAAGACAGTCTCAAAAATATTTTAATAATTGTTTCATATAAATTACAACCCAATGAGTTTGAAAGAAATTTCAAAAAATTAGAGTAATAAGAAAAAAAATACACCTAAAAGTAAAACTAACAAACCACTTCAGAATAACTCACTGACAAAAATAAATGAATAAACATTTTAAAAATTATAGCATAAGTTGAAAAATACAAAGAACTGAATGATAAAGAAAATACTACAAATCAAAGTGTAATGAATACAGCCACAGGAGTTAAGGAAAACTTTGTTTTCTTAAAGTTTTTTTATGTTAAAAGAGAACTCCAACAATAAAAATAATAAGCTAAGCTTTTAATATAAAACATTAGATAACATACAGCAAAATTGAAATATGAGCAGAAATAAAAGGTAAACAAGAAGACAATTCAAAAACTATTAAGTTGTTTTCATTAAGTCAACTAGTCAAATAAAATAGACCTAAACTTCTGATCAGCATACAAAACATGACAAATACAGTTACGGCATAGGTGAAAGAGAATTTTGTAACTACTTTTATGCCAAAACAGATGAAATGGAAAGTTCATAAGAAAAATTAAATTAGCAAAACTGACACACACAATAAAGGAAAATCTGAATATAACTTTTTAAGAAATTAAATCAGGAGATGATAATCTATACATTCCCCCTCATCTACCCCTGAAAAAAAAACAAAACACAAACTTAAGAATATATAGGATTTCAGACAAACTCACTAAACATTCAATGAATGTCATCCGCATACAAGCTCTTTCACAAAATAGAATACTACTGTCCCTTTTTTTAAATGAAGCTAATATAACCTCCGTGAAAAATTCAGAAAAAAAACATAAGAAAGGTAAATTGATATTCAGTATTAATACAGTACAAAAATCCTAAATAAAATACCAGCAACCTGAGTCCTTCAACATATAAAAATAGAATAGATCATGAGCAAGTTGATTTTTACCACTAATGCTAGGATAACTTAACAATTAAACATAGATTAATATCATTTATCACACCAACATATTAAAAGATAAAAACACGACCAGTTCAATAACCATGGGGACATAATTTTATAAAGGACACACCCATTCATAAAATAAATATCATTATCACATTAGTAACTTATTTCATACATGATAAAATGTGTTGGTGACGGAGACAGTATGCTCATCAAATGTTTCATTTTCCCCTATATTTCCCATATCCTTTGCCGTAAGGCAGAGCCATATGACTACTTCCGCCCAAAGAATTGTGAATGGTCTATGGGCAATTCTCCATTTTTCTTTCCCTGTCTTGACTGTAAATGTGCCATAGTTCAACTTCAATCCTGAAAGAGCTATTTGGACCCAAGGTAGAATTTGTGTCAAGCCAGAAACAAGATGTTGATGTGTTAACTCACTGACATTTTGGAGTTATTTATTAGTGTACCACAGCCTACCCTATACCATCAGTAACACAGACGAAAGACTTATAACCAGAACTTATAATGAAGTGCTTTACAACTTAATAGAAAAACTATAAACTACCTAATAGAAAAAATAGGCAAAAGACATAAACAGACATCACAGAAGGTGAAACTGAAAAAACTGAGTATGAAATGAACATAAAAGAAAATCCTCAACCTCACTATAAAATGGAAACATGCCAAACAAAACCATAATGGTTTTTAATCTCATACCTACATATTGGCAAAACTTTAAATGTCTGATAATGTCAACTGTTGGCCAGAGAGTGGGGAACCAGGAACTCCTATGTGGCTGGTGGGTGTGGATTAAGACAACCACATTACAAACCATCTGGCAATATTTTGTAATGTTGAAAGTGCTCCTAATTTCCACATATGTTCAAATGGTAGGACCCTCTATAAGCCCTTCCCTGCTTCCCGAACAGTCTGAAGTAAATCTCTTACATTTGTGCTAAACTATAGAAACTTTCATTAGAGTTAAAGCAGACATTAGTTACCACAGGCTTCCCAGAATCCAAACAGACTCTCCCTCTTGGGGAAACGCAAGAAGTCAACCTGGGAAGGTTTTGTTATTTGTAAACAGCAGTCTTGCTTTCTCACGAACTTACTTGAGGCTAAGGCAATTATCTTTTCATAGCTGTGTGCTCAACATCCAGCGGAAGACCTGACTCACAGTAAGCTTGCAAACATGACCATTTAGTTTAAAATTGTTGAGCAGTTCCTGGGCACAAATTAGATTTTATGCGATGTGGTTCATTAAGACATTACTTGTAATATCAGCATAGAAAATTAATAGTCATCACTCTAATAGTCTGTATAGTGGTTATTCCTTAGTAAGGAAGTTGTTCAAAAATAAATGTATTCAATGTGCAAGATTTGGTCTATTTTATAGAACTTTCTCTTTCTTCTTAATTTATATGTTATTTTCAAGGTACTATTTTTCTCTACTGGGAACAAATTATTTTTGAACTCGAAGAACTCAAAGAAACTGTCAGGATGTGGTACTTCGGATGTGATAAAAACTCATTTAATTTAGAAATGGAACTAAGAAAAAAATGCCACAACTTACATATATGTGAAATGCTTTTCCACTTTACAGACATATATGGCCTTTCCCTGTCACAAGCTTCCTGTGTTCAAATGTCCATGAAACATGTGATAACTCCCTGAATTGGAGATCACAGGGATCTTGTAGAGCAGGGAAACTTCGCTTTATTTATTTATTTAGTTAGTTAGTTAGTTAGTTAGTTAGTGTTCTTACTGAGTGTTCCATGGCATATTCTGGCAGATCAATGTATTTTCAGTTTTGTTTTATACAGCCAGGCAGGTACAGTGGTGACTGAAGGTTCATCTGGGTTTTTAATTGACTGTGCTCCTAGAGATGCACCAGAACAGGTCAAAATTACTTGCTTTTAATTTCCTTTGGGGGCAACTTGCCGGCATGGGCAATGCTGAATTGCCATCTTGCCTCTTTCTCTTCTTTTTGAGTTCGTCCCTTTGAGCAACACTGCAATAGCTGCTGGCTATGCAATTAGGCATCTCTGTCTGCCTCCCCTTCAATCTTTTCCTCCTTATTAAGCGAGTAGGAAAATGTTAAGCCCCTAGGCATTTGCATCTATTAATAGGAAGAGAAGATTAACTGTCACTGTTGCATAGATTCATGATTAGTAGACTGCTGGCGGAGTTCTCTTTTATTTCCTCCTTTTTAGTAACAAGAAAGCCATAGGCATCATTGCAACATCATAAAGTGGCTCTGCAGTAGGACCTCTAATCTGGTCTCTGCTGGGGGATTATTGGTGCTCCACCTTGAATGGTCCATCCACAGGATTAGAACAAAGGAAATGATTAGACTTAGCCCAAGATTCTCATTTCACAGAAAAGAAGTAGAGGTCAAGTGACCTGTCAGAGGGCAGGCAGGTAATTAATGACAAAGAGGAAACAAATACAGTATCTAGATCCCTTGCTACTTTGAACCCATCATCCTGAACTTGTTATATGGCTTATTATTTCAGCACTGGGATTTAACATTTTCCATAAACCAAATATTTAGAAAATCATTCTTTCTGACATAATAAAAATTTATGAACAGAATTGCCTGAATAGAATTACTGCAAAAGCGTTAGCTGTAAAGTCTGATATGAGGAATTCCAAAAGATGTTTTACTTAATTACAAAATGCTATTTTGGAACCATCTGATGATTCTCAATTTACATCACTCATTTGGGTCTAGCTTTTTCTTCTTGCAGAAAGACAATTTAAAACACAATTATGTAAATTAAAAATTAGCAAACACAGAGGGGTAGTGTGTCACATAATGAAGCGATTCTCCAAGTGTGATGACTGGCCCAGTCACCTGGGAACTCATCAGAAATTGTCAACCTGAACATAAAGAGCCAAAATGGGAGGCAAAGGAGTGTTTATTTGGGATTTAAGAATTACAACTGGGGGAGCAAAGATTCAGGTAGAAACTCAAATAGTCTCTCACTGGTGAGATGAAAGCAAAGAGGTTTTATATGGAAAAGGAAGAGAGATAATTACATTAGTTGAAAAGAAAAAAAACATTCTAAGAGTGTCAACCAATTAAGCTAATCTGGGTTCTACATTGATTGACTACTGATTCTACCATCAGAAAATCCTCAAGTGTCAGTCTTGCATTTAGGATGTCTGTTCTGCTGACTTCCCATGCAGTTCCTTAACACCATTGCCATTTGGCCCAGTCCAAACGTTTGGGCCCAATTTAAACAGAGACAAATATGGCAGGTTCCTGCTGTGGTTGCTCCAACTCCATTTAAAAATGGCTCCCGTCATGTCAGTTTTTCACAAAATGCAAATTCTCAGGACACACTGCAGACCTGCTGCATCAGAAATTCTTGGAAAGGCATTTTAACAAGCACTCCACATGATTTTGATACATGTTGAAGTTGGAAGAACCCTGGCTGGGTCATTCAGAGCACTGTCTCTGAAGTCAGTCACTAGGTTTGAATCCCAGCCTGCCACTTAGGTATGTGAACAGAGATAAGTCTCTGTGCATCAGTTTCTCCTATAAACTGAGGAAGCCTACATGAATACTACTTATTTCACAATGTTGTTATGAAGATACATATGAAATAGGTGTCTAGCACCTTATAAACATTATGTACGTTACATACTCGTATTAACATGTCATCACACTACAACTCATCTACCAGGTGAACGGACTGGAATTTAGCATAAAAAAATGGCCCTGAAGAACAAGACTATTAGAAATAACAACAACAACAACAACAACAACAACAAAGATTTTAAAAGGTTCTATAGGGAAAACAAGCCTGAACTGAAGGCCTCACTGGGCTAACTGAGAATTTAAGCTGCTTAAGGACCTACAGGTCTCTACATAGAGTTAAGACATATTTGTCATAAAAATGCAATACAAAGCAAGTTCATTGCTTCATGTTTCATCATGACTTTCTTTCCCCCCCATCATGAGCTTTCTAAAGAAATTCCTACCTTCTCTAAATAACAGGGCTTTATTTTCCACAAAAAATGCTCCATTGGTCCCAAGGTTCTTTGAGAAAACTAATATGTTTTACCTATTCCTGGCCTATGACCACTTCATAGGAATTTGTAAAGAAAAAGGTATTGAGACATCCTTTGACTACAAAACAAAAGAATGAAGCCTGTCATCCTTTACTCTTTCCTCCTCTTTGGCCACTGCTCTTCAAACTGGGCTATGCATCCATATCACCCGGGACCTTGTTCATACACAGATATTGACTCCCTGGGCCTCCAGTGGGGCCTGGGATTCTACTTTTCTAACTAGCTTCTGAGAGATGCCAGTACTGCTGGCCCAGCTTCCACACGTTATGTAGCAAGGACTTCTGTTACACCTGATTATTAACAAATCTTGGGCCCAAGAACTTTCAGTAGATCCCTTGCCGAACATTCATTTACTGGCCATCAATGATTTCATGGGATCTCTGTTCTATCCTGGGAATATAAAGATTAAAAAACACAGGTTCTATCTCTGAGAAGCTCAGATACAACAAAACAATTTTAAAATAATAAAAAGGACAATGATATAGGTATATGCATGAGGTGTTACTAAACCATCAAGAAAAGGTTTAGGAATTAGTTGTAGAAGTTACACATTAGCTGAGTTTTATTGGATGGATGAGTAGTTTGAAAATAAAGCCAGGTGACAATAGGGAAACTCATGAAAGAAAAGTGATCAGCAGAAAAAGGGCAAAAAGACAGTGGTCAGCTGCCAAATGTTTGACAGTGGACTCTGGGAAGGATATGTGCATACTTTGCTCTTTCCAGCAGCTAGGAGCAGACATTCAGCACATCCTCTAATAGATGTATGCAGCAGTGTGGAAAGGTGAGCAGGGAACTATAAGTAGTTTGTTGTTACCAGAACATTTGCCCACTATTTTTCAAGATTTTCCATAATTTAACATTTTAGATCTAACAATCTATGGAGCCTTGGGCTAGTCACAAAACCAACTTCCTTAGATTTCAATTTACTCTTAAAGAAATCAAGGGGTGGAATCAGGCCAACTCTAAAGGGCACTACATCTCAACTCTTACAGGTGTCGTTGAATTTTAGTCATTATTTACTATCATCCACCCTCATATGCTCCATATTCTATTGGTTAGATTTTCTAAACCCTCCCCTCAAAAAGCCTTGTGATTTTCCTTTCCCACAATCATCTTAAAATAGTAGAGATAACTACTCTTCAGCCAAGCTTACTGTTTATAATATATAGTCAAAATTGTGATTTAAGTCCATTTTCATTAGAGCAACCATTACTACCAAAGCCGGAATTGTAGTCCTTTGGCTGGCTCAACTCAAGATACAGAGAGAGTAGGGTCAGTTAGCATGACAATGGTAGTTTCTCCAGGTCTGGGGCCAGCAGATATTTTTCCATCACTTTTAAGTGGGATATTTGGAAAAGATATTTAACAGCTTTATACCTCTGATTCCTCATTTGGAAAAGTAGAGATAATAATTAGACTTGACCTCTCAGAGTTTTTGAGAAGATTAAGTTGAATGTGATAAAAGTTCAGTTTAAGTGGAAGAAATATATCGAGTTCTCAGTAAATATTAATGAGATGGCTACTTTTATGTATCAATTTGGCTAGGCCATTGGAAGCCCAGATATTTGATTAAACACTATTGCAGGTATGTCTATGAGTATGTTTCTGAATGAGATTAACATTTGAGTAGACCGAGTAAAGCAGGTTGCTCTCCCCAGTGTGGATAGGTCTCATTCAACCGTTGGAAGCCTGAATAAAATAAAAAATTGAGTAAGGGAGAATTTGCTCTCCACCTGACTGTCTTCAAGCTGGGACACTGGTTTTCTTTGGTCCTCAGACTCGGACTCGGACTAGGATTTACATTATTTGGTTTGCCTGGTTCACATGCCTTTGGATTCCAATTGGAAATACACCATCAGCTTTCCTGGGTCTCCAGCTTGCCAACTGCAGATTTTGGGACTTCTCAGCCTCCATAATCACATGAGCCAATTTCTTATAAAAATGTGTGTGTGTATTTAACATCCTGTGGCTTCTGTTTGTCTGGAGAACCTTGACTAATACAATTAACTATTACTGTTATCAGAAAGACTGCCCAGAGGGACCGAGATTCAAAATCATCTAATCACAAAGTTAGTGGTCAGAGTGAAGGTTGTGGAAGGTCAGATCAGAATCCTAGAAGTCCTTGTCGCTGCAATTAAGGCTTCTCATTTTCCACAGTCTTTTATGCCAAATTAAGCCCATATTTGGAATGGATAAATCTAAAGTTTCAAGGATTCAAGATTTATTTATTATTTTAGATCATAAATTATATTTAGAATACTTTGGTGTCTGTGTTGATTATTCAACCCATGTCTCTGCTGTACTGAGAGTGAGGCCTTTGAGGGCTAAGGGGGTAGGAAAAAGAATTTTCCCTGAAACTCCTGAAGGTCATGTGAAGTCTGACCAGACTGATGGAGAATTTCTGTATGCAGAATCATCTACCTTTTTCTCAAGCTTCTCATATTTGAAGCTATTTGTCTCATGTTACATACTGAAGCCTAAATAGAAGATGAGCCCCTGATAATGACTTGAGCATTCCTTTTCCCTTACTGAAAATAGCTTTCTTCCTCGGAGAAAATAGTTCTCATGTCCTTCAAGGTCCAGCTTCTCCAGAAAGCCTTCCCTAATTGTATCAAGTTTTGAAGTGACCTCTGATCCTTCTTAATTCTCAGAGGATTTTGTGGCTAGACACTCAATGGGGATTTATCATATACCTCATCGTTTTCTAATTGTTTTACAAAGTTCTAAGAACGTAAAAGACAGCAACACTCTGACATTTCTATGTAATCTGCAAACCATACTATATGCTAGTTATGTTAGTACTTTCATAAACACTTGATGGTGATAAGTGGGTTCAGCACTGAAATAAAGTCCTGTCTTTGGGACCATATCCAAAGTAAAGTCCTGTGTTTGATCCCTTTCTTAAAGGATAATTAAGATGTTGGAACCAGGTATGTGTATACTTCATCTGGGGAAAATACATTTCCGGGTGACCTGATAACTGCTTTCAAATATTGAATTACCCTCCTGGGAAACTGGGATGGATTATCATTTGTGACAGAATATTCTGTACTGTATTAGTATTATTACTTCCACTTCAGGCTAAGCCAGAAGGCATTATGGCACTTTGGTTACGCGGGCAAGTTTGGAAAGAGGAAGAAACCAGTGCATATGGGAATCAAATCTACAGGACCTGACTTGCTGTCTAACCATGCACAAGGATAGAAAGCAAATACTTCATGTGGTCAAAATCAAAAGACCAATAAATAAGAGGTTGGCTCAGAAAGAAGGCAGGACTTAATGTGGCACGTAGCAGCCTCAGTGCCTGTAGCTGAAAAACGCTAAAGGAAGGCAAGGCATAATCTGGAAGCAAGTGACAGAAATAATCATTTCATCTCAATACTTCTGGGAAATGTGCTTTAGCACTTTTAAAAAACGTTCTTGGCTTATTACAATGATATAAGAAATTTTATAATTCAAATATTGTCTTACAAAACAAGGCATGCTTTCAATAGAATACAAGTACAGGGTTTTCCAAATTGTTCTGTCCACTCTACCCAAGGGACAAACAAACAATCAGCATAAAGAGGGTAGAGAGAACCTCAGAGCATAGAACAAAGTTTATATACAATTTAAGAGCAAGCTAAGGCAGGGTCTATAGCAAAGACTTGTAAGCACAAAGCCGACCCGATATTGATACATACTATTAACACCCATACTTTGTTCATAATTCCTTAGTTTTTACCTAATTGCCTTTTTCAGTTAAGATCCTTTTCAGGATACTACCTGACATTTAGTCATCATGTCTCCTCAGATGACTTTAGGCTGTGGGAGTTTCTCAGATTTTCTGTGTTTTTGAGGACCTTGACAATTTTGAGGAATACTGACCACATATTTTGTGGAATACTCCTCAGCTGGGATTTACCTGATATTTTACTCATGATCAGTCTGAGGTTATAGGTTTTGGGAAGTGCCACTTACATCACATTATATCAAGAGTACATACTATCAACATGACAACAGAATTTTTCTAGATGTTCCTTACCAAGTTGAGCAAATTCCCTTCTATTCCTTGTTTGCTATGAGTTTTTATTATCAACAACTCTTGGGTTTCATCAATTTTTTTTTCCTGCCTCAATTGATATAATCATAGATTTTCCTCTTTACCTTGTTGATATGATAGATTACATTGGTTGATTGATTTTCAAACGTTTATCCAGCCTTGCACACCCGAGAAAAATCCCACTTGGTAATGGTATATAATTTATGTATACGTTATTGGATTTGATTTTTGGAATATTTTGAATATTTTTGAATATTCAAATTCAAAATATTTTGAAGATTTTTGCATCTATGTTCATGAGAGATATTGGTCTATAGTTTTCTAGTAATGTCTTTACTGGTTTTGGTATTAGGAGACTGCTGGTCTCACAAAATGAGTTAGGCCACATTCCCTTTCCTTCTGTTTGATGGAAGAGATTATAGAGAATTGGCATCATTTGTTCCTTAAATATATGGTAGAATTCGCCAGTAGAACAATCTGAGCCTGTCACTTTCTTTTTTGGAAAGTTATTAATTTTTGACTCAATTTCTTTGATAGGTATAAGAGCCATAAAGGAGGTGGTTGAGGGGTGAGCTCTGGATTGGTTTGTTTGCGTTTGCAAAGCACAATTGCTGACAGGTCGCTTACTATCTCTAGATATTGGCTAACCCTGGAAAGGCAGTTCCTCCAAGGTTAACCAGGTCCCAGATGTTAAAACATCAGAATACGGATAATAAAAGACATCGTTGATACGTGACACCAGAGAATTCTGCTCCAGGTCAACAAATCTCAGGCTCACGCGTAACTCACTGAATTCTCCTGTCTCTCCAGATTTCAGGGTGGCACTTTCCCTGCAACCACACTTCTCTGATGGGTCAAAGAAAAGATACTGATTTTTACTTTTTGTATTCAGCTTTTCCTTGTTGTAAGAAAGAAACTGAGGACTTTGAACCTCATTACATATCAGAACTGAAACCAGAAATCTTCAACTTGTTTTTAATTGTTTTGCAGACTTCAGTTTCATGCCAAACTGAAAATATTTGCAGTAGTTTCCAGATTCAATGCAATTTCCCTGAGAAGTTTCTTTTTATGGAAATTTTTTCTCAGCCTAGGAGTGAGATGTCAAGCAGTTCATTCATAGAGTAGTACGATGTGCTTTTATTTTGTTAAAATGTAAGATTAAAATGTACAAAAATATTATCTCATGGTTGGCTTTTTTTTTTAGGAAACTGCCAGTAAATTATTTTCCTTAAGTTAGTTATTCAAACATTACTTAAAGCAGCTAAGAAATAAATGACACAAAACTACAGTAATCTTTGTTGTCATACACTGACAAAAGAATTGGGCTAGAAATCCTAAGACTCAGGTTTGAGTTTTGATTATTACTTACAAGCTGAGTATCTTTACAAATAATTCCCTCCCAAATTCCTTAGTGTGTGCATTTGGATAATATCACTTATTTTCTAACTTACAGTGTGGTTAGGAGCATGAAAGGGCATGTGAAAACTTTAAATTTAAATTGCAAAGCACTACAGAAATGTAGGGGGGCGTCTGGGGGGCTTAGTTGGTTAAGCGTCAGACTCTTGATTTCAGCTTAGGTCATGATCTCAGGATCCTGAGATCAAGTCCTGGGTGGTGTTCTGCTCCTAGCGGGAAGTCACCTTGAGATTCCCTCCATTTCCCTCTGCTCTGACACCCACTCATGTGCTCTCTCTCTCTCTCTAAAATAAACAAAAAAATCTTTAAAAAAAAGAAATGTAGGAAATAATATCCTTACTAAGATCTCCTATACACACTCTCCCAAGTGTCAATTTTAAAGAGGACAGAGAGCTTTTAATTCTGGCTGAAAGAAACCACAGCTTCAGACCACACACATGTTAAGAATGAGTACACTGAATGGTCAAAGAGAACACTGATGGAAGGGGGACATAGGTTGTATATTCTTTAATCCCTTACCTGCAGTTTAGTGACACAGCCTAAAAGACCGAGATTAGGAAAAAAAAAAAAAAGTGAAGAATAAACAAATGAAGGGTAATAAATAAGAGTTATCAAAATAAACAAGTCCAGGGTTTCTCAGAAGAGTTAACTAGCTAGGGAGTTTAAATTGCCTCCGTGACAGAGTATACTCCCGCTAGTGGCTGGTGTAGTCATGTGGGGAATCCCAGCACATATTATCGCGTCTGTTGACCAGACCAATAGAGGGACTTAGATTCCTGGCTTGACAATATGTCTTTTTCTTTAGCAGTAAATTCAACTCAAATGACAAAGTACAGACAGAAAATGATCATAGACTATGCCCTGTGTAAGAACACTCAGCAGAGAACTGTATTGCTCCATAAACATTTGCTTACTTATATCATACAGCATAAAGGTGAGGGCAAAATTCTCCCTAAATTGTCTGTTTAACACAATTGTGTTCCTATATTTTTAACATTAAGTGTAGTGAGGTTTTTTTACCCACACTTTGTTTATATCTTTTTTTCATAGCAAATACCAACATGTCTTGCTAAAGTCCAAATGAAGTCACTCTCCTAAGAATATCTAATGTTAGGAAAGAGTGAGGAAGAATTAATATTATTAAAATGTCCGTATTATCCAAAACAATCTATACATTCAATGCAATCCCTACCAAAATCTCAATTAAATTTTTCACAGAAATAGAAGAGATGATCCTAAAATTTGTATGGAACCATAAAAGATCCCAAATAGCCAAAGCAATCCTGAGAAAGAACAAACCTAGAGGCATACACTGTCTGACTTCAAACTATATCACAAAGCTCTAGCAATCAAAACAGTATGGTATTGGCATAAAAACAGACACATAGATCAATGGAAAAAAATAGCCCAGAAATAAACCCATGCTTAAATGGTCAATTAATTTACCATAAAGGAAGTAAGAATATACAATGGGAAAGGAAAGGCTCTTCAACAAATAATATTAGGAAAATTGGACAGCCACATGTAAAAGAATGAAACTGGACCACTATCTTACACTATACACAAAAATTAACTCAAAATGTATTAAAGACTTTAATATAAAACTAGAAATCATAAAACTCCTAGAAAAAAGCACAGGCAGTAAGCTCTTTGACATTATTCCTGCAATACTTGTTTGTATCTGAGTCCAAAGGCAATGACAAAAAAATAAATAAATAAATAAACAAATGGGACTGCATCACACTAAAAATCCTCTCTACAGTGAAGGAAATCACCAACAAAATAAAAATACAACCTACCGAATGAGAAAGGAGTTTAAAATTATATATCCAATAAGGGATTAATGCCAAAATACAAAAAGAACTCATATACCCCCCCAAAAAAAACAAAATAAAACAGAAAAAACCAATCCAATTAAAAGATGGACAGAGTACCCCAGTAGACATTCTTCCAAAGAAGACACAAAGAAAGCCAACAGACACATGAAAAGATTCTCAGCATCTCTAATCATCAGGAAAATGCAAATCAAGTCCACAATGATATATCATCTCACACCTGTCAGAATGACTAGTATAAAAAGATAAGAAATAAAAAATGCTGGCAAAGTTAGAGAGAAAAAGTCCCCCATTGGTGGGACTGTAAACTGTTGCAGCCATTATGGAAAAATAGTATGGAGCTTCCTCAAAAAGTTAAAAATAGAACTACCATATGATCAAGCAATTCCATTTCTGGGTATTTATCTGAAGAAAATAAAAATACTAATTTGAAAAGATATATGCACCCCTATGTTCACAATAGCCAAGATATGGAAACAACTAAAGTGTTCACTGGTGGGTGAATGGCTAAAGATGTGGCATACACACACACACACACACACACACACACACACACACACACTGGAATACTACCCAGCCATAAAAAAGAATGAAATCTTTCCATTTGTGACAACATGGATAAAACTTGAGGGCATTATGCCAAGTGAAATAAGTCAGACAGAGCTAGACAAATACAATGTTATTTTGCTTATATGTGGAATCTAAAAAAACAGAACAAAACAAAACAGAACAGAACAAAATTCATACATGAGGAGAACTGGTTGGTGGCTGCCAGATGGAAGGAGTGTATGGTGGTGAGCAAAACAGGAGAAAAGGGTCAAGAGGCACAAAATTCCTTCCAGTCATAAAATAAACAAGTAATGGGGATGTAATGTACAACATGATGACTACAGTCAACAATATTGCATATTATGTAACTTTATACAATAATGGAGGAAACTAGATTTATTGTGGTGATCATTTTGTACTGTATACAAATATCAAATCATTATGTTGTACACCTGAAACTAATATAATGTTATATGTCAATGATGCCTCCATAAAAAGAAAGTAGAGTATAATCATATCAGTTTTATTTAATTCCCATAATGTTCTTGAGAGAAAAATGTAAATGAATAGTGCATGGAATGTTGCCATATTTTGTAAGTTAAAATTACGACGTAGAGTTATTAAGCAATTTTCTCAGATGCTAACATTTAACAGAGTATAGCTACTTTTCTTTTTCTTGTTTTGACTAATCAATGCTACTTTTATAGAATTTTTTAAAGACTCTTGCTTAAATTTTAATGAAGCCAGTTAATCCCCAGAAGAGATTAATAAGGCATCAATCGTTGAAAGGTAAATACAATGACTATTTATTTTAAAAAGGTCATCTCTCATAAACATGAACTAAACAATGGAAAATCACCTTCTAAGGGTGGGTAAGAAGACAGGTTAAAGTGTAAAAAACATTTGAAGGTAGTGACTGAGATAAAGTCAGATCATAGATGCTGTGTGTTAATGTAAAAACAGTAAGAGCAATAAGAAATGAGTTCATTTATCTTCATTGTTTTCTAAGAAACAACTTCTAGTAAATTTCAAGGTTTCAGCAATAACTAACTCAAACTGTAATGTTACTTTAAAAAGGAAACTGGGGGGCGGTGCTTGGGTGGCTCATTCGGTTAAGTATCTGCTTTAGGCTCAGGTCATGATCCCAGGGTCTTGGGATGGAGTCCCACATCAGGCTCCCTGCTCAGCGTGGAGTCTGCTTCTCCCTCTTCCTCTGTCCCTCCCCCTACTCATGCTCTCTCTCGCTCACTCTCTCTCTCAAATAAATAAAATCTTAAAAAAAAAAGAAGGAAATTAAGGGAGAGCTTCTAGAATGTAACTTAATACTGCACTTGCTTTTTAAAACAAACTCCTGAAACAAACAACATTTCTAAAGACATTTTGATGGACACTTCCATTGATTTCTAGTCTATATCCTACTTTATTTGACCAATGCAAGTAGAAAAAAATCTTTGCAATTTATTATTAGAGGCATAATTTTAATGCATTACAATAAAATATAGCTAATTGATTAGCAAAATACATTTGGTATATAAAGCATAAAGTTTGTCACTATGTAAGTTAAACACTTGATACTTCTAGTGCATAGTCATAGAGTATAAAGGTACTCTTTTAAAATTTATTTACATTTTAGGGGTGCCTGGGTGGTTCAGTCAATAAGTGTCCGACTTTTTTATTTCAGCTCAGGTCATGATCTCAGGGTCGTGAGATCAAACTCGGGCTCTGAGCTAAGTGTGGAGCCTACTTAAGATTCTCTCTCTCCCTCTCCCACTGCTCCCCCCTTCACTCACTTATGCTTTCTAAATAAATAAATAAATAAAGTTATATTTATATTTTAAAGATAATTATATCCTTCTGTCACCTTACTTTTCTATAAACAAAGCTTCTCAAGAGTAGTCTGCTCACACTGTTTCCATTCATTCAACTTTAATTTAATTTATTTAAAATTACGTTATTTTATATTATTTGAATGTGTTAATTATTTTAAAATTAATATTTAAAAATTAATATGTCCTGAGTCTAATAAAATTATAGATGAATTTGCCCTTCTATTTTGCACAAGTATAAAACAATGGATGCATATGGTCATTCATTGTATCATTATATGTTATAGCAAAAAATTAAATTAACTGTCTATCACTAGGGCACTAATTGAACATGATTATTTACTACCTACACAATGGCATTATATGCAACTAAAAAAGGACAGATAGAGAGTAATCTATCTATCTATCTATACACTGATAGGTAGTAATCTATAAAGTATATTTTTAAGTTAAAAAAAGGCAAAAAGTTGAACAGTTTACTTAGTTGTTACATTTTCTATAAAAAAGAAGAAATTATATAAATTAAGTACAAAAAACGCATGCATATTTGCTTACTTTTGCATTAAGATGCTTTGGAAATAGAAACCTAAACCAAAAGTAGACAACTACAGGAGACAGAAGTGTGCTAGAGATAAGAAAGGAAGACACTTCTCTGAATACAAGATTTTACATAATTTTTGCTTTATTTATTCAAAATATGTTTTATTTATTCAAAAATACAAAATTACATAAAAATCAAACCCTAAAATTTAAAAAGACAGATACAGATGATTCTAGCTATTTATCAATTTGCTAACATTAACTACAGAAGGGAGAAAACTATTTTGAGAGACCTTTAAACACTGTATTCTGTATATTCTTGGTGGTATATATATTGAGGAGGAAGGAAAGAAGGAAAGAAGGAAGGAAGGAAGGAAGGAAGGAAGGAAGGAAGGAAGGAAGGAAGGAAGGAAGAAAGGAAGGAAGGAAGGAAATATAGATTAGCAAAGAACTCTTATATCTAACTCAATAGGTATAATGTTAGTATTAGTTATTACCAGTGTAATTTTGACACCATCCTAACCATACTATAAGATAAAGTAAATAAGTAACTATGTTTATATATTAATATTATTAGGTGCTAAGATTCTCAATGCAAGAGAAAAGAGATACCAATATTATAGCAAGCACACCAAGCAAAAAACTATATATCAATATAAATAGACGATACCTATTAAAAAAATAAAAAGCCCTATCTCTGTTCCCTGAAAGCAAGTAGAATTACCTCAGTAACAGCTCAGTAGCAAACTTAGTTCCCAAATCTTGGTTTTTAAGAGCATGCTCAGCTAAAAGAAATCAGAGCTTTGTGGAGTAATTGCTATTCCAATAAAAGGCAGGGCAAATACAGGTGAATTATAGGACATCTTCTCATGTCAGAAAGCAAGAAAGAGTTCAAAGACTATTGTTGCTTTATCAAATGGACCCTGGAAATAGACTTAGTACCAACCAAACTCAGTAAAATATAAACATCTAAGTAAATAATGTCTACAACTGATGTTACATGCTGAATACATAAAAACCTATAACGAAAATCAGACAAGGAAAAGGAAAAAAATCATATGCATTAACAAAATTGACTATTATAGGAACTCCTTACTCCAAAACTGGAAATTAAAGATAAAAAACTAATCATTTACCCTGCATTTTTATAAGGCACTGGAGTTCAACCCAGTAAATGTATTGGAAATATAAACCTAAAGCAAAAGTAGACAACTTCTCATCATTAGGTAATAATGACAGCTAATAAAAGAAGAGAAAATGACAGTATTAGAAAAATCACAAATTTGCAACCCCCAATGAAATAATTGGTTCATATAAGTATCATTAATAAAACCATGAGGTGAAAGGTTGATGAGAAACAGACATTTGTACAACATTACCCCATAGATTATTTCTAAATGCAAGAGAAAAGGCTTTCCAAAGAAAATATCTGGCTGTCGCTACCATCACCAAGTGATCAAACCTAACACCACTATCTAGCATCCTATGTTTCCTGATATGATGCAGTATGAAATACACAGTATCATTGATGAAATATTCTTGCCAAAAATGTATTAAAAAACTAATCATACCTTTGGTCCTAACTCAAAATGTTTTATTACTACATTAAAATCAGTCATCTATAGATGTTTCTATTTCTCTACATCCTCTCTAATAACTAAGGTTGTTTTTTTTTCTTTTACTACTTATGACTATCTGAATATGGACTAATATCCAACAATGTTTTAATTTCTACTTCTATGATTACCCATTAACAGGAATATGTTTTTACACCTTCATTTTATGGCTACCCATCTTTCCACTTCTCTGAATTGTCAGTATGCAGAATCCATGTTTTTAATTGTAGCAGGAATTTTACAGAGATTGTGTTTACACTGTTAAGTATACAAAGATAACTTTCCTTAGTCAGTGGTTCTCAACCTTGATTACACAATAGAATCATTATGAAGCTTTAAAAATACTGAAGTCTAGAGGGCAGATTTCATACAATTGAAATCTTTTTATGTGCTTGCACATGCTACTACTGCCCCCATCTTCATACCTTCACCTTGGCTTTGGACTTTGCTACTTGTACATTGCCTTTGATCATTACCCCACCCACACCCCTCTTTTTTTCAGCTTTCAGTGAAGCATCCACCCAGCTCACTGCGGGGTTTTCTCTCATTTTTGGTATACAGAGCAATTTAACGTATTGTTGGGTTATTGGCTTTGTTAGCACAGCTAATCCTTTTAAATACTGGTTATATGCTTTATGTTTCACTGCTATTCTTTCTGATATTTTGAGGGGCGATGCTAAAATAACCACAAGTCCCTGTTAACTAGGTCCTCTCCATTTTTCAAACTGACAATTCCCTAGATCATTAAAATCAGTAAGGATTTCAATTCTTATTCTATTCATTATTCAGCCAATGAAGTCATAAATACATTTCATCTGCTTTCTATTTGCCATGCACTCTACTAGGCTCTGGGTGGGTGGAGAATGATGAAACCGTCGTCTTGCTCCCCACCGAAAGAAAGAGAAATAAAACCAGAGAACAAAATACCTGTCACTTAGCTCACAATCTAACAGGAGAGCCGGCCATCAGATAATTTCACAAAATGTTAAACTACAACTGTGATGAGTATTAAGAACTGGATATCAATGAAGCTATAGTGATATAAAATTTAGATAGCTAAATTGATCACTGAGGTTAGGAAATCTTTTCTAAGTTATTGATGGTTGAGCCGAGACCTAAAAAATGCATAGTGCACAGAAGAGTGGAGTTTCCTTTCATTTATTACTGTCTTTGAAATACTGTGTGTTACTGTGAAAAAGAAAGCATACCATACAATTGATGGAAGAATGATCCAATATTAAATATTTGATCGTTATTTCCTATGATTAGATCACCAATGATGAAGACAGTGTGTTATCTTTGATTTAATAGCAAAAGCAGAATCTAAATATCTGAGGATGGATTCTGTCTTGATCATACATCATTATACAACAGGAATCAATCATAATTTTCAAGAGAATCCCAGATCTGCTCCAATATGTGTATCTTTCCACCTATAAGTACTTGTGACCTATGCTTTTGAAGAAATACTAGCTTGTTTATCCCTAACTCTGCTGTGGCTTTTTCTTGTGAAAGTATTTAATGCATTCACACCTAACAGGAATGGTCAAAGTTTTTTTTGATACTGCCTTTTATAAGCTTTCTTAGAAGTACTTTCTAATTAAGACTCAATGACTGAAGACTAAACAAGAAAAATTATTTGAGCTTAGAATTTTCTAGTGAGATTCCTCAGTGAAAATTTTCTTGTGAATACACTAGAGTTAGAGGTCCAATCTGTTTACAAAAGTTTAGAAAATCATATCAAAGTAAGGAAAAGGAAAAAAAAAGAAATAATGATGATTCAACCCCTACACAACAATAGAGAGGATACTAGTTTTCTACAATAAAATTTGGAACCAAAACCAAGTGGTAATTAGTGTTGGGTTACTTCTTTTTAGTTATAATCACTTGGCTCATTCATCCATAAAGTCTTTTAAAGTTCCACCAGCTGAGGAAATTCCAAGTTGTGCTATTCTGGTTTAATAAGAATGTTCATTCCCAAAAGTTAAGAATGAAAAATATAGAATACCCAATACATGAATACCTCAGTATTCTATAGTTATGGACAAAATGTCTATAAGAAAATGTCAGGAGAGTGCAGCACACTCTTAGCAACCAGATGCTAGCAACTTGCCAATATTCTGCAAACATGACTCTATACTGACTTTGTGAGGAAGCTTCCTTACTTGTGCAAGAAACTGGAAAAACTGGAGATAGTTAACTTGATGTTGCAGTTGAATCAAAATGGAAGAAAGAAAATAAATCCACTGGAAGGATGTAACAAATGAGGATTATAAAGATAACTTGGTAATCAAAAATTCTAGACCTTCACTCTTAAAAGTGCAAGGGATTTTATTTCAGTGCAATTAACCCTTGAGTTTACACAGAAAATGTTAATCACTCATCGGTTTCTCTAACTGCCCAGTCTACAGTGAGTATAGCTTCAGGTGCATCCACACTCTTAGAAAAGCCAATTTCTTTTTACATATATACACGCATAATTATGAAGCTTTCATAAATACATATATGTCAACAAATCATACATGATTTTAAATATTGTAATCTTATAGTTTTCTTCCTTTCCCTCCATTGCCCAAAAGAGGAATTTTGACTCATTTGCATTCTGAGATATACTAAAGCATTAGCACTCTTGATATTGGATGAGCAATATAAAAATAAATCTTCTACTCAATGGAAAATACTGCTTTTAGTGGTCATTCAGAGCACATGCTCAAAGCAGGAGTGTGTCAGTTTATTATAATGGGTTCATTATTTCTTTTCTCTTGCTCTTCTACAAGTTAGATATAATAATGTTAGCCTTTCTCTAAAATTTTTATTTTTTCATTATGGTGAAAATTGAGAAGTCTTCAAAGCTCATCTCTCTACCAAAAGGTTTGTTCTGCATAGATGTTCTAACATACACACACAAAAAGAAAATACCTTTACATCATGTTAATGTGCCATTCATAAGTCATCATGCATAACAAAATAGTACAGAAAAATCAACAACTCCATCAAAATAAAACTCTGTGTGCCATTATATTAAACCAGATTTTCTTCTCTAGCAATGGTTGAATAATTATTTTCACTGGGTCATATAACCATATAGCACATTCCTTTTCACTATTAAAATATCCTGGGTTGGAAAATACTTTCAAAATAATGTTTTAATTTCTAACAAAATGATGAATTCTTCTTCTAGGAATGCTTTTGTCAGGGATTTGTCAAGTGTTCCATTGAACTATAAACTATAATTGCTACCTAAGCACTTAGTCTCCTGTGTCAAGGGACTAGCAGGCAAGAAGAATCACCATTTTGAAGTGAGCTATTAACCTTGGTCTTTAGGAAAAAGTTGGGTTGCTATTACACAGGGAGAGCATTTAAGAATATGGTTAGCACCTAAGTGACCAACTTGGGTGCCATTCTTTGCTCCCTTGGTCAATTTGACAGTAAATAGTCCAAGAAAGCCATGGTGACCTAAGACAGAACTCTCAGAGATGACAGTCAAGACATCAGGAAGACAGGTCCATCGTAATCCTATAAGAGTTTTCTCAGACCTTATATGAAGAAATGGATCTGAGCCACGCAAAGACTGGTCTGTAAAGGATGCTGCCAATATTACCTAGATCCCCTGTAGGATTAAGAGCCTTATTATCCCAACTGGTGGGAATATTGCCAACACATCTCCCTCACCTATTAGTCCCCCTTGGGGTATTGCCTTATCGAATGAGACTCAAGGCCATTCTTTCTTCTCAAGGAAGACCTCAAACAGTGTCTAACTGACATGGGGTAAAGGACTGGCCCTTCTAACCCAACCTGGGGCAGCTCTGAAAGTTCATCCCAGTAAAGTCAGCTGATACTTCTTTAAGACTCTATCTCTCTGCCTAATCTTGCTCCCTTTCCTTACCTTCCACAAGTGTTTCCTCCAATGGCACACTCCATGACAAATCTACTGGCTAAACAAACAAACAAATCAACTATGGAAAAAGGAAGAGGATTTAGAGTGTTTATTCCTCTCTTTGTTATTAAAACTAATTTGTACATTATTTTTGTTCTACACATGTGTTGTATATGATTGTTGAGTATCTTCATTACCATATTCCTTTACATATTTGCACCTCAGAGGCAGGAAAGCTAAACATTACTTTCCCAGACTCTGTTATAGCTAGAGTTCTGTATATTGTTTAGGTTTTATCAATAGTTGGAAAGCCAAGGGAAAGACCATTTTCCTGGCGAGAAGGAAACGATTCTCCAGAGGCTTTTCCTTCTTTTGAAAAAGGGCAGAGATATGTCAAGCAAGAATGAATAGAGTTCTATAGACTTACTTGCTCATGACAAAAATAGAGGTACCCTTTTAACAGGTGCTTCATTAAGATAGCACCCCCAATTATAAGCTGCTTGGGACTACATACCTAGATTTCTCATATTTCAACCTTAAGAGTTTTATTTTATAGAATTACTTGCATGTATTTTTTCAGCTTAAAAATTGAGACAAAAAACATTAAAAAAATAGTTTATTTTTCAAATTTGCATCCATAAAATGGATGGCTGATTTTTTTTTCTCTCATTACCTGAATAAAAACAAGGAGCCACCACAAGTGGTTTTGTCCATATGAAGCAATGCAACGCATCTTTAGAATATAAATTCCCAATTCCTATGCCAAGCTCTCATCACCAAATCTACAAAACTTGCCAGCAGGCTTATTATATGAAATTGTAAGGACTGAAATTAACTTGTTTCTATTTTCTGTATTAGACATTCTATTTAGAGTAACAGCACACTTTATAACTTTAGGTTATAAAGTATATATTTCTTGAAGAGCATTATGGTACACATGAGCATTTTTAAAATGGCTCATATAACATTATTCCATCTTCCAAGAATCATTTGCTCAGTAGGATAATTCTAACACTTTAGGTTGAAGTGTATGGTTCTTTGGGTAATGTGTATGGTATTATATATTTCTGCACTTATTTTTACAAACACTATGGGTCTCAAACAGATCTGTATATACAGAACACATATTTTAGGAAAAATGATACACAATTTCAAATAAGTAAGATTTCCACTTGCATAAACTACGAATCTCATTCTCTTTATGGCATCCACTTCACAGGAAACTCCATGTTGTAATGCCTCTATTTAACCTCTTGCGTAAACATCTCCCGCCATCTCACCCCACACTCACTCCCAAACTCCTTCCAAAGTAATTATGACATCTTTTGGCTTCTGGTGCAGTCTACAAAACTGGGAAAAGATAAAACCCCTCAGAATTAATGGACTACTTGAAAGTGAATAAGGTGATGTCTGAAGCTCTCCAAGAAGTATGTTTTGATGCATGTTGGTATCAATTACAAAAATACCATCACTGAGATGAATATTTATCTTGAGTCATGTATTCTTGGTAAATAGTTTCCAAGAGCATTTTCATTTCAAGAGCTAATTTTAGGATGGTGTTTTTAAAATCCTAATTTGCAAGAATTTTGCATGCCAAAGGAAAACCTAGTTTCCTAATAGAGCCAAAAAGGCTATAGACAAGAAAAATGTGGTAGATTTCCAGAGCTGTCATAAGCCAATTAGTTAATGAAAGAAACACAAGAGCCCATGTACTGAGAGCTAGACTTTCCAATTATTATCCCTCCTAAAACAAACCCCTGTAGTTAATACAGGTTGAGAGCAATTCTGAAATGGCACTATTGTCCAACAAATAAAGAGAATAAATAACAGCTTCTTGTATTTCTTTAGCACTTACGTGCTCAAATTCTCAACTATGACACTAGGCTTCCGAGTTTATTCAGATTTCATATTTGTCTTCTGTAACCCTCTGAAGTCATCTAATTCCTCTGTATTTCATTGTATCCATCCAGGCTGAGAAACAGAAACCACTCCAGTATTTCAAACAAAGAGATGTCAATAGAAGAAAGAACTGGTAACAAAATTGTTAGAAGGGTCAGGAAATGAAAGAGAGAGTAGTAGTACCCACAGCGCATCTCCAAGGCCACTCCTGTGTCAGCAGAATGCTGTGGAAATGTCACCCAGTTACATAAGCTGGCAGCTCGGTGGCTACACTAACACCACCACGAGAGCCCCAGCATCCCTAGAGCCAATGGCCACTTCCAGTAGCCTGCTTTTGCCAAAGACAGAACAACAATAACAGGGCTTCCTCTTTAAATTCTACTCCAGTACAAGTGCCCCACTTTGGCAGAATTTAACCAGCAAACAGCTGGCAAGAGAGTCCAAGAAATATAATCTTAGGTTTCCAGCCCATAACACAGGGCAGAGTGAACGTGGGATTGAACTCAGAAACATATTTAGCACAATGGTTTATGCCCTATTCCTAGAGAGATATGGAATAATTTTATTTTAAGGTGAATTTTGGAGGGGCTATTGATATAGATTAGTATGATATATAATATAGGAAATGTGTGCTGTCCTGGTGTGGTTATCAGAAGCAGTGCTCTGATAACAGTTCTGTAGAGCCGGGTTGCTACTGGTGGACCCTCAGTCCCTTTTACTGCTGCTGTTGTATACTGGAATAATTTTACTTATTAAGAACAACAAATGATGCCGTGAGCAAGTGTCTGCCCCATAATGAGCACCAACTGATTCTTCAATGTCTCATCACGGTTAGGGCTGCTGACTGCTGTGCTGCCGCTACGGGCACAAGGGGAACCTGCGATACAAACTATCAATAGTTCCATTCGGGTCTTCGGTTAGAGCAGTCTTAATTGAAAATAGCTGTTTTGACTGCAGCCCATACTTTCTTCAGTAATAGATCATTCCTAAAGCACATCGATAGTTGTTTATGGGGCACTGTATTCCAGATTCATAGATTTCAGATAAATTTTTTAAAATAATATTTAAATTGGACAATGTGTGTGTGTGTGTGTGTGTGTGTGTGTGTGTGCGTGTGTGCACGCGCAGAGGGGGAGACATGTTGGGAAAACGTAACACAAAGATCTAAATACTTAGGGATATTATTGTCAAGGCTATACGATGAAAATAATACCTCCTAAGAGATGCTGGCCGAATAGAAATCTAATCTACATGTATTTTTCCTTACTACACCTTATGAGGTAGGACACTAAGACTTTTTTTTTTTTTAATTGTTAATTGACTTTAAAGGAAATAACTTCTAATATTACAACTCCAAAGGTAACGTTTCTCATGTATTTCTGGTCTATCAAGTTTGGACATGTTCTTTGTTTTTCTGGCTTACTTTTCTTAAGTTAGAAATATCTAGCAAAGCATATCGAATGCATTATTTATCTTTCCTTGAAAGTCTTTTTTTATATTTTAACTTATTAAAATAGTTAAGCTTATTTGTAGCCCAATGTTGTTCTTTTATGCTTCTAGGAGAAGTGGGGCATGTTGTATTAGTCTGCTTGTACTCTGCTGGATTGCATAAACAAATGTAAATTTGGGATATTTGGAATTATTTTGAAGTAAGTTGAGATGTGGTTATTTTCTTTTGTACTTCTAATATTCTTGTTCTGTTGTAGAACCTAGGGTATTATTCTGACAGAGTGGGCTAGAAAACTTGTATTTTTCTGCGTTCTGGAAAAAAATGTATATACATAAAAACTATGTTACTTGACATTGCCTGGGTCTAATGACTTAAAGATTAGAAACTAGGATGGAGGGGCGCCTGGGTGGCACAGTGGTTAAGCGTCTGCCTTCGGTTCAGGGCGTGATCCTGGCGTTGTGGGATTGAGCCCCACATCAGGCTCTTCCGCTATGAGCCTGCTTCTTACTCTCCCACTGCCCCTGCTTGTGTTCCCTCTCTTGCTGGCTGTCTCTATCTCTGTCAAATAAATAAATAAAATCTTTAAAAAAAAAAAAAAGAAACTAGGATGGAGGGCTAGGTTTGAACACCATCTTTTAAAAAAATTAATAGAAGATTCAAGTGTTGTACTATTTCATGAATCAATTTTGGGTATTTTTGTTTTCTGAGATTTACTGAACCCATTCATAAAGTTTCAAGTTGTAAAATTTTAATGTGATCCTTATTAAAATGTCTATTTTCAACATATGTGTTTCCAACCCTTTTCTCATGTTTAATATAATTTCTTAATATTTGTTTCCAACTATTAGGGATGAAATTGTGCTTCCCCCTCAAAATTCATATATTGAGTTCCTAACCCCTAATACTTTAGAATGTGGCTTTATCTGGAGATAGAGCCACTGAAGAGGTAATTAAGTTAAAATGAGGTCTTCATATTGGGCCCTAATCCAATCTGAATAGTATGCTTATAAGAAGAAGGGATTAGGACATACCAGAAGAGACACCAGGAATGCCATCACAGAGAGGAAGGGACATGGATGGACAAGTAAGGAGACAGTCATCTTTAAGCCAAGGAGAAAAGTTTTAGGAAAAACCAAACCTACAAACACCTTGATTTGGACTTCTAGCCTCCAAAACTGAGAAAATAAATTTCTGTTGTCGAACCCATCCAATCCATGGTATTCTGTGATAGCAGCACAAGCATACTAATCTTGTATTGATCACATTTACCAAAGGTTTGTTATTTTATTTTTCCTTTCCCTAAGACCAACTTTGGTTTTATGAAGTTCGTGGTTTTAAACTTATTTTATCTTTAAGCTATTTCTGTTTTGGTTTTTATTAAGTCTCCTGTATTTTAAAATATAACTTATTTCAGCTTTTTTTTCTATTTTTTTCTAAACTTCCATAGTTTTATAAATATATACTTAAGGTTCATTCCATCAGTTTATCCATGTAGTCCCTGCTTTCTATCCATTTCTAAAATTTATCATTTCAGTGATATTTTCTTTTTTACCTCATGAGTTACATATAAGGGGTTTATGTAAAAATGGATTTTGCTTGTTTTTTTTTTTCGCAATCTCTTTGTGACTCATTTCTAGAGTATTGTATTGCTTTCACAGAAAATATGCTATATAATTTCTAAAGAAATAGTATTTTCCTTGTAGCTAAAAACATGACTTATTTTTAAATATTCCATGAGTGCGTTACTCACTCATTCTATCAACAAACTTTTTGAGTGCCAGCCTGCAGGAAAAGGAGGGAATAGTACCATGAACAAGATATAAGGCCACAGGGATAAAGCTTACATTTGAAATGAGGGAGACAGACCAACAGAAGTAAGCAAATAAAATAATTTCAAGTCATAATAGAAGTTCTAATAAAAACAAACAAGGGCTGAGATAGACAGTAACAAAGGAAAGCCTAATTGAGGTAGGGTGGTCATGGAAGTCTTCCCTGAAAAGACGACACTGAGACATCAAATTAGAGAAAAGCTCACCGTGAGAAGAGTTGGTTATATGTCAGGGGGATGATGGAGTCTCACAGGAAGTCCAAAGTCAGTGCCGCACAGGGCAGAGCTAGGCCTGCCAACAAGGAGCCTTTCCTCTGGTGTTGTGACTAACTTAACTTTTACTCTAAGAAGAATGGTGTACCTTCTACTTAGGCCCAAGTTATTGTGTCACTGTTCTGCTTCTCTGACCCCAGTACCAATTCTCGGACTCTCCTTGTCATAACATCTGCCTTATTTGGAGAATTATATGCACAGATTTAATCTGAGAAGTTCTTCCTCATGGCCTTTTCTTTTAGTCAGCTCGCACCACCTCTGTTGATAGAATTATTGTGTTTCTACGAGAGAAGTTTAGCATTTGGGATTTTCTGCTTTGAGTTGACAGAATCCTCAATCACCTTGGGTTTTTTTTTTTTTTTTCTTCAAATTGATAGTACTTGCTTTATAACTCCCTGAATTCTTACCTATTTTGGCTTGTTGGTGGCACTTTTCTAGCTGCCTTATGAGTTTATTCTCATAATCCTATTTTTTTCGCTGTCATTTCAATGGGATTTGGGAAATGATGGAAATAAATACACAAGATCAGTCAACTGTTTGGGGTGGGAGAGGGAGTACTTTTCTTTCCACCTTCTAGATTCTTGGCTGAGATCACCCTGTAATAAAGGACAAATTTACAGGAGAAGAACAAACAGAAGTCTAATAACATTTATACCTCCTGAATACATAAAAGATACCCAGGAAAACTAAATAACTAAAGCCACTACCTTCAAGAAGTAATTTAATATCTCCAGCTAAGGACAAAAGGAGCTGTAGGTGTAGGGAACCAGTTATGAGAGGACACCAAAAAAAGGACAGTAAGCAAGGGTAGGTTCTTACGCAGATTTGAGCCATTGCCTTCTCCACTGATTAAAGTTTCTGGAGACTTACAACCATCCTTCTTTTCCAGGTACAGAGAGGGAGACACCTTTACAAATGAAGGTTGCGCTTATAAATGAAAATGTCTCTTACATTATGTGAAAGGGTAACTTCTCCATTTTCAGAATTTCACCTGTGTCTTCTGTTTCTTTAAAAAAAAAAAAAAAACAGCTCAAAATAATCAATATGCCAAAGAGGTATATTTGAGAGTAGAATTGTCTGTTCCAATTTATACTGGAGTCTTACAATGTATGTCAAAAGTATCCTTTTATATATTTATAACATATTTTATGGAGTTCACAAACAATTGTGAATATGTTAGTGCATTAGTTTATGAAAACCATTATGAATTGTTATCTGCTTTTAGAACTTGATCTTTATTTCTCCTCACTTTTCCTCATTTTTCTATATTCTTCTATGATATTACTACTCATTTTTCTGCATTTCTAATTAGGTGTGTGCAATATTGTGTTTTATAATATATATATGTATATATATATTTGGTCATTCAGATGACCAAAATATACTTCTCATATATATTTGTTCTTGTCCATGTTTTCTGACCCACAGTTCCAAAAACACTTGGAATTTCCTAAGTGACAAAAGCCTAAAGGTGTCTCTTATGTTAATAAGGTGACTTTTGGAAGGCAAGTAACCCGAGGACTGGTTGTCAAGAGAATCCACCATGTGATTAGAAAGTTGGAACTTACAGCCTTACCCCGACTCCCACCTCTGACCTCCTGGGAGGGGAGAGGGGCTGGAGATGGCTCAATTACCAATGGCCAGTGATTTAATCAACAGTTCATATAAAATGACGCTTCCATAAAAACCCAAAAAAGACAGGGATCAGAGAACTTCCAGTTGATGAATACTTGGAGGTGCCAGGAGAGTGACATGCCTGGAGAGGATATGGAAGCTGAGGGCCTTGTTCCCGCGTATTGCCCTATGCATCTCTTCCACCTGGCTGTTCCTGAATTATATCCTTTTATAATAAGCCAGTGATCTGGTAACTAAAATATTCCTCTGCGTTCTGAGAGCCCTCCTAGCAAATTAACTGAGCCTAAGGAGGAGGCGGTAGGAACTTCTGATTTATGGCTGGCCAGTCAAAAGCACAGTAACAACCTGGGTTTGTGACTGGCATCTGAAGTGTGGGCGGAGGCATTCTTGCAGGACTGAACTCTAAACCTGCGGAACCTGATGTTGTCTCCAGATAGAACAAGTCAGAATGTAATTGAATTCTTGCAGAAAGCCTATTGGTGTCCAAGAATAGTATATTGGTGGTGTGGGGAGCTCTCCACCACACTAACAAATTGGAATTCGTACTAGAACCCATTGGGTATAATAATTGGTATTCCAGTGAATTCTTTAATAAATGAAGGAATAATGCAGAATGATTTGGTACCCCCTACATAATGTATATAAATAGAAGAAAAGGAAACCAACATTTATTGTGCCCTTACCAAAACCAAAGCACTTTGTATATATTTTATATAATTATACATTACAACAACCCAGTCTAATTATAACTCTAGTATACTTGTTTTTTCTTACCTAAGACACCAGAATTAACAGCTTAGCCAAAATTGGAACCCATGTTTACTGTTTCCAAAACCTTGCTCCTCTCAATCCCCAACAAAACCCCAAATCCATAGCAAATGAGACAATGTTATTATACACAATTATTATTGTTAAGAAACTGATCCAAGGGGCGCCTGGATGGTTTCGTTGGTTAACCATCTGCCTTAGGCTCAGGTCATGACCCCAGAATCCTGGAATCAAGCCCCTCCCCTCATCCCCTCATTGCGCTCCCTGCTCTGCAGGGAGTCTGCTTGTCTCTCCTCCTCTGCCCCTCCCCCCACTCACGCTCTCTCTCCCTCATTCTCTCTCAAATAAATAAAATCTTCGAAAGAAAGAAAGAAAGAAAGAAAGAAAGAAAGAAAGAAAGAAAGAAAGAAAAAGAAAGAAAAGAAACTGTTCTGAAATTCTGAAATCAACTGACATGGAAAGACTACATTATATTCAGAAAAGGATAAAAGAGGGAAAGAATGTTTAACTGCAGAAGGCTATTTTAATAAACAGGGAAGTTATGGTGTACTGCCATGAGTATTAGCCCAGAACTCCAATCCTGGCCTGTGACAGTTTACAGGAGAAGACAATGGCTTCAGCATTTGTTGCCATGAGAACACTGATTATATTTGTTTTCTATTTCAAGCTGCAGATTTCTCACTTCAGTACTTTTAATAGTGACAAAAGAATAATCAGTTCTGCTCATCACTCATCTTTCCCTTGGTATGCTTTAAAAAAAAAATTGATCAGGCTAATATTTTATAAGCTTGGTAAATTGCTTAATTTTTAGCAAAAAATGTTATCCAAAATATTAGGTAACATGGCAATAATATAATATTAAGTAACATAGCAAATAACACAGCAATAAATACTTACATGTATTTTTAAATTGAGATAAAATTTACATATAATGAAGAACAGATCTTAAGTAAACATTCTGATGACTTTTGATTGATATAATCATTCATGTAACTACTAACCCATCAAGATATGAAGCATTTCCATCACCCCACCACTCAGGGAAATAGGTTGGAAAGCACCTAATTGTTCACTAAGAGGCACTGATTACATCAATTATGGCAAAACAGACTATACACTCTTTTATTTTAATAAAGCATATCTTTATATATTAACTTGGAAAGTGTTCCATATGTATTAAGTGAATACAAGTAATTCCCATAGCCTATGATCAAATGTGTTTTTAAATCTCATGTATGTGTATGGTGATTGATTTAAGTAGGACATGAGTATCTATATTGATATTCTTGTAATTACCCAAAAATTGATTTGTTAATGGCACTATTTCTGGGAAACAATTGAGAATGGAAAGAGAGTAAAGAAGTATCTGTTTCAAACCAATAAATGATACTGTTGAGATAAAGAGTAAATAAAACAAAGAAGCTAAATAAAACAACGAGGCAAAAGAGGGAAGCACTCTCTGAGAACCTAGTTGTTCTTTGCAAATTGCTTGCTGTGAATGGCCATGCCACACAAAACTGACTTTGTAGCTTTCTGCAATTTGCTCATCTTTCTGGGTAACTTGGGGACTTTTGGTCTGAAATCTCTGGATATGCATTAGATAAATAACTACATACATAAATTAAAGTACCCGATGGAGACCATTTATCCAGTTTAACTCAGGAAAATGTGTAGATAGCACCTGCATCAACTTTACCCTTTATTTAAATATAGACTTTAAAAGATAGCAGTAGCCCTGGAATCATCTCCTAATGAAATATGAAATCTAGGAACTTTATCTTCTTCTATTACATCTTAAGCGTTGTCAAATGCCCATACTCCTTCCTCTGCTGAAGGGAACTGGTTACTATAACAACCACTGCGGCAGTATTACTAACCACACACACAAAAACAAAACCCACAACCTCAAACTGATGAATGTTTCTGTGTTCCCAGTTTTATCAGGTAATTTTTAAATGGACGGATACATATTAACAAAGGAAGAAAACGCAAGGGATTTGAAATTAGATATTAATGCAGAAAGCAAGTTTAAACAAAATAGAGGACAGAGGAAACTAAGGAAACAGCTAGGGTGGCTTCCTCATTGTGCTTCAAGCCACGCTGTTCTGGCTGGGGAGGGCAAGATGGCGGTGTTACACTCATTCAGAGAAGCCAAGTCACAACCTCACTTTCCAACTGAGGTGGCTGTGGGTTCAATAGGGAAAGCTAACTACTGATGCCAGAGCAATGAATGTCTATTGCCAAAAATGCACTCAGATTTCATAGTAAAGACTACCGGTCGAGGTGAGAGCATCTAAAGTACAATTTGGAAGCTTTTCTTTTTGCTTGCTTTAAAATGGAGATAACATTTCACTTCCTTTCCTTATCACTGTGAGTATAAAGTTACATACCTTTCTTACAAAGTGATTTGAAAGCAGTTAAGTTTTATAAAATAGAAATAATATTTCTTATTAACAAAATTTAAATAACCAAGTGTCTAATTCAGTGATAAACTGCTTTTTGTCATAATGTTTTTAATATTGTCACTTCTCCTTTAACAACAAAAACATTTACTCTGTATCTGAGACTCAAACAATACCCTTCCAATACTTTTCAATAAATTTAAGACTGTGAGTAAAAACAAAAATAAACTAAAAAGTGTATCCAAAAATGGGTAGATACAGAGAATTTTCAAATAGAGTCTGAGTCAGACTATAAAATATATCTCAAAAAAAAAACCTTTTCTTAAACTCTCTCCATTATATGTATATTTGGTAGTCAATAGTAGCCTTTTACCTTTCAGAATTTAACCAAACTCAAAATATCATATTCTTGTTATGCTGCTAAACGTATTTCCCTCCACATTAGAGTATAATAACCCAAAACAGTTTTACTCATTTAATGGAGCCATTTTTATAGCTGTGAGAAAGTGTAAAAATGACATTCTCTCATTTTAGCCTGGCTTTTCTGAAACTATTTAGTCAAAATAGCTCATTTTAAAAAGAAACAGAAAGATACATGATCACCTTGTCTCAATTGAGTTCAAGTATACCAAATTCTAAACTATAACAGTATTTTTATAGCGAACTGATAAATGTTTGTAAGCTTTCACTACAGAGCTGGATTATGTTTCTATAAACACCAGACTTAAAAAATTCTAGATGATTGTCCTATATGTTAAAACATAGAACACCAGAAAACAATGACAGAATATAACAGGGAGGGTGTGAGCGTGTAGCTTTAGAAGTCATGTTTGGTTTTGTTTGATCAAGTAATATCTATGATTACTCTCATGAATCACTCACCATGTTAACAAAGGCAGAGTCTATAGAAAACCTGAAAGATACCCAGCTCACAACTTCTTCCCACAGCCTGCAGAATGTCAATTTCTACATCAATAAAATTACTTTTTCTGTGGCTATGAAAACAAGAGCATGTTTCTAGACTTTAGACTTGATATACTTTTTTTTTAAAGATTATTTATTTATTTATGTATTTGACAGAGAGAGAGTCAGCCAGTGAGAGAGGGAACATAAGCAGGTGGAGTGGGAGGGGAAGAAGCAGGCTCCCAGCAGAGCAGGGAACCCGATGCGGGGCTGGATCCCAGGACTTTGGGATCATGCCCTGGGCCAAAGGCAGACGCTTAATGACTGAGCCACCCAGGTGCCCCATAGGTCTAATGTACTCTTATCTTTATAATAATAGTAAAGATAATAGTAGGCACAGTAAATTTCTAATTATTCTCTCTCTCTATTTTTTCTTCTGATTTTTTTTTCTGTGTCAGGAATTCTGTTAAATTTTTTTGTTGTTGCTTAATATTTTCTAAGGGATTTCAAATCTTCATTTTGTTCTTTGCTTTCATTGTAAAAAAGAGATTCTACTGAAGTGAGAAAAATTGAGATTCTTAATCTAATTAATGAGATTTGGTCCAACGTTAACTAAAAACATGGCACAATTTCAGATGGCATTTTTAAACAAATGTGATCAGAAGATCAAATTTTTCTGCAAAGTTCCTAAGTCTTTTATCAATTTACCATTATCCATGGAAAAGTCTAACCTCTAGCTTGGCATTCAAAGTGCTCTGCTATTCATTGCTCTGTCTCTCTTTCAGTGTATTTCCTATTATTTCTCTACACAAATCACACAAATCACTCCAAAGCCAAGTCGTCCCCCCCATCAAAGTTATATCTTTGTTCATTTGACTCCTCCTTGGAACAGTACCCTTTCTGTTTCATTCTACTTGTCCGTACTTGACTAACCCCTCAAAGTCTAGCTCAAGTTCCTTCTTCATGAGTTTTACCTGTTTACATCAACCTTATAAGTAATCTCTCCCTCAATCCAAATCTTAAAATACCTGCTGCATTTTGCTCATGTGACACACATTTGTTACTAAACTATAGTCACTTACATGACGTCCTTGTCTAAGGCAGACAGAGTAGAGGAAAATAAGAGTCCTGTAACTTTTGTAATTCCACAGGAGCTAGCAGATTTTCTTGAACACAAGAATAGTGATGATAACCAGATACATCTGTGGACCTATCATTTTATTGACTGTGAAGGAAGAGTTTAAATCCAAATTCCACTATTTATTAGCTTTGAAGTTTTGGTCAATTGATTTGATATTTCTAAGACAGTGTATTAGGTATATTCTAAGACAGTATGTTAGGGCCTTCATGATGTTACCTCACTTAAGGTGCAACATAACCTTGCATGATGGCTTTGATTATTAGCCCAACTTAAGACTAAAGAAAATAAAGCCTGGGAAGCTTGGTTAAAGGCCAAAGCTACTCAATGAAAGAGGGCAGGACCTCCTCCATGGAGAGCCAGCACTGGGGTCTTACCCGGAGAGAGGTGTCAATTTACACAGAAAAACAACATGTTGGGTGTGTACTTGCTAGCAAAATGGATTTTGAGGTTACTGGGGGCTGACAAGAGGAGATGAGCCTTCGTAATTACAGTAAGAACCAGGCACACAAACCCAAAGGGCTTTCTAACGTTAACAAGCGAGAACTGTTGAAGAACTATTACCTATTTGCAGAGCAAAGCTTAAAGCCTGCTACTCTCCCTGGCACTGGGAGGCTGCGTACTCTTGGTTAAATTCGCTCCCAAGTTTCACCAAAATGTGTAAAGGACCTGACCTGCGGCCTGACGTCAGTAGCCACAATTACAAGGGTCGTTGTCTTGAACTACACCTGGGCATTTGAAGCTGGAGCTGGCTTCCAATTAACCATTCAAAATTAAAGCAGAATGTAGAAAGGGAGATAAAGGGAATAGCTCAAGTGCTTCGGTTTTTTTAATAGGTTTGACCTTTTTAAAGTTGAATTTTGTGACAGGCTATGCTGCAAGAAAACCTGGAAGAAATAAAACTGCAAAGTTCTAAAAATATGAAGTACAAATTGTAATTTTAAAAAAAGCATGAGCCACAATTCAGCTCAGATGTCCTAAGTACAAAACCTCTTAATTACCACACGAACACTCTCTAAGCCACGCAAATAGACACAAATGGACAGTCTTTTCTGCTGTCTTCCTCTCTTCACCAATGGACTCCTCATGGCTGTGCTAGCAGATCTATTTTGTCAAAACTTCACTCAGGGATTAACTTGAGAGTCATTGGTTACATTCCTCCAGGCTAACGCTAACACTCTCTTCTAAGGGCTTATACATGTGGATGTCTCATTTGCATTAAAGGCCAATGGCTACCCAGTGTGTTCTAGAGACAAATAAAGAATTAGGAAGACCTGTGGCACCTGGGGTGGCTCAGTGGGTCAAGTGTCTGCCTTCAGCTGGGGTCATAACCCCAAGGTCCTGGGATCAAGCCCCACGTTGAGCTCCCTGCTTGGCTGAGAGCCCGCTCCTCCCCCTGCTTGTGTGCTCTTTCTCTTTCTGTCTCTCTGTCAAATAAAATAAACAAAATTTTAAAAAAGGAATTAGGAAGACTTGTTTTATATGCTATCACTCTTCGGAAAACTATAGCAGTTGTAAGATCTTGCCTAAGCCACAATCGTTCTTGATGTCGGTTCTCTCATTCATGAAATAGAAAGTCTCCAGATTATAGCCAAGCATGAAACTCGTTCATTCTATGCCTCTAAATCTACCTATCTTGCCCAGCTTCCACAACTGTTATCTCTTCCTTAGCTTCTCTTTCTAACATTAGTTTACATTTCTTTGCTGGTTATTAGGCACTGTCCTCCTCTGAGCAGATTTTCAAGCCTTTTCTACACTTCTATGCTTACCCCTATTCATTTTCTTTCTGCATTCACTAATTCATGGGATTTCAACTGTCAATTATTTGAGGCTGAATACCAAATTTTCTGTCTCTAATTCTGTAACTATCATTTTTTCCAGGTCATTTATATTAGCAATTGAAATCCTTAGTGTAAGGTATTTTCACATCCCCCACGTTCCAGAGTTCCTCAGTCTTGGAGTCAATTTATACTCCTTCAACACTGCTGTAGTTAATTCACAGCTAAATTTTATTCTCTCTACAAACTTTCCTTTTGAGATTTGAAATCACCTGCAACGTAATTCAACTATTGGGACTGAGAACTGAGACCGTTTACATCAACATAGCTGTTTGTTTGAGGAAATATTTTCCCCATGAATGTACGACTATAACCCAATGGACAACATAACAATTTGTTCAAGAAAAAAACATCATTTTGTTCCAGATATGAAATCTTAATATCCAGGAGGATAACCAACACATATGACTTTCAGCCCTGGAGGAAGCACTGGGTAAGAAAGTTCTGAAGGTGGAGTAGAGGATAAAAAGAGGCACCTACCAGTCAATGTGAGAAGCCAGCAACTGCAGCCATTGAAGTCAAACCAGGAAAGGTGAGTTGGTAGAGAAGTCTATGGAAAGCTGCTGTCTCTATGGGTCTTTAGTCAATGGTGATGGGCTTTGGACAGCTGTTGATCAAAAAATCAGCAGTTGGTGGAGGTTGGACATGGAGTGGAGGAGAATGAGGAGAAGATAAAATCTCTCACAACCTGTGTGTTCATCTTGTCAGCACATGAAGTGATAAAAGCTACATTTCCACTTTCCAAATCTCACGCAAATTTTCCTTTTAGCCAGTGTAATCCAGAACCATACAAAGAATGGTACGAGAGGAGCAAAACAAGGCTTGGGCCTATTAAATCAAGAGAAGTTTAAGTGAATGTAGTTAGGCTGCGAACAAAGACTAGTAGATTAAAGATGGCTGCAGATTCTTTAAGAAAAAAAAAATGGCTGCAAATTCTTAATTGTTTCTCCATCCATGGGTTGAGGCTATGCCTCCTCCCATTGAATCCTGGTTGGGCTTTGAGATGCTCTTTGGTTTGCAGAAGTGAAGCGATGTCTGTTCCTGGCCTAGCCTTTAAGAGATTTTGCAAGCAATCTAATTGACTGGAGCGTCAGCCACACTCCTCCTGGCTCCACCCCTAGGTCAGTGCTGAGGCCATACTTTCCTCAAGGTGCTCCTACCTAATGGCTGATCATGGCAGGGGTGTTAATGCAGACCCATTGCTATGATGCTTTAACTTATGACTTTGGCTTGAGTATTCCTTATTGGCCTGGCAGAAACATAATCAGAACTCTGCTACAACCTGAAATTCCTTTTACCTGACCTTCCTTCACAGGTTGTAGACCTTCCATGGCTTCCTTTCTGTTTATCCTTCATAGACATTTCTCGAGAGAAATGTCTTACACATCTAACCCCATCTTGCTATCTGCTTCTTGGAAGACCTGAATTAACATGACCAGTCTGTGATGCAGCAACACATAACTGAAACAGCTGGCCATTCTTCCACAATCATCTAAGACTGACCTCATGTCATGTAATGAGATTCTATTCAATTAAGATATGTTTACAAAATGTCCAATTATTCATGGTTATTCCTTTATAAACTCTATATAAATCACAAATTAGGAAAAATATCCTTTGTTCAACTAGACATTCTTTTGTTTTTAATAATATGATGTATATTTTGAAAAGAAATATCACACTCATAAAAATGTAGTCTTCAGATTTAATCAACAGATCTTTTCTGAGTGCCTGCTTTCTGAGAGGTAAGAAACCCCGGGGGAAAAAAACAAATTGATAGGACAAAGAGTGTATCTTCAAGAAGTATGTTTAGGGGCGCCTGGGTGGCACAGCGGTTAAGCGTCTGCCTTCGGCTCAGGGCGTGATCCCGGCGTTATGGGATCGAGCCCCACATCAGGCTCCTCCACTATGAGCCTGCTTCTTCCTCTCCCAGTCCCCCTGCTTGTGTTCCCTCTCTCGCTGGCTGTCTCTATCTCTGTCGAATAAATAAATAAATAAATAAATAAATAAATAAATAAATAAAGTATGTTTAGTACTATGGAGAAAATGAATAGACAAAATCAACAACCTTATGAGGTTAACTCCTGGTTGGTCTACTCTCTTCATCTGTTCCTTACTGGAATAGGCCAATCATTAACCACAGGAACGTCTGCATTTGGCTAGGGTTTGCAGGAAGAGGGTGTGTAAAGGAAGATAAAGAACCAGCAAACAGAACAAAAATAAAAGCAAAAAAGAACTTTCAAAAAAACTAATTATAGATTCAGCGAGAATTAGAATGGTTCATGGAAAGAAAAGGGGACTTTCAAGGTAAGCCAGACCTTTTCACACTGGCAGCCTAATTTTATTGTCAAAACTATCAGCAAAGTGGAGCACACTAACCTGATACAGAGAACTTGCTGCTTAGAGAACTTGAGAATCCGGAGCATCACGGGTTCTTGACATGGTAGCAAGGATTCAATACCACTCTGTCTAATTTGTTCAAACATGTTCAAACATGTTCGTAACTTACTGGAATTCAGAGAATACGAAAGGAAATTCGAAGCCACAAAAACTAGGAAGGAAGAAAACAGAAAAAATTACATTAATAAGGAAGAGGTCATTAGAAACCTTCAAGATTACAAATTCATAAAGTGGGAAATTCCATTTCTAGGAGTATGTAACAAAGGAACCACAACATAACTCTTTAAAAAAAAAAAAAAGACTTTGAATTTCAACACAAATCTTTTTTTTTTTTTTTTTTAACTTTCCATTTTCCTTCTAATTCCTGGCTGGTGGAAAGTAGAAAATTCTTTAAATTCTCCAATCAGAACTCTGGGCCCCCTTTGAAAAAAAATTATTAAACCAGGCAAGTTAGCTCAATGAGTTGTTATAACTTAATAATAATAATGGCCTCCTTTATTGAGTAATGTTATGTGTCGGACAATGCATTCAATGTGCTATCTCATTTAATCTTTCCCAGAGGATGTCGAGTGGGCACTATTTCAGCCCCACTTTGTAGATGAGGACTCCGGCTCACAAAGTTAAAATTCACACAGCCTGCAAATAGTGGAGGCGAGCCTCAAACTTTGGCAAAGTCTTGTCTCTACGTCCTTTCATTTGTAGTTCAACTGCAGTTTTAAAATTGTATTTGCTTATTTTTTAAAAAGTTTTATAATCTCATGGTTGAAATTCCAAATGTTAGTAATCAATGTTAGATTTTGACATGTCCTAAAAGAAAAATTACAAGCATAAATAAGCAATATATATGTGTGTGTGTGTGTGTGTGTGTGTGTGTGTACATAGTTGCTACTTTTAAAACATAAACTATCACACAATGTAGGCTTCTCTACAACTTGTTTTTAAAATTTACAATATCTGCTTAGAAAAAACTTTTTTTATGGCCATCTAGTCTTTTTTTATCATAATTTGTTAACCAGCCCACTATCAGTGGACATTTAGATTATTCTCAATCCTTTGCAATTATAACATGAATAACCTTGCATTTACTTCATCTTACATTTTCCCCAAGCTCCTCAATCTAGTTCCTATCCATGCTGCCTCTCTGAGGGACCCAAATCATTCTTGGTATAACTCTGACATATTTTTTTTTTTTTCAGTTAGAACTTTTTTTTTTTTTTTTTTTTTTAGAACATTTTGAGATATGCCAATCTGTAGTATCTTCATTAGGCAGGGAGGTCTGAACATGAATGTTTACCTCAAAGCATTTGTTAAACCAATAGAACAAATGGGAGACAATGTTAGAAAAAAGGAGGCACAGGGTTTGAGGACAATTATGAGTGACAATCAAGTTTAGCCATCAGGTCTTTTCTAAGTAATGACTCCTATGTTTTAGGAAAAACTGCAGGCTACTCTTTAGAAACTAACCTCCCACAAATATATATCCCAGCTAACACACCACATGTGTTTTGCCAGCTAATTCTCTCACCAAACATTTGTCTGATGCCTAGACATACTTTAAAGAGCTCTAGAAACTAGAATAATTAGTCCTAGAGGTTATTTTTTTTCCACCCATATTACGTATTTGGAAAGTCAATTCATAAAACTGAACAACATCTTCAGCAAATACATTTTATTTTGAGCTCTTTGGAGGATACTTGTTATATAAACCCACAGTAATGTTATGAATGATACTATTCTTGTTAATAACAAGGACTTTGGAAGTTTTAATGCTTCTATTTTGAAGATATTTACTAATTCTATCTGTTCTTTGAACATTTGTTCTTTCTGGTTCCTTCTTTCTGATTATGCCAATCCTTTTCCATTGCAATCTTATCTCACCCCATTAAGGAGAATAAGCTTTATTAAAGCTCTTTAAGGGCAGGTCAGTAGAGTGAAACCCTCATATATTAAAGTTAGAAGCTTAGAGGATGTTCAATAAACGCTATTGCTGTGATGACGATAAAATGACCTTTGCCCAAGATAAGTAGGAATTAAGACAGAGGAGACTTCTTTAGCTTTAGGTTGCTCGTCTTCTGTTAACTCCTGATGGTCAGAGGTTGAGCAGTCTCCAATGCTTTAGCATCGCTAAGCGAGGCTTCATTGTTATCAATCTTGCTTCAGAAATCTTCCCAGCATACAGATGACATCGTGAAAATATTTCTCATGCAGACTAATTTACATCTAGCTTTTGTTCTCAATGGAATGATCATGAAGACACTTACTGAGTGTCGAAGGGATAAAAGACCACAAGCTATTTCTAAAGTGTAGGTGAGCACTTCCTCAAGCAAGTAGTATCATTCAGTTATGAATTCATCAATTAAATATTCATTATGCGCCTACTTTGTCCCAGCTACTAGGGTAGGAGCTGATGGTGAAGAAGGCATGATCTTTCTGTCTAGTAGGAGATACATATATAAACAAATGAATGTTATAGCATAGTAGAGCTATAGTAATAATAATAATAATAATAATTTTTAAAATTAGCAGCTGGAATGGCCAACAGGTTTCATTTTATCCACTACACCTCAGAGTTTGCTGTTAGCTTCTAGAACATGATTTAGAAGGGTTTGAAATGGAGTCAGAGACCTGATCATTCAGTGATGGCTATGGGATAGAGGTCAGTCTGCACGTTGTCTATTTGCTGTCTCTGCTGTGTAGTGTAGAAAAGGTGTACGCAGAGGAGGGGGGGACCCGAGGCTTTAGAGGAGAGTTGACATCTGTGATGAGCCTTGAAAACTGGACTTAACTATGTAGAAACTGGTAAAGGGCAGTCAAAGCAAAGGGGAAAGGAGGAAGAAAGACAAAAATTATAAAGTAGCTTCAGTGTTACATTCAGCACTGCCTGTAACTAGGAAGTGGGTTGGAAAAGAAGTCCAGGAATGACAGGCTGGTGTTCAACAGGACACACTCATAGGTCCCATTTCATGTACGCTGAGCAGTTGGAACGTAATCCCCCAGGCCAGCGTTCCCAGGAACTGCAGTCCCCAGATCACTTGTATCTGAATTTTCCAAGACGTTTGTTAAGACAATCTGGATATGGGGTTGAGAATCTTCATTTTTCACAAGCTTTCTAGGTGACTAAAAGTTGGGAGCTCACAGTAGGAAACCAGGATGGCATGAGGATTAGACTTTTCAGGAAATTTTCATGCTGGCAGTTAACTCACATGTTCACAATATCTCCCACACTAGAGGCGGACCAGGCTGCTGGTCACTACCGGCTCCTGTATCTGTAGCCTCTTCGAGACCCCATCGCAGGCCAGGACACAGCAGCATTCCAGCTCTTTACTGTTTAGTTAGTAAGAACTTACAGTGTAGGGAGCAAATTATAATGTTAGAATTTAATTGAAATTGGAAGTGTACACTCAGTTTAATCTGCACATTTTTTAGTAAATTGGAGCAAAAGGAGATATTTCGTCCTGGTCAGAAACATCTTTTCAGCTGTGGAGATAAAAAGCTTTAGCAAAGGCGTAATTCGCTGTCGTCACGATGGTCCAGGTCGTGGCTAGGTTTGCAAGACTCAGCTACTTTCAGCTGCAGACTTTGGCTGGTTTATCACAGAAAACAAAGGGAAAAGCAACTGCTATCTAATGGAGCGCCCTACTTCATTAAGTGAACTTTTCCAAGTAGGTCGGTAGCCCACACTAATTGAGATTTTTTCCCTATTTACCTATATATATAGTATACACTCCAGTGGTTTTTTTTTTTTTCTTTGAATGCATGTTGATAAAATACAACCAGAGATTTCAGATAAAGATAAGAAAATCCTGAGAGGTGGGAGGTGATTACTCTATAAAAATGTTTATCATTGTTATTATTTTATGGTACATGTTATAGAAAATACTCACTACATGACATTTATCTAAAAGCACTGGTTCATTCATTCACTTCTTTATTCCAAGGAAATTTATTGACTTTATAGCATATAGACACTCCTATAGACTCTTGACTATGACTATAGTTTCACCTATAACAAATGCTTTGAAGGAAAGTCACATACCATGGACTAGCAAACAGGAGAAACAGAGTCCATATTTAGGGTTAGGGAAAAAAACCCTAGAGAGTGACACTTGTCGTTGAGCTGTGAACTAAGAGTAAGTAATTATGAACTGGGGATATGGGAGTGGATTCTAGGTAAAGAGCAGTTCATATTTTCAGGCCAGGAGAATGACCAGTTTCGGGAATGTAAAATGGTGAGGGGTGGGGAAAAAGAGCTTGTGCAAATGGAGAATGAAGAGTTACACAGGGGCTGGCCATGCAAAGTCTTCAGCCATGTATAATATTTAGGTCTTTTATTCAAGCACTTAATAAGATCAGTTAAGACTTATTAAGTATACACCATGCATCAGGTTCTATAAGTGTATTTTAAACTCAGTTCACTTGCCTGCTGACACACAGCCCAGTCCTCCCCACCCCTGAAGCTCCCTTGACCAAAGCAGCTGCCGCCTCTAAAATTATGCCCATTTCCTGGGGCAAGCCTCATCCAGTGACTGATTAACATAGGTAAAGGCCTCCTCCCTTCACTATTGTAAAGTAAAAACATATTTATGAAAAATCAGTATGCATCTTTATACAAAACCTTTCAGTGAATGAGTTCACCACGGTCATTTTGGCTACTGACCTATCAGAGTAAACATTATCTGAGAAATACAGAATATGTAACATCATATCCACAAGTATACTGCTTTGATTCCTCACATAAAATATAAACAGCATAATATCAATAAAATCAATAAAATAATAATCAGATAATCAAATAAAATGGCTTTTAATGGAATTGGTCAAATACATTGAAGGAGGCAGCAAATTTGTGGAGACTGGTTTATCGACAGTAAGCAATTCATAAATGTCAAATTAAAAAGCAGATTTTCTTCTATTCTTATCTCTTCCACACCTTTGCATTGATTGATATTGTTGAACCTTTCTTAAACTCTGTACGCTTGCTTTCATGACATTATATCCCCTGGTTTCTCCTCAGATTTTTTGGACGATTCCTTTTCTGTCTCTGTCCTCGAGCCCTCGAGTTGGAAAGTGTAAGCAGTCATACAACTCAAGGCTCACATCTACTCCTATCACTCTTTTCATTTCTATTATTACTCTATTGTAATATTGACTCTTCTCATAATTTCAACCATTTTTATGATTTAGCTACTTCATAAATGATGAAAAGACATTTTCCAAATGTCTTTTTTAATCCCCAGCTGATTCCTCTGGCTTAAAATCTCCACCTTCAGGTGTTTGCTGTATACTTTCAAAGCTGGGTATAAAAACTCAAAACAAACCAAAGCAAAAGTCCTAAACAGAAATCTTAGGGTTTTTTTTCCCCCCAAAGTTATTTTTCTCTCTATCTTCTCTATCTCAACTAATGGCTAAATGTATACATGTCCTATGAATCTTCCCTCCTTAATATTTCTAAAATCAGCCCACTATTTCAGATCCAGCCTCCACTTGGCAAAAGCAGGTTTTCTTTACCTCTTACTTTGGCCTCTGACCTTATCCCCCTCAAATTTATCTTTCATTCTGCTACCAGAGTGATCCACAGAAAATCCAAATTCAATGTGTCATTTCCCACTGAAGAATCCTTTGGTGCTTTCTTATTTTCTACAAATAAATTCCCAAATCCTTGGGCTGACCCATACATTTCTGAAGATATGGCCCCTGATTACCCTGCTAGCGCTAGATCTTATCTTCATGTAAATGATTCATGGAGCATTCTGTATGGTATTTAGTAGCACACAAAACACATTCAGAAATGAATTAATGAATGAATGCTAGAAATATGGTGATAGATTATCATGGATGACTGGACAAAAAGATCTATAGGCAACAAAAGCAAAGGGACGTACCAACATCGCCAATAGCTAAGGAGTAGTGCTGGATAATAAAACAGCTGATGTAGCAATCTGAACACATATGCTGCACCAATAAGATGGTTAATTTGTGCACTGACTGGTATCTGTTTGCTCTAGGACTAGATACAAATAAAACCTCCTCAGAACAATTGGGCAAAATCTTTTCAAAATGAAATATTCCATAACACCATTCCTATTTTAAGTAGTCCTTGCCTGTTTTGAATTAGAGACCCCTTCTGTGGCAATTAAATGAATGCAAAAGGCCCTTTTAGAAGAGAAGTGTATATGAATCTGCATTCACAAAGTTTACATAAATTTCAGTCCCTTTACTGAGCTTAGCTTAAAAATTCTTGCTATAATCAATCTTTAATGCTAATTAAATCTTCCCTATTACTTGGTTAGGTGAGGCTTAAAAGTCATATCAAGAAAAATGGCGATAGTATTATATACTCAGAGTATTAGATGATAAGTACTCTATTAGAGTAGACGATAAAATCAAAAGGCAAGTGACTGGTTTAAGAATAATAAGTCAATTAAATATTAGTTTTATTATTAGTTAAGATTTGTGTTATGAAGTAAGATGTGTACCGTATGCTAATAGTTTCAGAGGGGCACGTTGCTGAGTAGACGCACACGTGATATTTGAACACATGTCTATTCATATAGAAATAACTGTGAAAGTCAAAAAACATGGCTATTCAGATTTAACCTAAAAAATCCAGATGGTTGTCTCATGTGTATGTTAATTTTTAAAATATATTTATCTGGACTTTCAGTCTTACTTTTCCCTTTGAATTTAGGACACACACAGAGAGGCAAAAATATAACAATGCTTTAACATTACTCAAAGCATTTAATTAAAGAATAAACATTGTCATTCACTTCATCAGCCCCATAGGCGAAGATTACATTATTTAAGGAAAAGAGAATGAAGAGCTGAGCTATAAGTGGGTGATTCAGAGCTGTATAAACACCCCTCCTGGAGTACTCAGTCAGACTCTTACCCTCCATCAAGCTCAGGACTGAGAGTCAGAATTATATGGACGATTTCCCCATCTTGCCACTTTGCCATCTGTCCTAAAGTAATCATTATTTTTCTACAACAATTGTATTGTGGAATCTTCATTAAGGAACAAACCACTACTTGGAACAATTAGACTGGCATTGAGGCTGTTGGCCCAGCAAAGCACATTATTCACAAATTCCACATGCTCCACATATGTTGGTTCCATTGCAGTCAAAACTGAAAGTCTATAGTTTTAGCTTGATTGAGAGCTTAGAAGTAAAGACTATTAAATCCAGTATATAAAACCAAATTTCAATTTTAGGTAAGGAGCCAAAGTCCAGACCTTTGGAAGTCTTCTTAATTGTGGGCAGTAACTGGATAATTAGATACTTTCACTTTACGATGTGTTCATTGACCACGGTTCTGTTTAGAGCTTCCCATTTGATTTTTATTCCTTTCCTTTGTACTGGCAGCAATTACAGATGTCGGTTGAACTGGCTCACAACCACTGAAATAAGTGAAAGATTTTGTGTGTTTGGCAATCTCATAATGTCACGCCCTACTAACTCTCCCTAAGAATTGAAATAATTTTAAATGATATGTGTACTAGATGAAAATACTAGATCAGTGTTCTCTTTATTCCTTTGTTCAATAGCATGCAATCAATACCTGCACAAGCATATGTGATCAGTATGAAGCCCTGGAATAAAAGGTATGTTTAAAGCAATTGGGAGATGGCTGTATTTATATATTGTTACACAATAACAGAATCAAAATAGTAGATCTCATCAAGCTACTTTTTGTTTTGTTTTCTGGTCCATCAGTCATTTCTTTTGCTTGTGTTCTGTTTGCTTCTGTTTGGCAGTTAGTGAAAGTAAAACACATATGACAAACAAAGGCTATTTCCTATGCATAAAATTATCTAGGATTTCTTTTTCTTAAAAGATTTAAAATATTTAATCATGAATTTTCATGCTCCTGATGGCTAACAGAAATATCTAGGATACTTTGGGCAGACTCAAAACTAGAGAACACCAGGTCAGCGTGGAAGAAATGGCAAGTCGATATATGTCATATTTGTACTACTTTACCATTCCCAAATTCCTTTTTGTCTGTGCAGAAAGGTAGGGTGTTCTTCTAAACCAAACGTATTATTTTAATAGGTAGTATAAAGAATTAGGAAGAACGTTTTCCACAATGTATTTGTAGGAGAAATGGAAATCTTCTGTTGAAGAAAAGTAGTTAGGAATTTTACAAGAATAATCCGCCAAGTTATTATTTTATTAATAACAATTGTCCTTTTCTGATATGGAAGCAAAAACTAATACCTTCTCTAATAACCCTGCTTTGCCAAGCTTAAATCTAAAATATTGTCAAATATAGGTGAAATACACTTTACATCCATAAAGATGGCTATTATAAAAACATAGAAAATAAGTATTGGCAAAGATGTAGAGAAATTGGAACCCTGGTAGTGTGAAGATAAAATGATGCATCTACTTTGGAAAACAATACGGCAGTTCCTCAAAAAATTAAAAATAGAATTACCATATGATCCAGCAATTTCACTTCTGGGCATATATTCAAACTAATTGAAAGCAGGGACTATAGCCATGTTTATAGCAGCATTATTCATAATAGCCAAAAACTGGAAACAACCCAAGTGTCCATCAATAGATGAGCAGATGAACAAATGTGGTATATACATACAATGGAGTATTATTCAGCCTCAAAAAGGAAGGAAATTCTGAAAAGTGCTACAATACGGATGAACCTTGAAGACATTATGCTAAGTGAAATAAACCAGTCACAAAAGCACAAATAATATACGATTCCACTTGTATGAGGTACCCAAAGTAGTCACAGAGACTGAAAATAGAATGATGGTGGCCAGGGACGGATCTGTAAGATGAAAAGTGTTCTGGAGTACATGGTGGTAATGGTTGTACAACAGTGTGAATGTATTAAAACCACTGACCTATACACTTAAAAATGGTTAAAACAGTAAATTTATGGTATGTATATTTTACCATAATTTTAAAAAATAATTTTTTAAAGTTTTATTTAGTGAAGCAATCTCTACACCCAACATGGGGCTCAAACTCATGACCCCAAGATTGAGTCTCACTCTCTTCTGACTGAGGCAACCAAACACCCCAAAAAAAGTAAAATGATTTTTAAATATAGATGAAATAAGATTTAAAATATTTATTCTTTCTTATAAAGTCCCTGTATGACCCAAATGTGATTGTTGAATTTTCTGTCTATATTAGTTTGTATATATAACTAGGTAACATAACTGAAAACGTGTTCACCTTCCTTCCACAAGTACAGCTCTGTTGCACCTTTCTTTTTTTTTAAGATTTTATTTATTTATTTGTCAGAGAGAGAGAGTACAAGCAGGGGGAGTGGCAGGCAGAGGGAGAGGGTGAAGCGGGCTCCCCACAGAGCAGGGAGCCTGATGTAGGGCTTGATCCCAGGACCCTAAGATCACAACCTGAGCCGAAGGCAGACGCTTAACCAACTGAGCCACCCAGGTGCCCCTGTGTTGCACTTTTCTGTTTCATCTGCCTGACTTTTCTCAGGGTATAGCTATCTACTGGAAACTGTATGGACATAACCGAAATAAGAAACCCAGCTTCCATGAGCGGCTTCTGTGTAACAGCCTGTTTCTGATCAGCTAACAGCAGATAGCCCCAGATTCCTGGAAATGGAGATATAAATTGCTATTAAAAAGTTAAAAATTAGAGAAACCAATCCATTTGAAAACATGGTAATGAATGCATTATATAAATAAGGGAAAATTGTCTGGAAATACAGAACAAAGTGTTAATAGCAGCTATTAATTCTTGCTCTTTTAATTTATATTTTTGGTTTTATCCACTTTATAATAAACAATTGAAAGAACAAAAAAAAAAAAAAGAAAGAAAGAAATGTAGTTGTTTTCTCTATTGCAAGATACTAACATCCAGGTAATTATGGATCATTTTGGAATCACATCTCACTTGGGATTTGATGACCTTCTTTCCCAACTCCAAGACTCCTTTTATGAAAACATTGTCCTCTGCTGGAGTTAACAATGAGCTTTATGTAGTACCATCTGCAGGTTTAATTAATGTATGTTTACCTTCTTCTTCAGGTGATTAATGTAAGTGGTATCAAATGTGAGGTCCCACAGGATTTCTTCAGCATTCCTCTTGATAGCTTCCCTTTATTTATTAAGAATGATTTTTATCTTCTAGGGGTGCCTGCGTGGCTCAGTGGGTTAAGTATGGGACTCTTGATTTCAGTTCAGGTCATGATCTTGGGTTATGATCTCGGGGTCACAGGATCGAGCCCCACCTTGAGCCCCTCATTGGCTCCGCACTCAGTAGGGAATCTGCTTAGGATTCTCTCTTTCCCTGTCCCTTTACCCCTTCCCTCCCACACACACTCTCTCTCATAAATAAATAAATAAATAAATAAATTAATTAATTAAAAAATTAAGAATGATCTTTACCCTTGAACGTTTTCTATACTCCTCAGCTAGCTTCTAATCCAGAGCTCTGTTTCAAAGGAATATTGACACTCTGTCTCTGAGAGATGATAAGATGGTTTAACAGCGTTGTAATTACTGTGCCTCTTAATTTTTTTTTAATTAAAAATTACCTCTTAAAAATACATTGTGTAGATGACACTAATGCCACAGCCACATTAAATCTTTCTCTGTCATGTTTTTAAAGCTGACCTCATGCCCAGCCACTGGACCTTATATTACAACTACAGTTCTCTCCTGACAGGAACCTCAGAGAATCCCAAGGTTGTTTGGAGATGTGTAATATAGGCAAAACCAAGGACTATACATATCTCACTCCTCTAGCCTTGGAATGCTACAGCCAGTACCTCAGTAGAGCTGTCCTTAAGGGGGGCTGACGCTGAACATCCCAGAAAATCACAGTGTCTACCAAGCTCAGGTTGTTGAGGGTAACCATTCATGGTGGATCTAAACTTAGCTTTGAGAAACTGAATTGAGGTTGCCTCTAGACACAAGGATTTGAGAAATAAAGCAGTTAGACGAAGCAGCTTGAATAGTGCTTTAATTACTTGTATTTCTTAATTTTCATTAGTGCAGGCAATTAGATAGGTTTCTCCAGCATGAAAATAGGTCATTCAACAATTCTATTACGTTTAGTATTTTTAAACCAAAGAATGAGTCCATACTCCAAAACTTAAAAAAAAAATTGTACAATAATTATCATCATCTTTAAGACCAAGTGCCACTAGGAGGTTTTTTTGGTGTTTTTTTTTTTTTAACTCCCACTATTTATATCATGCTCATATTTTTTGTAGCTCTCTCTGTGCTCAATTTGCAAGGATAATGTATCCCCAACACTTTTTTATTTTCTAATAATGCCCCTTGTTTCTTTATAATACAACATGCACAGACTGTGAGGACTCTGATGTCATTTTACCACACAGGCTGGCCCCTCTACCTAGATAGCCCTCTGTGTTCTAGATCTTTGCTTCTTTTCCAAATTCTAATATAAACATAACTTTTCTGTGTCTCATTTTCTTAAAACCACGTTTGAGTGAAAACTAATCTGATGAACTCAAATGCTAATTAGTTCATAAGACTTCATGATAAAATGTCATCCATCTTTGGTAAAAATGAATCTAGACCTCCTAGGGACAATTAACCTAAAAAAATTTATATTGTGTTTGGGATTTCAGACACTGTTTTTGGACTTATGAAAAGACTATTTTTCTTCAGTCAGCTGATTGTTAATATCCGTTAATGCTTTGCTACTTGGCATGTGGACCTCAGATTTCCAGGTCCATCAGTAGACCTAATCAATAATAAACTGAATTTTAACAAGATTCCTAGGGATTTATGTAGACACTAAAACATTTGGTAAACACATTTTAAGTCCCATCATCCTAATACTTATATAATAATATTGTATTTTAATTAATAATATTGTATATATATTAAGACAATGCATTAATACTAATGCACAATGCATATGTACTAAGACCCAATATTTTGAGTTATTCTGTGCAAGCACTGTGGTAAGTATTTGGCATGTGTTATCTTACTTAACCCTCACAATAACTGTATAAGGTAGGTGTATTATTGTAATTTTTCAGACTGTGTGCACAGCCTGAGAGTTCCCATAGCTCATTTCAGTTCATTGAGCTATTACTTGGAAGAGTCAGGAATTAAACTCAGCCCCATTGAATGCCTGACCATGAGAACTCAACCATATTTGTTCTGTGCAGAAGGGCTTATGCCATTGGGCTTGCTTGGCAAAATGTCAAAGTGGTAAGGAAATTACCTTGGTGGGGTTACCATACCTAGTGTTGGGGGTTGTATCCTCAGATGTAAATTGCCAGGAACAGCATTTTATCCATCCAAATTGGCTAAACAATGCTCGAAAGTTCATAAACCTAAGAAATAAGCACCCATGACATTCTCGTCTTCTTACCTTTCTCTCCTGGGTCAGTTCAGCACCATTGTTAGCCATGCAAAATTGATTTCTGGAAAGTTGATATTGCCTTGTTTCTACTTTCTATGTTACCGTGTTGGGGGATTCAAAATCAAAGTTTCAGATATTAGAGATTTCCAAGTATATCAGTAAGTCCACTTGACTTTTCAAAGAAGCAGTACTGGGAAAATGTTTGAATGACTTAGGAATGGCAGCTTTCAAACAGAGAATAACTGGGGAAGCGGACAGAAGTGACAGTATGAAATGGAAAATAGCCAGAAAGGGATTCCAAAATTAGTTTACACTTAATAGGAAAATTCCTCTTTTAATATAAAACTAATATAAGATTATTTATATAACACAGAAGTGCTTAAACTAAAATAAAAATTGAAACCATTCCCAACCTTGTCCTTAAAATTTTACTTTCCAGAAACAACCTTCATTAAGCTAGATGATTAATCTTTAGAGGGCTACCTATCTCTATATTTATCACTTATATTATTTTAATTTTAAAAAATTGAGATTGTATTAAGCATATTATTTTGTACCATGCACTCTTATATTAATAATAAATTATGAACATATCTTAGTGTCAGGATGTGAAAATCTATGTCATTACCTTAATGGCTACAAGTAGTCCATTGTATGGAGCCATACTATAAAAAGAAAAATTTTCTATGGCTAAATATTTGTGTCATTTTGTTTTGCCTTTACTGTGCTGCAAAAAGTATCCTGAATCTGTATCATTGCATACTTATTTCCTAATGTGAATATCTTGGTATACATTTAAGGATAAACTTGACCTACATTGCTAAATTGCTCTTTTTTATGTTTCTTTTTTATGTTATTATTTAAATTCCAGTTAGATAACATAGAGTGTAATGTTAGTTTCAGGTGTAGAATTTTGTGATTCCACACTTATATACAAGTGCCCTCCTTAATCACCATCACCTATTTAACCCAAAGCCCACCCACCTCCCTTCTGAAAACCATCAGTTTGTTCTCTATAGTTGAGTCTATTTCTTGGTTTTCCTCTCTCTTTCCACCCATGTTCATTTCTTTTGTTTCTTAAATTCCACATAGAGTGAAATCATATGGTATCTGTCTTTCTCTGACTTATTTTGCTTAGCATAATACACTTTAGCTCCATCCCTGTCATTGCCAATGGCAAGATTTCATTCTTTTTTATGGCTGAGTAATATCCATTTTACATATACCATGGATTCTTTATACATTCATCAATCCACGGACATTTGGGCTCTTTCCATAATTTGGCTATTGTTGATAATGCTGCTATAAAAATCGGGGTGTATGTAACTCTTTGAATTACTATTTTTGTATTCTTTGGCTAAATACCTAGTAGCGCAATTGCTGGATCAAAGGGTAGTTCCATTTTTAACTTTTTGAGGAACCTCCATACATGTTTTTCTGGAGTGGCTGCACCAGTTTTCATTCCCACCAACAGTATAAGAGAGTTCCCCTTTCTTCACATCCTCACCAACACCCGTGTTTCATGTGTTGTTAATTTTAGCCATTCTTATTGGTGTGAGGTAATATCTCATTGTAGTTTTGATTTGTATTTCCCTGATGATGAGGGAGGATAAGCATCTTTTCATGTATGTATTGGCCCTCTGTATGTCTTCTTCGGAAAAATATCTATTCATGTTTTCTGCCCATTTTTTATTTGGGTTGTTTTTTGGGTGTTTAGTTTTATATGTTCTTTATATATTTTGAATACTAAGTCTTTATCAGATATGTCATTTGCAAATATCTTCTCCCATTCCACAGAACGCCTTTACCTTTGAGTTTTGTTGATTGTTTCCTTTGTTATGCAGAAGCTTTTTATCTTGATGAAGTCCCAATAGTTTATTTTTGCTTCTCTTTCCCTTGCCTCAGGAGACCTATGTAGTAAGAAGTTGCTATGGCCGATGTCCAAGAGGTTACTGCCTGTGTTCTCCTCTAGGATTTTAATGGTTTCCTGTCTCACATTTAGGTCTTTAATCCGTTTTGAATTTATTTTTGTAATTAGTATAAGAAAGTGGTCCAGTTGCATTCTTCTGCATGTGGCTATCCAGTTTTCCTAACACTATTTATTGAAGAGACTTTTTTCCATTGGATATTCTTTCCCGCTTTGTCGAATATTAATTGATTGTATAATTGTGGGTTCATTTCTGGGTTTTCTATTCTGTTCTATTGATCTATGTGCCTCTTTGAGCCAGTACCATACTGTCTTGATCACTACAGCTTTGTAATATTAACTTGAAGTCTGAAATTGTGATGCCTACAGATCTGCTTTGCTTTTTCAAAGTTGCTTTGGCTATTCAGGGTCTTTTGTGGTTCCATACAAATTTTTGGATTGTTTATTTTAGTTTTGTAAAAAATGCTGGTGGTATTTTGATAGGCATTGCGTTAAATACGTGGAGTGCTTCGGGTAATACAGACATTTTAACAATATTTGTTCTTCCAATCCATGAGCATGGGATGTTTTTTCATTTCTTTGTGTCATCTTCAATTTCTTTCATTGGTATTTTATAGTTTTCAGTCTACAGATCTTTTACCTCTTTGGTTAGGTTTATTCCTACATACCTTTTGGTTTTTGGTGCAATTGTAAATGAGATCAGTTCCTTGATTTCTCTTTCTGCTGCTTCATTATTGGTGCATAGAAATGCAACCGATTTCTATACATTGATTTTGTATCCTGCTACTTTACTGAATTCGTCTATCAGTTCTAGGAGTTTTCTGGTGAAGTCTTTAGGGTTTTCTATATACAGTGTCCTGTCATCTGCAAATAGTGAAAGTTTGACATCCCCCTTACTCATTCAGCTGTCTTTTTTTTTTTTCTTTTTGTTGTCTGATTGCTGTGGCTAGGACTTCAGTACTATGTTAAATAACAGTTGTGAGAATGGATATCCCTGTCTTTTTCCTGACTGTGGAAGAAAAGCTCTCAGAGTTTCCTCACTGAGGATATTAGCTGTGGGGTTTTTGTATATGGCCTTTATTATGTTGATATATGTTCCCTCTAATCCTACTTTGTTGAGGGTTTTTATCATGAGTGGACATTGTACTTTGCCAAATGCTTGCTCTGCATCTATTGGAAGGATCGTATGATTCTTATCCTTTCTTATATTAATGTGGTGTATGTAGCACGTTGATCAATTTGTGAATACTGTATCATCCTTGCAAGTCCAGGAATAAATCCCACTTGATCATGGTGAATAATTTTTTAATGTACTGTTGGATTCAGTTTGCTAGTATGTTATTGAGAAACTTTGCATCCATATTAATCAGGGATATTGGCTTGTAGTTCTGTATTTTACTGGAGTCTTAACCTGGTTTTGCTATTAAGGTAATGCTGGCCACATAGAACGAATTCAGAAGTTTTCCTTTGATTTCTAGCTTTTGGAATAGTTTGAGAATAGTTATTAATTCTTCTTTAAATGCTTGGTTCACCTATGAAACCATCTGGCCCTGGACTTTTGTTTGTTTTACTAGGAAATTTTTTACTACTGATTCAATTTCTTTGCTGGTTATTAGTCTGTTCAAGTTTTCTATTCCTGTTTCAGTTTTGTCCAATTTGTCGGCGTACAGTTTATCATAATATTCTCTTATAATTGTATTTCTGTGGTGTTGGTTGTTATTTCTCCTCTCTCATTTGTGACTCTATTTGTTTGGGTCCTTTATCTTTTCTTTTTGGTAAGTCTGACTAGGGGGTTATCAATTTTATTAATTTTTTCAAAGAACCAGCTCCTGCTTTCATTGATCTGTTCTATTGTTTTTGTTTGTTTTGTTTTTTGTTTTAGTTTCTATATCATTTATTTCTGCTCTAATCTTTATTATCTCTCTTCTTCTGCTGGCCTTAGGCTTTGTTTGTTCTTCTTTCTCTAGCTCCTTTAGATGTAAATTAAGGTTGTTTATTTGAGATTTTTCTCGCTTGAGGTAGCCTGGTTACTATATACTTCCTTCTTAGGACTGCCTTTGCTGTATCCCAAAGGTTTGGACTGTTATGATTTCATTTTCATTTGTTTCCATGTTTGTTTTTTTAAATTTCTTCTTTCATTTCCTGGTTGACCCATTCATTGTTCATTAGCATGTTGTTTAATCTCCATGTATTTGTGGTCTTTCCAAAGTTTTTCTTGTGGTTGACTTCAAGTTTTATAACGTGGTCAGAAAATATGCCCAGTATGATCTCAGTCTTTTTGTATTTGCTAAAATCTGTTTTGTGACCCAGTGTATGGTCTATCCTGGAGAATGTAACATGTGCACTTGAAAAGAATCTGTATTCTGCTGCTTTAGGATAGAATGTTCTGAATATATGTTAAGTCCATCTGGTCCAGTGTGTCATTCAAAGCCATTATTTCCTTGTTGATTTTCTGCTTAGATGATCTGTCCATTGATGTAAGTGGGGTGTTAAAGTCCCCTACTATTATTGTGTTACTTTCAATGAGTTCCTTTATTTTTGTTATTATTTTATAGACGTGGGTGCTTCCATGTTGGGTGCATAAATATTTACAATTGTTAGATCTCTTATCAGATTGTCCCCTTTATTATGATACAGTGCCCTTCTTCATCTCTTGTAATAGTCTTCGGTTTAAAGTCTAAATTGTCCAATATAAATATCGCTACCCCAGTTTTCTTTTGACATCCATTTGCATGATAAATATTTCTCCACCCACTCACTTTCAATCTGCATGTATCTTTAGGTCTAAAATGAGGCTCTTATAGGCAGCATATAGATGGGTCTCTCTCTCTCTCTCTCTCTCTTTTTTTTTTTTTATCTATTCTGACACCGTATCTCTTTTGACTGGAGCATTTAGTCCACTTACATTCAGAGTGATTATTGATTGATATGTATTTAGTGCCATTTTATTACTTGTTTTGTCATTGTTTCTGGAGTTTTCTCTGTTCCTTTCTTGTCTTTGTCACTTTGGTCTTTCCTTTCCACTCAGAGTCCCCTTTAATATTTCTTGAAGGGCTGGTATAATGGTTATGAACTCCTTTAGTTTTTGTCTGGGAAACTCTTTATCTCCCCTTCTATTCTGAATGATAGCCTTGATGGAGAGGGTATTCTTGGCTGCAGATTTTTCCCATTCAGCACATTGAATAGATCATGCCACCCTCTTCTGGCTTGTCAAGTTTCTGTTGAGAGATATGCAGTTAGCCTTATGGGTCTTCCCTTGTAAGTTGGGGACTTCTTTTGTCTTGCTGTTTTTAAGATTTTTTCTTTATCTCTATATTTTGCAAATTTAATTACAATGTGTTGTGGTGTTGTCCTGCTTTTGTTGGTTTTGATGGGAGTTCTCTGTGCCTCTTGGATCTGGATGTCTGTTTCCCTCTCCAGATTAGGGGATTTTTCAGCTAATATTTCCTCAAATTTTCTGCCCCCTTTTCTCTCTCTTCTTCTCTTGGGACTCCTATAATATGAATGTTATTATGTTCGATAGTGTCACTGAGTTCCCTAAGTCTATCCTCATGTTCCATAATTCTCTCTTTTGTTCAGTTTCATTATTTTCCATTATTTTATCTTGTATATCATGTATTCATTCCTCTGATTCTTCCGTCCTTGTGTTCATTACACCAAGTCTCTTTGAGTCTCAGTTATTACATTTTTCATTCCTGACTGATTCTTTTTTAGCTCCTTTATCTCTGCAGTAAGGGCCTCCCTAAAGTCTTCCATTCGTCTCTCAAGCCCCATGAGTATCCTTATGATTGGTATTTTAAATTCTCCATCAGGCATATTACTTAAATCTGTTCTGCTTAGATCTCTGATTGTGACCTTCGCTTATTCTTTCATTTGGGATGAATTCCACTGTCTTGGCTTTTTGTCTAAGTCTCTGTCTTCTCTGTGTTAGAAAAACGCATTATGTTTTCTGCTCCTGAGAGTACTGGCCTTATGAAGAAGAGATAATGTAGTGTCTGGGGCCTGGCACTTAGGGAGTGTCCCTGGTGTGTGTTGCATGTACTCTGCTGTTGAGTTTTGGCTGCTCTATCCTTCAGGCCAGTCATCTACAGAGGCTCTCTTTGCCTGCAATGGGCAGTATTTGATCACTGGCCAGAGTGTGGTGAGTTTTAAATAGGTGTGCTCTGGTCTGCTTATTAAATGAGACCTGATACTATTTCCACGACAGCTGAAGCCCTGCAGAGCTCTCTGGTTAGCACACATGGTATGGGCAAGGGTTTCTGCAGGTCTCTTGGGGGAGGGTCTCACTATGCTGGGACTGAGGCAACCTTGATCAAGAATGGCAGTCATGCCAGAGTGCAGGTTTGTGGGACCTGGTGTAACCAGGTTAGGCAGCCACTGTCAGGGCTGAGCTGCTTTCTACAGGTGGCTCTGTGTTCACACAGAGGGGTGGGGGAGGGAAATGGTGCCATCCTTCTCTTTTGTCCCCAGAGAGGCATTTCTGTGACTGCCATCCCTCAGGGATGTGCTCCAAGAAGAAGAATCTCCCCACTGTGTGCATTCCTCAGATCTCTGTTTCCACACCATCTGCAACCCCCCCCCCCCAAGTTATTTGCTTGCCTTCTTTCTAGGAGCAGGGCAGTGCCCTCAAGACTCTATCCTAGCCAAGCCCACCGACCTCTAAAACTCCAGGCTTTAAGCTCTTCTGGTTGCAAGAACTCATAAAAATCAGCCCCTCTCATTTTCCCAGACAGTGACTTTGGAGAAGTGTTCCTGTGCAAGCTCCTGCATGTTCCTCTCTCTCACCCTTAGTGTGACCACAGCTCCCTCCCCTTTACAGCACTGTGATCCATGTCTCCCCCAAGCCATGATCTGCACTCCCTACCTTCTTTGACGTGGCTTCTTCTCTCCCTTTAGTTGTGGAGTTTGTTCTGTCAGTCTTTAGTTGATTTCTGGGGTATTTAGAATAATTTGATAGTTATTTAGCTGTGTTGGAAGGAAGAAACAAGCCTATAGTCCTCCTACTCTGCCACCATCTTAGCTTCTCCCACCAACTGCTCTCTTTTAAAAAGTGGCATCAGTTGGCACTCCCATCAGCAATGTAGGAGCCTTTAAATGCTTTTTTGGTTGCCTCAGACTTGCAAAAATTTTACCAATATGACAGCTGAAACGTTATATCTTATTGGTATTTTTAAATTTTTATTTATTTGGCTATTAGCAAAATTAAATGTTTTCATATAATTATTGACTATTTATATTTCAATTTTTATAATTTCCTAATGTAATTATTTTGTCTATTTTACATTTAAAAGTTTGTATTACTATCTACAGGATTTATTATTTATTATGGGTGCTAATGGTTTTCACTAAATTATACACTTTTTCTTAGCTTGTAATTTAACTGTAATAGTATCTCTTATACAAATATTTTAAATTTTAGGAAATAAAATCTGTAATTATTTATTAAGATATTTTATCTTCAAATCCAATTTACCTAAAAGGCTACAATCTATTTTTGTTTCTGGAAAATATCATGCATATGTTTATCAGCCAAAACTCAGAACTTAATATATTAAAGTGCAATGCTTCGTATAATTTTTGGTCATCATCAGCATAGCTAGAAAAGTTTATATTTATTTCAGTTTCTATTCTGTACTGATTTTTAGGTCATAATAATAATAACTTTCTAAATTCTTTTTCTTGGCAGTCATTTTGGACTGGAAGTCTGATCCTAAACTTAAGACCTCAGAGAGTATAAGATAAATAAATAAACACATTGTGTCCACAGATCTCTAATCTGGAGTTCACACTTTTACTGCACTGCTCTTCAAACTCTAATAAATGTGATAGATCACTACTAAAGAAGGTTATTATTTCAAACAAATTCTGTGATCCAGGAAGATTCTGTGCAGATCTTGTGAGCGGGGATGGGAGAAACAGAGGGAGAGGGAGAGAGACAATCTCAAGCAGACTCCCTGCTGAGCGCAGAGCCCAACATGGGGCTCGATCTCAGGACCCTGAGATCATGACCTAAGCCAAAATCAAGAGTCAGATGCTTAACTGACTGAGCCACCCAGGTACCCCTAATAAGCTAATTATTTTAAAATACAGGTGTAATTGCTGTTAACCTTCCCAAAATAAAATAAATTTCAAGCTTGTCAAGCTTAAATTTTTAAAAAGCATTTAAAAATATTGATCAGTTTTACCTACCTAACTGATCACGGGCCAAGTGAATCAAAATACTATGTAACCTACTGACACATTTTTAGGATATAGAGACAAGCAGTTTTAAGTTATGTGATCCAAATCTGGATCCAGATACAAAATATTTACCACCATATGTGACATCTTCTGTAATTTCCTGCTTGAGTTTTTTTATATATGAAAAGACATTACAACACTCCCTGTATGAAGTCAGAGCTATTAGATGTTAATACCATGTAGCTTAATTTGTGGAAAGTACAAAACAAATATGCTGTTTGGGTGTCACTTTTTTTCAGCATATGTTTTATCCTCCTAGAATTACTTGTCTGACAACAGGTGGCCTCCTAAGAATACAGAATGACAGTTTCTTAGTAACTAAACTGTAAACATTTCTTCCTGGAGAACTAGCAATGCAAGTAAACAAGTCACAGTTTTCACATTAGCAGATTTGAAGAATAACAGCCAAAATTTAACTATTATATATAAAGTGATCATAAGTATTGTTTTCATTATACATAATTAAGGCAGGAGAATGCCTATATGTTGAAGTATTTACAAATAAATATGTAAACATGGTCATTCTATTTTGTTAACTAAATTTACTGAAGGTTATGTATATACACTAACGATTTTGAGACATTGAACATAAATCATTTCTTCCAATCATAAGTATACCTGTCTGGTGCATTAAATTCATAAGAAAACTTTCGGGCACATAAAAAGGATAGGAAAGATGAATATTCTTATTGACTGTAGTGATTATTGATGTCGACATTGACCTACGTTATTCCATGCTCTTTAAAAAGCTATGACTAGAATAAGCAAAATAATCATTATAACTTTTAACTTTCAAGATAAGGAATTTACTGCCCAGGATTATTCTCAAAATTAAAGCAAGGGAATCATTCTCCTTTTTATTAAAAAGAGCATAAAAGCACATCAGCTCTATTAACAATTACTAGCATACACTCTTCCCATAATTATTAATCTCCTTCCATTTTATATTCTGGAATAGAAAACAATTATGTACTCAATAGTCCTTGTATAATATTCTGATTTACAAATGGTTACAGTATGCAAAGTGATGATTTATTTATTTCCAAAAATAAAAAGAGATACAATTTCACTGCTTCATTACCAGGACCTAAAAACTACATCAACATATATTTTCAACATAGGATTTCTTGCATTTTTTTCTGCATTCTTTGATCAAACTTAGGCTTTTTAGTAGGGGGTAAAAACAAGACTCTTACTGCTTGGCATTTCTGACTGAGGTAAACAAAGTACAAGATAGGCCAAAGAACGCTCACTTTCTAAAGCGTCCGTCAGAGGCTAGCCCTCTCTCTACCTCCAGACTACAGAAAGAAAGGCTGTAAAACACCAAAAGGAAGAATGACTGGGGAAACTTCTTTGCAACGATTATTAAAGGATTGTATTATTTTCCATGCCCTTCTGTTCAGAAAAGGGAGAAGTTTCTGTCTTTCTCAATCAAGTTGGGTGGTGCTCAAGAGAATCCCTCTGAGAACTTAGAAGTTGGGTGTCCACAGCAACTAGTATCTTCCTCATATATAAACAGTTGCTAATGGTCAAAGTCTGGCTGAAGCTGCCTCTATAAGAAAAGAAACAGAAATCTGCAATGGGAACAAGCCATTCTTTTACCAATGACTCAGCAGAGGTGCTTGTTTCCAAGAACCAACTGTAGTACCTGCAGAACTGAGTTGGAATGGAATTACCTTGAAAGGAACCCCCCCACACAAGGCCTAACTTGATGGCCAAAGTCAACTCAACAGAGTGTCTTTCTACAATAGTAGCCAAGAGTTAAAGAAGTCATAAGCAGCCTAAAGAGGAAGGTGCCACCTGTGAAAAGCAAGGCTGCTATGGGAGGTCACAAGTGGGTGGAACCTCTAGGTAGTCACAAAATCACCCCATGAGAAAGGTAACATTTGGGCATCTCACAGAGAGAACTCCAAAGACAAATTTAGAGAGCACCATTCAAGTTAGAGTTGGGCAACCCCTGCTTGCAACTGGAGGTCCAAGACAGGGAATTAGCTAGTAGAAAAGATGATGCAGATCCACAGTGAAGCAACATTTCATGGCCCTTCCCTGGAGGCTTCCAAGCCCATTGGGCCTAGGCTGGGGGGGGGGGTGTAGGGGGTGGGATGCAAGCTTGCAATCAAATGAGAAAGTTAAGATTTTATTTAGATTGAACTAATATTTTTATATCTTGAAAAATGAGATTATTAATTAATTCCTGAGAATGCCTGGAAATTCTAAGGCATCTGAGAGATAACATGCAGAAAAGAGAAAAAGGATTTGACAAGAGTTTTCAAATAGAATAATGAAAAAAATGATAAATTTATTTTCTAATATGGCCTATGCTGCATTCTTCTCACTGATCCATTAGTAAAATGATTACCCATTTTTAGCCATTTGCATCAGGTGGTATTTTGCAGCTTATAGAATGACTTTATGGAATTATCATATTTGATCATCATCAGAAAAACTTCAGATGCCAGAGTAGATACCATTGTTCTTCTTTTTGAGCTGAAGGACCTTGGTCTAAAAAAATGTGAATTGTCTTGCCCAAAGATGTATAACTGGTACCAGTAAAGGCAAGATGCCACTTAGCCCCCTTTCCTCTGCTCCTTGCTCTCAAATGAAATCTGCCAGGCCAGGAATGAGTAGTCTTGGGATTCACTCATTCATTCATCCATTCATTCATTCTTCATACATGACTGCCAACTACCCTCCTGTTTTTGTTGTTGTTGTTCTTTTTCTTTTTAAGCAAGGCACATCGCTGCATACTGAAATATTTCAACAGAAACTGAGGACAGTAAACTCACTGCTCACATACAGCTGGAGACAAGGTCTTACTCTTTTAAACAGCTTTATGATGTTTAATTTACACAGAAAAAAGTGTACATGTTTATGTGTGCAATTTGCTGTGTTTTAACATATGTATGCACCCAAGGAATCATCACCACAGTGAAGATAATTAACATATCAATCAACTCCAAAAGTTTTCTTATGACCCACTCCTCCCGACCTTCTCCCCAGGTACAACTAATCTACTGTCAGTCAATATAAATTAATTTGTATTTTATACAAATGGAATCATATAGTATATACTCTTTTTTGTCTGATTCCTTACATACGGCATAATTTGGGGGAGATTCATTTACAGTTTTGTATGTATCAATAATGTGTTCCTTTTTATTGCTGAGTAATATTTTCTTGGCTAAATATAAGTTGCTTATCTAGCCATCCATTGATGAGCATTTGGGTTATTTCTAGTTTGGGGTTAACACAAAATAAGGCTTTTTGAACATTTTTGTACAAGTCTTTGTATAAATATTTAAATTCTCTTTGATGAATACCTAGGAGCAGAATGGCTGGATAATATGGTAGCTGTTTTTTTTTTTTTTAAAGAAGCTGCCAAAAATATTTTCCTAAGTGGTTGTAGTACCCTACATTACCAATAGCAGTACATGAGAGTTCCAGTTCCTCCATATCCTTGCCAACACTTGATATGATCAGTCTTTTTAACTTTAATAATCCTAATAGGCTTATAGGAGGTATGACAGAATAATTTTAATATGAGTTTCTCTAATAACAAATGATATTGAGCTTTGCTATTCTTATCTTATTTGGTAAAAGATCTGTTCAAATTTTTTTGAGGATTTTTTTGTCTTCTTATTAGTGAGGTTGAAAGTTCTTTTTATATTCTGGATATAATTCCTTTATCAGATTTATTATTTGAAAACGTTTTCTTCCAATCTTTTATCTTTTGATTCTCAATATTTTTAAAGAGCAGATTTTAATTTGTATGAAATACAAGTCATTTTTTTTTCTCTTATGGATTATACTTTTAGTGTCACTTCAGTGTCATCTTATGGACATCTAAGAAATCTTTGACTAACCCAGGTCACAAAGATTTTTCACCTTATTTTCTAGAAGTTGCATAGTTTTAGGTTACACAATTAAATTTTTATAAAAGGTGAGGGCTATGAAGTTCTTTCTTCTCTTCCTCCTTCTTCTTCTTTGCATATAGAGCTATAATTGTTGACTCAGCATTAAAGAAAAAACAAACTACCATTTCTTCATTGAATTACCTTTGCAACTTTGTCAAACTTCTTGTCCAAATATATATGGTTTTATTTCTAGATTCCTTGTTCTGTTTCATTGTTTACCATAATTTTAGAATAAGTCTCAAATTCAGGGAGTGTCAGTCTTTCAACTTTGTTGTTGTTCTTCAAAAATGTTTCGGCTATTTTGCCTTTTCATACAAATATCAGAATCACTTGCCAAATTCTATTAAAAATCCTGCTTGATTTTTTATTGATATTGTATTGAATCTATAGATACAATTGGAGAGAATTGACATCTTAACAATACTGAGCTTTTGACTAGTGGAAAAAGATCGTTTACTTAGAGCTTTTGAAATTTCTCCCAGCAGGATTCTGTAGATTTCAGTATACATATAGACCTCGTATATTTTGTCAGATTTATCTTTATTTGGCTGAGAGACTACATAAAGTAAAAACAAGTTTTCTGAGACATGAGAACTGTAGGCTTCACTTTATTGAAAAAGCAAGGAGCTACACTTAAGCCCTCACACAAACAGTTGTATATAAAATAAGAAAATAGATTCCCCTGAAAAAATGACTGGTTCATGTTGATAGAGGTGCTATGTGTAGAAATGATGTATGGTGACAGGCTTATGATCAGAATGAACCTTCTTGAGAAGGACTTAGAATGAGATGACAGTCTATGAGAGAATGAAGTCTAGGACTCTGTTGTGCACGTAACTGTTAATTTTTTAGTGATGAAATTAAAAAATATATTTTTAGGCTGGTCTAAAATGGCTACTCATAACCCCTTGGCAAGATCAGATAGATATACCACTTACTGCAGTATGATAGAGTTGAACTGATCAAAATGAAATAACTGCTTTACTCTAATGCTGATCAACATCAGGTTGCTTCTGTTCAATGTTAGTAAATCCCCGTGTCTGGCTGTCTATAAAAATTAAATAGCTAATAATCTGTGATGGGTGGTGCAGGCATTGACCACCCTAGGGTCAAAAGTTACATGCCTATAGAGCCTCCTATGACAGCTCAGAGCTCTATATGCAATTAAATAATAATGTTAAATGAGAATCTACATGACTAATAAAGAAGACCATTTGAGTTCAAGTCTTAAGTGTATTTCTTTCCCTTGTGCACACTCTCTAGGCTGTGGGGAAAATATTTGGTATTGAAATGCCTTGCAGCTATGTTAGCTCCCTTGAGTGGCAGTTGACAGTTCTGAAAGGCTATGGCCTTGGAGGCTGAGGAGTCTCCTACCCACCCTGAATTCCAAACAGAGTTATTTTTAACTCCACTATCGATGCACATGACTGTCCTTGCAGGGCAAGTGAGCCACACTGATAGGATGTTTCTATTGCTGAGGTGAGAGATTGGGGCACAGCCAGTGGTTTCACATGATCCCTTAGCACCACACACAAAAAATGACAATTGAAATAAAACAAATAATAAAACAGCCATTTTAGTGAACTATTCAAGAATACCAGCAAATGAAAAGTTACAGGGACTTTCTAATTGATTATTCTAACCACACCTAACAATTCAAGTGTTGATGGGATAATCGTGAGTGTGCAAAGACCAATTTAAGGAGATCTCTTGACATTCATTTCATAGAGTAGTTTTTAAAGACATGCTTAATCTTACCAACATTTTTATGTCCTTGGAGAACTTCATTCAGCTCACATATTATCCCACTCTTCATAAATCACTCAGCTACAGACTTCAAACTTCAATTCACTCAATTCAACACTTACCGAGCAACTAACATGTGCCAAGCATTGAATTAGGGCGTGAGGGGATTCCCAGATGAATAGAACATAGCCTCCACCCTCCAGGGGATCAAGTCCAATAGGGAGGAGAGACACACACATCAATAATTTTAAAATAAGGTGATCTTTGTTGAGTATTTCTACTATTATGTTGTGGAAAGAGAGATGCATTCTGGCGGTGTGAAAGAACCTAGACAGAGCACTTTCTTTTCTCCCATTGATGACTTTTGCAACCTCTTCTTGTAAGACTCAGCTTTTGCTCACCATGCTACGACATATTACCAAGTAGAATACTTACAAGTACAATAATAATTCCCTAGCCTTGGTTTAGGGAGAAAAAGAAGTCTCACACACAGAAAAAAAAGTCTGCCGTAGGTGATTTCTAAGTGAGGTACAGTAACTGAAGGATATCATTAAGGACCTGGGCTCTCCACTCTGTCAACTTCAGTAGTTGATTTCTTATTATTTAGCTTGTTACTTCCTGGTTGCAAGAGGGCTGCCTCAGCTATAAATATCATTTGTTATCCAATCTATCCAAAGTAAGAAGAAAGGAGTAAGATTTCTCACTATTTCTTTATATCAGGGACACAGATCCTGCCCATTAGCGTCCCAGGACACTTCTTTTACATCTTCTTTGCCAGTACTGGGTCATGTTTATTCCTAAAGGAATTACTTAGCGAAAGGGAAAACAGTCATCTTACTTGTCCCTGAGCAATCATGGTTCATTTCCTGAATCTGTGGAGGGGCCTGCTTTCTCTGAGCCTGTCATTGCCCAAACAAATCCAAAAATATGTGAACCAAAACGGGGAGGAAAAGAGAGTTGACAAACAACAGTGTCTGCCAGGACATATTCATATAACCAAAGTCTCAGAGATTACACCATCACTAAGACTGAAATGACTACACTATCATCAAATCTAAAATAATTTTTGCTGATAAAAATGTCATGGGGACAAGGAAGGAGAAATCATGGAGGATGAGGAATAGGCTCATGGTTCCATCGGGGGGTCTTGGCGTGAGCCATTAAGGCCCAAGCAACTACACGCCTGATTCCTAAGCTGCATCTGAAAGCAGACTGAGCTGCTTCTAAAAGTTCTGATGTCTACTTTCAATACCTCACTTAAGTGGGATTATGCAGTTTTTGTCCTTCTGTGGTGGGCTTATTTAATTTAGCATAATATTCTCGAAGTTCATCCATATGGTAGCATATAACAGAAGTACTTCTCTCGTGGGCTGAATAATACTTCATTTTGTATATATACCACATTTTCTAATAGCTTAGAATTTTAGTTATGCAGGGTGAAAAGTTCTAGAGTCCTAGAGATCTGCTATATAACATTATGCATATAGTTAACAATACTGCTGTACATGTAAAAATTTAAGAAATTGGATTTCATGCTATATGTTCTTTACCACAACTATATGCACACACACATACACACACACACACACACACACACACACACACACACACATATGTAGATGCCCCTGCCCCTAGAGATACTGATTTTCAGATTTAGTTTGCATGGGCTAGAGCCTGGGGTTTCTAGGTTTAGGTTTTGGTTGTTTGGTTGTACATTTCCATGGTGATTCTAAGTGTAACTGACCAAGACAGTCTTAAGCTCCCCTTAACTTGACTAAACTTAAAACAGATTTCTTCCTCATTGTAGGCCCCTGCCCTTCTTTTTCTTAGAGCATTTATTTTAGAAAGCTTGTAAATTTTCTCTGTGCTCTTTTGAAATGTCTGCAGATCTTTTCCCAGCCTCTTGCTAGTTTTACAACCCAGGAAGGATCTTTCTCAAGGACCTGCTAACCACTCTCTGAAATTTAAACATTCAAGGAGATAGTCCCCCTCTCTCCCAGTCTCCGTGGGAGGATAGGAGTCTGACTTGGAAGGATGGGCGCCGTTAGTGAACACAAATGTCCTACACCAAGAATAACATTTGTAAACTCAGGAATAACTCAATGTGCTCATTACACCCCATCGATGAACCTCCCTCCTAACCTACTCCAGTATTTTTCCACTAGGTCACCCCAGCCTATAAAAGCCCGCCTGCCGGTTGTCCCAGCAGAGTTGGTTATTTATACTTGACCTGTGCTCACTCCTATTACTGATAACAGTATAGTAACGAAGTCAATTTCTGTCTGCCCACCTTGACCAGTGTGACTTGTTCCTTTAGCATACCACAGTTAGGAATATCTAAGTGGTTTTAGAAGATCTTTCTCTGTTAGTCTACTGAACCTCAATAGACCCTCATTTCCCGATATGTAAACAGCACCTTCCTCATAAAATGGCTGGAGAGATTAGGTAAGACAGAGACACTCCCTGACCTGGGGTTGGGGGCTCTCAAGAATTTCTTTCTTCCCCTTGGGAACAATAGGTGCATGGCTAAGGGCTGGACAAGCTGACTTCCATAGGCTTTAGTTTATTTACTATAAGTGTATGGTGTTACATTTCTCTATTTGTCAATATAACCACCCAGAAACTAATTTCGCGTCATAGGGACTGCTATGATTAACCAATTTCGTCATTATTCATATTTTAAGAATACAGAGTAGCTAAAGAGCTGAGATAAAGAGTTAATTGATTTGCATTTTAAGGACAATGAGAAGTGATTATATTCTGGGAGTTAGCTCTCACGCCAACAAAAGAATATTCATGCAGGCTGACCATCTTTTTCATTGTGTCTCCATTCTAACTACCTTTATATCTGAAGATGGAATTAAATTCTTTCTGTGGACATCAGCCTCTAATCTATCTTGCTTGCTTCCCATCATATTGCTAATGCTGGGCTCTCTTGCTCTTATTTCCTGTTTTTTCTTAGCATTTAACTTTACACGCGTGTTTGTTTTCATCCCTCCCTTGAGCCTCACGCATTTCCTATCGGTAAGGGAGGCCACATAAACCCCATTATAAATTAAATAACTGAAAGGAGAAGTACTTTTAAAAATCCAAGTAGGTAGCCACTAGAAGCAGATGGATGACATTCCAAGGATCTAACTTTAAGCTCAGTATATTTTCTATTTTGCCATGATAACATATTCTACAATATGTAACCAATATACCTTTATATTTCTAGCTTTCATGGAAAATATCAGGTTAAATATCAACCTCCAGGCCCCTAGCCTTCTCTTCTTCCTTATGCCACCTGCCTAACTAAATTTTTGAATATCGCTAAGACTGCTTGTTACCTGTGTCCTGAAGGGTGTATTTATGCTTTTTGGATATGCTTGAAGAAAACTGCTGAATGAGATTAAGAGCTATTGGTGAACTGTTTGCTGATGCTGTCCCTGCTGCCAGCCTGCTAGGTCTCCAGCACCCGGCACAGCAGCGCCGTGTTCCCACACAACTAGTCCCGGAGCTTTCTTTACCACAGCCTGTCTCTCTGTGTTAGGATTCGTTACCCCAAGCCTGGGCGCGTGGTGGACTGTGATACACACGTATCAGAGCTGGGTAAAGTCAGTTGTCAGATAAATGCTTCCCGGACTAAAATCTTTTAATGAGATGAGTTTGGTAATGGACTCACCAGGTCCTGTCTAAATGAACTCTTTCACAGCCAAGCCTAATAAGGAGAGGGAAAGTTTGCCTTCTGAAGTGAATCATGGCCTCAGCTGTAGACCTCTGGGATTAAAGAACACAGATGATTTATCCCACTATTGCATGAGGGAATTTTAATACTTAATAAACTTTTATTTTCTGTTGGCATATATGAGAAAAATTAAACCCCCCAAATGAAAATGAGGCTTAAAGTCAAACAATTAAGTATTGAGATAGTTAGCCAGCTGTTTGTTTCTTTAAATTTTGCTTAAAATTGTCCCTTTCTTTATACTGAAAGGCTTTTATATTTTTAAAATTATGTTTATAGGTGTCAAAGTCTAACAGCGTATTGAGTCTTCCATCTAATAACTAATGCTTGTCTTCTTCCCTTCACTATGACCTGAGTGTTACACAATCAGATGAAATGACCAGAACCTAGCTTGAATGGCGCGGCTCGAGTGTGAGTCCCTGGAAGTAACTGGCAGAATGACTTTTTCCACATATTCTTCTATCTGAAGTCCATTTGGGTTGTCAGTTGTTTTAAGAAGAAATATCTCATGTTGATATCCACCCTCTATTACCACTGTCCATTATTCCTTACTGCGAATTATTAACATCAAAATAACATCTACCTTGTCAAGGACTGAAACAAAAGGACCTTTTGCTTTAGAAGGGGAAAAAATGACATAAAGCTATTTGGATGGCCAGAAAGATGCAGAAGGACAATATTTAGGCATTGAACACTAAGAAGCTCCTAATTTCTGTAGGGAGGAAGGAAGGATTAAGAGATAGGGAAAAGAGAGTGACAAAGATAAAATTAGTCTATTTTCAGGGCGCCCTTGAAAATTCTTGCTATAGACACTGCTGCCTAAGTTAAGAAGACAGTAAAACTCATTTAAAATCAATCAATTGCCGGGACATCTGGGTGGCTCAGTCAGTCAAGCGTCTGCCTATAGCTGAGGTCATGATCTCAGGGTCCTGGGATCGAGCCCCATGTCAGGCTCCCTACTCACAGGGAGTCTGCTTCTCCCTCTCCCTCTGCTCCTCCCCCTCCCCACTCACCCTCTCTCTCTCTCACATAAATAAATAAAATCTTATAAAATAAAATAAAATAAATCAATTGCCTAAGTCACCCTAAGCTAAGTACCAATTTTCTACATCCAAATCCTTTCCTCTTTGTACCGGAAAGGATAGGTGAAAAGAATAACTTGACCTAGAACCTGAATGCTCCTCCCTTCTTCGGTGTCAAGGTAGGGCAGTATGTTTGGCATATGCTGACCATAGAACTGATGGCCTGAGTGAGGAGTATGGGCGAGATCTGTAAGAACAAATTCCCTGGACACTCTGAAAATTCAGGTCTCAGACAAGAAGGTATGTTTAGAAGTTGGAGAGAACCTTCTTTCTCTTCCTGCATGGAAAGCAGCACTGTCTAGCACTTTAATTACCAGTACATAGGCAAAGATGCCATCCTGGTATGGGTATTGGCATTCCCATGTAGGTCATGGTAATGGCAAAATTTCTCCAATAAGATCAGACAAGACCTGAGGAGGAGTCAAAGCAGGATGGGAAGAAGCTATATTGGTACTGAAGCTAACAGAAAGATTTGAAAGTACAGGTGAGGCACCCCTTTGGTAGTGTTAGAAACAATAGACTTCTCAGTTAAAATGATAATTAAACTACTAAAATAAATAAGCGAAAACAAAAACATTCCAAAGATCATTTTTCTTGGTAAGGGCTTACAAAAATTCATCCTATGGTAGCTACCACTAGTCTCTCTCCGATAACCATGCCTAGACCAAGCTGTTTGCCATTAAAATGGTGGGCAGCGTGCCTAAGGAAGGACCAGGCTATTCAGGGCTGGTTCTACACATAAAACTCATGAGGCAACTTTAGGTATCACTTATGTTTCCAACCTTCACTAAAAGTTAAGAACCAACTGCCAGCCAGATCACTTTCTCCAATTTCGGAGAACCTCTGTAGACACAAACTCATTGACTCTTTCCACCTAAAATTAAAGATCTACTTTTTGGGAAAAGCCTAAAAATTTCATTCATCAGAACTTTCATGAAGACTAAAATACAGAACTAGCAATACTGTTTCCATATAAACCTTTTCTCCAAAAATGAACATGGGTGAATTTTTTTTTTTAAAGATTTTATTTATTTATTCGACAGAGAGACAGCCAGCGAGAGAGGGAACACAAGCAGGGGAGAGGGAGAGGAAGAAGCAGGCTCCCAGCCGAGGAGCCCGATGTGGGACTCGATCCCGAAACGCCAGGATCACGCCCTGAGCCGAAGGCAGACGCCCAAGGACTGCGCCACCCAGGCGCCCCCATGGGTGAATTTTTTATGATGATCCCAAGAACCATTTCTCCCCTAATTCAAAACAAGGGTTCATTGACCAAATGAATGCTTGCTGGGTGTCACTTGGTGCCTAGCACAGTAATGGACTCAGGAAACACTGGTGAGCAAAGGAAACACAGCCACCGCTCTGACTGGAATTACAGCTTAGTGGAGGTAGTTGAGCATGAAGGAAATATGCCCTGTAACAAAAGTGCCCTGAAGGAAAAAAGATCCCAGCTTGTACTTATAACTAGATTCCCGGCCTTGACTAAGGATTGGGTAAGAACTCCATAAGGAAGTGACAAGAGGAGAGAGAGGGAAGGATTAAAGAAGTTAACCAGATAAAATGAATTCAACTTTAATTCAAACCAAAGTGACTAAACAGCACACTGGAAACTCTGCAGTCTGAGAACACACTGCAAAAGATACAGCTTGGCCGTCAGCCATAGTCTGAGCTCTATAATCACATGCAGGGTAGAAGGTCAGAGCTACAAGACTAGGGAGAAGGAAAATGTTCGTGTGGCAGACACACCAATAGGAACTCCTCTCACAATCAATACTGTTATATTAAATATGATTTCCCCGGGGTGCCTGTGTGGCTCAGTCGGTTAAGTAAGTGTACGACCCTTGATTTCAGCTCAGATCACCATCTCAGGGTCGTGAGATTGAGCACCCCCCCGCCCCCCGCCTCTGGCTGCTCATTGGGTGTGGAGCTGCTTGAAGTTCTTTCTCTCCCTCTGCCCTCCCCCCCTTCTAAAAAATAAACAAACAAGTAAAAATATATATATATGATTTTCCCCTCCAGTTCAGACTATCAGGCTTGCAGATAAGCCTGGCGTGCATGCATAGGGCCCTGGTTCCTTCTCATTTCCTGCAATTCCATGAGGAGTGGCAACTACCGTTACCTGTCATCTGTGTCATCATTGCCATGTGAGGACACATCTTACTTCATAAGAACGTAGTAAAATCTGAAATATTCTTAGCCTTAAAATTTCATTAGTGTTTTAAACATGTCACTGTGAAATAGTAGAAAGAGCAAGCATAAAAATGGAAAAGCCTAGGAAAGATGCAGATATGACTGCTGGGATTTAATATTCATGAAGCTTTTGTCTCCCATCTGTGGCAAAATCGCTCTGTGATCCTGAAAGTCACTTATTCTCAGTCTACTAAGTGTTCCCACCTATATTAACAGAAGGGGTTTGTTATTTTGCTCTTCCTCGAACTTTTAAGGGTAGAATAACATAACCTCGAGTCCACCCATCTTCCTTCTCTACTTTGTTCTTCCTGATTTTAGGGAGTTTTTTGTTTGCTTTGTTTTTAAATTAAGGAAGTGTTTCCTTCTTTGGTTTCATAAAATCTTGCTCTCCACCCCGTGAGAAAATAAGGCTATTATGTACACATAGCAATCTGAAGAAAAATAAGATCATAAGTGTGAAAACAACGTGAGCTCCGGAAGAACGACGTCATCATCATCATCACCATTTTTGAGAACTTGTTGTGTGTTAGACCTTTTGTTATTAAACAGTAAGCATGGATTAGCTCTTTTAATTTTCAAGACAACCATATGAATTAGGTAATACTACTAACCCATTTGACAGAGGACAAACTGAGGCTTGAAGAGAATAACTTCTCCAGGGGAAACATTTAATAAGTGTTAGAACTGGTATGTTTTTCTTGAATCAGTGTTCTGAATTATTTCCTTACCCAGTACAAATTATGTAACTCTTCACCTATAGCTGGATTTACCTTAAAAAAAAAAAAAAAAAGATTTAGCATGCCAAATTGCAAGGTAAATTCTCAGTAAAGTCTTTTTTTTTTTTTTTCTATTTATAAACTCAAAGCGCAAACGTTGACAGCAAGAAACTTCCTAGGTAGCATTCTTCAGTGCTCTCACCTTTCCAGGTAACAGGAAGTAATTCAGATAACAAGTCAATATACCCAGGCCATAGGGTTTTTTGGTCAGGCCTACCATCTTGGAGGGAATCTCCAGGTGGATATTCACACCACTCTTAGGACCCTGACATGCTTTATTTTCTCCCAAGAAATTCAATCTAGCAGACTCAGAGTATGAAAATATATATATATATAAACCGGCAAGAAATTAATTAGTAGTGCCATCCTTTCCAGCACTTCTTTGTGTGAAAATCATACAGAATCTCTGGGGAGGAATAAAAATAGACCAAACTCCATACCCAGTTCCCTGCCTTTTATACACTCTTCCTCGAGGGCATTTGAAACCACAGTTTCAACTTGCTAGGGGAAACATTAATAAACCCCTGAGAATATTCTAAAGATTAGGATACATTCTCTTCCTATTTTTGTCTTTTAAAGACTGAATTCCATGCTCTCCTGTAACTGGAAATTGCAAAGCTTGGTTTCTGAGTCTGAAGATTCAAATCTAAAATTCTTGACCTTAAATAATTCAGTCCTAAGTGGCTAGAATTTAGTCCTCAGTGGCTAAATTCTGTAATCAGAAAACAAGAGCCTATACACGAAATTTCTTCAATTGTTATGAAATTAGAGAACAGAAATCACCAGGAAAAAACATCCAGTGGAAAAAAGACAGTCTCTTCAATAAATGGTGCTGGGAAAATTGGACAACTACGTGCAAAAGAATGAAATTTGACCACTCTCTCACACCATACACAAAGATAAACTCCAAATGGATGAAAGACCTCGATGTGAGACAGGAATCCATCAGAATCCTAGAGGAGAACATAGGCAACAACCTCCACGACATCGGCCAAAGCGACCTTTTTAATGACACATCTCCAAAGGCAAGAGAAACAAAAGATAAAATGAACATGTGGGACTACATCAAGATAAAAAGATTCTGCACAGCCAAGGAAATAATAAAAAAAACTAAGAGGCAGCCCACGGAATGGGAGAATATATTTGCAAATGATACTACAGATAAAAGACTGGTATCCAATATCTACAAAGAACTTCTCAAACTCAATATGCGAGAAACAAATAAACAAATCATAAAATGGGCAGAAGATATGAACAGACACTTTTCCAATGATGACATAGAAATGGCCAACAGACACATGAAAAACTGTTCAAAATCATTAGCCATCAGGGAAATTCAAATCAAAACCACACTAAGATACCACCTTATGCCAGTTAGAATGGCAAAAATTGACAAGGCAAGAAACAGCAATTGCTGGAGAGGATGTGGAGAAAGGGGATCCCTCCTACATTGTTAGTGGGAATGCAAGTTGGTGCAGCCACTCTGGAAAACAGTGTGGAGGTCCCTTAAAAAGTTAAAAATTGAACTACCCTATGACCTAGCCATTGCACTACTGGGTATTTACCCCAAAGATACAGACGTAGTGAAGAGAAGGGCCATATGCACCCCAATGTTCATAGCAGCATTGTCCACAATAGCTAAATCATGGAAGAACTGAAATGCCCTTCAACAGATGACTGGATTAAGAAGCTGTGGTCCATATATACAATGGAATATTACTCAGCTATCAGAAAGAACGAGTTCTCAACATTTGCTGCAACATGGACGGCACTGGAGGAGATAATGCTAAGTGAAATAAGTCAAGCAGAGAAAGACAATTATCATATGATTTCTCTCATCTATGGAACATAAGAACTAGGAAGATCAGTAGGGGAAGAAAGGGATAAAGAAAGGGGGAGTAATCAGAAGAGGGAATGAATCATGAGAGACTATGGACTCTGGGAAACAAACTGAGGGCTTCAGAGGGGAGGGGGGTGGGGGAATGGGATAGACTGGTGATGGGTAGTAAGGAGGGCACATATTGCATGGTGCACTGGGTGTTATACGCAACTAATGAATCATCGAACTTTGCATCAGAAACCAGGGATGTACTGTATGGTGACTAACATAATATAATAAAAAAAATTAAAAAATAAATGTTGAGTAAACTTAACAGAAAGAGTAAAAAAAAAAAAGAAATCACCATTTAGCTAATTTAGACAAAGCAGGGGCACTGGGTGTTGGGTAGGTAGTTCCAATGGTGGTGGTGGTGGTGGTGGTGGTGGTGGTGGTGGTGGTGGAGGAGGAGGAGGAGGAGGAGGAGGAGGAGGAGGAGGAGGAGAAGAAGAAGAAGAAGAAGAAGAAGAAGAAGAAGAAGAAGAAGAAGAAGAAGAAGAAGAAGAAGAAGAGGATTTTAATGACCAACATGCTAAATGTGTTACTCATTCACTAACTTCTTAGGTGAGCCTATTATGGGTCAGGCATGCAGCTAAGGATTTCTACAAGGGTATTGGTGCATACTATATATTACCTTCTACTATGGGTTTTCGGAGCAGAATAATAAAAAGGAAATGGGCTTCTGGTTTAATTTTCAGCTTGGCTTCTTACTATTTATGTGACAGTAAACAAAGTAGTTAACCTGAGATTCATTTCCCATCTGCAACATAAGGGCAAATAATACTCACTTATTGTTACAAGCATTAAATAAAGTATTGTGCATCGCAGAGAGTGGAAACTGTGTCCTAGATTTCTTTGTATCTTCTGCAACGCCTCACCATTTTTTCTAATTATCAAATGTCATTTCTGATAATTCATCATTAGTGTTATCCCCAGATCAATAATATTTGGCACAGTTTCCATTTACATAAGAGCAATACCAGCATCATCACCCAATAGTTTCAACTTATAAGGTCCACACATATAATTTTATAATTTTTTGGCCTTTTTTCCAAGATGCTGTGTAAAGCAGTTAGTTGGAGAGTTTGTTTTTGAGACTTTCTCCTCTGACTGTATTGGCCCGTAAATCATTCCAGGTGTTCCGCTCACTTTTCTCTACCACTCCAAAGGCCTGATTAGAAAGAGATTACATAGGGTACTTCTAAACTATTGGTCTCAAAGGGATTCATCCATTCATTCCACAAATATTTGTGAGGTGCCTGCCACATAGAGGAATTGTTGTTAAATGTGAAAACATTATACATGACACAAGCTATTAAAAATTTTTTTGAATCAAGGCTCTACCCACTATGCATCAAATCAGAGCAAGTAAAACCGCTTTGATACCCTTAAGATGGTTTATTTTATAAAGCTTAAATTAATAATGGATCAATTCCAAAGGCTCGTAAGAAAGAACTTTAAGTTCCTCATTATTTAAGGAATGACATTGAAAGCAGGAGGCAGAGACTGGAGGTGATAACCACTTTTCTTACTGCTGCACACTAGAAGCAAAGACATATTTGAATATGAGTCACCCTCCTCAGCAAGCTTTAATTAAAGGGCTAATTACATGTTTTGTTCTAGAATAGAACAAAGAGAATTAACCCAGCAGATTTTCCATCTAAGACTAATATGCTAATATGGATATGTACACACATGTTGTAAGAAAACAGCCCAGAAGTCCTCGATCAAATTGATACAGAGATTACGTGGATATGAAAATGTTTGCTTCCAATTTTGATCAAGGGGAAGTACCTTGGGTTAGAAAACGGGGAGAAATAAAAGTCAGTGTCAAGTTCATTGCTGTTTCCCATTTTAGTGTTAAAAAGAAGTTTCATTTTTTTCTTCTAATTTTCTTCTATCTTGGAGGGATAAAAGACTTTAAGTCATATTCCATGTTGCATGTTCTGGAAGATCTTATATTAATCCTGTTGCCATTCCTTACATACAGTAGAAACTTCTTTTAGGTGTATAGCAGAGGTTTTAAAAAAATTCCCTTGACCTTTTCATTGTTAGTTCAGGGAAGAATAAGAAATAAAAATGGGTAAGATGTTCTTTTCAGAGCTAAAGAAAGAGATGTTCTTTCTCTCCTCACTTACTGCCCCAGTGAAATATCTCTCAAGAAAGTTAACACCCTCAAAAGGCAGTTTGGTCTTCACTCTATTCTAATCGATATTGGAGAATGGAGGTCCTTGACATCCACTGTTTTTTAGCACTCGATATTTCTTAGAAATCATTCTGCACAGTTCAGCTTTTTGAAACTACCTTGCTTTCTTTTTTCTACTCATCAAGTTACCATCTCTTCTACTTGTTTAAGAGAATTCATAAAAAATTTCTAAATCTAACAGAAGTGATATAAATCTTGGATTTTTGTTTTTCATTATGTATTACATGACTCATCTTCTATACACCTCTCTTGCTTCCCATTATATCTCCATGCCTAATGCCTGATATGCAGAATAGACACTATATATTAAATAGACTGATGAATTTCATTTCCATAGGAATCACTTCCTGTCCCCAAGACCAAGGAACTAAAAATCCTATCAACGATGTTTATTTCTTGTCAGTTGCAGTAAAATACATGCTGTAAAAAATCAAAATTATTAGCCAAAATGAAACTTTAAAAAATTAACTGTGACTATAATCTTTAATGATAGAATTAGCATAATTTTCATATCTGGAATAGAATAATTATCAAGAACACTTCTCCAGAGTCATAAGATTTGGAATGAAATTCTGGCTCCAACACTTATTACCCATAGGATTTGTGTAAATCATTTACAATCTATATGCTTTGCTATAGAGTTGCAGGCAACTTAATTAAGATTATCCATATAAAGGGCACTGGGACAGAATTGGGTCCATTGTAAGTTGTTGTCTACATTATATCTATTCCATCTTATCCTGATATGGAGGGATCTCCGGTTTCCAGAAACCTTCCAGTTGCACACAGGGGATCAGAGTGAGGATTGAGAGAGCAGATCCACCCTAACTTAAATGCTCCTGACCCAACCTTTTTTCATCTTTGCTTTGCCATGTACTTGGAAATGGCATAATGAATAAATAGAGAGAGACGGGAGTAGACAAATTAGGAAGGAGAAGAATTGACACTACTCTACCCAAGTTGGAGGTCCAGAATTGACACACTCTGTGGAAATAAAAATAGACAACTTTTCTTTTTGAGAGAGAGAGAGAGCGCATGTGCATGTGGGGTGGCGGGGGATAAGGGCAGAGGGAGAGGGAGAGAGAACATCTTAAGCAGGCTCCATGCCCAGCGTGGAGCCCAAAGTGGGGCTTGATCTCACGACCCTGAGATCGTGACCTGAGCCAAAATCAAGAGTGGGGAGCTTAACCAACAGAGCCACCCAGCTGCCCCTAGGCAACCTCATTTAAAATGGACTAGAGAAGCCATGAAGTGGGTGCTGTCCCACATACACCCCTGGCTGCAGCCTGCATAACCAGTAAAGAAAGATAAGAATTGTCTTGACAAGGAAGGATATTTTTTGCCTAGGACATTTATCTCCTGTTTTTAAGAAAAAGAAGAATTATCCCTCTGTGCCCCAGCAACAACTCACTGATCACTTGCAGCCAATGAGGAACGGCCACAACCTCGAACTTTCGTTCTTCTCCAATGAACTTTTGTTTAAAACAACCCTTCCCACTTTCCTCCTAAAACCTAATAAAAGCTGACCTTCCATTTGTCTCTTCAGATCTGCCTATGATTCAGTACACTGTGCAAGTCCCAAATTGTTATTCCTCCGCTATTCCAGTTAAAATAATTTTACTCGTAAATAACTAGCTGTTTTATTTTGAAGGTTGACAGCTCGAAAGAAGGTAGCAACGCCTGCCAACCTCACTGTTTTTCTGCCCCCTCAGTTTGGAGATAGACAATCTGGGTTCTAGTTCCAACACTGGCACTAATTGCTTTGGGCAAAAAAATTCCAGCTGTCTAGGCCTCTTTGTTTCCTCCTGTGAAAAAGAGGTTAAATGAAATGATCTCTGTGGTTCATTTCAGCTCAAAAGTAGCATGATTTTATAAGTCTTACCTCTTACACTCTCCTCAGAAGGGACTATTTTGATACGATTTTTATTAGTGTCAAAATTAAGTAAAATTTTTATTTTGGCTAATAATTACAACCATACAGCTATTTCGTTGTAATTTACATGCAGTAAATATCACCAACTTGTTCAGGAGTAAACAAGTATACTTCCCAAATGCAAGCATATTGATTCTGACTGTTATGATTGTTTTTTTTTTTTTTAAGATTTTATTTATTTATTCGACAGAGATAGAGACAGCCAGCGAGAGAGGGAACACAAGCAGGGGGAGTGGGAGAGGAAGAAGCAGGCTCATAGCGGAGGAGCCTGATGTGGGGCTCGATCCCATAACACCGGGATCACGCCCTGCGCCGAAGGCAGACGCTTAACCACTGTGCCACCCAGGCGCCCCCGTTATGATTGTTTTAATCATCAACATCATCATTATTGATCTCATTAGAACTGAAAAGCATTGCATGCACGGCATTTTATGTTATACTGTATTGCTGTTCATGAGGAAAACAAGCGGGACTTATATTTAGGAATCTAAACATTGGGTGAATTGTTAGCTGCACTTTTGTGAGGATTTTGCTCTTCTGCATTTTAGTAACTCTTTGGTAATTATTGGACATTACCTGAGGCAGAAATGAAATTATATTCTTAGAAATACATACAATGTTTTAGAAGTTTAGCAATATATATCCTAAAAGCTTTAGCTCAGATGAGACTGAACTCTGCCAAGTTTATGCATGGTATGGAGTTTAGAACCTCTGCTTTGTTTGGGAGAGAGCATCTCTGCAGAAAAGGAAGGCTGTCTTGATGACATATACATCAAGGCTCATTGTGTTTCAGCTACCAATTTGAAAGGAAATGTTTCAACATTTCCAGGCATCTCATTATTTTCTTAGTTTCAATAAGATTCCAAATGACCTTTAGAAACATTTTGAAAAATATTCTCTGATGCAAACTTTGGAGGAAAAAAATAATGCCCTGAGCAACCAGACATAGCCTACTGTTGTCTGCCAGCCATTAATATACCCTATGGATCTACAGCAGGAGGCAGAAGCCTGGAGGATGTGTTTTCCAAACATTAGCAGGGTGAAAGCTGCCCTACTCTATGCGGATATTTGTGCAGCTGCCTTGGAAGACATCCCCTTGATAGGGCTCCAGTGAGCAGCTTTTTCAGCAGCTCTTTCTTTCCTTTCTGGTAGTTGCTTAATCTCTTAGAGCTGGTAACCACATTCTTTTCTCTGATTTCTCCCAGACTGCTGCATTCATTCATTAATTGACCACCCACTAAGCACCAGGGCTCAGGTGGGCTGGAGACCAAGGAGGGCAAGCATCAGGGCACACATAATATCTTCATGAGAAAATCATCAGGACAGTTTCTTTTGAGAAAGGGGGGTTTGCAAATGGCGCACTGATCACTGCTGTGTTAGGAAGCTTTGACCCTGGTGGCCCATTACATATCTCAGGAAATTATCAAAAGGGGGAGATAATAAAAATCTGAATTGAGGGCTAAAGAGAAATCGTGGTAGTGACTCCTAAAAAAGCAGTGTTCATTCATAGTTTTAAGACTATTTTAAAGATTTACAAAGCTAAAGCCTTTCATTTCTGTAGCTCTGTTACAAAACATTACTTTAAAAACATTTAAAACCAGAAGAGTGGGGGTGCTTGGGTGGCTCAGTGGGTTAAGTGACTGACTCTTCGTTTCTGCTTCAGGTCATGATCTCAGGGTCATGTAATTGAGCCCTGCATCAGGATCCCTGCTCAGGACAGAGTCTGATCGGGATTTTCTCTCTCCCTCTCCCTCTGCTCCTCCTGCGCCCTCTCGCTCCTCTGTTCATGCTGTCTTTCTCTTTGAAATAAATGTGTAAATAAAATCTTAAAAAAAAAAAAAAACCCAGAAGAGTGTTTTACTTTCTTTTTAGTCATTGAATATTAGACATTGGACAAATATTAGCAATATTGCTAAACTGGATTCTCACCTCAAGAGCAGCATCCTCCGTGTTACAATCCTTTGTTTTCACTATAGAGTAACATACATACATATTCTATCCCTTACGATATATAGAAAAGGAAGAAACATACAGAATCACACAATTTTCAGGTTTTCAAAGAGCTTTAAATTAGACTGCTCCTAAAAATTTTTTTCTTCACCAATAATTGAGCTTTCAGAACTTTTAGAAACCAAAATATACAAATTTTTTTAGAAATATGTGATTCTAATTATGGAAAATTGCAAATATACATTGAAAAAGAGAATAAGATAAACGCCCATGTTCCTATAACTAAGACTCAACAATTATCAACATTTTGCTTTTATTAGTTCATCATTAATTTTCTTTATTTTCTGTATATAGGTAGCTAGATCAACTTATAGAGTATCATATTGAGCATTCTGTTGCATGTCATCAAGGGACACATTGTATGGGTTGTCTGAATTTAATATTATAAAGATTAATCAATAGTTTCCTACAATGTCATCCATTTCTTACACCCCTATCAAATTTGCACAGAAGGATTTTAGCATCTATTAACAGTATTAGCCTAGATATATTTTTCCTTTAGATATTGGACTTATATGACTTTCTAGCTTTAGCATTTCTCCTGCATTGATTAACCTTGATTCTTACATAAGGAAGATCTTTATCAACAATTTGATGATTCTGAAAGTCTACTGAAGACAGTGTAATGCTTGAACTTTGTCAATTCTCAAAATAATTTGAGTTGGTGCCCTTTCTAAAGGAGACCAGTAATTTTTCTCTGTTTTGTCATTTATTTTAGGAATCCATGGATTTTAGCATATTTTATGATTTGTCCATTGCAGCCATTATTATTATTGTTATTGTTATTATTTTGATATTCAAGCTATGCTGTCAATGTCAGTGGCTCCTGGCTCCCTTTTCTTTGATAGATTTCTTGCTTTTAAGTGCAACAATCTATTTCAGGTTCATCTTGTACATTTCCTGCCCTAAGCTATGAATCAACCATTTTCCCAAGGACCGTGGTTCTTTTCACTAGTAAGATGATAGTGTGGGCATTAGGGATGCTCCTTGCTTCTAGAACTTTTTAAAGCTAGAAAATATACAAATCATAAAAAAACAAAACATCCATGAATTCATAATGATATTTGGAATTGGCAACACAGGGTTTAATGTGTAAAACTTTACATGAATTTTAAAATACGTATACTTATGCCCTTCTAAAAATTTAGGATTCTAAATAATGTTAGCGTAATTATATTTGGTTGACCTTATAATAATATGTATATATAACACGGTTTGCACATGTATATTATATAGTTTTGAAATATAATTAGCCACATTGTCATTAAAAATAAGCCTGCCCACTGAAAGCAGTTAACAATCTGAGTGGTTCTTTTCAGAACTTAGAATATGTACTTCTACAGTTTTGGGTCAAAATATTGTGTGTTTAAAAGTCTTTTCAAATAACTTCTGTACCTGGTTATTCAACCAAGTTTACATACTAACAGGTTCATTTTGGGTTTCTTTCCATTTTAAGAGATTACTTTCATTGTTTTGTTTATTTTTGTTTAATGTTGGCTTTTAATTCATGAAAATATTGACATGATTGCAAAGTCAGAACTATGAACTAAAATGTTTTCAGTTTCCAGCTTAATCCTCTTCCCTCTTTATTCTTTCCCACAGAGAAACTATTTTTCTTACTTTCCAGATTATCTTTCCACTTAAAAAAAGAAAAAAAGTTAGCATACTTTACAAACTCTTCTTAAATTTATTAGGATTTGATCAGTGAAGGAGAACCACTCTGAGTGATATAAAGGATTTATTGCAGGGATTAGACATTATGCAATCAAGAAGGCTGGCTAAGCTGTCTATGTAAACCTCGTGTCCCTGGATCTGGTGCTGGGCTTGAAGTCAGCTGGCCCAGCAGTCAGGTAGGAATGATGCACATAAAGGGAGGAGAACAGAGGCAAACCAGAACCTGTGAAGATGCACTGGAACCTCCATCTATCTCTCTGCACTGGCAATGGTGTCTCAGCCTCTCCAAGCCTCTGACTTGGACCATGGGGATGACCTGCAAAAGAGCTGGAATGCTTTGCCACAATGTTGGCCCCCAACATGACCAGTATGTGGAGAAGCTGAAGGAGGAGAGCCAGGGGGTATTTGGAGGAGCTGCTTGCTGAGTGGCTGCCCTCTGCAGAACCACCACACTGACACAGGCCGTGCAAGCTGCAATGGTGCCTGACCTCACACTGACCTAAGTATTTGTCTAGCAGCAGATTCCAATCAGTCTTCAAATCCCATGCAAATTTGGCTTGTGGCCAACCCTAGCGTAGACCCATACATGGAAGAGAATAGTAGAAAATTAGCTCCAACTAAGCCGACTGAATACAAAGCCTTCACAGTCCACCCTTTGTCAACTTGTTATCCAATATATATCCCTCTTTTAATCATACTTAAGTGCCCCCCAAAATTCACTAACAGAATGATTCATCTAACATAATACAACTATACCTCATATAACCAAAAACATACCACCCTCTTCCCAAAAGAGGACACAAAGTTCTTTTATTTATCTTGAGTGATGTTCATTCCTCTTCTTGCTGAAGCATGCTTTCCCTTTGGTATTCCATAACTTAAATACAGACATGATGCTTTCTACTATTAACACATTAGATAGTAGAGAATGGTAGAGAGTAAAAAAAATATGATTTATATATGTGTGTGTATGTATACACACACACCTGTACGCATCTATATGTTTGATGTATTTATATCAAAGTAAAGAAGAAATATTCATGACTACCAATTCATTTCTTCAACTTGACAAATGGTCATAGCTGATACTTATGATGATCTTCCATGATACCTTCCGTATCTCCTAGGACCTTGGCAAGCACCTTAATGGATGATGGTTCCTTGCCTAGTGCGGTGACTTAAATCCATTCCTGAAAGTCTGGGCCATTGGAATTGCTGCCTCTATTGACTCATTCTAGTTATCACTGACTTTAATGACAGGACATGGGAGTTCACAGAGGTACCCTAGAGGATCTCCTGCATTTACCCATACTCTTCCTTACTCCCATAGTATAACGGTAACCCAATTTTCCCTTGATATTTAGGATCAATCTAACCTACCATTGCAATAAGTCCCTTTTCGCCTATTGATTCCAATTTAGTGATTCATTCCTGTATCCCCTGGTGGAAGAATTTCACCCTTATAATCTAAGACCTCCATACAAGCAGAGCCTGATATTACAGACAGAGGAAGCAACTATTATATCCCTGGGGTTATAGACAGAACAGCCACTCCCATTCCCATTCCTTGATTCCCAGAACTACAAATCTTAACTATGGGAAAAACCATACCATATGTTAGTTATTCATTTAGAATATACACAGCATCCTGGAAAATATGCCCTCCCACCCCATAAGGTATAGCAATCAAGCTGGTTCTATTACTAAGTCTTCAAAGGCTAATCCACCCAATAAGCTGGAACTCATTGCTGCATTTCCTGCAAAATTAGTTTCTTGGTCGGAAGTGATGCTATGGTAGACTATCATGAAGACAAATAAGGCATGTTGTAAATCCAAGGATGGTGATTTGGGAAGTATTGAAGGAAGGCAAATCCACATCTAGATTAGCACCTATTCCAGTGAAAATAGAGTGCTGCCCTATCCATGATGAATATGGTCAAAAGTAATCAACTTGGTGACTAGCGGAAGTTAATTGACATTTATAACCTAGTTTTAGAAGTGCCATAATTCACTTCCACTATGCCTTATTAATTGAGACAGTCAGGAAGTCTCCTAAGTTTCAAAGGGAGGGAGATATATATATTTACACACTCTCCCTCTTGAAGGAGGAGTAACAGGGTTCTGATGAACATGTTGATTTGGATGAAAAATAGGTTGCACAGTTCCTGGAAAATATAGTCGGCTCTTCTTCTAGAAACTGATGTTTTTATCTAGAATAGGTATTTGAGATCACTACAGAGTAATATAGATAGATGGTATTATTTTTATGGCTGCATGATGTTCCATTATGGGATTATATCATTGCTCATTCAACCGGCTCCCTACTGATGGATATTTTGTTTTGGTAGAGAAAATGGGTTTTGCTATACAAAAATAATTGTTATACAAATAATGCTGTAACGGATAGTCTTGTTCAAAAGTCACTCTTTTTTATTTTTTGTGTGTCTTCAGAGTGAAAAGTATGCATTTGTAAATTTTCTATTTTTGCTCTTTGATTCAGATTCAGTGATGAACAAAATATTCTGTTTTTTTTTTCTTGAGATGAGCCCCTCGTATTCAGAGATTCTTAGAGGAATGCAATTGTGGACTATAAGTTAACATTGTACAGTAAAAACTAAATAATATCCCAGACATATTACATAACAAAGAAGCAATCGTGGGATAGATAGTGTATTAGAATATTCATTATGCTGTATTGTGTGGTTTGTACCTTGATGAGAAAGCAAATTAATCCTTCTAGCTGTTCCAACAAGTCCACAAAAAGAGAAAGTCTTTTTAAAAAACCATTGATTTGTTAGGTGCCAGCATGAAATTTTTATGACTACATGGGATGCTGCAGAAAACAGTGATCCATGCTGTTTCAGATCTATTTAAAAGCAGAATTGAATTTTGATCCAAGTAAGTCTGTGGGGATTTCCTATAACATCACTACAGCTTTCTCTGTGAAAATGAGGATTTTTTTCTATGATTCAAGTAAAAAAACTGATTCAGTCTGTCAAATCTAAGTCCACATGCACCAATTTCATTAAACTTTTCATTGAAAAATACCGTATTTATGTGAGATAATTCAGCTCTAAGAATTGAAACTGATGATTTTCCTTCCGTTTTTTTTTTTTTTTTTTACATTCTTAGTCATGTTAAGGTGTGAAGTAATCTAAGTTCAAAATAACCGGAAGTAGAGTGTTCTTAAGTTGGTATGAAAGGATGCTGAAAAGAAATGCTTGAAGCTGATGAAAATTCAGAAATTATAATGGAAAAAGAAATGGGGATATTGAGAAAAGATGAGAGTTCAAGAGATAGGAGACTAGATGAGCCATTCATATAGGATCAGTGGGCATAAAGTAAGGACACATTTTTGGTAGAAGCAGGACAGAGAAGACATGCAATAGGCACTAAACCAAGTGTTGAATTACCCGAAGTTGACACTCCATCAGCCTGTGGTTATACCAGAAATTTTCATTAAAAGGAAAAAAAATAAGAAATTTTCATTAAAACAGAATTATATATGGAAAAGGGATGAGATCATGCCATGTAAGTTTTGCAACTCATTACCTTCCTGGTCCCCTTTTACTTTCTCAGTCACCTCCCCTTCAGATTTCTCTTCCCATCCCTTTCCTTACATAGTCCCCAGATTTTGTTGTCAGTTTTCTCAGTTCTTCAGTCTACATTAGTAATGTTTTAGAAACTTTCTTGAATGTTACTCATAGTAATAAATATATCTTATATTATGATCCAGAACATAAATCTATATAACAAAAAAAGTAAAAACTTTAAGAAACAATTCTTTCTTCCATTACATTCAATATATGCTTATATTTTGTATTCTATCCAACCCTAACTACTCTATTTCTATGTCACCAAAAAAAGAATGCTGGTTTCTACCCACTAGGTGGATATTGTATGTAATATTGCACAATGCCTTAAAGAACTTAGTGTATACTGATGATTTCCAAATCTTAAACTCCAACCTACATCTCATTCTTGAAGTCTGGACATGCATTTGCATGTATTTTTAGGTATGTTTCTGTAAATGTCCTATATGTATACATCCCAGATCCAACTACCTCAGATTAAAACACTCTCTCTTCTATTTTCCACCTTACTGAATGGAAATCCACCTCGTCACTGAAAGTAGAAATTTGGGAGTTGCGGTAGATGGAGAAAAGAAATCATTAGTCAGGGGCGCCTGGGTGGCACAGTGGTTAAGCGTCTGCCTTCGGCTCAGGGCGTGATCCCGGCGTTATGGGATCGAGCCCCACATCAGGCTCCTCTGCTGTGAGCCTGCTTCTTCCTCTCCCACTCCCCCTGCTTGTGTTCCCTCTCTCACTGGCTGTCTCTATCTCTGTCAAATAAATAAATAAAATCTTTAAAAAAAAAAAAAAAGAAATCATTAGTCAATGCTTTTTGACTACAAGTAACAGAAATCTTAGCTCAAACTGATTTAAACAATAAGGAGATTTATTGGATCATTGAGGTTGGCTTAAAACTGGCTTACTCTTAAAAGCAAGAAACGTCTTTCCTAGAAGCCCATGGAAAAACTCCCTGGCATTTCATTGACTTTTACTGATATGCTCATTTCGAAACTAACCTCTATGTTTGGGGAAGTGTTAAGGGCTGATTGGCTTCATAAACCAATCCCTTTGCAAAGGTAGATTGGATAACCTATCATGACTACCCACTGAAGTTCCCTTATGTGATCAACTTTTCCCAAAGAACATGAGTTATATCCCAGAGGAGTGGCTGTCTGAGGGAAAACTGAAGTTCTGGAAGGAAGAGAAAATGGGCAAACGGTTTCAAGTTAGGCAACCCATAACGCCATTTTCACATGACAAATGTGTCCCATCTCTCCTCTCATGCCAAGCAACTATGTCTAATCCGTCACTTTTCTAGAACATGCTCAAATAGCCCTCCAATCACTCTGAACTGAGCACTCCCAGTAGCACTTTAAATTCATCAGAGCTATCACTCTGTGTTGAAAGATATTTGCTATTCCTGCTCTGAATTCTTCCTTCCCCTTCATCCCCAGCCCCCATCACCTATTAAGTCATACAATTTCATTTCCGACACAACCCACAAATCACTCCTATGTCACAGTTCTATTTCAAGGTCTAATCCTTTAAAGCCTAAACTATTGCAAAAGTCTCAATTTCTCAACTCATCCCTTCTTCTGATTTTAAAGAGGTATTTCTAAAATGCAGATATAACCATGTCACTAGCGTGCTTATAATCCTTCAATGATTCCCCATTGCCTATAGAAAAAAAGCTCCAAATCTTTATCAGACATGTCGAGCTGTCTCTGACCTGACCCCTTATTTCTTATTTCTGTTTGCCTCCATACAAGCCCCATGCTCCTGTCATAGGAAACCTCATACAACTCCTTGAATTTTACCATTAAAATTCATATCTTTATGCATTACATATATTACTTCCTCTGCTCAGATAGTTCTCCCTCCTTACCTACTAACTTTCTCTCACTGACACATCCCAGGTTTCACCATGTTATATGCCTTGCTGTAACACATTAATAAGCCTAATTTTGTTTGACATTGGGTGTGTTTCCCATTGTCTTTGGGCACTGTGCTTCGTCAGTATACAGCAATCCTTTATGACACAGTCTGGCAGCAAAAAAAGCACCACTTGTCTTAAAGATTGAGATAGAACAACATCTCAGCATACCTTTAACCTAACATCTAGTGTGAAGAGTTCTAACAGGAGATTTAGAGAAAATGATGAGAAGGTAGAAAAAATTACTTTTTTGCAAAAATCCTGTATGTACACTCCCACCAAGCAAATCAAAGACTTCATCAGAAACCCTTTCCTAATGAAGAGGAGAGATTACACATTGTTACCAAATGTTTGACCCTTAAAGGAAAGAGTTTCATCCTATTGCACTTCCAATCCCCCATCTCTTTAATTAATGTATTTCTTTGATCCACAGACAGAATAGGGAGTGAAAGGGACAGCTCTCTTCATCTTAGCATATTCCCAGAGAGAGTTCTCCACTGCGGTGATATTGTAGTGTTTCCTATTTCAGCCTGACTGGCCTGCTCATTAATGGAATCCTGTCCATGTGGACGTTGGAACCACATAAGGGCAGAGTCAGGTGGAGTAGAAAGCCTGAAAATAACATTGCCTCCCTCTTAAGGTTTCTTACAGGAAGTTCAGATTGATGATCATTAGTATTTGTAAAAAGGAAGTAGATAATAGAGGAGAGTATGACAGAGAAAATGTGGGAGTATAAAACAGAATTTATGATTTTTGGAAGAAAAGGGGGTGTGGACGGAGAAGGGCAAGGCATGCATAAGGTATAGAGATTGGATAAGAACGGCAGTAATTGAAGGCGATTAAAGTTTTTCCATGATTTCCTTAACACTCTTAGGGGTGTGGGGGGAGTTTTTTTGTTCGTTTTTTTTTTTTTTTAAGGTTATTTATTTATTTATTTATTTGACGGAGAGAGAGAGACAGTGAGAGAAGGAACACAGCAGTGGGGGTGGGAGAGGGAAAAGCAGATTTCCCGCGGAACAGGGAGCACGACGCAGGGCTCGATCCCAGGTCCTGGGATCATGACCTGAGCTGAAGGCAGACACTTAACGACTGAGCCATCCAGGTGCCCCAGTTTGTTTGTTTTTTAAAGATTTATTTATTTATTTATTTGAGAGAGAGAGAGCAGGATGGAAGGGCAGATGGAGAGGGATGGAGAGAATCTTCAGCAGACTTACTCCCTGCTAAGCGTGGGGCCTGATGGGGGGGATGCGATCCCATGACCCTGAGATCATGACCTGAGCCAAAACCAAGAGTCACACGTTTAACCGACTGAGCCACCCAAGTGCCCCCTTAATACTTTTGTTTTTGTGGGTGAGTTTTAAAGGAAGAGGTAAGCCCCAAGTGTTACGGGTTGGATTGTGTCTCCCCTAAAAGATATGGTGGAATTCCTCCAGTACTTCAGAATGTGGCCTTATTTGGAATAAGGTCCTTCCAGCTGTGAGGCAAATGAGGTCATTAGTGAGGCCTAATCCCGTATGACCGACCTATAAAAAGGGGAGATTTAAATGCAGAGACAGACACGCACAGAGAGAGCAATATGGGACAAAATGGTCATGTGACTAGAGTGATGCTTCTTCGTAACTCAAGGAACACCAAGGATGGCTAGCGAACACCAGCACTGGAAGGCAAGTTTCTCCCCCAGAGCCTTCAGAGGGAGCTTGGCCCTGCTGACACCTTGATTGCAGACTCTAGCTTCCAGAATAGTGAGAGAATACATTTCTGTTGCTCAAGGCACTCAGTTTGTTACTTTGTTACAACAGCTCTAGGAAATGACTACACACAGAAAGCACGCTGAAGGTCGCTTGAAAGACAGTGGCAGTCTTGGAAACCAACACAGTTAGATCAGCTCCGACAGGACAGGAATCTTCACAGAAAGCCCCGCTGTTCTTCCCTCCCCTGCTCTGCTTATAGAAAATGGCAAAAGTGACTCGAAGCTTTATTTTCTGAAGTTTGGAGGATGGAATTCAGATTACCCAAGTTTAAACTCCAAGCCTAGTCCATGAAACTAAGGGGAGCACAGAAGGATAGTGTGAGCCTGGTTCCAAGCCTCTATCTGTTGTTTTTTGTAACCAGATCTCTCTACACACATGCACAGACCTATATGTACACACTAACTGATGAGTGATTTTGAAAGGTTTTTCTTCAATAGAATTTAAGAATATTTTTATAATTTATGATTTTGTGCATTGACTTTAAGCATACGTTTTATAGCTATTAGGAATCTTGATTTTAAATCTTTACTAGGAAAACCCTTCATGAAAACACTTGCTTTAGCCTCTGAAGGATTACCTTTGAGATTTTATTCTTGCTATCCTAAAACTACTTTTGTTTCAAGCACCGACTCAGTACCACACCTTTCCCACAGACAATATACTAAATGATATTATACTACTATAATATTGCATATACTCCATTCTACTAGAGAAAATTAGGAAGTTATATTCTCAGATGATACATGAAGGTAGGCAAAGTTGACAATAATGTTGATATCTTTTCATAATATCATTATTTAACTATTTTACTGATACACTCCTAGAAAGTAGAAATTGGGTCTGTTAAAATCATTCACAAAGTATTTAGCTTTAAGTCCTCGGAAGATAGGTGCTTAAAAATAATTTCAGTGATGAGTATTAATTTTCATATTATTACTTATGTTATTCATAGGACTACTCATAATTTAAAATAATTTAAGTGATGAATATTACTTAATATTCATATTACTCATGTTAATCTTATTGCTGATCTTATTTGATAATTTACGTGATGAAACTATTCACTCCATTTAATCAAATACAAAGTGATTGATCTTTTCTTTTCCAATGTAAATTTCATCATTGCTTTGATCCAATCATAACCCTTTTCAGTCATTGCTACAACTTATTTCTAGTTGTGTCTTGCCTTTAAAAAGACTTTCTCATTGGATGCTATAGATTTGGGGAATCTATTTTATGGGAGACAGAATTATAATGGCTTCCTTTATAAAAGGTTATACAGAAATGAAGGTTTTGGCTATAAACAGGTAGAATTATTGTTTATAATTACTGTACCCAACTGCTTTTTAATAAGCACATTTTTATACTTCAAACCATTACATTTTAAAAGTAGCAAATACAGTCCATATGATACTTTTATTTTTATAAAAACTTAAAAAATAATCTCAGTTGAGAGAAATTGCGTTATTAAGGCCCACTTTTTTTTTCTTTTACTAAAACACTGAACATTAAAGAAAAAAGTCACAGTCATTTAGCTTAAACTCTAGGTGCATTAATGTTGTGTAAGAATTTCACTTTGGTATATAATAATGTCTATTGTATATACTCTTTGTTGTGTTGGAAATAAGAGTGGATAGAAAAAAATCAGTTTCTTTTGTATATCCTCTTAACTCATGTATAATTGGATGCTTTGTATAGATTACAATTTTGTAAAAAATATATGACATGCATTTTATCGTTTACATTGTATGCATAAGGAAACAGGCTCAGCCAGTTTATATAATTGGTTAGCTAGCATAATCTTATTTACATGTGCCTAAAACCCAATCTAAACTAGTTTAAGGAAAAAAGGGAGTTATTCATGCATTAGTCAAACAAAAGAAAGGATGAGGGTAGGACTGGATTTAGTGACATTTGGGTCTATGACCCTAAACTTCTTAAACTCTCCCTTTTTCATTATCCTCTACTCTCTCTTTGTAGTTTCCTTCAAACCATCTCTGCATGAAGCTGGAACATAGGCTCTCTCATTTGATTCTTAGCGAAAATGAGACTATTTCCCAATAGTTCCAAAGAGAACACTTATAAAAAAATTAATTGGTTTAGCTTATATCACAAGTCCCTTTCTGGAATAATTGCTACAGTCAGGGACAAAGAGTTCCACTGGCTCATTCTGGATCATGTGCTCACTCCTGTGGTCTGGGTTTGTGACCATTTATCAGAAGAGGGTACGAGGTGGGGATGGGTGGTAGTGGTCAGCCCATGAAAACAATGTTTTCAAGATACTTTCCCAATGCGCCAATTGTCAATTTATTTGTGATATATCAACTTCAATGCTGTCCTTTCTAATACACCATGTTATTATAAAATACATTTGTTATAATCATGGAAGTTTTGAAGGAACATCACAGACATTCCCTTTTGACTATACAGCTTTGACCTAGAGGGGACACTTCTTATTTTGAAGCAATAAAATAAATAGTAGTTATAATATGCAGGAAGTCACAAAATAAGTCAATATCATAGTGAATGTGTGAGCATTTCTGTCTACCCATCTCATCGCAACCTTAATATTCAAGCTGCAATTTCATCACAGAGCATCAGCCAGAAACTAGATTTACCTAATTACATGTTAGCTCAAGAGCTTTAATTTGAGAATGACTTTTTAAAGAGATTTATTTAGTTTTTTTTTTTTTTTTTTTTTGAGAGAGAGCGAGCATGTGAGTGGGAGGGGAGGGGCACAGGGAGAGAAAGAAGGAGAGAGAGAATCTCAAGCAGACTCCCTGCCAAGTGCAGAGCCTGATGTGGATCAATCTGAGGACCCAGAGATCACGACCTGAGCCGAAATCAAGAGTGGGACACCCAACTGACTGAGCCACCCAGGCACCCTGAGAATGATTTTTTAACCATATTCTCTAACCAAGGAATACTAGCATATAAGCATAGGGATGCATGTTACTATATCCTTCTTGTTTTCAGTGCACTTATGTTAGCAGATCACAATTTTCCTAAGTTATGAATGTTATTTTAATCAGGACAATTTTTTTTCACAAAGATTTATAAGAATTTCAATAAAAAAAACCTCTCACTTTTCTCTTCAACTTCTTTTTTCTTAATCCTACCTTCCATTGCCTCAGATCTTGGCAGATTTCCAGAGTGCCAAAAAGACATCATCCTTCTAATTGTGTATTTGGTTGGCATGTAAGTGGAGAGAGCTGGTTGGGAAAAAGGAGGGAAAATCAGTTTGAAACATTCTGCCTGAGTGGAGAATAAAGAATGAAGAGAGCTTCTGCTTTACTGGGTCCCTTACCTACTCTTTGGAGCTTATGACCTGATGAGTCAATTTGAATTTAACTGCTAAAAAAATGCAAATGTTTTTCACCTTTCTCTAATTTTTGGATAGTGGAATTAGATAGTTAATTACGTAATAATAACTGTTTGACGTTTAATTATAATGCACACTACAAGTCCACACACACCACCCTGCGATCACTTACTTGCACAAAGTATTCTTAAACTAAGCTTCCTTGCAAAATTCAGAGTATAAAAAAAAACCCTCAGGGGCTCCTGGGTGGCGCAGCGGTTAAGCGTCTGCCTTCGGCTCAGGGCGTGATCCCGGCGTTCTGGGATCGAGCCCCACATCAGGCTTCTCCGCTGGGAGCCTGCTTCTTCCTCTCCCACTCCCCCTGCTTGTGTTCCCTCTCTCGCTGGCTGTCTCTCTCTCTGTCAGATAAATAAATAAAATCTTTAAAAAAAAAAAAAAAAACCTCAATGAATTTATCCTCTTAGAGAACCCAGCATTTGACCAAATCCAAATAGTTTCAGAATCACGAACTGTATCTGTAGTCAAATGTTTCTGATTTAGTGACTTTCTCTGTAAATAGATTAAAAATTTTTTAAAAATCAGAAAATATTCCAGCAAGTCACTGTGGGGAAAATAAATGGCTCTAATTTTCAGTTCTTGATTATGATATTTTTAAGTTCACTGCTATAGGCAACTTCATCTCGTAAAGTCAGAACTAATTTCTATAATGACTCATGTATAGGCACGTGTACATTCACTTGAGCTCTGCTGCAACAACTCCAGTAGCACCGGAAATTTTTTGAAAATATTTATGTGTAGAACCCAGAATCAGGGATCAGTAGAGCTTCTCACCAAGAGTTTTGTGTTTCAGTGTGGTAGGCTACTGAGGAACAGCTAAAAATGTTTGCAGTCTGGCCTTCTGCAAATGGAGTTGCTTCTTTTCAGAGAAGCTGATCTGAAGAGCTTTTTACATTAAGTTCCTAAATTCCAGAATGTATCTGCCTCAGGGTGCTCTAGTTTAAATTCTATTCCACTGATTGTGGGGCCCCCGGGATAAACACGGGGCTTTTAGCTGCTTATTGTGCAAAACAGAAGCCAATTTCCATGCACTGTGGAGAAAGAAGATAAACACAGAATGCCTGGACATTTCTTAGCTATCAGTTCTCCTCCTAGATGGAAGGATCAACGATGAACGTGCCAGACACGGCATAAACCTGCCCCATGTACCTCATATTTTGTTCAAGAAGCACTTACCTGAATCATTGCTAACCCTCCCCAGTGCTCTTCGAGGTATGCCTCGGGTGCGCGCGCTGGCTGATAACCAGCAGAACGTTTGCCAGCTTTGCGACCAGGCGGCCCACGTGAGACGGGAACGTAAGTCACCTGGTTTCACGATCCGCATATTTCCACTACGCTCTAATTACGGGGTTAAAAGGTCAGGACTCGTCTCCGTGGCTATTGTCTAAGCAAGAAGAGCTCTTCTGGTGCTTGACTGGTATTGAAATAGATTTCTGTCAGGTGCAAGCAACTGACATCAGATCCTCGGTCGGCCGGCTATCGTGTAGCTAACGAGAACCTGTGCCTGCCACCTCTTGCCGGAAGTGAGAGAGTGGCTCGAGCCTCCCGGATCTGCCCACGGCAAGTGGGAGAGGACAGAGGTGTCATGGCGTAGAGGAGACACCACTTCAGATCTGAGAAACCAAGACGGAGAACTCCATCTACCTGCCCATCTTCAGGAACCTGTGCACATCAATTTTGAAAAGGGCACAGCAGGGAGAATTTCATTTTCAGTATTTTTTGAAATTTATAAATGTATACCATGTGTTATCTTTAAATGCATAAACGTACATCTTTAGGAATGTCCAAGTGGTATGTATGTAGTTTTCAGAAATAAATCTTAGAAATTACAATAAATTTGTAAAAATAAAAGTCTGTGATAGCAAACTTTTTTTTTTTCTGTGTTTCGGGGGTTGATCACATCTCTAGCTGCCTTGTCATCCTAACATTCCATTATCCTATCACAAAATACCATGCTTCTATTAAAGGAAAAATGCTCATCTGGGTCATATCAAATTTAATTACTCTAATACTCATATAATTATGGAGTTGTCTCAAGTTCCAAATGCATCCATTATCTTAAAAATTAATAGTTTTGCAATGAAGAAAGACAGTGTAATCCTTTTAGTAGGAGGACATTTAAAAAGTAAAGGGGAGGTTAAAATATCAACACAAAAATAACAAGACAAATCTTAAAGTCCTTCTCTCTCTGCCTCCCCCTTGTCCTCTGCATATAGGAATATAGTACACCAGTGGAGGGGAGAAAAAATGAAAATTAATCTGACACTTAACAAATATTTGTTGGATGTCTAGTACATGCTAGGTGTTGTCCTAGACACATGCAACATCTCACAATGATATTGGGATCCCTGCTCTTTGTTATCTTCAAGTAGTGAATGCTTAGTAGGTGTGGGGTGGGGGTGTGGAGAGAAGGAGGTAATAAGTAAGCATTAAAAATAATAAATAAAGTAGATAATACATTAGCAGGTGATAAGTGCTATGGAACAAAACAACGAGTCAGGGTTGTGGATTGGTTCATCGGGCTGGAGAGGGGAAGGAAGCTACAGTATTAGAACAGGTGGAAGGGAGTCCCAATGAGAATGTAAGTTGTGATCAAGGTGAGGGAGTTAGCGTGTGGATATCTCAGAACAACTGTTCCCGGCAGAGGCCCTAAACCAAGAGCACGCCTGGTGTGTTGAAAGAAATGGCAAGGACAGTGACTGTGAGGAAGCCAACAGGGAGAGACGTTGTAGGAAAGGCGGCCAGAGAGTTAATAGGGTCAGATCATGAATTGACTTTTAGGCTCCTGTGAGGCCACAGCTTTTTGCTCTGTGTAAAACAGGAAGCCATGGGAAGGTTTTGAGCAGAGGGGAGACATACTGGGCAACATTTTAGAGCATCACTCCTGCCATCTGTTGAGAATAGTCGGTGGAAGATGCAAGGGTATAACCAATTGCAAGAGCATGGCAGTAAATCCGACAATGACCCCGAACAGCACGGGGTAGTGGAGATGTCGAGAAGTAGTCGGACTTGGGAAATATCGTGAAGGTGGAATCAATATGATTTTCTAATTGAGAAGGAGGTATCAAGGACACGAATATCTTTGGACTGAGCCCCTGGCAGAATGGAGGTGCTATCAACTGAGATGGAAAATCTCTTTGGATTGAACATATTTGTAGGGTAAAGTAAGGAGTTCAGTCTCAGACACATAAAGTTTGGGATGGGTAGTAGTCATCCAGTGGAGAAGTCGAGTAGATAGTTGGATTTCAAAGAGTTTGGACCTGGGGAGAGACACTTGGTAGTGAGCAGCACGTGGCAGTTACTGAAATCCACAGTTCTGGAAGAGAGCAGGGAGTGAGTGCAGCTAAGAGACGATGACCCTGGGGCACTCCCTCCAGCAGTAAGAGCCCAGAGGGCGGTGGGAAGCTGCCAGGGCAGAAGCTAAGAACACAGGTGCCACTCATCTTTGTGAAGGCTGTTTTCAACTGTTTAGACTGTCTTAATCTCTTAGTCTCTGCCTTAAATGAGTTATCACGTGGTCTGCAAAGGGCGCTTGTGGCACCACGCCCGCGTGTCTCATTAGCAGAGAAAATTGTGAACAGATGTTTGCATGTTTATCTAGGTTTCCACGCCACAAAATTGGTGAAGAGATTTGTCAGCAGAAATTCAGTCAACTCTCTATCTGCCAACTCCAATAGTAGAAGCTGAGATTGGTGATTAATAGCCTCTGTCATGTGGAAAAAAATAATTGTTATGACAGAAAAGAGGGAGTTCATGGAGGCTGGCAGATAGCTCAGCTCCTCCACTGAGGAGGCAGAAATGTGCTGTTGTTGAACTGAAGACTCCATGTTTTGTTTCTACCAGTGCTGAAGAGAAACCAAGCAGGAGAGGGCACAGGACTACCAGAAACTGAGGTGGGTAGAGCTGCTTTCCTGAGTTAAGCTGGTTAGTATTTGAAATGCAAGGCTGCACTGTGGGACAAGAATTAAGAGAACAGAACATAGCAGAAAGAAAGTAGGTGTAATAGGGAGTTCCACCTAATTACAGAAAGCCGAGAAGGTACTTAGTGTAAGACACAAAGTCTAGCGGGGCGCCTGGGTGGCTCAGTCGATTGAGTGTCCAGTGTCTGACTCCTGATTTCGGCTCAGGTCATGATCTCGTGGGTCGTGGGAGGGAGCCCAACGGGGCTCTGTGCTCAGTGGGCTGTCTGCTTGGGTTCCTCTTCCTTTGACCCCCCCCTCCCCCGCTCACTCTCTCTCTCTCTGGGATAAATGAACAAATCTTAGGAAAAAAAAGATACAAAGTCTAGAAAACATCCTTTACTCTTACTGACAGTCATAGAAAAATTTTTGGAAAACCAATGAGGTATTCATGATGTTTGCAAATCAATGAGCTTCTGAATCACGCAAATGATATTCTAGGTAAGTCGTCTTCAGAACAAAATAAAATACAAAAATAGTGTTAGAGTCCTCCCACCCTCCTCCCTTCCTTCTCCCCTCCTTCCTTTTTTTTTTTTTTTTTTTTTTGTCCTTCATTCTTTTAACTTAGCAAATGAAATGATCTATCATTTCCCGCTTGAGCCTGTGTGTGGTTAGGATTGCAGGGCTGATCCTGGGGGATCACTGCGCTCAGAGTGGGTTGCCAATTCCACCCTCTCCTCCTAACCCTGAGGGACTGTATTCCAGAATTCCAGCATCAGAAGCAAGGAACTGGCCAGGACTCACAGCAGTCGGGGAAATAACTTTCATCATATAATATGAAACATTTTAGCTTTTCTGTTTCAAGTTATTTTTATAAAACCGAAAGAGAAAAAAAATATCGATTTCAAATCATTTTAGAATAAAAATAAAATGATAAATTCTTGGAACCATGCACATTTTAATGTTTCTATTCTATATATTTTTTGCTATCAAAATTGTACTAGGATCACAATATTTTCTTACCACTAAGAGATATCCATAGGCACTTAATCATTTATTTAAATAATCTACAAAATGGAGCATAAGCATAAAATACTGAACTTGTTTATCTGTTTAAAATGCTAACAACTTTTTTTTTTAAAAAAAGACAACATATAGCAAGGAAAACTAAATTGGTATTTTTTAATTCTACAAAAACATATAAATATTTAAATTTATAGCAAAAGAACAATTATACCATTTAGTAATGCTTACAATATTTAAAATGTGTAATTCTTTATGCACAAGCTACTTTATAAATGTTAAAGAACTGTGTGCCAAGTATATATCTAAAAGACTTTTGAAATTATGTCACTTTAGCTATGGCTACGCTCAACGAAAAAAACAAAAGCTCCAAAAGATAAGAAAAATCATATAATCATCAAGTTCTTTTTTTTCACTTGTGCTATTTTTAGCAGAAAGTACAACTGAAACCAAGCAGCAGCTTACGTTCATTTTTACACCAAATTAAATGCATGATGAAAATTTCATTTTTTAAACCATTAGAGATATAGCTTAATCATCTAAAGTTCCATTCTCATTTGAACTCATTAAAAACCAAATATTAAGTGATTTGTTCTCCCTAGATAAAAACAAAAACAAAATAATTTTATATAATGATGACACTGGTTAACAAAGAAATGGTCCTTATCTTAAAAGATGGTTAACAAAGGAGCTGCCCCGCATGGCTAGTATTTCAGAGAGATTTTTTGAATACATACAATGAAAATTGCCTTTAGAATTGATTGAACAGTATGAAACAAAAGTTGGACACAAATGTACACAAACTATTTAAAATACATTGCTGGTGTTCATTCAACACCTTAAATTCCTACAATAGCTGATACTTAATAGCAGTTTGAGCGCGGTGTAGTCACACCAGGTGTGTTCATGTGCTGTACAGAGAGTGCTGATTTTATCTATTCCATGCTTAGACATATTGGGGGAAAATAAGTAAAAAGTGGTGGGTAGTGGCCGAATCCTGAAACACAAACTACTTTAAGACTTCATTGAATTTTTGCTGTCCAACTGAATTGGAAATTTATTCAAGGTTTGCAGATATCTGCTCTGCAGAAAGACAGCTTGTGGATGATGACACATCCATTAAGATCTTGAATTTCTTGAATTCTTCATATTTGTTAAATTAGCATACTTTAGGACTTATGAATGCATGTAAGTTTTGCCTCCTCTGAGACCAGACTGAACATCTATAAATAAGATGCAAATAAAATGTTTGTGATCACCTATGATCATCATTTCTCAAGTGGTAAAAAAATTATGTAGGTGGGCAGCCAATATTTTAAGGTTTACTGAACCAATTCATACTATTCTCTTAACTTCCCATTCAAAAAAAAAAAAAAGGTAAAATCATGCCTGTTGTTTTACTCTAGTATCTCTTTCTTTCTTACTCTTTGCTTTTTCCCCCTTTTTATTTATTAGGCTCTAAGAACTATGGCAAAATTGAATTTATGGGTTGTGTTTACTAGAGTCTAGAGAGCTCCACTGAGAAGCCTAGAAATCTCTGCTGGTTACCCTGTAGTCTTTAAACCTGCATAGCCTAGAATCTATCCAATGTTCACAGTAATAGATGGTCTAATGCTCTGGGCAAGCTGTAGGCCAATCATTTTTAACTTGAACATAATTATATGGAAAAGAGAAGTGAGGGGAGGGTATGCTCCATTAGTTACTGCTTAAGAGGCTTTGCTTTCCTGAAACCCATTTTGCCCAGTAATGCCAGGATGTTCTGTAGTCAGGTTGTTTCCTGTTAATTTCTTTATTTTTGCTACTGGTCTTTATTTCCTGTGGTATTATTTTGTAGAACTAATCTTATTTAAATATGAAAGGTAGTGAGAAGTAATATATCTCTAAAATAAATCAATGTACTTATCACAAAATTTTTAATGAAGACATTTTTTCTCATTGTACCCTTTCTACTTTATTTTTGAATGCTTTTTAATTGAAGACAATATTAGGTCATATGATCAATGATGAGTCCTGGCAACACTGTTTTATAGTTATCTGATCCCTAGGCAGGCCACATGACATAACTGGATGCTGGTCTTACTTGTAAATGAAGAAGCAAGGAATAGATCATCAGTCAATTCCTCTCAAAGTTGCTATGCTTGTGTTCCACTCATAGACTTGTACGTAGAAAATAAATTAGTAATAGCTCCTATGAAACTGTGAAAATACATGATTTTTAAGAGGATGATACGTCTCCACTCTAAAAGTAAAAAATCTCATTCCATCAGGTAGCCATCGAATACAACCAAAAAATCAAAATAAAACTTTTATCTTCATAAAGCAACTTACATAATATAGCAGCATGTTTATAAAATGTCATATTTCACTTCCATAAGGCCGGCTATTTTACCATAGAGAACAAAATATAGTCCATACTTTAAAGAATATTAGGAGAAAATTATCATTTGGAGACAAAGTTATGCAAATCTCATCTAAATATATTACTAGATTTTATTTTAAAATTTAAAATACTGTGCAAAAAAAAGATATACAGTAGCATTTAGCAACTTTAACACGCATTTTTCAGTTCATTAATTCAAGAAATATTTAAAGAATACTTACTTTGTGCCAAGAACTTTATTAGATGCTGGGGATACCACAGTGAATAAAACTGGTAAAGCCTGGCCTTTACGGGGCTTACATTCTAGGGTGTGTGATGAGAATGTTGGGGAGGGGGGAGAGGTGGAAGGTAGACAGAAAAAAAAAAAAAAGCAAAATTTATAGTTCGTCAGAGAACATACCAGGGATAGAAAAGGCATGAGGGAGATGGGTTGGCCTTACCCGATGAGACAATATTTGGACTGATACCTACAGAAAGTGAGGGGAGATAACTGTGGGGCAGAGGGAGCAGAACAAGAAGCCAAAATCCTGCTTGGCAGCCAGAGTGGAGCAAGTAAGCGGTGGCACAGAAGATGCGTCAGATAGGAGCGCTTGCGGGGGGGGGGGGGGGGGGGGGGGGGCAGGGGGCTCGCACGCGCATGCATGAGGAGAGGTGTCATTCACCAAGGACTTCGGAGACCGCTGTAAGAAATTTGGTTAGAGAGACATGGAAAATCATTGGCGGGTTGTGAGCAAAGAAGTGACACAATCAAATTGATTAACAAAATCACTATGGCTGCTCTAACTGATAGAGACTATTGGAGGCAAGGGTTAGGAAATTGGGGGAACTAAATTATAAGCATACCGCAGTTTAAAAAGTTAGAGGTGGTGGCACATAGTGGACGCGGTGGGAAGTCGTTGGCTCCTGGTTATATTTCAAATATAGAATCAAGTGAATTTGCTGATGGATTAGATGAAAGTTGAGAGAAAAACAGAGGAATCAAAAGTGACTTGAGGTTTTTGATCTCGACATCTGGAAAGATGGAATTGGCATTAACTGCTGTGGGGAAAACATCAGAAGGGGGAGTTTGAAATCAGTTAAAATATTTGTTAGTCTAGCCCCACAGATGAGATGGATGCATGTGAAGCCAATCACCATTTTTAATGTTCTGTACTGAATACAATAGATATTTTTGCTTAAATTGAATATCAATGCTTTCTGGGTTTTGGTGTTTTATATTTTATGGCATTTTTTGTTTGTTTATCAAATACTCTAACACAATGTGTTTAAGCCATCTGAGGATTCTTTGAAAATCTTCTCTGGCATGAAACCTACACAGTTTTCATTTTTCCTGTATTGTTGCTATGACCGTAATGGACTTTCAAATATTTAAAATGCTCCTGAAATATGTCAAAGTCTGTTTCCATGGAGCAGCTGCATTTTTAAAAAATTGTCATTGCCCATTTTGTAGATAACATAAGCATTTTGATGGACAAATCCACAATAAATGGAACAGATAGTAGGAAAGACTCCTTGAGGGTTTGAGCTTTTCACGTTTAAGGAAGAATCTGTGCGGGGACATTTTACTGTATTTTAGGACAGGAAGAAAAGAGAGCAAAATGGCAAACGTAATTGTTAAGTCAAGTCAGTGTCTTGGGAGGCCACTATCAATTTCAGGCGGCGGTTCACTAGCTCTTGGGAGTCATGGCTTCCTTTGAAGTTTGCTGGAAGCTATAGATTCTTTCCTTAAAACAATGTGCCCCGACATTCAAACTTTTGTTTGAAATTTTAGGAGATTCAGGGATTCCCAGCCACCTGGAGGTGAGGGGTGTGTATACTTTAAGGAATAAACCTGAAATGCTTCAGGTTGTAGAAATCTTTTAGAGTTGTGCCAGTATGCAGCCAAAGGAGAAAGGGTTGCTAGCTGGGAAAATCATACAGGATTTTACCGACCTTCAGAGTGTCCTCCTTTTCATTAGAAAGTAGTGTGTGTGTGTCAGTGTGTCAGACAGAGAGAGACAAAAAGGGAGAGTTCGTGTGTAGCCATACTGATTAAAAGTTTCTCTGAGGTTTTTAAGAAAAGACGAGGGCCAAAGATGTAGCATCTTCGCTCCAGAGGATGCTTCTTCCATTTCCCCCCAAATTTCTTTTACCAGCTGAATACACTTATAATGGATAAGATACATATGTTGAACAACTTCATGGGCATTTTAAATAGTGTCAGATCCTAAAATTTACAAATTTTCTTTCCTTTTCACATCTTCTGCTCATGTATTTTGAACATAAAGGGTTTTAAGATGGAAAAAGAACATGTGAAGCTGGCCTAATTATGATTGTTTTTCTATAGTTTATGGCAAATGATTTCAAGCAGTTTAATTAAAAAAAAAAAAGTTTAATGGATGTGTATTGAGTTCATTCCCCTGGTGAAAACTTTAGATACTATTAGATGGCAGTGAAATTCTGATAGTGGCACATTATTTTTTAAAACATAAAATTAAAAAGGTAATAGTGGCCTAACTAGAATTTTCAAATGCAAAAGAATGAAAAATTATGGAAAGTACTGTACCCTTCACCTACAATTCTGTACAGCATAAGAGACAAGTCACTCTCTAGCGTGAAGAGAAAAGGGTCTGTATAGTTACTGTGAGACAGAGGCAGTGGTTAAGAATTGAGTTTCCAGCATCAATTCTGGGACCAAGATGATTGTTATGCTCAACCTGTGTAAGCAGTGATTGCAACCCGAACAGAATGTCTTTTAAAATTATTTATTTTTTCAGTTTTGCTTCATCTTGCTCCACTCAATGCCTAGCTAGTTTCCTCTGATTTCATGTACTTGAAGTTGAACTTTCAAACTCTCCTCTATTTTGTTTAATGGTGATGCTTTTATAAGGACTCTATGAAAAGTCAATATCCAATTTAATTATTTTCCTACAAAATTGAAACTTATACGATGAATTCACTGCTCAGAAATAATTCAATATGTGGCCTTGTTGTTGACATAGAAATTCAACATGTTTCCATGAAGGTCCATTAGAAACAGAGCGAGTTTTTAAAACAATTGATAATATATCATAGAGAAGATATTTTATAAGGCATTTACATTGTCTCTCTTTCAATCACTATGACAAAAAATAAAAATAAAATAAGCCCCTGACTGATCTTATGAGATGAGGGCAATAGAGATTACTTTTTTAAAGCAAACACAATTTATTTTTCAAGTTGTTCTGATGTTTAATAGCAGTTTGCTGTTATTTATATATTGTATGTGCTTCTTTTGATCAGATACAAATTTTAGTAGGGAAATAAGCAAACATTCCTAAAAATGAATTATAAACAACTGTATTTTAGAATACTAAAAGGATTTTAAAACTTTCAATTCAGCAAAGTTAATATCTTTCCCTAATTGAAATAATGGAAAAACAAAAGTGTAGACACTTTCATGGCTTTGGGGAAAAGATCTTCATGCCCCCAAGGTCATGTTCCTTAGCAGCCATTGTTGGGATCTGCTTCCACTACAGTCCTGCATGGTAGGAACCATTTTGTCTTCTTCGGAAGGTTCATCGAGGCATTGGTTACTGTTAACATGTCTCAAGGTGAGTCTCTGTAAAAGATAACCAATAATCAGTGCAACCTATTTTAACTTCACTAGTTCATCAGTTTAAATCTCTTCAAAAAAATCCTTTATAATTTTCTTAGTATAAACACAGTGATATGTTTGTAAAATGAACTGTGCACATGGCTCTGAATTATTACACATTTTACTGTTATGGTTTCATCATTGTCTAATGCACCTTTAGCTGCAGCTGGTTAAAGAAATTGGCTGACATTTATCATGCATTGCCAAGAATTCAGGCTCTTTTGCAAAAAGCCCATTTGTGAGCTCTGAGTTCACTTGAGGGCTGCAAATATTAACATGCTTTCACAAAAGCTTAGTTTTCTTAGGCATGTGTTAATTCAGTAACCATTTGGTAAACATGCAAAGAGATGTCACAGCTGTGACCCAAATGAACAAAACCGCTAGAGATGTTCCCATTTCAAAATACTAAACGCGCCATAGTATCTGTGCCTATGGGACATTCAGTGTAGACGAACAATTATCATAGCAACAAAGACCTATGCTACCTCATAGTATGCTCACCATATTTCGGGTTTTATTTTTAAGCATCTTAAAAAATATCAATACCGAATATAAAAAAGAGATGTATGGTCATATGTTTTGATGTGTATTTTACTTTCTGCATAGTGATATTCATTAATAAGCCTCCTCTCAGTACCTGAATGCTGAAATGTGAACCAGTCATCACATGTCTTGTGAGTTTGCATTTATATTTTGAAACTGTATTTTTGAACTTTTCAGATAAACCTTTTAAAGATTTTTTTTAAATTATTATTTATTCATTTGAGACAGAGAGAGAGAGAGAGAGAATGAGCAGGGGAGAGAAGCAGAGGGAGAAGCAGACTCCCTGCTAAGCCGGAAGCCAAACACAGGGCTTGATCCCAGGACCCAGAGATTATGACCTGAGCTGGAGACAGATGCTTAACCATCTGAGCTACCCAGGCGCCCCCAGATATACATTTTAAGTCCACATGTTTTATACATATTAATTCATGCACATAAATTATAAACATCTCTGCTCAGTTTCATGGGCAATGCCTAGAACCATTTTATATGAAAAACCCCCAACCAGGAGAAAAGCATTTGAAATGTATGGGAAGTAATTTGCAGGTATGTCTCGAAAAAAAACCACACCATATACTTTTGTTGCCAATACTAAAATTAACGGTAAACAAAAATTTTTGTGGGGGGCAGCCCTTGAAATTACACTGTAAGTTGGATTTTAAAAAATGCAGGACGGAAGCAACAAAAATGGTGGAGAAACACTGCCTGGACAATTGTAATTTGTTTGGACTAGGAGGACTGCATACCTGGGCTGCTCAGTCCTGAGGAAAGAGTGAATGGAAAACAGGCTTGTGGTGGGATGCTTCATTGGCAACGAGCAGGAAATTAAAAGCACAAGGCTATTAGACATGAAGGAGATTTCAAGATTGAGGCCTTTGTTGCCCTTTCAGTACATGAAATCAAGTTATTTATACCAGAGAGAGAGAGAGAAAATATGAAATGGCCAAAGGCCAAAGATAGGCAAGAAGATGGTTGATTTATGCTTATGGTACCAGAAAAGATGCTGTTGGCTTATAAGCCAGCAACCAAGTTGAAAAAAAAGATACAAAACATTTTTTTCTAGAAAGTTTTAATTAAAGTCAACAAATATTCTTTATTTTTGTTATGTACCTGAGGTCCTTTGTGCATATATGTTCCCTTTAAAAAAAAAGCCATTTACCTTTGCTTGCTTCTATTAGATCTTTTTCAAAAAAAAAAAAAATGAGACTTTAAGGATCAGATCGAATACGTGATGTCAAGTACACAAATAATGATAGTTTTGAAAAGATGAGTATTTTTTTTGTAAAAAGTATTTTCTCTAAAGGAATTCATTAATAGTCAAAAGCCACTATCACAAAGATAAACAACTCACCAAAAACCTCTTCTTTTTAATGTAGTGCAGTAGAAAAACCAGACATTTTAGGGTCAGATAGACCTACATGTGAATTCCTGCTCCCCAGCTTACTAGCCGTGAAAATTTGGACAAGCTACCAAATCATTCTGAGGAATCAGACTCTTTGTCAGAAAATGCTTAATTATACTTATGAGTATTTAAAAACGCCCTTTTCTCTTCAGCTTAAACAAGTTAACCTTTAGTCAACTATGTAACTGTGATCCCTTAGCAATCTGATAAGAGTAACAATGTTAACATGTCTCTAGGCAACATTGCTTACGGTAAAAATAACCTCTGAAGGATACACTGCATCTGTATCTGATAAATTACATTATGAATACCTGACAGGAAACCAAATCATGGACTTCCCGAAGTGCCAAGACTTAGAATTTTGCATATGCTCTTGGGATCCTAGGAGCTGGGCCTAAGGAGCTGTGACAGAGATCTGTCTCCCGTGAGTCATAGAGCCATCACACCAGCCTCATACCGCTCTCCTCCCCCCACAGCGGGCTGTCACCTGTGGAAAAGCTGGCTCCCTAAGGCTAATAGGAACTGCTGCAAGGTCTGCTGAGAGAAGCAAGTTGTGGTTTCTGTCCAAGAATTCTGTAAGTAAACTCGTGAGACTAAATGTCTAGTTAAGCCTAAGAAGACCCCCTGTTGGACGTTATACTACCAGGTATGTTTGGAAACAAACGAAGATGATATATGTAAATTGCCTTGTACACAAGTTCTCTGTGCAAAGAGTGCAGACTTTCCCAGCCTTCTAACACATCTCAAATGTAGTTCTAATGTAAACAATGCCCCTTCTCTCCACACCTCTCTATACCTCATCCAGCCTTGTCATGAGCATTCCAAGCTCAACTGTGTCTTCTCCTAACAACTTTAACTGGTTCGTTGGAACCAGGATAATGCTTTAACTTCCCATGTGTTGTCATAGGAAGGTACTGCATAATGTAATATCCTTTATTTACAGGACAATAATCCCCTTAAGATCAAGAACTAGGACATATTCTTATCTGCACTCTTTATAAAATAAATTCCGTAACAGTTTTTTGACTTCAACTGAATAATTATTCATTTTATTGCTTATTGAGAAGTTATTCACAAATCACACAAATGATGAGGTAAAATTTTTAAAAAGCTTTTATTATTATATCACTTTGCCAACCACAAAGAAATACTTAAGATATAATTTATAAAGTTAATGAAAATTACATATTAGTCTTCAAAAATGCATTTGCTTAAAGTTTCAGGTTAAAATAATAAATTCTAGAAAAGCTATTCTAAATCTGCACACAATAGAAGTATTGGAATAAAATTAACAAAATTAATTAAATGTTCCCCAAACAATCCTTTTTTTGGCTATGTTAGTTTTTTCTAACTGATTTTTCTCAGCTCTAACGCAAAATCTACTGTTACATAAACATGGCTACAGTTAGCCTAAAAAAGAGCTAATGTCATAATGTATTCCATTAATTATATTTATGCATGTATAAATATTTGAAATAAAGTAAAAATTGGAAAATACTTATTAATAATAGACCAAATACTACTTAATATAGTCAGCCTCCAAATTAATAAGCAGCAAAGAAGTAAAAGAAAAATAATTCCATGGAGAAATAGCACATAAAGACTTTTCTTAAGTACATATTAAAGAAGTTTCTAGATTTCAATAACAGAACATAACAAAAATAGTAAAATAAATTTAACACAGTCTACAACACAAACTTCCAAAACTTATTAGAGAATGTAATCAGTAGGATTCTCAAAAATATTTCTAAAAACTTCCATTCTTGTATAGTTTCTTAGTAGCCATTTTTGCAAAGGGCTATCATTACATGTTTCCACAGTGGGCTGCTGGGAGCCATCAGCTACTTTGCTTACTGAGAGACAGGACTGGGTGATTATGTGAAGAAGAGTGTGGGTCTGTTTGACAAAGAAAATAATAATGACAAAATCAAATACAAAGGCAGTAATAAATCAATCATTCTTGGCAACGTACAATTTCTACTGGATAAGGATGGAAAGCACCCATCACAAGAATTGCATCCATGGAACTATGAGCCAGCTCCTTCTGGATGGCGTTACTATCAACCATATTAAGTAGGGGTAAATGAAAATAAGACTGGGAGACTGGAGAACAGCCTGAGATCAAATGGTGAAACGTTTCGAGCAAAAGGTTATTTTGGACAGAAAAGGTATATTCTTAGTGCTCATTGTAGTGATAAAATGGTCTTTAGTGCTAACTGGGTTATTCTATGAGGAGATACTCAAAACTGTTGAATAGTCAGAGAGTTTACTGGTTTTTGGCTTCTTCATTCCTTTGCCCTAAATTTGAGGGGATGCCAGGGGAAATCTAGGGGATGATTTAGCTTTAACTCTTTGCTTCACTTTGTACAGTGTGGTACTTGAACTGTTTCCACTACGTTTTCACACGGCTAACCTGTGCTAAAAGAGTTGCACTTAGGCACCACCCCATTCATCCAAATGTCAATTAGAAAGTTAATGAAGAGCGGAAAAAGAAAAAGGTCAGCTCCCCTTGGGCTCTTAATTTGACCCAATTCTCCTAAACACAATTTGTTTCTTGTTTTTCATACATTTCCTCCTCAGGAGCATGAGCTCCAGGAAGGTCAGGAACTATGACTGCTTACGTCATCAAGCCCAGTGCCTGCCTGCAGGACGCACTTTGTTTTGACTGAAACACGTAGTGAATGGCCAATGCAGAAAAGAAATTCTGATAAAATTAGACTACATCCCTTTGGCTGTTTAGTGGACACAAATCACTGGATTTTCCATTTCAAGGACTTAGTTTCTTCAGTAAAACGGTAGACAAATGATTTATAAAGATGCAAAAGGTAACATCATAGATAATAAATTTTCTTTGTAATATGATAAGGTTTACTACATGGTTTGATTTGTTGAGGCTAGTTTTGTTTTGTTTTGTTTTACCATACCTAAATTACCTATCTACACTGTTTAAAATTCCTAAATTTGTTAATCCCTACCTTCAGTGATGTTTCTTTTTACAAAAGGTTTTTCTTGGTAAATGTCATGTTAACATCAAAGACCCCAGTGTTAGTGATTGTGAATTTCATCTGCTATTAAAAAGAAAAATGAATTACAAAGTTACCCTTGACTTAAAATGAAACAAAACTTGATCTTACTTATGCTCAGGAAATATAATGCCAGAACATAAATACAGTAGAATTTTTTCCATAAAAAATACATTTGTAATATTTGCCCCCAAAATATTATCATATGAATGACCATGAAAAATATTCAAAGAACTTTCACTCCTGGTCCTTCTGAAAAACCATTAAACCAGAAGAAAAATTAGAAAACTCAATGCCATCGAGATAAAGGATATTTTTTATTTTAAAAAACCCACAAAAACATTTAGTGTTTTCATTTGTTTGAAAAAGAAGTGTAGTTTACTTATTTTTCTGAGTATTCTGTCTAGAAGATACCAATTACTAATATTTTATGTGTTTGCTAGTTATTTTTAGTGTTTATATTATGCAAATGTATTAACTGTGGTCATCCTATTAAATACACTCCCACTTTATTGTGGGTTTTCTATCATTTCTTATTATCTTTCCTATCATTAAAATAATCTTAAAACAGAAGAAATACACAATTTCTACAAAGTAGATTTGCCAGAAGTCATTTCACTTTTCCATTTGGGGGGAATATTTTTCCAGTTTGGAGCTATTATAAATAATGCTATAACATCTCTGAACATCTCTCTCCACCTCTATAATCATTAATTCAGAAATGATTCTTAGAAGTGAAATCAAAAGGTCAAAAGGTATGAACATTTTAATACATACTGGCAAAGTTTAAAAAAATCTATAATAATTATTTTCTAATAATAGCAGTAACAGCTAACATTTCTTATGCTTATTATATGTCAGGGTACTGCATGTATGTCAGTGTTATTACACCTACACCAGGATTGAGTGTCCCATTGAAAACATTTCTTGACATAGGATAAAGAGAGAAAAGGACACAGATGAAATGATTTTTTATGTATGCATTTTTGATAGTTATAAATAGCCAATGCAAATGGAAAATTAATTTAAATATTTCTCCTGTGATTATGCAAGACTGCATATTTTTATATTGCATGTACATTTTTTTTCTTTTAAATACTCTTTATTAAGCATATCAACCCTTACCATACTTGTTGCAAATGCCTCACAACTTTGGAATACTGCTATGTTCACTCAATTTTGAAGGTTATGTGACATACCGGCTGAAAGGAAGCATACTACTGCCAAATATCTTTTCCTATTGTTTCATTTAAAATATTGACTAGAAAACAGGGTAATACGAACCCTACGCTAGTATTGGTTTTTGTTTATAACATTATTTAATTATTCTCCTCTGAGGTATAAAGCACTAGTATTTCTTGACAGAATTTTAGCCATATTGCTTTAAGATCTACATGAAAACCATGAATAACTCCTGTCTTTAAACATTTCTATATGTTTTGCTATCCAAGACGAGATGTGTCATGGAATACCCCTAAATCTACCCTTTTGAAAAAGCAATTACTATTGAAATCAGGCTAGGAAACCAAGGCTAATGACAAAGTAAGACCTACAAAATTATAAAATCAGGTCATACTTTTGTACCTTCACTAAGTGAAAAACTTGGTAATTTAATGAACAAATAGAAATGACTGCATGGCCAATTAAAGAGTCAATCACATAGGCCTCAGTGTAGAGACGCCATACTAAAATGAAGTTGAGTTGAAAGAGTTAAAAAGTTTAAAATGAAACTCAACTTATTGTTACATATAATGATAAACAAAGTAAGAAAAAAGCAGACTGTTACAGATGTTTAATAGCCATGGTGGTAAGATTTCCCCTATTGATAAAGTACAAAATCATAATTTAAAAAAAATAAAGTTATTCAAAATATTAAGTATGATCTCCTGACAAGGTGAACTGTGTTTCACTAGAACAGAAATGAGTATTCTAAAGACCGTGTAAATGTTTAAGAAACCAGAACTAGAATTACAATACTATACTATTGAAGTTCCTATATTCACGAATTGAGTCTACGTAAGAAACCACAGCTATGGGTCAATGGGAATATGGACAGGCAATACTAGTCAGATATACACAGCCTTCTAAAGGTAAATTGAGCCACTGTTTTTATTAGGAGTGCTACACAGGGAAATGGCCAGGCTGCCATTATAGATTACTTACCTTGAAATTATATTGCCATTTACCTGCTTTCTGATAAAGGTAAATAAAAGAGGAGATATTAAATAAAGTCTAAATATAAGCTTCTGTGATTTCAGTAAATATCAATCCGACATATTTTACCTACTGAAAAAAAATCCCTTATCTTGTGACTCTGGGAAACATTTGATACAGATGGATATTGAATTCATTTTCTCAGTCAACTTGCTCAGTCACATGAAAAACAAGACTTATTTTTAGCATCATATTTTGCTCCCTTATTTTTTTCTTTGTTGCATAGTGTTTGTTGAGCATAAGTGTTCTGTTCTAAAATTAGATTCTTACACTGTATATAGCTGCTTGGATGTTCTAAAAGAAATGTGATTATGTGCACTTATTGTAGGAAAATGTAAATTTCAGATGGATTGGAACACAACTGCAATGTTCAAACAGAATATAAGAAAATCTGAATAAAATGGATGGATGACAGGACTTTATAAAATCTTTTTTTTAAGATTTAACTTATTTATTTGAGAGAGAAGAGTAAGCAAGAGAGAGAGAAGGAGCAGAGGGAGAGAGAGAAGCAGACTCCCCTGATGAGCAGGGAGTCTGACACGGGACTCGATCCCGGGGCTCTGCGATCATGACCTGAGTTGAAGGCAGATGCTTAACCGACTGAGCCACCCAGGTGCCCCTAAAAATAACCCTTTAATGTTTCAGTGATATGAAATTTAGCATTCCTTTTTTGTTTTAATTCTGTGGCAATGGCTTTCATACCAACAAAATGTTCAGGCAATTTATTTAAGAGATTCTAGACCAGGTGAAGATCTTGTAGTTCTGTAATGATGCTCAGTTGTCCCCAAAGCGAACATGTTTAGCCAGCTATAAAGTGGTACCAAATTACATTCATGGCTGTGTTAAAACGTATTTAGCTAAGAAAGTTCCAGGAACCTCTATATTTCAAATCAAAGTTGGCCAAAGACATGTATTTATTATCAACATGTGCTTAGTTTCATTCAAATAAAAGGAGAAGCAATTAGATTGTAATTATATTATGAATATGTGTAAGATTTGTAAGCAATTAGACCATGGTGACAAAGTAGTTTTATGACTGCTCAACTAAACAGACAATGTTTATTGCAGAACATCTTTCCAATTATTAAGGAAAGGAGAAATTCTATGTGAATAAAATTTGGTACCACAAATAATTGATAATATTTCATGATTCCTTTCATTTATTATAATAATACATTTAGCTTATCAGATCAGCATCATTAAAAGTGCCTCATTATTTCTAGTTTTTCAATGACCTCAAGAGGCAATGCAGTATAGTAGAAAGACTGCTAAATTCAGTGCCCGAAACCTGGGGTCTAAAACCTAGAGAAGCTATTTAAACACTATAAGCTTACATTTAATAATGTGAAGAATACAAATAATATTATCTTATAGGCCTAGTGTTAGAACTGCTTGAGAAAACAGATGAAATTGTAGACACTCAATAAATTTCATTCCCTTTCTTTCCCCCCACCACTCACCTAAGAAGCAAACAAACTGGACAGACTCCGTATTTTGAGGCTTTATGATACTGTTTTAGTTTTTCTCTGCATATTCCAATAATTCTGCTCCTATTTACAACTTGCTTTTCTAAAACTGAAAGTACTATGGGTGATAAAGTGGTGGAATATTTGAACTGCTCACACTGTGAGATTCACAATTGTACTGGTAACGAGCTTTCTTTGATTACTTAGAACTGAACTCCCGTCCCCGCTGCTGGTGGTGTGATCTTTGTGCTTACTTTCCTCCTGATAAAAAAGGCTGAAAGAAGAGAACTTTAGGAAAAGTTTCAGCTCTTGTAATTCTGTGAACTCCACAAAGTTTTATTCTGCTTTGATAGTACACCACCTCAGAGGTTTCTCAAAGAAAAATAATTTTGCCTGTGACAGTAGTAGATAAAGAATTGAATTAAAGAAGTAGCAAGCAGCACTTTCTACTTCCCACAGGGTGGATGCCAGAAGACCAGCACTACTTGGCAATGATTCCTCTTTCCCATCAAGGCACCTCTTACCCTGGGGCTGCCTATCGCTCCCCCATCTCTCCTGGAGGCCTGTCATTTTCCAAAGCATATTTATGCTTTTTTCTAACCTTGCAGTAATTCCAACAGTGTATAAAAAGACTAAGGAAGATAAGTAGATGTTTGGCCACTGTCTAGACCTATCCTTCTCAAACTTTAATATGTATGTAAATGACCTGGGGATTTGTTAAAAGGCAGAGTCCCATATAGTGTGTCTAGTAGGGTTCTCAGATTCCTAATTTCTAAAAAGTTCCCAGGTGATGTTACTAGTTCCAGAATCACACTTTGGGTGGCAAGGGTTGGGACTATTCTGTAGACTAAAGTGACCCCCAAGGATTATATTTTAATTTATTGGAAAAAAAAAGTCTCTTTTTCACAAAAATCAGTCTTATTTCAAAGCTGAAATTTCCAGAAAGGCAATTCATTATTCCTACAATTATTCGATTCTTTGGTGACTTCTCTACATCATGATTTATACATTCATAAATTTAACAAAAAAATCTATATTATGATTTAAAATATTAAATTTAGACAGGTTGAACATCACAATTTAATTTTGAAAACATACACATATAGGAGAGTAAAGTAAGCTATGTTACATAATCATTACAATGATCAGACTGTTTATTCAAAAAAGATTTCTCAATATTTATGGCATATTATAAGCTTTTTTGTGTGTGTTCTAGAAACAAAGTTTACATGATACAAAATATCACAACACTTGAAAAATCCTGCAATAGATAACTACTAGTTATCCAAAATAGTAAATTTCTGTGTCTTAGGTGAAGCAACCTATTTTTTTTCCTCTTTTCTGTCAAAATCCATTAGTATTCAATAATCTTTCTACTGGCTGACAAAAACATAAACAAAATATACACCTATGTACCAAGAATGTAGTTATTTCAGCAATTAAAGAATCTGAGTTGACTATAGCAGCCATCGTCTACTCAAAAATTAAAGGTTTGAAGATTTAAAGTGGTATTCTGAAATTCCACACTGCTTTATCTTATAAAAAGTACGTACACTCATTGCCCTTTCCTTAGAAATACATGCTAGATTTCTTTATTTTTAGCGCAAGCCCAATAAAGTCCTGGGCTCCTGGTAAGAACTAAAGAGCAATAACAACAAAAAAAATTTTTCATTAAAAAAAATACTACTTGCAGGATTTCTCCTTTATCTGTAAATTTATCTGTACTTTTCCTAATAGAAGAGGGAGGGAGCCAAGGTTCCAGGTTTACCTCCACGTATTATTGAAGGAAATATCTTCTGCAGTCTTAATATAAAGGGTGGTGATGATGAGAGCTCAAGAGAAAAAAATGGGGGTCAGACAGGTAAACGAGGTACTGGGGAGACAAGAGTTTGAAGAGAACACACTGGTGCATTGTAGGAAAGATTCGGGATGTTTGCCCTTCCTTATGTCCCAGAAGGAGAGTACTGTATGTCCAAAGAGCTTCGTCATATTATACAAATTTTAAGGCCAAATTTTAACTCTACATAATCAGTTTCAAATCACATAAAAATTCAATAAGTTTTCCTGCTAAGAAGCTACAACATCATGCAAATTGAAATGACATTCAAAAAGTTTTTAAAAAGAAGACCTTGTTGCAATATCAATAATACCAAGGACTCTGTAGATCGGTTTTTAAAACGTTGCACTGGCGGAGTATCTTGGCTGAGGCAGAACACTGCATTTGTGAAATTCGTTTGTCTCTAGTGCATCATTTATCTTGCAAGAGTAGTTTATTTCTTATCTTAAATAAGTCACCAACCATTTAATAATGTGGAAAATGTAACACAAATGACCCAATTCATTTTGCTAAGCCAAGGAAACTGAAAGGAATGAAGCTGTTTCCAGGCACCTTCCTTACGGAGAAGAAAATATTTCTTTTTTATTAGCTCCATCTGATGGCTGATCTGGTTTTTACACACTGCCTGGCTATAAATTCCCAGCCGTAATTTTATTGTTTTCTCTGCCTCTCTTCTATCAGAAAGATGTGCTATATTGAGAAAATACTGCTTAGCTGATTATGTGCCTAATTAGTTTATTGAATTTTGCGAAGTATTTACTATTATAAAGAGCATTCGAGCTAATCTTATCGGCTTTTTTCTTTTTTCCCTTCAATTGAGAAGGATACATTTCACCAATCACAACTGTATAAAATTTAAAATGTGAAAAATGGAAATATTGTTGGCATTGTCCTATAATGTGCATCTTCATACATACCTCCCAGATAAGCATAACTGGCCCCTTGCCTAATTTATGTTAAGAATGTACACGTGCTAACACACTGTCAGCACATAAATACTGACTTTATTTTCCTTATTCATTGTTTTACACTAATGAACTCATTTGACAAAACCCTATTTCTATACTATACCATCCTAATGTTATAAGATAGGAGCACGCATGCTTGAAAATATAGCTCTTCCAGTGCAGAAAAATAGCTTAGGATTGAAGTGTATTTGAAATACATAACTAAGTTTAAGCACTAAATAATAACTAAGGAAAAGACCATACCTCAGCATCATATTCCCATAACTGATTTCCTCTCATGTGGTGGCATTTTAGCATGATTACAGGTCCACTGAGTCTAGACACATCCAAGCACAAGTCATCGGTTCGGATTTCTTTGTCAGCAGTATAAGAAAATACCTAAAAATATAAAATTCGACTAATAAAATAATCTCCTTAAAAACAAAAAAGTCACAGTATAGCAGATTTCTCTGAGGAACATTAATATCAACTTTGTGTTTTCAAATGGTCTTTGCTGTGTGATCTTGAGAAAGCTAGTTCACTTCTCTGAATCCTTTTCCGCAGCTGCAAAATAGGAACAGTGTTATCTGTGTTATAAGGTTTTTGTGAAGCCTCAATTTAACAAATTAAATTATTAAACACATATTATTTGCTGGCACCATATTTCCTGCACTGTACTTGCCTTATATATCTCACAACAGACTCAGTAAGATAAAGTTTGTTAACTATATAGGACTATATGAGGGTCCTTATTCTCCCCACCATATGACCAATTCCCCAACTCTATAGAGAGAACGATGGTTTTCATAAATATGTTTAAATCTTTCTCTCCATAAGAACATCATGTAAATTTTATTAAATATTGTCAGTGTGTTTCCAAAGGTTGTAGAATTAGCTTCTCTAGAGACCTCATTAAAGAAAGGTAGGCTCTATGGTTATCTTTCTCATATGGCTATAGCTGGGCTTGGCTACAATTCTCAAAATATCTAAGAAATGTTAAGGTGGATCGTAGATTCACTGTTAGCTAATTTAAACTGATACTATAATAATCTCTATTTTTTAAACTCCTTGTATGAATAATGTATAACATTGATTATTAAAGGGTCATGAGAGTTATTAAGTTAATAATTACAGAAGTTATTTTCTTCTGTTCACTTTAATAAGCACGGTTCAGTATTCTGTGGGTATTTTTTTCCTTACAATGTCTAGACAGAGTGTAAGGGAGGGAAGGTTATCTGAGGATCTTTTAGTTTCCCAAAACAGACTGGTAAAATTAGAGGAAGTCAGCTCTATATTCTCCTATAAACTCTAGAGCCCTAGTGTGTAAGCTGAACAAGTTAGTCTTGAAAGGGTCGCATCTACAGCACTGTGACTCAGGGCTTCCCTGAAAATCACAGGTGGCAGGAGAAAAATGCAAAAGAAATTCTTCACAAAGATGTAAAAACTTGAGAAGTATATGAAGTTCATTTAATTGAACTATATAAAATATAGATTTCATGTATGGCATTCAGAAAAAAAATTATATCTTCAGTACTTTTTAATATTCATACTTTTAATAGAAATTATGATTAAACTAAGAATAAAAGAAACACCCATCAGATATTAGCACTATATCCTTTCCAAATACGGTATTTAACACAATATTTAATTTACAAACATATTTAATTAAGTAAATGAATCTAGTAGTAAACCTTAATTTAAAGGAGGGAAATTTCTAGAGAAATTTCTTTTATCTTTTGTTTTAATGTGAAGCATAATTTTCCACATAGAAATCATACTCTTTTAGTTGTATACAGATGCCAATGTAAATGGAGACACCAAAGCCTCCACATTTGCCACAAATTTTGTATGAGTATAATTATGGCCTGAACAATGATTTCTCCTCAGGTCTCTTATGATAGTTTGGTAACTTCACCTGTTGAGAGAAGTCAACCACATTCTTTGTTCCTTAATACCTAACTGTAATTCATTTTATGGTCAATCAGTAGCTATTTTAAGTGACTTATATTCAAGAAAGATTTATTTGTAGAATATTTTCTGAGCCTATATCTATTATCTGAAATTATCTTTCTTTGGTCTTTGCACTTGAAAAAAAATTTAACTGATGTTAAAATACTTGGCCCACAAATAGTTTTTCTTTAAAAAAAATCTGTATATAATGCCTTCATTATTTTCTGGCATTAATTAATTGGTTAACAAATCCTAATAAATAATTAACAGGATTAATTTATTTTTCATACCTGAGAATCTCATTTTTATGCTGAAGTGTTTCTAGGATGGTTTTTATTCTGCATAATAATAAAAAATCAGTGCATGTCAGTATATACATGTCTTTCTTGATTTTATCTGGAAATTATTAGGATTGATCTCAGTGATTTACCCTTTATATGTATCATCTTTTTACCCATAATCGTCACCTTTGTGCTTTTTCATATCTCCTACCATAGGAGGCTCAAGGAACTCACTTTGGGATAGACTAAAATGTTACATGCAAAGTACTTTGTAGAGATCCAGGTACACAGATAGCAGTCAGTGACTGATATCTAGTGTGATAATCCCAGTCTTAGAGGTCCTCCCAGGATGTGGCCTCGGATAGGGATTCCTGCCTTGATAGCATGTCCCAAAGAATTTTAGGACAGGATCCCAGCAGGCTTGGCTCTTGCCTCTCTGTGCCGACCCTTAGAGACCCTCATATCTGGTGACAGACTGTCCTGACTCTTGCAGCGTACATAGTCAACCTCTACTGAGTTGCTTATGACTTTGGGGACAACCTCACATCTTGTTTTAGATTCTCTAGGAAGCAGGGGCTCCCTACAGCTGTCGCCTGTGTCCATACCCCACATCGCAGTTGGAATGTGTAGTTCCTGGCAGAGTATCTGCCTGATCTGTTGTCCTGTTGCAGTTAAAAGATTTATGCCTGATTATAAGGTAAGATTTTCAATCCTGAACACATATAAAGCACATTAACTTGAACATCACACATGGCGATGACTTTACAAGATCGAGTCCCTCATCAGTGAAGTCTTTCACAAAAATTGGACACTATTCCTCCCCTTTTAGTTACCACTCAAATTGCTTTATCATTGGTTATCAATACTGATTGTCACTAAAACTGGAAGTGAGTTACACAAATGCTAGATTTAGCATATATTTTCAGTTGCTCGAATGCCAGATTGATTCTATTAACAATGGGTTATTAAATCCCATCACTTTAAACAAAGATGACTAGAAGCAGAGTAAAATAATCAATCTCAGTGTCCTTCCATCCATTATAAAAGAGGAATATGGAGGAAGTTAACATTAATTGAGCACCTGTGTTAGAAACCACGTGTGATATGATTCGTATATTAAATTCCTTTTGTTATATTATACAATTACATTCATATTCCTTTTTTTTTTTTTTAAGATTTTATTTATTTGTCAGAGAGAGCGCACAACAGGGGGAGCGGCAGGCAAAGGGAGAAGCAGGTGCTCTGCTGAGCAAGGAGTCTGATTCAGGACTTGATCCCAGGACCCTGGGATCATGCCCTGGGCTGAAGGCAGACACTTAACCAACTGAGCCACCCAGACATCCCTACCTTCACATTCCTATGCATACCAAGTTAACATTATGCAAAGCATAGTAAGCAGAGCTCTTCACATGAACTGTATAGATGCAATAGTTTATGGTGCTTTGAAAATTCTGTTTTGCATCTAATCTTCATATTTGTTTTAACACATAAAATTATGAGGCATCTAGCATTACACATCTTCCTCTGTAGTCTGTTGGTCAAGCTAGCTCTGGAAACAACCACTAAAAAGGCCAATTTTACTCAATTAAGTTCAGCTATCTTATAAGAAGTGACAGATCCTTTGTTCCACTTTGGGGGCCCTTCCAAAACTACTTTGATGACTATAACAATTCAGCTTTTATTGTCTCCTATTGTATTAGTTTGCTAGGGCTCCCATAACAAAGTGCCATGGACTAGGTGGCTTTTAATCTCCTCAGAGTTACTGGAGGCCACAAGTTCCAGATCAGGGTATCTGTGCACCTCTCTCTTTTGCTTGTAGATGACCATTTTTTCCCTGTGTCTTCCATGGTCTTCCCTCTGTGCCTGTGTCCTAATCACTTCTTCTTATAAAAAAAAAAAAAATCCATATTAGGTTAGGGCCCACCCTAATGATCTCATTTTATTTCAATCACATCTTTAAAGACCCTGTATCTCCGAATGTAGTCACATTCGGAGATACTGGGATTAGAACTGCAACATATGGATGGAGAAGGGGACACAATTCAGCCCCTAACACCAATCCCTAACCCCTTACATTGGAATAAATAATGCATCTTTCCCTAACCAGTAGATGAAAACTATAGGTTTTTCTGCTTATCTGTCCAGGACCCCTGGGGATTCAGTTCAGAAATTAGAATGGTCTGTTTAATATTATTAATCGAAATACTGAATGAAATGTAATCCCAAATCTTCTTCCTTTCTTGAAATTGGACGTGCTTTAGGTTGGAAGTCTGCAGTGGGATAGGGCTTGGTTAACTTCTCTATTTTACCATCTTGAGAGCTTCTTTTCTTTCTACTCTCTCTTGCCCACTCCCAAATTCCCCTGGGCTGCTAATTGGGTTTTGATTCCTCCAGGGTCATACAAGTAGAAGAGGTCTTACCTAAACTGTCTCTTGATAACTCCTTCCTGTTCTCTGGCATGGCAGAAATGTAAAGCTCCTTCTCCTGAGCGTGTTCTTGGTTCTCTAGAGATTCCCATTGCTAAGCAGCTCTCGCTGCAGCGCTAACGAAAAGGACAATGCATATTTTATAAGTGGGCTGCTTTTTATGACTTGACCAACTTGGGGAGGTGAGCTGACTCAGACGGTGCAATCCCCTCAGTTCGGTTGTCACAGGCCAGCTTTAGTGTGTGTGAGTCAAGTCACAGCCTGCCACGTTCCCCACGAGCATGAAGCATGTACCAAGCAAGCTCTTAAAATGGTGTTCTCCATAATCTGCAGGGCCTAGTGCAAAATGCAAATGCAGGATTTATTGTTCAAAATTTATGAAGGCTTTCAAATTGTAGGGCCCTACTTGATGGCATGGGTTGCACACCCAGGAAGCTGCCCCTGCCCTGACTCCCTCTCTCAGTAAGGCTTGTCTCTGGAAGCTAGAATCCCACCCCCTCCTATCTAGAGGGAGGGCAACTGCTCTTTTCCTAGAAAACCTTAATCTTCTCCACCTTGTGATAACCTCCTGTTATGGGTTGAACTGTGTACCCCAAAAGAAATGCTGAGGTCCTTACCTCTAAGCACCTCAGAACGTGAACCTGTTTGGAAGTAAGGTCATTGCAGATATAATTAGATAAGCAACCATGAGATCACACTGGGTAGGATGGACCCTTAATCCAAAATGGTGTCCTTAGGAGAAGACAGAGATGGAGACATACACAGAAAACAATGCCTCTGTAATGGCGGAGGCAGAAATCTGAGCGATGCATCATCTACAAGCCACGGGGATTGCAGGCAAACACCAGAAGTTAAAAGCAGCAACAAACGCTTCTCCCTTACAGGTTTCGGAAGGAATATGCCCTTCCTGACACCGTGATTTCTGACTTGTAGCCTCAAGGATGAAGAGACAATAAACTTCTCTTGTTCAAGCCCCACCGTTTGTGGGAGTTTGTTACGACAGCCCTAAGAAACCGTACACCTGCTTTGATTCTGTACGATGGTCGAAGGGTCTAAAAGTCATGGAAGCAGTTTCCAAATTGTCATTGCAAATTTTGCATAGGGAATTCTGATTTTAGATTTCACATCTATTGCATCTTGGTGTCTGGGCTGAAAATTATAACACCCAGTTATGCCTTCCGAAAGCATCAATCATTTTTACAATAATTTTTCTATTTAAATATATCTTCATAAAGTGGCTCTTGACTGTGATGAGGTGAATTACCTGCTTTTATTGTAGACTTTATAGAGACCAATTTCTGTCTCTGAACTGATGTACTCAAATGAGTTTAGGAACAATTCCTAACATATAAAAGATGATAGCCAATTTCAATCTCAGTTCCTTTCAATCTTAACATTTTTTTTTCAGAGAAAGTAAGCATTTTCATTACTTCACATATGCATATGGTTTGTTCTGTATTTTTCACTTTGGGGAGTATGTTCAAAGGCATTTATGTTATACTTCTCCAAATATCTACAAATAAAACATTTCGACAATTTTCAAGGACTGTTGGGAGAATGATCTAAAATATTTTTCATAATGCTTTGTTTCACACAATGAAAGAATCTGTCTATACATGTCATGCTTAAAATCCTAATGTTGTATAGTTATTCTTTAAAACCACTTTTATCTTTACCCCTTTGAAAAATCTGAAATTTGAAAAACTGCAAACAAATTTTGCTCGGATTTGTAGCATAAGCAGCTGCTGGCAAAACTGTTTAAGCAACGCAAGAGGCAGAGCCGGTTCCCTGTTCTGTGCAAGGGGCTCAGGAACTGAACGCCCTCTGCTGGCTCTGCATTGCTACAGGGGTTCCTTCCTTCCATCCTAACACGAAGACATTTGCAATACGCACACTGATTTTTATATATTTACATTATGTTCATATATATCCCATGTGTGTTTAAAAGGTTCACAAGTGTGTTTGATCCAGCTTTATTATAGAGGTTGTGATTTTTCTAGACTTAGTTGGGAGTTTATAAAATACTTCTGTTGAGTTCTTCCTATTTACTATAAAAGTTCACAGTTTGAAGGGACTCTGTCACTATATGCCAAGTGCTTCGCTTTCCAGATGAAGAACCGAAGCCAGTGGAGTTACAGGTTTCAGATACGTGGCCAGAGCCACTTAGTGACAGAAGTTTCTCCAGACCCCAAACTCATTGGCATTTTTCTTTCACTTGATTACACTGCCTTTTGCATCCCATCACTTAGTCATTTTGAAAATTTGGAAACTTCCTTGAAAACACTTCAAGACAGAGTAAAGTATTAAACATACATCAACTTTAACAGCAGTAGTGTTTAAAATGGGAAGACTGAACAATGAAGTAGAAGGAAAACAAATAGAAGAAATGTCACGGTTTGTTATAGTATTAGTGTATCCTGCTTATTCTATTACCTTACTCCCTTGCTCAGTTTTTTTTACAAAATGGACTAGAGATTCCAAAGACGAACTGTTTTCATTTCAACTCAATAAGTAATTATTGGGCAAATATTCTTTTCCTAGAACTGTTTCCATAGAAGTTCAAAAATATATCTTTAGCATTTGTTATTGGGACAGCAAGATTTTAAAAATAAAAGAGCACAAAGATGAGACAGAATGTCATCAAATGTGGATTGTATGCCTAGATTTTGAGCAAATAATAACTGAGATGTTACTTGCGGCAAGTACTATGCTTAGAGTTTACATGAATTATCTCATTCAACCCCTGAATGAAGTAGCCCAGAAAACAGGGGCCGTCTTCATCCCTTCTCCAAGCTGAGGAAGCCAAGATTTTGACAAAGGCTCACAGTAACTCTGGTTCCGATGAGTAGCAGAGGAAAGTCCCAGATGCGGGTCTGTGTCATTTCCCAAAGCCCATTATTTGAGTACTGTCCTACTCTCAAGACATACGCAGAGGAACCTGGGTGGCTCAGTCGGTTAAGTGTCTGCCTTTGGCTCAGGTCATGATCTCAGGGTCCTGGGATCGAGCCCTGCATTGGGCTCCCTGCTCAGCGGGAACCCTGCTTCTCCCTCTCCTCCCCACCTGTGCATGCTCTGTCACTGTCTCTAATAAAATCTTTAAAAAAAAATATATATATATATATATATATATACTTTCCCTCTATCATTGTCTCGTTGGTTGGTACCATGGAGCACCAAGATATTTGGTCTTTGAGGTTCTTAACTGATTTATGCCTGAAAATGTAGACATAGCAGTGATAATATATATCATTCATGTGACAGCTATATAAACTAGTATATTTGTTTGTTTATTAGCCACAGATTTGTGGTGCAAGACTTTGTGCCATCCTTTACGAATGTATTTTTACTGGTATGTTGGTAATATTTCCTATCTTAAAAGGTATTCACTTACATTTTATCATTAGGTGCTTCTTGAAAGTCTGGTATATGGCATAATAATTAGACAAAAAGGATTAAAAATATAAAACTCCTCAAAAGGCAAATTAGAATGCCCTAGATGGCACAAAGATACACCTATTGTGTATCAGGTACAACTGCTTCTAATCTGTAAACTACTCTTTCGATTAAACATAATTAAAAAATTAACCTCCAGATTACTACAACATTTGCACTGGATGCAAATAAAACTCAATTTTTCTTAGGTGGTTCCAAGCTTAAAGTAGTCCTTTAGATTTATGGCACTCATCATTGCTGCAAACAAAGATCTACTCCTTGCTCTACTTAGTTTGCAACTGAAACAAAGATTCAAGTATAAGTAGTTCATTAATTAGATGATCCCAGGAAAGCCTAGTAGGTGAAAAGGTAAGGAAAAAGAACAAAGGGTACCTTACAAATTAATTGTACTGTGGGTAACTGAAGCTTAAACCTTTGGGGATCTCTGGTATAGAACAAGCAGTCCCCTCGAAGGGTGAAGAAGCTGGGATAACATTTGCCATCTGCCCTCAGTTGGCTTGAGGTGTGTTTCTGGGTAGAAGTAATCCCCCGGGAGAGACTAGGTGGGCAAAGCGGCCTCTGGCAGTGAAAGCCTACTCTGACAGGTGCTCAGGCAAAGGGATAGAGGTTGGATAGAGCCTTTGGATGCTGGGCTGCAAGCAAATGGAAGCAAAGTACATGCCATTTGGGGAGCACCTGCTGTGTTAGGCAAGATGGAAGTCATTTTAAGTATATTATATATGGAGATATGATAGACCACATATCACATATTATATGTTTCTTCAATAACCTTTCAAGGTAAGCATTGTATTTCCTCCTTTACAAGTGAGGAGTAGGGTGCTTGAAAAGATTAAATAGATTCCCCCACGTCACTCAGTTTATGAGAACCTGTCTTTGAAATACAGTCTATCAGCCGCCAAATCCTATGCTCTTTTCACACACTTAACATTTGCTTCTTGGATACTTAGAAAATTAAACTTTAGACTATTCAGATTTCACTGTTTTTCCCTAAAGTGTCCATTTGATCCCACGTTCATTTTTTTTCCAGGATCTCATCCGATACCATATTACATTTAGTCACCATGTCTCCTCAGCCTACTCTGACAGATGCTCAGACTTTCATCTTTTTGATGACTTTGACAGTTTTGTCCTCAAAACAGGTTTAGGTATTTTACAGAATGTCTACCAGTTTCAGTTTGTCTAATGTTTATCTTGTGGTTAGAATGTTTTTGAAAGGAAGACCATGAAGGCGAAGTACCATTCTCATCACATCATATCAGGGGTGTATGGTACCAACATGACTCATGATGCGGAGGCCTGGCCACTTACCCAAGGTAGTATCGACCATGTTTCTCCACCATAAAGTTACCACCACCACCAGCAGCAGCAGCAGCTTTTATGTTTTACTGTTTGAAAGCAAGTCAATAAACACAGTCCACATGCGGGGGGGGGGGGGGGCGCAAAAGAGTTAAATTCTACTTTCTGGAAGGGGGATTATCTACATAAATTATTTGGAATTCTTCTTTACAGGAGATCTCAGAGATCAATTTTAACATGTCTCTAAAAACTTTAGTCTAAAATTGAGGGCCATATCTTTATATTAGATTTATCTGTAACACATTAAGACTCCTGTAATAAATCTTGTTTTGGCTACTTGTTTTTCACTGGCAAGATGAAGAAAAGTTCTCTTTAGTAGATGGAATTATAATGCGACCATTTTTGCCACATAGAAGTGGCACTTGCTCTTAATCAAGTGTAAGACATTGGTTGAACACCGGCCCCTGGGAACTGTAAAGACCACTTTGATCATTCCTTGATGTTGCAATGAGCATAAAACGCACCTCTGAATTTGCCAGGTTTATTTATTTTTTTTGCCAAAAAATTTCTTTTAAAAAAATTCTGCATCCCCCCACCAGATGCACACAGTTTACTTCTTGTAAATAAAAAGAGCATCCTCAAATCTATTTAGGAAGTTAGCAACTAGAAAGTTGGAGTAGAAATATACCTATCTGGTAGGTTTTCATTAGAAGATGAAGATCCTTTATTAGAAACTGGAATGGACGCTAGGCTGTTTCTATGGTAACCTACTGAAACCTTTTTTTCTTTAATGGAAAGGTATCATTTCTGTATATACTACATGTAGCTTCTTGCTCTCTATTGGATCAAGTCCTTTGATAAAAGAATAAAAGAAATGAACTGAAAGAAAGTTCTATAGTCTGCCCCTGCTTGTGGTGAAATTACACTTGGGTACTAAATAACAAGAATAAAAAGCTCTTTTCATTTTGGCTGTATTCACCATGTCATTTTTAATAACATAATTTCATGTCCAAGTATTTTCATGAGGTTGTATTAGGAATAGGTTACAAGCTCTTCTTTGACAATCTTTGCGGTCTGAAAGCTCTTTGCTACTTTTGTCCCTTCAAATCAAAATTCCCTTGCTTGACATTTACATTCTATTATAATCTTAGCTCCTCTACTTTAAAACTTAATGTTCCACTCTCCTCAGTCCAGGCCTTCTACTCCATTTGGACCAGTATCCCCGCTGTCCTTACTGACACTCCATTCCCCTGCTCACTGACAGTTGTGTGAAGCCTTTCAGACCCACTCCTGTTCTTATCGGACCTTTCTCTGAATGCCTCCTAAGGCATAGCAGTACAAATACTTTTTGTTTCAAAAATGATTGTTTTTGTATTCTCTTTGGGATTGAGTATAGGGATTGTGTGCCTATTTATTTATATTTCATCTTGTAAAAAAGTGGAAGTAGATTTAAACAATTTAACATAGATAAGTAACATACAGCGAGAAGAGAAAAAATCAATCTGCATAAACAATGGTAAATAAAAATGAAAAGAATGAAAGAATCCAATATAAGGCCAATATATATATTTTTCCATAAAATATTATTTATTTTCTCTGGATGAACCATGTATTTGGTAGTAAAAAAAGAAAAACCTGTTTCTCAGGAGACAACCAACTCTTCCTAATACTCAGTGCAGTATGAAATTCTCTTAGGGACATTCATGGAAGGATTCCATGTCATGTACAAATAGCATCTTTTCCAACTTCCCTATATACAAAAAGAGAGTTTGAGTTTTGGGTATATTTTTATATTGCTCTTGGTGCCCATACGATGCTGGGTTTACATATAGTGTTCAGTTGTTTTTTTTTTTTCCTTTAAATCATTAGGTTTTGGTGACTGACAGATTGCTTAAAATTTTCACATTGTTCTAAGACATTGTCCAAAACATTTATATATATATATAAATATTTATATATTTATATATATTTATATATATATAAATATTTTTTTTTTCTAAATTCTAGCTTTCTAAATTCATGTCCTTTGTCACTGGAACAAAGATTTCACAAATCATCTGGACTTGCTGCTCTTGCTCTTCTAACGGTAGGGATAAAGAATATGAGAACTGGTGAGCACCTAGTTCAGCTGTATCAACTACAGTATTAGAAACTGAAGGCAGAAAGGACTTCCATACAGCCTCTGCTAGGAACTGGATGTTTGTGTTTCCCCTTCTCCCCAGTTGTTATGTTGACCCTAGCTGCCAATGCTATGGCATTTGCAGGTAAGGTCTTTGGGAATTAATTAGGTTTAGATGAGGTCATGAGGGTAGGGCCCCAATAATGGGATTAGTGCCCTTACAGGGAGAGGAAGAGAGAGACCAGAGCTAGCTCTCCTTCTGCCACGTGAAGACACAGCCAGAATGTGGCAGGGTGCCAGCCAGGAAAATGTCCCTGCCAGAACCTGACCATGCTAGCACCCTGACCTGAGACTTCCAAGCCTCCAGGACTTGAGAGAATAAATGTTCTGTTGTTGAGACCACCCAGTCTAGGATCTTGTGTTGTGGCGGCCTGAGCAGACTAAGATAGGCAGAGAGCAATTTTGACGCTCAGGTCTTCTGATATTATCTTTACTTTTTACCAAAGCTGACTCAGATCAAGTATGATGTAGTGTAATAAGGTATATGAAAAGTGGAAACTATTTATGATACCTTTCTATTAGGGTTATTCTGAGAATCAAATTTTATGTATATTTAAAGCATCTGGTAAAGGTCTACTATAGGAATAGTGTTCAGTATATAACAGCTTTCACCTCCATCACTGTCAGAGGCTGTTGGGACCAAAAATTCATGCTCTATTCTTAAAAAAGCATTAAAAATATAAATAACAAAGCCAACTCATACTGCTGATCTGTGCTTTAGTGTAGAATGCAATTAATCATAGAAAAATAGTTTATGCAAAGAAGAAATTATTGGTATACTTCTATTTAAATGAAAATGATAGGTTTTAATGGTTAGAATAGATTATTAACTAGGATTGCCTAGAAAATGCGAAAGAACTGTTCGCAGTTTATACAGAAAAGCAATGACATTCCCATGACATCTCAGACACAATTCTTATTTATTTGACACAAAAATATAATTAGGACCATTAAAATATGAAAGATATTTTCTTGATATTTTGTCACTACTGTTACGTTTACATTTCTAACCAGGCAAAATATTCATGAAATATATACTTAATTGTGAACAAATAAAACTCTAAAACATTTTGTTTTCTGTCACACAAATATGTAAGCTTGCCTTTAATCGGTTTGTCTTCATAATACCTTATATATGATAACTCTACTTATTTGAGAGAGAAAGAGAGAGCGAGCAAGCAGGGGGGAGGGGCAAAAGGGAAGGGAGAACAAGAATCTTAAGCAGGTTCCAGAGTCAGTGTGGAGCCCAATGTAGGGCTTGACCCCACGACCCTGAGCTCGTGACCTGAGCCCAAACCAAGGGTCAGACGCTTAACTGACTGAGTCACCCGGGCACCCCTGATAACTCCTTTTAAAAACTGGTGAGTATTAAGTAAAGAATGCTTTAAGGATCTTGGTGCTACAAAAATATTATACCTGACATTTTATTTGGCTATAAAATTTGTAGATTTTATAGATTTTTCCTTTTTCCAAACTATATGTTTCTTTCCCTGGCACTGGTTAGTCAAGTATTTTTATATGAATTTCTTTTCTAATTTTTTGTTACTGAGGCTTTATTGTTCTACCTTTCCTTTACTGAAAAATCAAGCTTTCATATTTGAAAGAAAAATAAAAACTTAGAAATACCCTTACCTGTTACTTCTCTTCTATAGAATTTAATAACTATAATAGAATTAAGACCTCAGTAAGATGAAGAGTATCTTAGGTACAGCAAAGCAAATAATTATAAGTATGGATTCTGCTTGGCTTCCAGTGAATTTATAAAAGTAGGCTAGCCAACACTGTTAATTTAGAAATCATAGACATTGTTTACCTTACTTAGAAGCTAATAAAATGGCTTTTACTACTAGATTAAGTCAAGATGAAATTATCACATCATCTACTATAAACTGCTTCACCTGGCAAATTAAATTATTTACATCCTCAGTGAGATTTAGGCACACATGTAGGTCAAAGGGGGGAAAAACAGGAGATCATTTCAAAGGACCTTAATGTTCTTTATATATAGATTCATGCATTCATATTATTAATTTTTTTAATATTAAATTTACAAAAATGTCAGCAGGAAGATTACTTGAACAACGAAGCAGCTCAGAGTAATCATAAGACTAAGGTGTTGAATCAAGAAGAATTATGCATAAGTCAGGAGAAAAGCACTTGAAGATAAAATGGAGAGAGGAATGAAGTTCAAAAGATTGAAACAGCACAGAGGGGAAAAGCTCTGTTGGGACTAAATGGCTGAATGCAGACAAGCTTATGTTGGTAATGTTAGCGGAGAGCCTGGAGTCTGTCTGTACTTATCACGGACTGCAGAGGAGATAAAAGGGTGAGCTGAGGGAACAGACTGATGCTGCTAACATTTTTCTTCTAGTAGATTTTTGTGCTAACAGCTTACCCTTCTCAGTAAGAAAAGTTGATGGTATAAGAGAAGTAGTGTGCATATGTGTTGGGATTTTATTAAACTAGAGAAGTATTAAACTTTCTTCTTTATGAGAATGTGTGATATTTAACTTTTTAAGGGAGGTTTTAAAAACAATTCTGGTAATTAATAAAATGAATATAAATTTACATGAATTTCCCAAAGAGCTTAAAGTATTTTAACATTTAAGCCCTACAGAAATTTAATTTTAAGGTTTTTAGAGCGTAGGCTGATAGGATGGTACACCATAATTAATTAATCAACAGAATAAATATTTCTTTTGTCCTGCTATGTGCACTGACATACTTTGATATCATTGTCATTTCCTAAGATGACTTTTATTTTTTAAGTTTGTATTAATTTATCTGAGAGAGAGAGAGAGAGATGAGAAAGCGTAAGCAAGATGGGGAAGCAGACTCCCCACTGAGGAGGGAGCCTGACTGGGGGCTCGATCCCAGGACCCTGAGATCAGGACCTGAGCCAAAGGCAGATGCTTAAGAGACTGAACCACCCAGGCGCCCTACCTAAGATGACTTCTTAGAGACTGTTGTCCCTCTAAGTTTAGTCTGGGGTCCCTCCTTGTTGTTTTCCTTTTTCAGGTATCAGAGTAGAAATTTTTATCATTTCAACACCAGGAATAATTGAACATTTTGAAGGTGGCTTGTTTTTATATTATTGACATAATGAATCATATAACCAATTTTGTACTTACTAGCTAGAAAGCTCAAAGCCAAAGGTGTGGCTTATTTAAATGAATGTGGGATTTCAGGGAATTAATTTAAGCACTTTACAGTAAAATAGTAAAAGTGCTTTCCAGGTTAACTTGCACTGCCAATTTTTCCATAGTTTTTGAAAAAAATGTCATGTGATAGATATTAACTATCATTACATAGAGATACATAAAATTATACCTAGAGGAAAAGATAAATCTAAGAAATGGCCAATCTTAGTGCTCATTTTATAGGAAACCTTAAGAAAAAAATTTCACAATCCCTGAGTGACTCCTACCAGGGAAAGAAAGGGGTTGAACACAACAGATTTGCTCTTTGTTTTTATGCCAGATAACACTCCAACCAGGCAAACTAGGCAGAATCACATCCTACATTTAAGTTCCTGCAAATTTCAATCAATTCCAAGCTTACCAGATATTTCTTTAATATAAATAATGATGCTCTCCTGCAGCTTGCATGTATCCTGCTCATTTAAACATTTAACGAATGGCTCATGCTCCTTCTTTCCTCTTAGGCCATTTCATTTCACTTGCAAATTTACCCTGGTGATTTTAATTCTATTGTGCAAACTTTACTAAAAGGGGGCCAAATTAATGTAGAAAGGGCTTCTAAGTAATTATAGTACTGATAAAAATGCAAACTGTAAAGTCAATTCATTTTTGTTGAATGAATGTATTCATTACAATCTGTGAGTACGTTAGAATGCATTACTAAAATAATTAAGCTCTTTCTAGAAGAGGGTCTGTAATAAGGACAGGAAGTATTTACTCTCAAAATTTGTTTACTGTCATAAGATTAGATTCTTCTTAAATATAAGTAGTCACATTTTAGTGGAGGAGACATTTGTTTGAAAGTATTGCTAAGACCTAATGATCTCTTCTTCACCTTGGCAGAAAACACGGTTTTAATAAATGGCTAGCATAAGCTTCCCTAAAGGCTTGCTACCTTGAAAAATGGCTGTGAATCATTTACTACATTAAATTACATGGAATGTTTCCATATGCTTTCTAGCTCCCTCCAAATGAGTGGCTCCAGGGAGAAAGAGAAACATTATAAACGCATTTGCTAAAATGTGAGTATTTTTCCATCATTTTATATTTTTTTGTCTTTAGAAAAAATGAGTACAATATGCATGGGGGTTGCTTTTTTGCCTTTTGATTAAAAAGATATTGCAATTCAAAGGGAAACACCATTGGATTTTTAAAAATTTTATACTGATACTTGTTATTAAAGTAAAATGGTTATTTTATAAATGTTATATTAATCTAACTTGTACCCAATTATAGGTATATTTTATATAAATTTTATATAAAAAATAGTGTCAGATATATGTCCAATAAGACTAAGGCTTATTTGCCAATTTTGATATTGGCTCCTTTAAGCTGATGTAAATGTCATTTAAAAGCACCTCATTAAAAAAGAATCGTGGGGCGCCTGGGTGGCATGGGGCGCCTGCGTGGCACAGCGGTTAAGCGTCTGCCTTCGGCTCAGGACGTGATCCCAGCGTTATGGGATCGAGCCCCACGTCAGGCTCTTCTGCTATGAGCCTGCTTCTTCCTCTCCCACTCCCCCTGCTTGTGTTCCCTCTCTCGCTGGCTGTCTCTATCTCTGTCAAATAAATAAATAAAATCTTTTTAAAAAAAAAAGAATCGTATTTCTACATCAAAAAGGGAAAGCATAAAGGCAAACAATGATTGAACTACATAAACTGTTTAAAAGTCTGTACATGAAAACACACCAGAAACAAAATGTCAAATCAGAAAAAAAAAAAGGAACATGTATCATAAAAGGTAATAATCTCAATAAAGTATTTTTGTAAGTGGAGAAGAGAAACAAGAGCTTCCTCAACCACCAATGAAAATGCAAGCAAAAACAAAGGCAAAAACATGACTAGAAAATCTACAGAGTATTGATGTCAACTTTTAAATTGCTTAAATGCACTGATAACATTACAGATATGATTTTAAAAAGATAAAATGTTTTTCCCACCCTAAATTGGCAAAGATGAAAAACAGAACAAAGCAAAAATACAATACCCGTTTAGGGTTGTCCAGTCTGATCACAATCCTTGGGGAGCGGGGTTGGAAATCAATATAAATGCAGTGAATTGGTGGGGAGTCAGCCAGATTTAGATTCAAACTGGCTTTACCTCCAAATCATATTATCAATCTCTCAGGGTTCCCATTAGACACATGAGGAAAATCAGGATAGTAATATGTATTTCATAGATTGTTGCGGGAATCAAAGGCAGTAATGTGTGAAAAATATTGATCAGAGCACCTCTTTGTAGTTTAGCAATTAGTTCCATTAAACTAGTAAAACCTTAAAAAGCACAATTTGTCACTATGTATTAAAAGCCTTATAATGTTGCATAACTTTTGACCTATCAAATTTACTTCTAGACAGTATTTCTTAAGAAGTAAATACAGATGCTCACTAGCTTTTAGCTACGAAGTTACTGATGAGCCTCACCTATAACAATAAAAATTCACCAGTGGTGCTGGGCATTAAATAAATTATTGTCTATCCATTAAAATATGCCCTATTCAGGTTAAGAAGTTGTTAGCCAAATGAGAGAATCAAAAAGAAGCTAAATTATTTGGGTTTTAAGCAGTATGTCTTAAGTTTGTGAGTGGAGTAGTATGTGGTCAACAGTGCAAGTGGAGAGAACAGTATCAGTGAACTGCAGAGATGTGAAAATGCACAGAGCCTACAGGGAATAGAAAATTATCAGACATATATCTACAGCACAAAAAACTATTAGAATATCAAGGGAGACGATGCTGGGAAGTCAGATGAGGATGAAATTATGTGGGGTTTTGTATATATACATAACTAAGGAACACATAACTATATACATAACTAAGGAATTTTTATGTAATTCATTGGGCCGTGGAGAATTGCTGGAGATTTTTTATCAAATTGTAATTATAATGTGGCATATATAGAATATATGCCTGGAATTCCATATGATGTATGGAAATAATGAGGTTTTCTGACCACAGAGGTGAAAGAAGATACAGGCTAAGACAAAGATAGAGGCCCTAGTCATAAAGGGTCTTAGAGACCAGAGTCAATGCATATTATTTTCATGGAAATATCAGGATTGGGTGACCAAACTTTAGAAGTGTCTATGTTGGGTTTCAATTTTGGATGCTTACACGAAAGAGAAGAAAATGAGTACAGTCTGGAAACAGTTGAGTTTGAGATGCCTGTAGAGATTCCCAATAATTAATTGGCAACAGATTCTGGAGTTCTGGAGTTCAGGAGAGAGGGTGGAGATGAAGATATAAATCTGAGTCATTAGCATTTTAGGGGACATGGAACTGCTTCCAGGAATCAATTTCATCTTTTCAGAAGTATAGAGAAGATAATCCCATAACTAACTTTTAGTAACATACTTTCTACCAGGAAATTGTAAGTATTTCTTTCCCTTATAAAAATTTATGTTCAAATTTTAATCAAATTCCTATTTATTTTCATTCTTTTGAAAGTGTTTAATGATTATCACATTATGTGTTAATGAAAGCATTTCAAGAACAGATAGGAATGGACTTTCAAATTATGTCATTATTCTTTGAGACTGAAGATTTTTATTACTAAGGTTCTAAAAGAATACCTCAAGATGATCAAATGTTGAATGTAACAATAATTCTACACTTGCTGTCTTATTTTTACAGTATTCTTGCTACAAAAACTTCCATGCGTTCTTTCATTTATTTGGCTAGTTTTTATTACATGCCTACCATATCCCAAGCCCTGCAGGGGCTAGGGGTGGAGGGAGAGTATGTTGGATATTTGAGTGCTAAGTGTTTAAGAAAATTATTTCCAGCAACTACTGAAAAGTAAGTTTCTTCCTGATATCTCCAAGAACATTAAAAAAAAAACAAAACAAAACTGTGCAAGGAGAAACGGTTAAGGGATGGTTTTCAACAAACATAAAGCACCTTCTTTTAGAAATGAAATGAGCGGAAACGCTAAAAAAAACAGTGTTAACATTTCTTATGAATTTTGTGTAAAAGCAGGAGTGAGAAACTTGAATATTTTATATGGGTTGGGTCTACTTTCAAAAATTTTAAACTAAATAACCATAAAAATAGATACTGCTTCCATGGTAACATAAGAGAATAACAATAAAACAGGGAAGGTAGCTCCGAGAATAAAATCCTAAAATCTGTTCCTTTCTAAAGTAAGCAAAAAATGTAAACATGTCCCTAATTAGGGACTAACTAGGATTAATTGTCCAAGAAATATTGAATTCCATCAAAGTACAAATCATTATAGGGTTTTATGTGACAGTTTAATTCTTTCATAATATATATTAAAGCAACAGCAGAGGCAGTTCATTTTATTAAGCTTGACAATACCATAGGAAGTACTGTGAATTTACCTAGCCTCAGGCATTAGCCACTGAATGAACACTTTTGTTTTCTTATAGAGAGAAGAGAAACAATTGAGAATAGAAATCGAAATACCTAAAGAGAATAATTAATGTCAATAGACCAATATATGTACTGAGTGTCTAGTATATGCCAGGTTAGTGTCAGTTATTATATAAATTTTACTAATCTTTGGAGGAAAAAAAATGGGTGAAAGTCTTTTACCCGTTTTATAAATAAAATAGTAAAGCTAAAAAATATTAAGTAATTTACCATAAATGACCCAATTAATCAGGTCAGAGCAATGCTCTAAAATGATACTCTTTTGGGGCCCAGGTGGCTCAGTCGGTTAAGCGTCTGCCTTCAGCTCAGGTCAGGATTCCAAGGGTCCTGGGATAAGCGGGTAGCCTGCTTCTCCCTCTCCCTCTGCTGCTCCCCCTTCTCATGTTCTCTCTCCCTCTCTCTCTGTCTCTCTCTCAAATAAATAAAATTGTTAAAAAAAACAAAATAAAATGATACTTTTATTCTCAATAGTTCAATTTTCTCAATTTTTATTTAATTATGAAAGTTATATATATATAAATACAGCTATATATTATATATATATAAATAAATAAATGTGGCGTAAAAAGTAGTTTCCCATTCTAACTCATTCTTCTCATCAGAGGTAATTATATTCCAGATAGACTGCTATGCATTTCTAACAGATTATATTGCATCTATATATAGATATTATACATACTTTATAGACAAAAATGTTCACATATATTTTTCATAAATGAGGTCATTTCCTTCCTTCTCGATCTTCCACGACAATCCATATAGACCTCTTTCCCTCACTTTGGTGGCGGTGGAGTATTCTGTCCTATGGATGCAGCACAATTTATTTAAACATTCCTGTCTTGGTAAATATTTAGTTGTGTCCAGTGTTTGTGTTATAGCAAAAAGGGCTCCTATAAACTTTCTTCTACGAATATCTGTAGACATGAATAACTATTCATGTAGATGGTAAAACATTGGTTTTAATTTCTACCTTGTCATTAAGTTGACAATGTAGAGACATTAGAATACATATAGGCATGGGTTTTTACTTACTGTTTGTTTATTTATAAATCCCTAAGATTGGTGTCTTTACATACTTTTGGTTACTATGACAATAACAGCATTCTATGGCAATGTCTACACAGTACTAAGGTATAAGTCTGTTGTTCTGATCATGAATTCTTTCATTTATTTACTAGACTATTAGTTATTAGTTACCTACCATATCCCAGGCCCTCGGCCAAGTACTAGAGATGAAGAGAAAAATAAGACATATTCCCCACCAATAAGAAGGTTATGGTGGAGTTGGATAGCTTATTTTTGGGTATTTGAACACTCATAAATGAGTAATGTAATTTTTAACATTTATGACCCAGGTATTTTGTGTCATTTAGACAAATACAGGTATTTGACTGGTTATCTTTTCTAATATTAACTATGGCAACTTAAAAAATCAATGAGGATAATTCATCCAGGTTATCTTCTTTTTCATTTCCTATTTTCATTTTCATCTGCATTAGAATCAGAATGATGTCCTAAATAATGTGTTTTTTTTTTTTTTAATTCTGTAGGTCATCATGGTGCAGATGATCAGCTGACTTTTTTCATCAGCTGATGAAACACATTATGGAGACAGTTCTGCATGTCCTCCCAGTATCCATGGTAAATAAACGTGAGGACATTGACACATGTAAGTGCAGTAAAATACTCCATGTTTTTGTGTAGAGGTATTCAAGTACCACATTTCTGGACAAAGAGACTTACAGGGAGGGGTGTAAAAAGCCTTTAGGGAGTCTTGTTTTTCCTAGTAGAAGGACAGTCATGGCTACTGCAGCTCTTCTCTTCTCTACCCCAACTTCTTCCTGCCTTGAATGTGGATATGATGTCTGGAGTTTCAGCAACCCTTATGTGACCAGCTGATGATAAAAGTTAATTTTAAGGATTGAAGAATGGAAAGTCAGAAAGTTTTTGATTTCTTGTTAAAGTCATTAAAGACCTGAACAAATGTCAAGAGTTGACTACCTTCAGATTTCTTACTTCCATTTGTGAAAAATTAAACCGTGCACATTTTTAGTCCTCTAACAGTTAAGCTGTTTGCCATTTCTAGCTGAATTCATTGGGATTCCATTGGTTTTGGTAGTAGAGGCCTCTCACAGTCATTGTGAATTAATATAAAAGCTGGACCATTTCTGAATGTTCTGCCATTTTTCTGTCTGTATTGGTTTTCCTATTATTTTCTTTCATAAAGTTATTTTTCCATGCTGTCACTTAGAAAATTTGATTTAAATATTTTTCTGCTTAAGTTGAAATTTTGGAACACTAATTAGGATTTTAATTTTTTGTTTTGTTTTTTAAGAGAAAAATTTCTTTTTTGAATGTTCTCCACTGACTCACACAGGGCCTCTTTGAGGTACGGTGCCAAACTCAACAGGGCTATTGCTTTTTCCCTGTAGATTTTTGACACATTCAGCTGCATTCCCTATATAACCATGATGTTGTGCTGCATAGAATAACTTTTACTTCCTAACTTCACTCTAATGCACTAGATAAAGAACTCACTGGTGTGTTTCTCCTCGATTTTTACGGACTTGTCTACAGAGGATTAGCTACCTCGAGCTCCAAATTCTGCCTCTCAAAATGGCCAGGACAGCAGGGCTGCTCCCCCGAACACTCATAGCTAAGCAACTGCCACACGACCCACCCTGCAGAGCCACTGTCCAACACTGAAGGAGAGTACAAAGATCCTTGTTATAGTCCAACAGGTCTCTGATAATTGGACTGCAACACACAAAAAAGCTGTCCTAGACTGGTAGTCAGCCATCAGTTTTGTTTAAATACTTAATTTTTACCTGGTTCAAAGGGCATCTTCAGATTGTCTAAGCACAAATGTAACAGATGTGCTTATCATGCATTTTAAAATTCACTGAACCTCAAAAATTCAGAGAAAACATATACATAAACACTTACAAAAGAAATTAAGAATTATCACCATTGGAAAACATCATGGTTGTGGAGGGATTATTTTATACTATTCAGTTAATAGAATAAAATGTAGTGTTCTTTTGCTCAGACATGGTAAAATGAGATAGGTCTAAAATATTTGGCTATCTTCATTAACTGGGCTCATTGAAAGTGTTGCCCTATTTATTAAATTCTGTAGTGCTTTCTTAAGATACTTGGGGTAACAAAATAGCCAAATTAATTCTTGATTTGAATGCCCATTAATTTCCTAAGCTAAGACTTTACTGCTATTGGCATGTGAATCACGGTTTACTGTGATAGTTTTCACAGCAATACTTTCCCCCCAAAGATGAAGTTGATAAAAAAAAAAAAAAGAGAGAGAGAGAGAGAGAGAGTTTACCTGATTTCCTCCCATACCATGACAGTTGAATATACCCACTTTTTCATTTTCCTTGCGGCCCATGTTGTCTAAACATTGGTTGGTTTCAACATTTCTTATCTAAAAGAAACGCACAAAAACAGAAGTCAGATAGTGATTAAACTCAGAAAAATCTTCCTGGTGTTATCAAATTGTATATTGATACGAGATAATACACGTTTGCAAGGAAATTTTTCCAAGAAGAACACATTGTTTTAAATATTTATTTTTCTTTACTATGTCTATTCTTAATTTCGTGTAAATTTCTATCTCCTACTGTAGTAAACTTGAACAGCAATGGCATTGTCATTAGTATCTAATCAAGAGGCACTCCTCGTTTATAACATAGTAGCTGAGAAAGAAGAAACATTACAAATTAGTCATTCCTCCCCAAATCCTTTTAAAATTAGGACGGTTGCCAAACTCTACCCAAAAAACCAGTCTATTCTTGAACTCCTGTGGTACCATACGTAAAGGAATTCAAAGAAATTGGTTAAATATTCAAATTTATGTGTTTTTAGATTGCTTTATTACTAGACGTTCCATCCTATGTTAATAAAGATTAATTATTGTTTATTTCTGTAACTAAAACATACTCATACATCTTTTTTTCATCCCTAGTGCCAAACTTAATGGAAAAGAGTTGACCCTAAGAAAAGCTATTACAAGACTAAATGGTGATTTCACTTTAAAAATCCCTTACAAATAAGATTAAATTGCCAACTGCAAACACAAGATTCTTGGTTTATACTCAAATACTGCATTAGTTCCATAATTAACATAATGTTAATACATATTTGAGACATATGTAATTATAAAAGCCATTCATTGTGTTTAAAGATGCTAAAATTACTAAATCAAGCACCAATGAATAAAAATGCATTTCTAATGAATGTTTTTAATTTTCTCCCTTAGTCTAAACCCCATGTATGTATTTATATTTGTCCAATCTGCTTCTGAAAAGTTATCTCTCTTACTAGAACACGCATATTTTACTGTTCACTCATACATTACTTGAATATACCTAGTTATCTATGCACATATTTCTTCATATGGGCAAATGAATAAGATCAAAACTTCTAAAGAAAACTGATTAGGTTTATACGAATCACTTTTTTATATGATGCAGAACCCAAAAGTCAAGTAATGGCTCCTAGAGTTGGGAAAAGTGGTATGATTTGCATTAAGGCCCCAGTCAGCAATTGGAAGGAGCAGGGATTGGAATTCATCCTTTACAAGGGTTGGAAAGAGCTGAGCATAACTGTCAAGCCCTGTTCCAATGCCTTGAGATTTAGAACAGGATTATAGATGCTTTCATTGGGAAATGTGAGCCACAACCCATTAGAAAGGACAGAACACACCATGAATATTAAAGAGAAAGGAGGGGCACCTGAGTGGCTCAGTAGGTTAAGCTTCTGACTCTCAGGTCCTGGATGGAGCCCCATGTCCTGCTCAGCAAGAAGTGTGCTTCCCCTCTCCCCCTCCCTCTGCACCCCCCCTCACTCGTGCACTCTCTTTCTTTCTCTATTTCTAAAATAAATAAATATTAAAAAAAAAAAAAAACAAAGAGAAAAGATACAAGCTTCAAGAAGAAAAATCATGTTCATGTTCCGTACTGGTAGGTTTAGGTTATCTGATGGAGGTTAGTTCAGGCTCACAGGTACTGAGCCTATACGCAAAGGTTAAAGATTTTTCGGGACCTGTAGCTTGGATAGGATTGAGAAAGACAACAATTGATAGATGATGTATATAACAACCTGTTATGTTTCACATAATCTAATCAATATGTAACATGCCAGTTTATTTTTAAGTTCTTTATACCAATTTTTCTTGTTAACATTTCATAAAAGGCAAACTTCTTGAGAAATAATAAAATGATGTAATTTATTATCCTTAAAAATATGGAACAGTGTAATATTATAATACCTAGGTGAATAAGTATCTCACAAAATGGTTAATTCACCTTTACATGTAAGCTATGGAATCTGATTCCAAGGACCTCTGCTAGATTCATGCTACTTGAATAGATACTAGTTAATAGTTACAGGGGCTACACGCTGAGTCATTTATAAAATTTTGCCTCTTTGGTGGATGACAGAAGATTCAAAGCCTTATTCAGGCCAGTACATCCTCTGACAGAGCATTTTAAAGGGACATTTGATAGATTCATATCATCCTACTTTTTGGCAAAGTAAGCAGAGAACTCAAGAATGCTTCCAAAGCATTTTGTCCCCAGTAACAACCTATTATTATTTTTTAAAAAATAGGTACACTTGGTCTGCAACCTCTCTTATGAATGCACTCATTCACTCAACAAATATTATCAAGAGTATGTATACTTCATGCTAAACACCATTTAAGGTGCTGAGGATACTGAAGCGAACAGAGTAAACTAGTCCGTTCCACCATGGAGTTTATATTTTAGAAGAGAAGAGTGCAATACACAAATACATTCATAATATGTCAGGAGATCAAGAACTTGAAGGGTAGACAAAGTGATGGAAGGAGCACTATACTATTTCAGGTAGGGGGTTAGCAAAGGCCAGGCAGAGAAAAGATACCTTAGTAAAGCCAGAGCAGCCAGATTTCCATGTGTATGGAAGCGCATTCCAGGGAGGGGAAATAGCAAATGAATGCTCTCTGCAGCTGAGAAAACGGAGTGAAGTATCAAGCTAGCAATGTGGCCAGGGTGCAGCGAATGGGGCGGAGGAGAGAAGTATCTAAGACTAAAGCATGTAGGAAATCATAAGTTTGTAAGCGTGAGGATGACCTATTAATAGCTTACTCTGGCTGCTGTGTGGAGAACAGATTAGAGGGAAGCAGAAGTAGAAGCAGAGAAACACTCAAGGGTACTCTTGCAGTCATGCCAGCTAGACATGGTGGCTGCTTACAATAGTAGGATAACAGTAGAGGTGGATAGGTCAAATTGGGGATTTTTTTTAAGATTTATTTACTTATTTATTTATTTTATATATAGAGAGAGACAGTGCAAGTGTATGTGGGATGAGGGGCAGAGGGGGAGGAAGGGACAGAGGGAAAGAATCCCAAGTAGACTTGCATGGAGCCCAGAGCCAGGAGCTGGACCCTGAGGGATGGGGTGGGGGGTTGGGACCTGATCTCAGGACCCTAAGATCATGAACTGAGCCAAAACCAAGAGTCTGACGCTCAACCAACTGAGCCACATAGGTGTCCCAAATTTGGGATATTTTTAAGATAGAACCAAGTGAGACTCCAGATTGAGCTGGATATGAGCTATGAAAGGAAAAAAAGAAGCAGCATTCCAAGGTTTTGCTTGAGTCAATGGACAAATGATGTTTCCATATACTGGGAACAATATTCTGAGTTCTTGCATGTTGACAAATATATCTGTGGCCTTTATATTTGAAAATCGATTTGGTATATCTGAAGTCCTTGGCTCACAATCTATTTCCTTGAGTATCTTTAAAATGTTATGCTACTTACTTCCAACACGAATAGTTGCTTTTGAAAAGTCTGTTGATAATCTGTTTTTCTTTACCTTATTCTTTTTTACAAACGTCTATTTGGCATTCAGGCAAACTGGTTTTTGTTTTGTTTTTTTAAAGTTCAATAGATTTACCACAATGCATCTGAATATTGTTCATTCTGGATCACTCTTCCAAATACAAAGCGTTCCTTTTCAATATGTAGTTTCAATTTTACTTTCAGGCACATTCTCTTAAATTATAAGTATTAACATTCATTTTGTTTTAATGTTTTGATTTTTCCCACTGGGAAATCCTATTACTTTGGATCTTGTTGCATATCTCTATGTCACCTTCTATTAAAAGTGGGATTATTGGGGGTTACGGGATTACTGACTCATGTGATGTTTCAAATTTAGCCTTTGTTTCTAAATGAATTCATTCTTTAATTTCTTAATCTTTAATGCATTTCTGGTCCTTATTTTTCAGAGGTATTTTTAAATTTGATTTATAGAGTTCTTTTCTACATTTTATCATTATACGATTTCTGTTAGCTTGCTTTGAAATATTAGGTTACACTTTTCCCGGCTACGAGCATAAAGCTTTGGTGTCCTTGCCTTGCTTGTAGAGCGACCATTTTCCTTATTATCTTTATTCTTACCATGGCCATCCTCTACTACTGTTGCTGCTCTTATTATTGCATGAGTCCAAGTCTCCTGATCTTTAAGAGAGGGTTTCATCAGGAGACCATTTCTTTCTTTTCTCTTTTTGGGAATCACCTGGCATCTTTAAACTTATCCTGTTGCCTGGTTCCCAAGTCTACACATTCCCATTTAGCTGGTAGAGGGTGTAACTTGACCATCGGGGGTTTTATTCTTCCCCAGGCAATTTTTTTTTTAAGATTTTATTTATTTGAGAGACAGAGCAAGCACAAGCAGTGGGGAGGGGAAGTGGGAGAGGGTGTAGTAGGCTCCCTGGTGAGCAGGGGGCCCAATGTGGAGCTCAATCCCAGGACCCTGAGATCATGACCCGAGCCAAAGGCAGACGCTTAACTGACTGAGCCACCCAGGCACCCTTTCCCAGGTAATTCTAAGTTGCAGCAAAGTTTAGCAACTACCACTCTGGAGGGAGGTGTGTAGTTTCTTGATGTTAAATGGTGACGTTACAATTACAATTATTTTTCCTTTTTAAAGTAACTTCTTTTTCAGTGGTTCCCATCTGGTAAGCTTTTAGAATATACTTCTTCCTGGCCTCGCCCTCAAAGATTATGATCCAAATGGTCTGGAATAGGACCAGGAGACAGCTTAAAGCTCTGCAAATGATTTGGGCGTATATTCAGGGTTGAAATCCCCTGTATCAAGAGAACACAATGGAGTACTTGCTAGCTGGAGGCTTAGCTATTTTGTGAATCTTTCTGAAAATTCTGGATGCTGGTGGAAGAAAGGGAGGTTTTCATAGTAAAGCTGATTCCTTTAGTACCCAGTAGGGAAGTTGAAGGGCAAAGATTTCCAGCTGTCCTTGACAGGGAAGGTTTACACAGGAGACCACTTCTAACTTTACAAGTCTATCTTTCCTGTCCCTGCACTCTTCTGAAGAGTTGAAAAAAAAAATTGCCTTCTATTTTTTGAGATCTCCGGGTTCTGTTCATCGCTCCTATTTTCATCTGGACTTACCATTTCCTTTGTCCCTATTGTCTCTACCTTCTCAATTGGGCTCTATTCCTTAAAGTTTCTCCTAAGAAGGCACTTAAGCTAGTGAGTTTTAAGAATTCACAGGTCTCTCAGGGTGCTCAGGCCTTTCAGACATTAGAAAGGGGATTTTTCACTGACTGACAAATTGGATTGCATGAAAACACCTCTCCCAGTTTCAGCTACTATTCTCGAATTGGCCTGAAGCAATTTCTCATGAGTATCTGTTGGCAAGTTGGGTGTTATCTAGGTCTCATTTCCATCAGACCTCTCATCGCTTTCCTTTGCTTTCCTTCCATGGAGTATCACATGGTCATGAAACTGGCCGCTCATATTTTGGGATTTGTGAGAACACCTGCCATCTAATTTTGTGGTCAGTGTTTTCCATCAATTTTTGGTTTTGCTATCCTGGATGCTCGTTCTGTTTTAATTATGTCACTGCTGCCACTATTTTTTTCCCCCAATTTCCAAGATAGACAGATTTGGGGGACTTCATGAAAAGAATCTTGTGCTATTTGGGATATGTTCTAACTATTCCACAAAGTGGTTTGTTAATTTCTAGACATGTAATATTCTGTCCCTTAGGATATAGAAGGGGCTAAGAAGGTACAAAATAGAAACTCAAGTCAAATTGGGTGAGGTTGGCTAGACTTGGGATCTAGATTAAAAACAAATAGGAGTCAGTGGCTTAGAACAGCTGTCAGAATGAGATGGGGTGACTACCACTACCACCACCACCAATAATAACTAGCAATCATAATTGTATGTGCCATGTGCTGTTCCAAGCACTTATGTGTAGCAGGTAATATTTACTACTAACCTATTACCCCCATTTCATAAATGAAAAAATTATTAAGATACAATGAAGTTAAAAAGTTTGTACAAATAAAGAATTGAAAGTTATTATAATCCTGACATCCAGATAGGCAGGCAGTATTTGTCAGAAAGGAGGTGTGGAAGGAGCAAGTAAAGGCGGGGTAGTAGCTAACCAGAGTAAAGGTTACAATAGGTCATGCAGACAATGGTGAAGACACATGGAACAAGAAACATGAAAGCAGGCTGGGATCAGACCTAGGGGACCAAGTCAAGAAGACAAGCTGCTGAATGCCACACTGTTGGACTGAGGCCATGTAAATAATTTTGGCTATGGCCAGGATGACATTAGACACAAATAGGATGGGGCACAGAATGTCAGGAACAGGAATATCAGTAGCCAACTAAAATAAATAAATAAAAGAGACACTTCATCTAGATAGAGACAATATCAAAATGTTTATGTCACTAGGCCTATAATACTCAGACTAAAAAAAAACTCCATGCACACTTAGAAGGCAGGCTAGTGTACATCAGGTTGTTCTCAAGTCAATGAACTCAACACTAGGAAATCTGCTCTATTCTCTTCAAAATAGAAAAATGGTCACTAATGTGTACTGACAATCCTCATCAAGCAAATCTTACTGCAAAGGATAAGATATTGGCATACAGGAAGTTTCAATCTATGCACCTTAGTTTTGAGATGCAAAGGATGATCTGATTTAGGATGATCTTGTGTGATTTTTTAATTCAGAACCTTTCTAAGAATACCCTGGGACCTCATAGAATGTTGTCTAAGCAAAAAAGTGAATTTTAGGAAAGACCTTGATCTTGTCACTGGTACCATATTATCTGACAATACCAATTACTTGGTCATGCCATTAATTCTGAGAAAAACCGAGGCAAACAACCACTGCTGATCTTCACTCATTAGAAATTCCTTACAGATTCTGTTTTATTACCTGTATCCACATAAATAGAGCACACCGGAAGTTCTCAGATCTGGAAAATTCTTTTAAATCATTCTTTATGTTATGGTACAGCTTTGAATATGTGGCATAGGGCCAGCATAGTTTTAATTGTTGTCTGCTTTGAGATTCCTTTGTTTACACATAATCTTTTATTGCTTGAAAACAATTTTTAATGACATAAGATTGAGAGTATTTTTCCCACTTGTGTTTTTATGTTTGAAATCAGCAAGCCTTTTTCTAAATGTTTCTACTCAGCGGCATCGCTGGTAATGTTCTTACCACTTACATAGTTTGTTCATTAGCTTTTGCTCCCTCTGCTGGATTGTAACAGCAAGAAACAATGAAAACTCTCAATTAAAAGAAAAAGGGGGCATATACTCCGCCTCACCCTCATACCTTTGCATTTCAAAACCAATATGTAAAATCCATTCTAAAGATAATAATCTAAACTTAAACTAGCTTTTTTTTTTGCTTTAATTACTCCAACACATGCTTACCCTTCAATTGCACATTGTTACTCATTATCATTATTTTACATATGTCGACCTCCTTTGCTCTCTCTTTACTTGAAAAGAAGAAAATAGGCACATTTGCAGTGAATTCCAGTTTAATGTTAATGTTTCCATATTATAATTGTTCTAGTGAATACGCATTTAAGTATATTTTCTCTTTACCAAATTGTACATAAATCGGAAGGATGAGTGCAAAATCTATATATTTAACAAATCCAAGCTTACTGTTTACATAGACCTGGGTTTCAAATGCCCTGTTAGGGCCCCAGGGTGGCTCATTTGGTTAAGCATCTGACTCTTGATTTCGGCTCAGGTGATGATCTCAGGGTTGTGAGACTGAGCCCCGCGTAGGGCTCTATGCTGGGGATGGCGTCTGCTTAGGATTCTCTCTCACCCTCTCCCTCTGCCTTGCCTGCCCCCCTTCAGGCACTCTCTCTTTCTCTCAAATAAAATAAATAAATAAATAAATAAATAAATAATAAACAAACAAACAAATGTGTGTATACACACACACACACACACACACACATAAATACCTTGATTAATGATAAGATTTAAAAATTCTGATTACATGATATACTAACCCTTGTCCAACACATACACAAAGTAAAGAACATAGAAAACTGACCATTTTCATTTATTTTGGTGGATAACAAAAATAAACAAGAATACTGGGAGAATTCAATAAATGCCCAGCGGGCATATAGTTTGCCATCATTGTGCCAATATCTACCTGAGTAATAAAATTAGAATTGGTTCTAGTCTAATTACCAGAAGTGTGAAGTAAAAAATATTTTTTCAGGTGATAAAGTCACTCACTTTGTTCACGATGGGGCTACACCGCCCAACAGTCTTTAAAATTAACTTCCGATGAAAAGTAACATCTTTTTTTTTCCCCTGTACATAAAGCATGTTCAGTTAGCCTACGCTGAAAATTAGCTACTGGGTCACGAAGAGTTTGCGGAATAGAATTGTGGGCAAAGAGAATGAGCGCATTAATGTCAGTCATCTAAAATGAGGTTTCCTCACTGGTTATCCTAGTGAAAGGTCAGGAAGACTGTGAATCTATAAATAGATCTGATTACCAACAGAGGGTAAATCTCTAAGCGTTTTAGCGTCTACATTTGGCAGTCACGGATTGTACCCTTAATCTCTGCAGCCGAACAGCTTCAAGTGCCTATTTTTAGTTACATAAATTTGCTTTTTAACAACATTTATGGAATACAGTACCAGTATGTACCAGAACCCTAACTAGCTGTCATGGTTAAAGGGTACAAAAGGAAAAAGGAATTCTGAGGTTGAGAAGGCAGCCTGAAATGCAGAGACTAATGTCTAAACATCTCTGAAGCAAGATGTAAATTGTAAGCCCCAAGAGTTAAGTCACTTGGTTACAGAAATCCACTTCTCCCTGTTGTCCTACATAGCTCACAATACATTTTTTTTTCTCAAAATGTTGGCTTGTCATAGGCCCCCAAATTCGAAGCATTGTGACTTTAGAATCCCGTTTTTCAATCCTACTGTACTTGAATTCGCCTTTATATTTACAAGATCAAAACCTGACATGTTTAATCTATATAAGCTAAGGGGCTGGTTAAGAAAGAATTTAATGCTGCAAAAAACTTGACTTCCTTATTCCATTATGATATGCTTACTGAGCCTAAAAGGCACATGCTTCATTAAGCTACTTAAAGGTTTTAGTTCAAAGCAATTGCACAGCTTTTAACTTCCCATTGGAGATTGCATGTAATTCATGGGCTGCTTAAAGAAAGTTTCAATTAGCTGAATAAAATTCAAACATAACAAATTAAGATACTGATATCAAAAATTTTCCTAATGATTATTTTGGTGATGATACAGGATAAGGAGAAACTGAATATCATATTTGCATCTTCCAATACAGCTAAGAAGGTTATAAAGAGAAACTGACAGAGAAGAGTCTACATTCACCACTATACTGCAATATAAAATAATAGGCTTGGAACAACACCAAAACTTAAGGAAATTGTAAATTGTTAAATCTTACCAATTTCATTTTAAATTAAGCGATCAGTACATATGAAAAATATATATACCACAAACAATTTGTTGTCTTGATAAGTAGGTTGGACACCTGATACCACTTTGCGGCTCTAACTATCTGAAAAAAAAAATACCTTCATATAGAAAGATAGCTTTTCAGTTTCTTCTAAAAATGGTTAATGGCAGGCAGGCAGTAAGAAAAAGCTTTAAGTAAATATCTGTTGCCCATTAACAGTTCATCCCAAACTCATTATCAAAATGTCCGTCTTAAATTATGTATACATGACTATGCAAAATCAAATTGGGAAGTAGTGCTTGGTAAAATTGTCCTTCTGTTTCCATGGAAACAGATGCTGGATTGCATCTCTTTAAGGCTGGTTCTAAAGTGGAAAACTACAGCACATTAATATCCTACAAAGTATAAAACTTAACACATCTCACAGATTTTTTTGAATTTATTAGGGGTTTTGAAGCAGCAGTTTATAGCATGACTATATCCTTCATGTAGGGCACCTTTTATTTCTCTTTTTTTTTTTTTTTAAAATTTATTTATTTGGGAGAGAGAGAGAATTTCTTTTTTTTTTTTTTAAGATTTATTTATTTATTTGGGAGAGAGAGAGAGAGAGCACGGGGGGGGGGTTGGGGAGGGGTAGAGGGAGAGGGAGAGAGAATCTCAAGCAGACTCCCCAATGAGCACCAAGCCCAACCCAGGGCTTGATCCCATGACCCCAAGATTGTGACCTGAGCCAAAATCAACAGTTGGATGCCTGACTGAGCCACCCAGATGCCCCTATTTCTCTGAATTTCTTAACTATTTGTTTCTTTGTTGCCATCTCTCCTGCTGCCTTTCAGAAGAATGGCTTAAGAGTAAAGGGCTTCGCTTATTTGACTTTGCGTCCTTAGCCCGTAACGTATAGGTTCCAACTCTACCTCTTATTTAACAAAAGCATTTTGAATAAATAAACTATAAAAATACAAGCTATTTTGTCTTTCTAGCTTAAAGAAAAAGTGAGCATTAGTGTCAGACTAACATCTATTTGAATTCTGACTTTAATAGTGAGCTCAATGACCCATAGGTGAATCACATAAACTTGCTACATGTCAGTTTCCATTTTAAAGCGGGGTCATAACAAAACCCAAGTCATGGAGTTGAGATTTTTAAATAATATAATTGTTATAAAGCATCTAGCATAATGTTGGACTTAAAAGAAATCAGTACGTGGTGGCTATAATAATTACAATAACTATTACTACTGGTGCTGCTACTACTGCTTGCCAGGCACTGTGCTAAATGTTCTAGATCTTCAATCATTGCTATATCCCTTTAGGATTATATTCACATTGCCAACAGGGACCAGAGAGGATACCTAGAGCCACTCAGGTCCTAAGCTATGAGGTCAGGATTTAAACCTTCCTCTGCTTACCTCCAAGGCCTGGGATTTTTTTAATACAATGAGCTGCCTCTTCTCAGATATGTTTCAAAAACCCAGAAAGGTACAGTCTTTCTTTCAAACTATTTCTGCACATTAAAATATGGCCCCCTGATCTATCACAGAAGACAGCTAATTCATGGGGCGCCTGGGTGGCACAGCGGTTAAGCGTCTGCCTTCAGCTCAGGGTGTGACCCCAGCGTTATGGGATCGAGCCCCACATCAGGCTCCTCTGCTATGAGCCTGTTTCTTCCTCTCCCACTTCCCCTGCTTGTGTTCCCTCTCTCGCTGGCTGTCTCTATCTCTGTCAAATAAATAAATAAAATCTTAAAAAAAAAAAAAAAGAAGACAGTTAATTCAACAGATGACTGGATTAAGAAGTTGTGGTCCATATATACAATGGAATATTACCCAGCTATCAGAAAGAACGAATTCTCAACATTTGCTACAACATGGACGGCACTGGAGGAGATAATGCTAAGTGAAATAAGTCAAGCAGAGAAAGACAACTATCATATGATTTCTCTCATCTATGGAACATAAGAACTAGGAAGATCGGTAGGGGAAGAAAGAGATAAAGAAAGGGGGGGTAATCAGAAGGGGGAATGAAACATGAGAGACTATGGACTATGAGAAACAAACTGAGGGCCTCCGAGGGGAGGGGGGTGGGGGAATGGGATAGACCAGTGATGGGTAGTAAGGAGGGCACATATTGCATGGTGCACTGGGTGTTATACGCAACTAATGAATCATCGAGCTTTACATCGGAAACCGGGGATGTACTGCATGGTGACTAACATAATATAATAAAAAATCATTAATTAAAATAAAAAAATAAAAAAAAAATCAGTAGGCTGAACAAAGGAATTTGCCCACACTATATTTTTACTTTTTCAGGAAGTCGGTTAATTAGGCTCCCTTGATGTAGTGCAGGAAACCACAAAATTGGATTTTTAACATGGAAGTAAACATCTAGGTTCTGTTTTAGAGTCCTTTCTCAGGAGTCACTCTGGTGGCCCCAGAACATTTCTAAAAAGCCCTCCTTACTCATATCTGTTTTGTTATAGGCCCTGGTTATACTTTTAGAAAAAGTAATCAATGTTCACTCATCAGCTGGGTCCCGACTGCAGCGGGAGTAACACTCTAAGAATAGAAACATGCCCTTCTTCTTAGGGTGCAAGTCAGGTTCACAATTGTTCAAACAAACTTTTCAGTAAAGAAATGAAAGTACTAGATATTGGGGATCTTCAGAAGCACTAGATCATAACAACTAGCATATAAACAGTGTTCTGGTTTAAAGAGCACTCACATCATCCATGTATTGAATATAAATCCCTGTAACAGTGCTTAAATAGAAATGTTACATTGTTTGAAAACAATGGTAACAACCCTCCCTGTTAAAAAAGAGCAATCAAAAATTAAAAAAATAAAAAATAAAACCCTGAGACACAGGACTATTAAGTAACTAGAGTCACACTTAGAAAGTTGTATACAGTGTGGGGGTGGCTCAGTCAGTTAAGCAGCCAACTCGATTTTGGCTCAGGTCATGATCTCAGGGTCTTGAGATCAAGCCCCATGATGGGCTTTGGGCTCAGCGGGGAGTCTGCTACTTTCTCTCACTCTCTCCCCCTTTTCTTCTGCCCCTCTTCCCCATGCTCTCTCTAAAATAAATAAACAAATCTTAAAAAAAAAAAAAAAGTCACACATTCACTGTTATGACACCGGAATCTCTGCACTACGTTATTCAGATTAAGGTTAAAAGAATGATTCTGTAAAGAGATATTTACATGGCTAATAAGGAAGAGGAGATTTGACAACTAGAGCAGGGATGTGGACACAGAAAAGCAGCCTTTAAAAAACAATTCTGCTAGGGGTCCACTCAGTCTCAGTATTTTTTGCTTCAATTATTTTCTAGTTAATCATAAATAAATTATGTTTATGGATTAAAGTGACAGAGTAGATAAAGTTACAGATTGTTATTTTTGGCAAATGAACCAAAAAAGTGTTGTAATGTATGCTACACATTTTCAGATATTCTATTATGACCTAAGAAAATGGCAATTTCAATCTAAGGACAAACTTAATTAATAATTATCTTCCAAGTGCATTGTATCATTTCTGTCAAAATGCTTTAATTACAACCAATATTAAATTAGTTTTGATTCCCAAAACTGATCCCTATTAAGTGGGAAATTACAAATTTGGGACATATAATTCATAAAGGGAATGGTTCTTATTTTGAGCAACTGAATATATATTCTGAATATGTTTATATAGTCATAATGAAGCCAACTATGTATTTTTACAGATAGTAGATATTTTGGAAAACATATTAAGGAGGGCACATAATGTAACGAGTTCTGGGTGTTATGTAAGACTGATGAATCATTGACCTCTACCTCTGAAGCCAATATTACATTATTTGCTAATCAACTGAATTTAAATTAAAAAATAAAAAAATAGATATTTTGGAAAACAGTGGTAGAGGATCAATGATTTTCAAAGGGCCTACAAAGTCAACACGATTTTAACAACACTAAGATATTACTTGCGGTTTTCACTTTCACTTCTCATGAAGTACAAGGAGTCTCTCAGAGGCTACATGTTGTGTGATATTACAGCAGACTGAATACCAAAACAGACTCCAATTAACTTCTATTAGGCCAGACAGTAATGCAATTGACAAAAATATAATTGATGCTAATCTTACTATTTGATTTTGCTTTGGAAAATATATTTATTTTTAAAAATTCATTACTTAACATGTAATGGATAACATTTTTAATGAATTAATAAATGGGTTTTACAGTTCTCAGGTTTAGTTTCAATACATTAAATATTAATAGTTTTAACCCACTTAAACCAAAGCTCTTGGGGTTCACAATAAATTTTAAGAGTGTAAGGTCCATATAACTAAAAAGTTTCTGAACTGTTGGTAAAGAAATAAGAAAATACTATTTAGTCTTAAACTATCCCCTTACTTTGGCAAATCCCAATGATAAAGACCTTTCTGGTCCTTGAGACCATAAGTGACTTGAGAAGTTATTTAAAATAGATTTAAAAACCCTGAAAGCATTTTATTCATAACATAAAAAATATTGAGCTCCTTAGAAATTGCTCCATTTGCAAAATATATTTATAACTTAACCAAAATAAATAATTCATACCTCACCAAGTGAGTAATAACGTCTTGGGATCTGGGAGTCCGGATAGATGTTTTCAAGGTACCAAGAAAAGGGCTTACACTTCAGATTTTCTCTTAGTGTTTTTCTGACTGACACATCTCCATAATCCACTTTGACAACACCTGGAATTTTTCAGAGAAACACACAAATCAGTTTGTGCTATTTTCGATTTAGTACGGTTTCACTCTGTTTACTTTGCTAGCAGTGTTTTCCCCTCTATAATTATAATGCCATCAAATTCAATTGCATATGCAGCTGCCACTACACTGATTTTCTTACTAGCAACCAATTAGTACATGAAATAGATATAAAAAACAGCTTTTCCTTTGGTTATGACTTTTCAAAGGCAAATATTTATCACCAAGTACTTATACTTCGTCGATGGAATAATTAATCAAATAAATGTAAGTTGGTATTAATTTAGCATCTCATAATCAAAGCTTAACTGGGCTGTGTGATAATGTGGCTGTTTCTCTTTAATAAAAATTCTAATCCTCATATTTTCCTAGTGTCTTTTATTCGCCACAATAGATTTCATGATAAATTTATAGAAATATAATGCTCACAATGAATACTTATGTGTTCTAACTTCTCTCTTCTTCTTGAACTTATATTCTATCTAGGTTTACCACAGACCTGATTTTTCTTTATTTTTTTTCCTGTATTGTTTTATGAATTAATGTGAGCCACCTCAAGTTCTTGGATAAGTGAGTTAATAAATAAGCTAAAATGAAATGGCTTTTACACACATGTGTACTTTAATTACTTAATTTCAATTTATATAATAGCAGAATATATGAAATTAAAAGGAATATTTCCATTGATGATCATAAAACGATGCTTTCTAGTTGAGAATTAAAAACAACAGTGCTACTAATTTTTATATAAAAATACCATGGTGACATAATCTGCTCATGACTATCAATATTAAAAATGACTGGAATGACTAAATAATTGTGAGAAGATTGCATTTCTTAGATTATTTTTGACAAGGTCTGTGTTTAACATGTTTCTTTAAGACAAGTAAGCAACCAGATTTGGGCACAGGGGGGAAAAAAGCCCAATATTTAGTATATTCTATCCCAGGCAAACAGCAAAACCTAACAATCATTCTATAAGACAACGAACAATTGTTTAGACAATGCAGACATCTGTAACTAATGCCATTATTTGAGTCACTGTATTCAAAAGTGGCAACACTCTTAAAGTTCATCACCTGTTAGTTTTCCCCTTGCCCCACTGTTCCTTAAAAATTCTTCTTAATTTTTGTTTTTCCAAAATTAAATGCCTTAGTGTTGTTAGAAAGCATCCTGATGATGCTTAAGCAGACAAACCATTTCCTTTTAAAAGACAATATTGATTTTTCTAGCTGGTGTTTAGACAGAAAAGAACAAGGTCTTTGGGCTTTTTAAACACATAAATATTTGCTTTCAAAATAATCCTATTCAGAACTTGCAATCTGGAGTGCAACCTTCAAAAGAAGAGGCTGGAAAACATTTACAAAATAGATCACTACAAGAAGTTCTCTTTGTGTTAAGTGTTATATCAATTGCAATGATCTAATATATAGTCTTGAAAATCATCTAAAGAGATTCCATTGAACCCAGAGGGAAAAAAGGGGGGGGCACTCTACCTTCAGAGGACTTAATTTGACAATCTGTTTTACTGTTCTATTTCATTTTTGAGGTGGGCAAACTTAATTGAGATAGCTTATTTAGATATCAGCATCTTTTCTTTTTCATCATTATAATAGTCCTGACTCTGGAATTTTTTCCTAGGAGGTTTTTATGAGTTTTCTGGTGGGAAAGGAGTCTGAAGATTCATTTGCAGATATTTTACATTATATAAGAGAAAATATTAATTGCCTACATCAGATTTGGCAAAGATTTGGTTGGTATAAAATGACAGATGCTACTGAGAAAAGCTAAAACCTTCTTATCCTACCACTTCTAAGCCACCCCTTGGCATTGCCACTATAACATGAGTTTTGCCTTGGTCCTAGATAATTACTTAGTTACTGTTTTAAAAAAAGCACAAAAATACTGTGGGCTTATCTTAATATTTTGATAAGGATTTTTCCCCCCTGTAGCTATATTTTCCTACATAGAAGTGAAATACTATGAGGGTTAGTATTCAAAATATATAAAGAACTTATAAAACTCAACACTGAAAAATTAAGGCAGAAGACACGAACAGACATTTCCCCAAAGAAGATGTACAGATGGACAACAGACACATGAAAAGATGCTCATCGTCCCTTATCATCAGGGAAATGCAAATCAAAACTACAATGAGATATCACCTCACACCTGTCAGAATGGCAAAAATCAAAAACGTAAGAAACAAGTGTTGGTGAGGATGTGGAGAAAAAGGAACCCTCTTGCACGACTGGTAGGAATGCAAACTAGCGCAGCCACTGTAGAAAACAGTATAGAGTTTCCTTAAAAAGTTAAAAATAGAATTGCCGTAACATCTAGTAATCACACTACTGTGTATTCACCCGAAGAATATGAAAATACTAATTCAAAGGGTACATGCACCCCTATATTTACTGCAGCACTATTTATAATAACTAAATTATGGAAGCAGCCCAACTGTCTATCGATAGATGAATAGATAAAGATATGGGTGTGTGTGTGTGTGTGTGTGTGTGTGTGTGTGTGTGTGTCAATGAAATATTATTCAACCACAAAAAAGAATGTAATCTTGCCATTTGCAATGACTTGGATGGAGCTAGAGAGTATAATGCTAAGCAAAATAAGTCAGTCAGGGAAAGACAAATACCATATGATTTCACTCATATGTGGAATTTAAGAAACAAATGAGCAAAGAAAAAAGAGAGAGAGAGGCAAACCAAGAAACAGACTCTTAACTACAGAGAACATACTGATGGTTGCCAGAAGTGAGGTTAATGGGGGATGGGTGGAATAGGTGATGGGGATTAAGGAGGGCACTTGTGATGAGCAATGAGTGATGTATGAAGTGCTGAATCGTACACCTGAAACTAATGTAACACTGTATGTTAACTATACTGGAATTAAAATAAAACCAAAAAAATTAAAAATATAAACAACTATTAGTTGAGCCCTAAAAAAACAAACGAGATATTATGTGAAAGACAGCAGTAGTCATCCAACATTCGTATATTTTTCCACATTTCTCAGCTCCTACAGTTAGGCAAGGGCATTGACTGCTTCTGGCCAATAAACTATAGGGGAAAGGGACAAATGTCACTTATCTTTTTTTTTTTTTTTAAGATCTCATTTTTAAGTAATCTCGACACCCAACATGGGGCTCGAACCTACAACCCTAAGATCAGAGTTGCATGCTCTACTGACTGAACCAGCCAGGTGCCCCCAAAGTTCTTTATATCCCTTTATATTTTTTTTCAAGTTTTTATTTAAATTCTAGTTAACACATAGTGTACTATTGGTTTGAGGAGTAGAATTCAGTGATGGATCACTTAACATAACCGTCAGTTTGTTCTCTATAGTTAAGAGGCTGTTTCTTGGTTTGTCCCTTTTTCTTTTCCTTTGCTCATTTGTTTTGTTTCTTAAATGCCACATAAGAGTGAAATCATATGGTCCTTGTCTTTCACTGATTTATTTTGCTTAGCATTATACTCTCTAGCTCTATCCAAGTCATTGCAAATGGCAAGATTTCATTCTTTTTTTATGGCTAATATTCCATTGTGTATGCATACCACTTCTTTATCCATTTATCAGTCAATGGACATTTGGCCCCTTTCCATAGTTTGGCTATTGTTGATAATGCTGTTATAAACATCAGGGTGCCTGTGTCCCTTCAAATTAGTATTTTTGTATCCTTTGGGTAAATACCTAGTAGTCTTGTCTTAAAGACAAAAGACCAGGTATGAGACCGTCTGGCTCTTTTTTCCTGTACTACAGGGACTGAGGAGGTCTTGTGCCACAACAGGTATGGCTTCAAGATGGTAAGGCCTTTGTTAGCCTGGGTCACTGAAAGACCGTGAAGTAGAGCCTGAATTATTCAGTTCCATGGCTTGAAATACACTCTCATTTGTTTCCCAAACTCTTACCTGCAACCCAAACCTCTCCAAAGTAGCTCATCTAATTGTTTACCCAACAATTTTACTGGGATCTTAAATTGGCATCTCAAATTTGACATGTCCAAAACAGTCCTCTTGATTTTCCAACTTCATCCATCTCCGAGGTTCTCCATTTCAGCAGCTACCACAAATATCCACCCATTTTCTCAGGGCAACAATGTAAGAGTAATTATCTTTAACTCACGCTTGCATATTCAGCTCATTATTGATTCCTATTTGTTCTACTTTCACAATATATCCTCAGTCCCTCAAACATCCCCTTTGTCATCCTGGTTGCATAATCTCTCATCTCTTGACTAAACTAGCGTTGTAACAGCTTTCTAACTAGTCCCCCTGACATCTTACATTTCTCCTTCTATCCTTTATTGACTACTGCCTGTTCCCTGGACAATATATTTGAAATACAAAGAAAGTCATGTCACTACCCTGCTCCAAAGTGTCTAATGAATTTTTCACTGTGCTAGGAATAATCGACAATATCCTAACCATTGCCTAAGATCCTTCATGAAATACTTCTTGATTATCTCTATGACCTAATCATCTGTATTCAACTTCATTGTGGCCACACTGGCTTTTTTGTTTTTGTTTGTTTTTTAAAAAATGATTTATTTATTTATTTTAAAGAGAGAGAGCATGCATGCATGCATGCATGGGGGGAGGGGCAGAGGGAAAGAATCTTCAAGCAGACTCCCCACTGAGCACAGAGCCCAAAGTGGGGCTCAATCTCATGACCCATGAGATCATGACCTGAGCCAAAACCAAGAGTCAGATGCTTAATTGACTGAGCACCCAGGTGCCCCTTTTTCTTTGGTTTTCTTCAAACATGCCAAGTTCATTCCCAATTCATGGCTTTGTACTTGTCTTTTTCCTGTCCAGAATGGTATTAACCAGGAACTTCCATGAGTTGTCCTTTACTACATTCAAGTGTCTGCTAAGACTTCACTTCCTCAGATTCGCCCTGACCTTCTTATCTAAATTGATCCCTTGGTCCTATCATTCTGGGTCATTGCTCTATCTCTCTATTTTGTTTAATCATTGTCCAGCATACTTACAACTACTTGATATTATATTATAGATTAATTCTCTTATTGCCTCCCCAACAAAACTTTGGATAAATTACTTGTGAATACTATATAATACTATATAATATCTGAAAAAGGCATAGTACAGTGCCTGATATATAATAATTGCTGAGTACATGTTGTAAATTGTAATGGATATCTCTTCTTTCTGCATGCACAACATCCATTCTGCCTGGTGATAAGAGCATTCAAGTTCTCTTTGAGCAATCATCCCTCTCTGGTGATACGTGCTATGACAAAAATAGACTGGGGTGAGGGAGGAATGTTGCAATAGAAGGAATCTTAATGTGTTATTTTTTTTCAAAGGCAACTTAAACAAGTTGCAAGTGTTTAAGGAGTCTTTCAGTAGGACTTGGACAAACCCTAAGAAAGCTCTGACGATTAGATAAAGCTTCATAAGTTAAAAAAGTATTTTAACTCCCAGTTTGCAGGTGTAATTAATAAGTAAATGATAACACATATAGGTTTGTTACACTTTATTTAATAACCTGTCCTTTATTCATTTAAAAATCTATTTCAAGGTAGTATTAAATTTATATATGTCGAGTAATCAGGTTTTAAATTTTTAAATAGATAATAGATTGACAATCATAATAATCTCAGTTAAGTTCTTCCTTAATATATGGCTAAAAGGCCTATAGTTCTGGTTCCCATAATCTAGGTACTTGATGACAGAATAGCCTGATTATAGGCCAAAGCTTAGAGTTTTCTGTATAAAAATACAGAAATGCAGCATAGCTTAGTGCAAAAAAAAAAAAAGGGGGAAATGATTTCCTTTAATCAGGAATGCTTAAGTAGATCAATAGTCTATCTAATTGTCAAAAATACATATATTGAAAGAATTAGGTCTGTATTAGAACACAGAAAAATGCGACGAAAAATATAATTTTTATTATATTGACATTATAATAAAACATATATGAAGCCAAAAAACCTGAGAAAAATAAAAACAGCACATTCCCTTTGCTACCAAAAAAAAGGAAAAAAACTTCTAAAAAGTCTCCTATTTTGGGGCACCTGGGTGGCTCAGTCAGTTAAGCATCTGACTCCTGATTTCGGCTCAAGTCATGATCTCATGTGTCCTTGGATTGAGCCCCACCTCAGGGCTCTGCACTCATCAGAGAGTTTGCTTGAAGATTCTCTCCCTCTGCCCCTCCCCCCACTCAGGGGCATGCATGCTCTCTATCTAAAATAAATCAATCTTTAAAAAAAAATCTCCTGTTTTTTCCTTAAGCACAATTAAAACTATGCAGCTAATCACTGTTTTGTATATACAAGGATATCATATTAATAATATACTTGTATATTATAGACCATTTATATAGTTTCAGCTCAGAATTTTTAAATATATTTTCAAAATTCCCTATTAAGAGAAAATCACCTTCTTTATTTTGTTATTTACTTTCAAAATTTATCATCAGGAGCTTTATGGATAAGGATCTGCATTTTCTTTCTCAAGAGAATAACAAAAAATCATTTTTAAGCCACCTAGAGATTATTGTATTCTAGAATATCTAAATACTATTTTGTGTCAGAAGTTTAGCAGATTACTTCAAATATTTTTCTAATTTTAAACTACTTTAAATCACCATTTTAATTTTTTTCCATTCTTGATATGCAGCCAAATTACCCAAGCTCATAACCACTCATTAGGAAGTTACTGGATAGAATTACATTAGCAGGCTGATGGCACATGCCAGCTAATAATATATAGTGATTATCTGTTGAATTTATCATTTCCTATTATTACCGCAATTTTATTTTAATGGAATAAAAATGAGATAATGAATGGTACAAAGATCATAGCTTCTACTGAGAAGTATATTACATAGAAGCTGCAAATATAAGACAACCTGTCAATTTATTTAAGTCTGTCTGATCCCATAGTCAAAAGTTTGGGCAGATCTTGAGGCTGAAGTTTCTAGGTAATTGCCTCAAACTTCAGTTCAGTTTGGCAATAAAAGTCTCATATTCAACTGCTTGATGCCTGATCGATGAGAATATCGGAAATAAGAAAAGTGAATCTTTGCAATGGCCTTTAAAAATAAAGATCAATTTAGTATCAGCAAAGCAAATGGAGTATAAAATCTATAACTGTTAGGAAAAGAATTCCAAGTAAGGATGTTAAGACAGTGTTTACTATCTTTTGGAAGCCAGAACAGCCAGAGTATGTAGTCTTCTGTTCTATAATTCACGTATTCTATGGAAAATCCAAAGGAGATATTGAGCCAATAAAAATACTTATGCTGTACTTGTATGCATTTTTTAATCTCCCAGTAGTAAGGAAAAATTTGCATACAATTTGTATATTAGTCTTTTAAAAACTTCTTACAATTATTTGAAAAATATGTATTCATTGCAGATAACTCTAAAATAACAACTATGAAAAGTAAAATAAAAATCCCTTGTAATATGACTATGTTTATCTTATGGTAATGATTTTTCTAGACTTCTATTTATGGATAACTATAAGATACTTTTCTTGCAAAAAATGATTCACACTGTAATATGTACTTGCAATTTACTTTTTCCCTAAAACAGTATGTCATGAACACTTTTCAGGTCCTCTAAACTCTTCTGTAACTTTGTTTTTAATGCCTCTGTGGTGTTCTATTTTACAAATTGGTAATAACTTATTTAATTAATGTCATATACTTGGACATTGAAGTTGTTTCTAATTTTGGACTTTAAAATCAATGAACATCTTTGTACATTTTTTATTTTGCTCTTGATTGTTTCATTAAGATAACTTTTAGAAGCAATATATTTTCATAAATTATATGCTGATTTCAAGACTTTAAAAAATATATATCTATTACTAACCTGCTTTCCAGTAAGTTGTTCAAATTCACACACCATCTTATGGTGTAAGAAGCTAATTTCCCTTCCAGAACACTGACTATTTTATCCTTTAGCTTACCACTTTTTATTATGTGGAGATAAATGGTACCACATTACTGTTGAAAACTGATTACTAGTGACTTCCAGGGAAGACCGCAGAGTATGAGGATGCTAAGCTCCTCTTATCACAAGGATACGACTAGGTAACAGCCACGTTCCTGTAAATGACCCAGAAAACAACCTGAAGACTGGCAGAGACTCTCCACAGCTAAATGTAGAGAAGAGGCCACAAAAAAGAGAGTAGGAAGGGCAGAGAAGCAGTCGGGAGCTAAACGGACCCGCAGGACTGCACACAGGAGAGAGGGAAGACATGGGCATGGAGAGGGGAAAGAAAGAGATCCTCACCCCGGGAACCCCGGGCATGGGCAACTCACAAAGAGAAGTCGAATACCCAAAATATTTGGCTTTGAGAACCAGAGGGCCCTAATTTCACAAGTTCTTATAATCAGCAGGGTTTAACACCTGTGACTTTAAAAATCAGCAGGCTGAGATACAGCATTGAAGCAACAGGTTGAAAAATGCCTGGTGTAAACAGGAGGGAGATTTGTTTACTAATCTCAGAGTCTGTGCTGGAGGGATCCTTGGGAGACTTCTCCAAGAACAAAAGAGATGGCAGGTGCTGTGTCCCTCCTCTGAACCCTAGCCTTGATACACAGACACCTGCAGGCACCAGAGCACCCAGTCCCAGAGTTCTCCTGCAGACGTGTCCCCTCTAGCCAGCCCTCAGCTCCAGGTCCCCTCCCAGGACAGACCTGTGCAAACCCCATGCCCTGTCCCCACGTTCTCCTGTAAACCCGTTTCCTCCAATATGCTTTCGGTTGGAGCCCATCCAAAGTGGTGTCACAAGCCTGCAGTGTGCAAGCAGCCCTGAGAGGGGCCAGCACTGCTCCAAAGTAACTCTGCCCTGGAGAGATGGGAAGACAACCACGTGTACCAGACCAACATCATTGGGATTCATTCTACTGATCTGACACATACAAGCCGGGGAGTTTCAGTGTGCAACTGACTAGCCAACCGATATATTTACACAAAGAGCTTTGCAAATTGTGTGCTATCCATCACTAGTTCCGCAGAATGCTAGCTATAACTGTTTCTTCGGTTCTTGACACACATTATATTATTATACCATCTCTGAAACAGTAATACATTTTACAATCAATGTCATCTTACATTTGCTCCTAGAGAGACAACTGTATTGTAGTTGTCACCGCTTGAGCATGTGCAAACTTTTTTTTTTTTCTCTCTGTGGAATAACTAGCCAATTGCAATTTCAGTAGTTAATTATTCATTAATTAATGAGCATTTAAATCAATGGGCATTTAAATACATCCTGATTATTCTCTGAAAAACTTTCCTTTGACACTTCTGGTAAAATCAAGAAAGTACCAAAATGAAAATTTGCTGAATGGTTGTGAGAATCTGAAAGAAAATCCCGGGGATGAAACTGTTTTCAGAGAGCCCATGTCACTGGTCACCTTGATGGCACGGAGAGTAAAATGGATGCAACGCATGTATACACCAGCCAGTGTGCGCTGAAAACGGATTCAACAGAGTCGCCTCCAAATGTGAAGAAGTTGCTTCATCAATTCAGTTTGCTTTTTTTAAAAAAAAAATTCTATATATGCATTAAGAATGAAATATGATCAAAAAGCTGTCTGAATTAGTTTGTCTGAAAGACTTCCTTTAATAGGGACATAATGATTCATTTTTTAAAATTTTTAAATTTTTAAAAAAAGATTTTATTTATCTGAGAGAGAGACAGCAGAGCAAGAGAGAACACAAACGAGGAGAAGGGGCAGAGGGAGAGGGAGAAGCAGACTCCCCACTGAGCAGGGAGCCTGACGCGGGGCTCGATCCCACAACTCTGGGATCATGACCTGAGCCAAAGGCAGACACTTAACTGACTGAGCCACCCAGGCACCCCCCATTTTTTAATTAATAAATTTATAAATAATAAATATACTGTTCAATTTTTTTTCATTAGCTAGTTTCCATCTTAAGATTTTAATTAAACCAAGAAAATGGTATGAAATACAAACACGTATTTTTTGATGTGTTTATGTTCAGTCCCTAGAATATTATCTGGCACCAATGGACATTCTTTATATATATATATATATATATGTTTATGTGAAATTTGTTTCCAAATTGCTACTTGGTCTCATTAACAATTATTACTATTTATTAAAGTACATCTTCCTAGTCTATATTTAGTCAGCATTCTTGTCTGCAAAACCAATAAGGAAGTCTAATTATGTTTTTGAATTATGAGTTATGAAGGAAAAAAACTAACCCAACCCAGAAAAACTAATGTGAATTGGTTATCCCATCTTATTAACTCAAACAATGTCTGAGATTAGATTATGGAATATTTTAACTCAAAAGAAATACTAAGTACACACAGTCAATTCTTGCTTATCTAGTCTAACAATGTAAACGTAGGGTACATAATTTTTCTCAAAAGGAATTACTTCCATAGCATTTAAATATCCCTATGCAGCATAGAGAAAGAATTCTGATTATATGCAGATATGATTAAAGGAGGTTAAGAACACACCAGTGTACTTACAGACTGGTTCCTACTGCCTGGGTGTGAATTCTGCTCTGCCACATATTAGCTGGGTAATATTAGACAATATATGTACGTCATGGGGCCTTGGTTCTTTCCTCTATTAAATGGGCATGATACTAGCCCCTTCCTTAGAGTGTCGTTTTGCTTATTCACTGAGTTAACAACGTGAAAGACTTAAATAGCGCAGGATACATAGTAAGCGCTCACTAAATGCTACCTATTGTGGTGGTGGTTTTATTGTGGATACGGCCCTCGAGGCGTACGTCATCCCCTAATAGCAGAGCGGATGGTTATTTTCTGAGCCTGCACACTTCTGCTGTACATTAGATGAATAAGGTGGGAAATCAGCACCATCACTTTGGTCCAGACGCCCTTTCAGTGGGAAGCATGCCACACATCACTTTCAAGACTCCTCAGAATTGCACTACTCTACGTATCGTTCAAGGTCTCCACCCAAGCATTTTTCTCAACACAAATTACTAATAAAATGAAGCTGAAGTGCCACACATCTCTCACTTGCCGCTTCCCCTGTTCACGTGTGTGCACTGCGGTGCATTCCACACAGATGCCACACAGGAAAAACATAAATCCCATAATCAGGGTCTTTCAGTGTAGAAGATACACGAGGAAGTACAGTATGAATTCAGAGTAAAAAAATAAATAAATAAAACTGCTCTAAGAGAACACATTGATTTCTGTTTTGAGAGAAAACTTGCAAAAATATACTCAATCTCCATTATCAACAGATTTCCCTCTTCTGTCCTGAACAAACCATAAATGCGCAAGCTGGAAAAGGCTGAAGGAGAGCCGTTAGTCACCCCCGGGACGCTGTGCCGTTAGTGTGGGACAAGCAATGACAAAACTTTCAATAAGCATGAGCTTGACTTATGATGTTGGGAATGGCAGAGTAACACATTGCTCCCGGGGTTCCCCTGCACTGTTAGTCTTCTTCCAGCACTCGTCATGTCAAAGACTGGGTACTGAACACAACACAAAGTTTATTTATTGCATACATAAGACGCAGTTCACAAACCAGACTTAACACCAGTTGGTATGAGAACTTCTCAGCACTTACTAAAGAAGGGCAACATTCAGTAAGGACGAAAACAGGCCACGTGTGTCAGCTGGGCTATTGTGATGCTAAAATATTCTACATAATGGTCTCCTACTCTATGACACAGAGAACTCTAACACGCTTGTCTTCTTTTTTAGAGCTTTGTATCTTTCTTAGGATGACACTGGTCTGAGTCTATGCTACCATCTAATTCAGCAAGCCTCCTGGGTCCATACAGGGGATTGGGCAGCTGAAGGGAAAGGCAGAAGGCCGACATAAAGGAATATCATGCTTGCAAGGTAGTTTTTTTGTTTTCTGGTGAGGATTTGGTTTGTGTAGAAGAAAGCAAAGCATTTGGAATCATATCATAGTAATGGTATTCAAATACAAACTCTAAAGAATATCGGGAGTGTTCTTTAAAATATAAATCCTCTTGCAGATGTTGATTTAGGCTTCTCACATTATTTCACCTATTTCACCAGTCCCCTGACATTACTTGCTGCAAACACGTTAAAACCTCAAAATCATTGATCAAGAAACAGAAGAGTAGTTACTGAAAACTTGGGAAAAAAATTCAATGCAGTGGAAATTTACAGATTAACAACTGTATAAAAATCACAAAATTGCATCAAAATTATATCTGTTTGAGTTACAATTGACCTTTCACGGATGGAAAACCTGAGGCTCCGAAAGTTGATTGGACCTGTCGGAAGCAGCACAGCTGAGAAGTGAAAGAGATTACATTAGAGCCTAGGTCTCTTGATTTCTAGGTCAGTGTCCTTAACATCTGTTCCTTCAGTCAACTTGTTTTCATAGTTTCTCTTTCTGCGTTATACACTGTGCTGGGTGATAGGGGTAAAACACTGAACAAAAACTATATGCGATTTCTTCCCTCACAGCTTAATCAGTCATCAAATAACCAACACAAATGAAAATTACCAAATGCAAAATCACAAATGTGTTTGAGAGATGTTCAGAGTATAAAAGCATAGAATAGGCAATTGATCCTCTGGTAGTTAGGGAGGGGTAGGTCAGGGAAAGCTTCCCTGAGAAAGTGGTCATTAAGCTGAAATAGTAATCAAATGTGGGGAAGAGGAGATAGTGAATTGGGTGGGTGTTACAGGAAATGCCACCTGGTTTTGGTTTTTAGGAACATATTGATAAAAAGGGTATTTTTCTTTGGCTCTTACCAATGATTACTCACTTCTTTATTTCTGTTTTCTTTTCTGTGGCCCTTGATAATCCCACTTCCCAGTATTCAGGCCCCGGTGTGTGGGCCTTTTCCCTTGAGTGTAGGCAGAACCTGTGACTTGCTTCTAATGAAGAGCATGTAACAAAGATGAGGGGATGTCACTACTGTATTAATGTAAGATCATAACTTCCATCTTGGTAGCAGATTTTTTATTGACCCTGTCCCTTGTTGGCGCTGCTAAGTAAGCCGCCATGTTTGTAAGCTGCCTGTGGAGAGACTCAAATTGCAAGAAACTGCGGGCTAACAGCCAACAAGGAACGGAACCTCTCAGTTTAACAATTTGGAAGAAACAAAATTCTGACGACAATCACATTAACTGAGATATGACTGCATCCTTGGCTTACGTGTGGATTGTAGCTGTGTGAGAGGCCCTGAAGCGAGACCTTGCCCGGACCTGCAGGAATTGTGACATAATAAATGTGTGTAGGTTCAAGCCACTAAGTTTGCACGAATTTACTACCTATCAATACATAATATATTGCCCTTTTGGCTGTAAGATGGAGCCCTGCGTGGGGCTCTGCATCTGGGCGGAGTCTGCTTGAGATTCTCCTTCTCCCTCTCCCCTGCTCTCTCACTCTCTAAAATAAATACATAAATCTTTTAAAAAAAATTTCCTAGAAAACAAATTCTTCCTTTGGGATAATATTATCAAATTATTCATATCATTATTTCTTCTATGCATTTAAAAAGGGTTTTAGAGTTGAACATTAAAAATCTCATTTAAGAATACATAAAAGATAGTGTACCACCTTTTTTTTGAAATGTTTTACTATGGTCTAATAAGCATTAGGCAGAAAACTGCAGAGAAAGGGAGCCTTGGGTGACTAATTGCAGTGTTTCACATGTGAATGATCCGCCTGAGGAGGAATTCCAGACCCCTCACGTACTAGCCGGATGACCTTGGATAAACTCCTTTACTCGTGGAAGGTGCAATAGAAATAATAATTGCAGTGACTTCATAGACTCATGAGGAAATGAATGAGATAATACACACAAAGTACCGTGGCACGGAGTGAGAACTCAAAAACCGTAACTACTATAATGTCAAAAAAAATTATAAATGCCTTTTGTTCAGTTATATAGACTTTGCAGTAAAGTACTTCATAATCTAATAACAAATTATCTTTTTATTCCATTTTTGAATTTTTAAATACAAATGAGAAAAATTTCACGTTTAACTACATTCCTGCTGCTAGATTGGAACAATTTTAAAGCAATTTTCAGTGATTTTAGTCATAGATTAAGATATTTGCTACTGCATTTATTAGTAATTAAGACAGTCCTTTACTAAATATTTTCATGGGGCTCAACGATCTTATTCCCTTTAATATTTTTATGTAGTCCTTAATCTTACTTTTTTTTGCTTCCTGCCCAGTATTCAGTGTTTACTGAAGTAGGAAGTACTCTGCAAAGTTATATTTTATCACAAATTTTTAAGAACATTAAAATTGTATGGTTACCATATAGTATGACTGGAGATTTCTGCTTGACAATAAACCAATGCTGTTTCAGTATTTTACAGAACATAAACACTGCTGGACTTAATGTATATTCAGTAATTATTAACATATTAGCATAATTTTACACTATAAATAGTTTCTAGACAATTAACTTTTATAAGTTATTTTTAAATTTTGGATATGCAACATGAGAATCAAAAAGCCTTCTAAGAAATTGACTATGTGGGAAAATATTAGGCAATGTTAATAGACCAAATATGAATTACATTAAAATTATCTACACTAAAGCAGTATTTTAATTTTTACTCATAACTTGATAACTGAGGTCTCTACTCTTATATGTGGTCAATAGTAACATTAACAAAAGGTTAAGAACATTTTAACAAACGTTGTTAATAAAAATTCAATTTAAGGCTGTCTTAAAAAAGGAGAGAAAGCTCCATGGCATTTTACATGGTGAGTTCATTTCATTAGAACTTATTATTCTACCTAGGCAATACGACATATGTGTTATTATACATAAATATAAAATTTCCAACGGTGGGCTAAAGACATAAAATTTAGGTGGTTTAAAAAAAATAGTTGCTGATGTGGTTTTGTTTTCTGCTTTAAAAAGAGCTAGATATCATTTATTAAGCAGACATTATGTATTTCCAGTCACCTATTATATGTTCTCTGAAATGCGATTTTTATGACTTCATTTTTTATAGTATAAGAAGAAATTTTCCTGAGACTGGTCTTAAACATTTTTTTAAAGTTACAGTTTATCAAATTTTAAGTGTAGACAGTAGTTCCTTTTTTTTTTTTTTAAGATTTTATTTATTTATTTGAGAGAGTGCAGAGAGAGAGAGAGCACACAAGTGGGGGGTGGGGAGACTGGCCAGAGGGAGAGGGAGAAACAGACCCACTGAGCAGGGAGCCCGATGCAGGGCTTGATCCCAGGACCCCAGAATCATGACCTGAGCTGAAAGCAGACAGACACTTAACCAACTGACTCACCTGGGTGCCCCCAGACAGTAGTTTCTTAATTATGCATGCCAAAGCAGAAACATCATGACAAAATGATGCAGATCAGTGGTTAATCCAAGGGAAAAATTTTTTTTTACTTCATAAGAATTTTTAATACATACTTTTATAATACAAGACATTGTTGCAGCCAACCCGACCTCTGCATTGCTTCACTTAGACAAAATACAATGCAATTTTTATGCACGTGTAAACTATTTTAGATAAGGCACCTACAACAGAGGTGGAATAATGGTTTTGATATAAGTTTCCTAGAGTTCAGGTTTTTCATATGAAAAGGAAGAAGAAAGAAACCGTGCATCTAAGATCATTCATAAGGTAGCCAGCCAGGGGGTTTTAGTAACATTAGTAACATTTGTAACAAATGAACAATTCTTAATGTGACCATGGAGTAAGTGTAGCAGAGCAACCTCCCGCTGTGATCCCTGTGAACTTCTATGGGGTTTTAATTTAAATGCAGTGTATTGGGATGGGATTCCCTTACAGAGGATTGGGATTCCCTGGGACAGTTCTCTGGACAGGCAACTGGAGGTAATGATCAGTGGGTGTGAAATTTAAGGAGTCTACTTAGGTTTAAGATGACGGGGGCTATATGAACACAGTCACAGGAAGGTAGATCAGGATAATCCAGATAAAAACATACTATGTCCTCAAAGACCCCTGAGCTTTTCCACCAATAGGCTACAGTGCCAAGTATGGCCAAATCACCACTTTCTATCATAATCAAATATACTATTTTTTATTGTATTTACTGTCTTCCTACTATTAGGTAAGCTCCGTGAAGATAAGGATTTTTGTCTATTTTATATACTTCTAGATCCCCAGGACCTAGAGGAATGGCTGGGACATATTAAATAATCAATAAATGTTTGTTAAGTAAATGAAGAAATTATTCCTTTTAAGTCAGATCAACATTTCTATGTAACTTTTCATTTCTGTTTCCTTTGTAAAGTCTCCCGTAAATAATTCAAGGTTAATGCATAGACTAAAGCCACAGAGTGATTCTTTATTTCTTGCTAAATTTAGAATGCCTGGGCTTGATTTTGTCAGGAGAGAAAATGCAAAGAAAAAGCTAATTTTTGCTTCCCTGTCTCTCAAATGCCAAGAGATTTCTGATGCAAAAATAAAAAAGTTCTCGGTGTCAATTAGCATGGGTTATAGATACGTGATAAAGGTTGGTCATAAAAAAGATAATGAACAGGGGCGCCTGGGTGGCACAGTGGTTAAGCATCTGCCTTCAGCTGAGGGCGTGATCCCGGCGTTATGGGATCAAGCCCCACATCAGGCTCCTCCGCTATGAGCCTGCTTCTTCCTCTCCCACTCCCCTTGCTTGTGTTCCCTCTCTCGCTGGCTGTCTCTATCTCTGTCAAATAAATAAATAAAATCTTAAAAAAAAAAAAAGATAATGAACAGAACCTAGACAATTCAAAAAGAGGAAACCACAGGACTAAAATAGGTCCTTACTAAATAGAATTAGTATAACATCATTGTTTGTAGTTTACTAATTGTTGAATATACTTACCAAGCGAATATATCTTTAAATATATTTAAATATGAACCAGAGTATCTACTATTCTCAGCAAATCATTTCACAGTCTTCAAAAATCCTATTTTGAGAAGTTCTTCAGATACAATCATAAGGTCATATCTCAACTGGGTAGAGTCTAGCACGCTAGTATATTCCAGGTTCTGATACTAAGAGTATTCAAAATGAGGTCTGTGGCAACCCTAATGAATTCTGTTTTAGCAAGACTTATTCTTCTATAGATGTGGAATTATACATTCACGAATTTGTAAAGGAAGGAATTTAAAGTCATAGGGAACTCACCTGGGAATCTTTAGGTATTTGTTGTAGTTTAGGAGACAAATCAACATTTTTCTGCTTTATTTCTTCAACCAAATCTTATGCGACTGGAAAACCCACAGATAACAGTGTCCTAAATATCTCTGAGTTCTAGGTAAAAATAATTTTTGTCATGATTTTTAAATTTTGTCTTATTTGCCAGATATCCACCATAGTTATACACGGACATTAACCTGTAACTTCAGATTCATTTTCATTCCGTGTAAAAGATAGTATGACTTTGACAGGAATTGGAATTACAAATTCAAGACAGTTCAGTAAGAGACACCCCAAAATTATGCTGCATGCACATCTGCGTTCTATTGGCTGACTTTGTTTTAAATAAAAGCCTTAAATTCTAATGTTCTTTTAAAAGATCCAACCTGCTGGTGGGGGACAGATCTTTACCTCTGCGCACTGACTCAGTGAAAGATGATAGAAAAAGGAGTATTACGTGACTTATCTCAAATTGTATATATAGCCTCTAGTGTAGTTCAAAGTATGCCCCCCCAAGGACCCCTGCTATTGTCTGTGTAATGCAACATTATCAGCAAGAATATATGTCATTAAGTAACATGAGCTAAACTCCAACTAGGGGCACTCTAAAGCAGATGGGGTTTGTTCCTGAAAAGACAATTTTTAGAAAGAAAAAAGTAAGTCTCTATTTGTATAAACAAAACATCCCATTACTTTCAATCAGCTTGATATTCCAAGTTAAAGTTATTGTCATTATGGATTTTATCAACAGAACTTTTTTGTTGGGTATATTACTGTTTCATATCATTTTTAAAGGGTATATTACTGTTTTAAAGGTTATATTACTGTTTTTTTAAAGGGTATATTACTGTTTCATATCATTTTTTTAAAGGGAAAAGGCAAGTCATGTATTTCTTTTGACTCCCTTGTGTAACATAAAGGGGGGTTATGTTTTGTAAAATCTGAACGTGTTCATTAACAGCTAGAGTCTTAAAATGAAATGCAATTTAAATGAATTATGAAACCTTTAAGTGGACATGCCGGGTTTTGCACTGCCAACGGCAAAAGAAAATCTGTGGACTCACGGTCTTTATTACTCAAAGAATCCAGTAGATGGAAGCCTTTCCCTTTTAAAACTCAAACTGCTTCAAACACTTGTGGTTCTATTTGCTATTCCTGATGAAAGAGGAGCTGGAAATAGCTGGGGGTGGAGTTGGGGGGTGGGGGGGAAACGCTCTCCTAAGAGCATATCAGAAAGACCACAATTTACCTGCTTTGTAAGAGGTCTGAAAATCGCATTATCAAAGTCAAGTTGTTTTGACCCCCATGAGGTGAAGGAGAAAGGGAAGAATAAATAAATCAATTGATTGCCTAAGCCGCCGTGGCTGCAGTTTGGTTTGTCTTCCTGCATTAGTGTCCACGTGCTTGTTGCCCTCCCTCCGTGATAAATTCCTCAGGCTAGTGATTACATCTGTTTCCTTAGATTATGGCTCTGGACTCCGATGAGCAGAGGACCTTCTGAATTAGGCTCCACTGGGGGGAGCAAAGGAAAACGGCCCAGGATTTCTCCAGAGGGATGATGCTCAAATGCATGTTGGCTCTGTTTCTCTGTCCCTGTGAATGGTGTCCATCTTCCACTCTCAGGCTGGTGACCTCTGCCTTCTTACCAGAGTCCTGAGTATTATCTCTGAGGATATATGTAGGTTGTTCTTACACTTGACTGTCTAAAGAATAAATGACTGCCTTCTAAATAATTGATCAGATTTAATTATTAAGCTGAATTAAATCACCATTAGTCTATTAGATTGGTTGCTTAACTCTCTGTCTCTTACAAAGATATTCAAAACTAATAGTTAAATATCTGGGACAGTTAAAATGTCTGCGTTTGGAGCATTTCATTGTACAGTGTAAGCTGGGTATTTTTGTAAGTTCAAATCTCAATATGGAATTAACACTTTGGCAGGAAACCTACACTTTTCTTTAATTCTAAGCAGGGCTGTTGAATGATGTTTTTCCATGTGTTTACAAGTCAAACTAATGAAACAATTATGTACAATGGCAACCTCTGCTCCTGTAGCTGGGGTACTTCAACACCACCTACTTTCCACTGAATTGCATCACAATTAGTTAATGGTTCCCGCTCCTTTTGTTACTCAGTTCTGAAGTTTATAGTTAAGCTTTAATTTAGAGCCTTATCTCTGGTAATGGCTCCTAACTGCTCATCAGTTTTCCTTGTACTAAGCAAGAGTCATCAGCTCACATTTCATTGAAAACTCATTTAACCATCTCCCATATGCTTTTTAGGACAAAAAAGCAATATACTTAATTAAGATTTGAAAAACAACAGCTACAACAACTTCTCTAGGTTAATAGTATGTAAGCGTTCTTTCTTCAACAGGCAGAGATCTGGATAAAATATTTGAATGATGTTTACTGAATACTGGAAATTCATCATGTATCTAAATGGCTTACAGCGATGCAATTAAATAATTTTCCAATTTGCAAAATGGAGGGTTTCATCTCCCAGTCAAGCCCCTATTTCTGTACTGCACAAGAACCAAGAGAGAAGGAAGCAGGAAACGGGAGGAGGCCAGAAGTAAAGGAAATACCCTGTTAAAACTGGTGAACTGTTCCAGTTGACAAGTGTGAAGGAGGAACTCACAAATGGCTTTGAGGGGTTATCGCATATTTGAACACAACATTAGCCTTACAACTTATTCGACCAAAAATAGCACTCAGATGAATGAAATATGCCTAAACAGGCAAAACTAGGCACAATACACATAAAACCCACAGAGCCATGAGTATCTGTCTTATTACTCATACTCCATTGAAAAATCTTTAAAAGTCCTTAAAGCAGTATTCCTGCTACACGAGTAAACTATGATCACAAGGTCAAGGTAAGATTTATGCCCGAGATGGAAAAGCATTTGTTGTAACCATTCTGTGATCAAAACAGATTTTGTGTTGGGGCGCCTGGGTGGCGCAGTCCTTAAGTGTCTGCCTTCGGCTCAGGGCATGATCCTGGTGTTATGGGATCGAGCCCCACATCAGGCTCCTCCACTATGAGCCTGCTTCTTCCTCTCCCACTCCCCCTGCGTGTGTTCCCTCTCGCTGGCTGTCTCTATCTCTGTCAAATGAATAGATAAAATCTTAAAAAACAAAACAGATTTTGTGTCTTTGACTTAGCTAGTTTGTAAGATAAAATAATTTTTTTAATTAAAATTTTAAAATGTACACATGAGATGTTCATTCATTTTAAAAGCAGGTGTGGTTTTTATCCAAGATTTTAGAGAAAAAGAAAGTGCAGTGATGAGGTTCTTTGGTCTATCCATATTGTCTTTGTGATCTTCAACAGCAAATATATATATTTTGCACATTGCTTTTCTTCTTAGTCAACTGGGGGGCTGGACTAGATCTGTAAATTACCTTCAAGGTCTGAAATTATTAGAGACATGGACAGACAGAATCAAAGAAGAAAGGGATAGAAAAATCCCGGTGTCATTCAGATTCAAGTCTCTACTTTTATTTTTTAAGATTATTGATTGATTGATTGATTGAGTACATAAGCCAGGGGAGGGGCAGAGAGAGAGGAAGAGAGAGAATTTCAAGCAGATTGGGCATTGAGTGCAGAGCCCAACTGAGGGCTCAATCCTATACCCTTAGATCATGCCCTGAGCCAAAATCAAGAGTCCGTTGCTTAACCAACTGAGCCACCCAGGCTCCCCTCAAGTCTTAATTTAAATTTTGAGGACATACATGTAATATGGCTTCAATTTTCTCATGTCATTCCTGTATTTACTGAGATGACTAAAACAGCTAAGTTCAATGCTTTTTTTTTTTTTTCTTTTTAATTAGTGTGTTTCCTCATATATTATGCCAGATGTCTCAGTCTCAGCATCGGCATCTGGTAACAAATTACAAGTGCTGAAGCTTTATTACAAAATGAAGAATTCTTTTTGCACATTATTCATTTTTCAAAATGTTTTCATGACTCTAATTGACTTTGGCATTAAAATAGTAAAATATTTTGAATTTTTAAAACTATAATTTAATTTAGCTTTTCTTAATTCCTAGAAAGTATTCTTTAAAAAATAATGTTCTTTAAAAAACATTTATATATATATGTGTGTGTGTGTGTATACATATATATATAACTGATTATAAGACCAAGTCAATCTTTTAACTTATTTTAATGTACTGAAAAAGAAAAAAAAGTAAATGGAGTTTATAACATTTTGATTATTTGAGTTCACCTATAAAAGGCATAACTTTTTTTTAAATATAGAGAAATATATGATTACTATGAAAAGTTTCAAATATACAGAAAAGAAAAATAATAATCACATACAACCCCCACTATCCAGAAATAAACAAAAGTTATATTTTACCGCATTTCTTTTCAATATTTATAGTCTATGTATTTTTCAACTAACTGAAAATATACTGCATTTTACATTTTGGGGTTTTTTAAAAAAATATTTTATTGTACTTGCTAAGCAATTTCCTGATTAAAAACACTCTATAAATACTTTAATGGGTACATGATAATCTGTTTGATGTACCATCATTTACTCAGTCCCCTATTGTTGATAGATCTTATCCCTGTAAAATATTACAAGTAACAGTGTGATAAATACACTTGTGCATAAATATTTGCATGCATTTTGTAATAACCTGTAAGCCTCTTTCTTAATAGGGCTCTAGGGAACAAAAATCTGTTTTCTATTGCCTCTAGCTGTTAGGGAAAATGTACAGCCACACAAATCAGCAAAGCAGAGGAAATCGTGAATTCTTCCACACCCTAAGATCTTGAGGCCCACTGGACTATTAGTCTGAGCAAGTTCTATTCTTCTCTGTAGATAAACTTCAAGTTAGTGTGACAATAAAATCTCACTCGATGTGATGATTTTTGTAAGTTCTGAGTTTCTAATGGATGTGTAAGTTTGCACATTTTGTGTAAATCCAAGTAACTTTCTTGTAATCCAAAAAAAAAAAAAAAGGCTTATTTGCTTTCTATACAGCCATTAAGCTTTAGAATCTTTTCAAAGATGTCTGAAATATTCACCAAAAAGTAGCCTTCTATATACTCCAATCTTGATGAAAGCATCTCTTCCTTTCTGTTATAATAATGCATTGAATATGATTTTAAGCAACAGAGTTCCATTTTCTTACTGTATTTGCCTATGTCAGGTGTAAGCACTTAAACCTGCTCTCTTAAACTTAGAAAAGCTCAGTATTGAATAAATTGTTCATTTAATTTAACTAAATATGGGAGAGGTGAGTATTTCTAGACATGTCTTACCAAAGCTTTTGATCAGAATGACCCCAAAAGATTAATGTTTCTATGGGAAATAAAAATTTAAAGCACTAATGTGTTTGAGGACTGTCTTTAATTATTAAGAAAACAAAAGATACAAAAAATTTGGGCAGTTTTATAAAAATTTTTATGAAAATGAGTTTGCTTTGGGGTGCCTGGGTGGCTAAGTCGGTTGAGCGTCTGACTCTTGATGTCGGCTCAGGTCATGATCTCTGGGTTGTTAGATGGAGCCCTGAGAGGAGCGGTGGGGTGGGGGGGGTCATGCCGAGCATGGAGCCTACTTGAGATTCTCTCTCTCCCTCTCCCTCTGCCCCCTCCCTTGCACTAACATATGCTCTCCCTAAAAAAAAAAAAAGGAAAGAAAGAAAATGAATTCATTTTTTAAACCTAAGGACCCGTTTCATATCTTCTCTCCACTCAGGATCAGACCACAGCTGCAAATCAGGCAAAATGTATTCCTCCAGTGGTAGAAAATAAAAACGTCTACTCCTGCTAACGGATGATACGATGCCTGAAATTATACAGTATTTGGTCCCTCCAGCCTCCTCATGGACTTTCTTCTTGCTATTGTTTATCTTAGCCTTCATCATTAACTTCTCCCTCTCTACTAGGTCCTCCTAGCTTTAGTGCATAAATACCCTCTAGTATTTCTGATTAAAAAAAAATACAGTCAAAACTATCATGACAAAAACAACAGATACTTTTCTTGCCACACTGTTACCTTCTTTCATCCACACAAAACAACTTCTGGAAGCAAACACCCGATAATAAAATTGTTTCTCGATGCTGGCAGCATCTTAGAATCACCTGAGGAACTCTAAAAAACGCTCTAAGCTCTAAGAATACTGCTAAGCTCTTTCCCCTCTATACCTTTCCTCCCTCCCAGAGGCTCTGGTTAAACTGATTTGAGATTAGACTGGTTTAGGATGAGACACTGGTGATTTCCAAAGTTCTACAAGTGATTCTAAGATGGATCCAGGGTTGAAAGACCCTGGTTTCTATTCTGTTTGCAATCCACACCTCCCATTCCGTCTTCAGTCTACTCTAAGTTGGCTCCCAACAACACTATTCCATGAAATTCCACTAAAAAAGGTCACCAATCACTTCCACATTACCAGATAAAATAGTCACATTTTGTCCTCCTCTTACCTCCTCAGCAGCATCCCATGCAGGTGACTATTCCCTTCTTGCCAGTTAACTTTTTCTTAGCTTCCGCAACACCACAGTCTTCTGGGGTTTTTTCTATCTCAACAGCCACTCTAGATTATTTTTGGTGCCTCCTCTCTTGCTAGGCCTCGAAATGTTATTACACCCTGAGGTTCAATTCTGAGACTCTTTGTTTTAATCTAAACTTTCTCTTTAGGCAATCTCATTTAGTCCAATGGGTTTAAATACTATCTACACACAGCTGCCTCTCAAATTGTTAACACTAATCCTGACAACTCAAGATTTGTAAATCCAACCGCCTATTTGACACCTTGAGGATCTAGGAGAGCACCTCACCAAATGCAAACAAAACAAAACTGTGGATTCAACTCGACTCAACCTGAAGCTGCTCTTTTCCAATTTTCTCCATTTTATTTTTTTTAAAGATTTTATTTATTTGGGAGAGAGAGAGAGCGCACACAAGTGAGGGGAGGAGCAGAGGGGGAGGGAGCAGGACAAACAGATTCTGCACTGAGCATGGAGCCCCTATTCAGGGCTCCATCCCAGGACCTTGAGATCATGACCTGAGCCAAAACCAAGAGTCAGATGCTCAACTGACTGAGCTACCCCAGCACCCCCCAATTTTCTCCATTCTAGCAAACGGCACCTCCAAGCACTCAGTAGCTCATAGCTAAAATTGAGAAGATTTTTACTTTTCTCTTACCACTCCCCTCCACCCACTCTACTAGCAAAGCCTGTTGACTCTACTATGATATATACTAGTTTAGATCACTATGCCATCCTACTTACCATTATCCCCATTAAAACTACCATGAGTTCCCCTTTTGACTGTGAAAGTAGCCTTCAAACTGGTTTCCTTGCTTATACTCTTTCCTCTTTATATTCAATACCCCGAAGAGCCACCACAGTAATTTTTTTGAAAATGTAAGTCAAATTTTAATATGCTTTAAACCCTAAAATGAGTTCCTATCACCAAGAATAAAATCAAACTCCTTACAATAGTCTAGAAGACCCTGCATGATTTAGTGCCTCTCTACTTGTCCATCTATATCTGGTAACAATCACTCCCTCACTAATCATGACTTACTAGCTGCCATGCACTGATACGTACCCCTCTTCCTCCTCCCTCACATTCACATGTTGAAACTCTAACCCACAATGTGACTATATCTGAAGATAGGGCCTTTAGGATGCAAATAAGGTTAAATAAGGTCATAAGTGTGGGTCCATAATCCAGTAGGACTGGTGGCTTTATAAGAGGAAAAAACAGAGACCTCTGCACACGCACAAAGAAGAGGTCCTGTGACCCCACAGTGAGATGTTGACCACCTACAAGCCACGAGAAGAGGCCTCAGCATAAATCCTATCTCGCGGACACCTTTATCTTGGTGACTCAGCCTCCAGAGCTGTGACAAAATAGATTTCTGGTATTCAAGCCTCACAGTCTATAGTATTCTGTCATGGCAGACTGAGGAGACTAATACAGTTTTTCTTTCTTTTCCTCCGAAACATCAAGCTCATCCTCGTCTTATGGTTTTGCATTAGGTCTTCTGCCTTGACCGTTCTTTCCCAGATCCCTCCCTTGCTGCACCTAGTCATTGGTTCAGAGGCCGCTTTCACAGACAGACATTTCCGAACCACTCAGTATAAAGCAGCCATCTCTTCCAGTTGCTCTTACCCTATTTTATTTTCTTCATAGCACTTTGTCTTTGAAATTGTCCTATTTATTTCTTGTAAATTATTCATCTACTCCGCTAAATTTAAACTCTGAGAGCTGGAACTGCATGTGTCCTATTCACCGTAGTATCTTGAGCCTTTAGAACAGTGCCCAGCACATAGTAGTAGGTTAATCGGTGTTGGTTGAATGAATATCTAGAACTCATAAGAAAATTTAATAAAGCCAAAAGGATTTCTGCAAAAGAAGACAAACTGCATGATTTGAGAAATACTTAAGTGGTTTGAAGGAGCTACACGAGGTATTGATACAGTAGTGGCAAACAGGCATTGATTAAACAGAGGTCTTTGATTTTCTTCCCCTCCTGAGACCTGGCACCGACTGGTAGAAATTTTGCATGGGTATTGTACTATTTCTTAAATAATTTTCACAAAACCCATATGGATTATGATTTCATTTAAGAAAACTGCAGCTCATATAAATGAACCTGAACTAAAGTCACAAAGTAAGCAGGATTTAGCCCAGTCTGTTTAAAAATCTTCACTCTCTCAACAGTGTCATGCTCAAAGTCCCTTTCGATACAACTAGGCACAGCGTTATCAGAAATAAATTTTGTCTCCAGCTTTAAAAGTTCCTTAAGGGAAACTCTGTCTTGATAAATTAAGCACAATCCACAAGGAAATAAATGTGGTGGCCCCTTAAAGTCTCTACCAGATGCTTATGATTCAAGAACATAATGGAATCTTCACTTGAACTGTGGTATAAAACCAGCAAGCTCTGACTTGTGAAGGAAGTTAAAGAGAATGATGCCTCAGTAGCACCTTATTGCCAACATCTCTTACTAGCCACCACAAAGATGTAGATAATTTTCTGGGATGTTCCACTGAGGTAATAATTAGAATAGTCAACATTTATTATTTCCTCTCCTAGGCCCTGTTCCCATAACTATCTGATGCAAGCGTTATACCCCATTTTAGGAATGAGAAAACTGAGGCTCAGAAAAATCAACTGTGAGGCATCCAACGGCAGAAACAGGATTCAAAGACAGGCCTGACTCCAGAGCTCTAGCTCTCTAGGCCAACTCAGCCCAACTCCCTGCCTCCCATTAGTCAATTGCTCCAAAGTTAAATTAACCCAGTAGGGTTTACTCTATAAGCAAAGCATAAACAAGGTGATATTAAGGAGACATCTGATTGTGTATCCTCCATAGAAGAATTGCCTTCCTCCCAAGCAGGACCCATGGTTCTTTCAGAGAAAGACTGATCTGCAGCTCGTTGGCCAACTCTCCCAGCGAGGGCTTTGCTATTATCTCTGGGGATTTCTATGTCATGGCCAGCTTTGTCTGAGCAATACTGACCTATGCATTGTCTAATCTGCTATGGGAACAAGCTCAGAGTAAAAATATCAGAAAAATATTAATATGGACTTTTCATTATGAAGCTGTAGTAGCAAATCTGTGAGATGGCCTTTTTTCATCAGGGCCAGAAATATTTTTTCACATATTTTATCCAATGCATTATCTATTGGATTTTCTTTTAATCAAAGCGAATTCATTGAAGACATATACAAATAGTTTATTCTAAGGGGAAAAAAATCCCCCACATTTCAAAATTCATTTTTTACTAAAACCCAATCTTTCCTGCCTGTATTACTGGCCTATTGATTCTTTAAAATTTAGCACTACTCATTTTTCAACCACAAATCAGAATATATTGTGAGGATCTCTATTATCATAAATTATTATACCTTACTCTTGAAGTTTCTATTTTTCCCCCAGCATTCCCATTTCCCATGACAAATGTTTTCATTCTGCTTTTGTTCCATTATTATTCTACTTTGGACAATTTTTTATCCCTGCTTGTCATCTGAAAATGGTTTTAGATATCGCTATCTTTCCCACTCTTGCTTCATCAATAGAGAAATTGACAAGGTTATAAAAATTTAGCCTTATTATTTTGTTCCCTACCAGTTAGAATGATGTGGCTTAGGTCATTTGTGTTTTATCTCTTCATTCATGGTTTATACCACAGTTGTCTTATAGCCAGGAACTTTCCACACTATAAAGCAGATTCTTTCTACCCCATTACAGCAATTTTATTTAAAAAAGAAAAAGTTTACTTCTAATTTTATTGCTTCAAACTCCATCGTTATATGCAATATGTTTCTCTTTGATTTGGAACACATATTTTCTCCTGTTCTTTTAGGGTTATATTTTCCTTTTTTAAATCTTCTTAACTTGTATTTTTAATGGTGATCTCCAAAACCTTGGCATAACTCAGAATGTTACACCACTAATAACAACCACCATTTATTGAGATTTTACTATGTTCTAGGCTCTGTGGTAAAATCTTATGTATACAGTAATTTGAGATAAGTTTTTCCTCCATCCTCTATAAAAAGATACTGAAGATAACAGAGGCAATATTACCTTCTCTATGTAATGTTAACCAATAATTGATAGAATCTGGATCTAAAGGTAGGCATTTCTGATCTGTGTCCTTAACTACTCGACTTTGGTTCCTGCAATTATATAGTCAACAAATTCTACTGTGTAGAGCAAATCAGTGTTGGGCTCTATTATAATACATAATTTGCTTATGGGTAGCCTAGATTTAAGAAAGATAACACAGTGCCCATGATATCTAAACAAATGAAGCTACAAGATAGTAGCAGTGAAATTCCTTCTCACAGTGTCCAACCAGGCATAAGGAAAAGAGTATTCCATGGTATTTCTTGATTTACGTCACTCATAATCCACTCTGATCAGTCGCCATACACTTACCTTCAGTGTTTGACCCAGTTTGTTGGGATTCCTGCACCTTTAGTGACATCTTGGAATTGACTTATATATGACCACCTGACTCGAACTTGGACTTGCTTTTTCTGTGTAACGGTTTTCACGTCTTTTCTCCCCCCTGGTGACCTCTTTTCATATGTTAATTATTGCTCAATTCCACCATAGTCTCTATCCTTTTCACAGAAAGGATTCCTCTTATTGTGTGCCAATTCCTGCCCAGTCCCTTGAGAGATCATCTTAATTTTCACCTGATAATTTTCACCTGATTAGCACTATTCAGAAGTCTTGACAGTATATAACACATTTTGGAAATTAATGCTGGTTTGGAGATATGAACTTGGTTAAACAGTTTAACTCATTGCATTTGATATTAGTTCAAAAGAGATGTCTCTTACATCCACACATAATTACACACATAGACATACATTTATATTCATATTCATATAGAGGTATATACATACTCATATACAGGTATTATTGTATTTATGTAAGTATATACATATTTTTCTAAACTATGTACATTAGACAATTTTGAAAACTTTTTTTAAAGGAGCCAGAATATTACTATTGTTACAAATGTAATATCAGATTGGTAACTAGGGCATTAATATCAATGACAATATCATTATTGGTAACTAGGGCATTTTTTGAGAAGGAAGAAGAAAACTAAATAAAAGAATAGCCCTGACTGTGATATGCCACTAAATCTTTCCTAATCGCTTTGGCATAAATCAATGTTAAATGATGTATGTGCACACAATCAGGAAAATATTTAATGTATTATTAATTAAGATTAATTACAGGAACACATCAACAGCCTTTAGTTCTCATCAATGATGCTTATTTCTTAAGTACTCTAGTGTAAAGCATAAAAGCATTAGATGATTGTCAATAGCATTGACTTTCACTAATGGACATAGGGCTAGGTCTCTTCACCAAGCTGGTATTAGGTCAGTTTTCTCCGGAGGGAAATACTCATTACTCTTTGCATTGAAGACATCCTTCAGAAGATTTGGCTATCGAGGGGAATTTCCTTTTATAGAGATACTTCCTTCTATGAAGTTAAATAAGACTGTTTAGTCAGTCAATCAATCTAATTACATTTATTGAATATCTAACAGGAAAGAATGCAGGCAATGGAATCTAAGCCTATGGCTGTTTCTACTTGCTCTGAATAAAACCAGTGGAGAAGTATTTCCTTGGTTTAGTCAAAATGGCAAGTCTGGGTCCATTCATAAGATGATTGTGTCACATGAGCCCACATTACTTTATGTAATAAATATGCTTTTGTAAACTGAATCTTAACTTTATTGGGAAAACTTACTCTTTCAAGCAATTCTGGTATGAATAATTACAATAACGCACACGTGAGACTGTAGAACTTTGTGTAATATAAATGTCACATGCTGTAGGGTTGATTTTTTTTCTTTTCTTTAATATTGGGGTTCAAAAAACTGAACAAATATATTTTTCTTTATATTCTTTATTGGTGGTATAGTTGTGTTTTTCTGGTTTGTTTAAATTTAAGGTTACAGTTGGGAATAATGTTCATAAAAATATTTATATCCAACAACTGATTGGGTTAGGAGAAGAACATACCTATTTTGTATCCCCAGAGACTAATGCGGTAACAGACTTGGTAAAGGTGCTTCGTGAATGGAACAAATGAGTAAAACAGAGGCATTCAAAAAGAAGAAAGAAGTAGAGAAGAATGTGAAAACCACCCCAACTAAGTGGGATTCTATTTCTCACATGCCTAGTAAGGGTTATTGAACTAGATTATCTAGGAGGTATTAAATTGGCAATTATATTTTTGCAGAAAATATAAGAAGTATATTTATGTATACATAATTTCTTATACAAAATATAAGAATGTACATGCATAGGATAACAGTCTTAAAGGATGGATTAAATTTAATTTCTAAAACACAGCATTTTAGGTAAGATCTGATTTCATTGGGCCCCAAATAGTCTAATGATATTAATTTGATGTACTTTCTAATTGCTATCACAACATTTTCACAGTCTTGATGGAATTCCCTAGAAATGATATGTTCACCCTTCAATCTTCAAGGCCACTCCTCTGTAATCATCAAATTTTGCTGATTTCCCACAGGAGGAGTAATATTGAACAATATATTAATGCTTTATAAAGTTAGGTTAAATGTGTTCTTGCCAACGAGGAGGTTGCATTATGAGGCTCCCAGAATACGTTAATTAAAAATTGTTTCTATTTTAACTCCATGAGATAAAATTAAAAATTTCCATAATTATAAGAGTTGTAAATTATTTCTTTGTCTCTCAGTGCAATATCACTTGCCTACAAATAGGTATTCTGGGATAATTTGAATTCTGTGGGAGAGACAACAGTATCTCAACTCTGCTCAACATAAGATACTTTTCATTGTATTCCATTCAATATATAACCTGTGTGATTTTTGGCTTATGCAATTTGCAGGTGAAGGATGATGGATTTTAAATGCTCTTAACATCAAAAAATAATTACTGAAAGGTAAATGATTGAGACTGTTTCACTTTTTTGATACCCTTCCCCTTAGTTAGTTTCATCTGATGACTATAAAGGGATTAAAACTTTTATGCCAATGCACTCAGCAGTACTGAAATGTGATTCCTTTGTAGATGGGATAAAGCACTTGGGTGATATTTTCAGATGAATAAAGACATTGACTTAAAAACACAATTGCATAAACATGATGTGGAAGGCACAGGTCTGGGGAGTCAATTCAACACTTCTATTTAACTCCAGTCTTTATCTTTTATATTTATTCTAAAAGAGCTACACATAAAAACTCCCCCCAGACAAAAAATTTGCCCACATTTAAATTTCAGGCTATGGATATAACCATTTCATTTGATCTTGCTGCTCTTTGCTTTTTTTTTTTTTTTTTTCATATTTTGGAGTGTGCTTTAATTTTCTTTCATTACTATAATGGGTCAGAGTGTGCAGAACAGTGATTGCAGCAAAATCGCATTTTTAAGAAAAGGTCGTGCAATTAGCTGATGGATTGATAGAGATAACTATGGCTGGAAGAAACCTCACTAGGTCCATCACAGAAATCCATAGAATAAATGATCGGGACATTTACTCAAAAAAAGATAAAACAAATGCCATAGACATGATTCAGAGTGCTGCTCTGAGAAGGCTGGAGTTAAGCCAAAGTTTGAGAACATCTAAGCCTTACGGGAAGACAGAGATGATGAAAGAATCGTGTTTCAAACTGGGGTGAGCTGGTTGGACAGGCACACATCTGGCTCACCAAGCCTGTTGGGTTGGGTTTTTGACACAACTAAGGTATTACAGTGCTATAGAGAGTTACAAAAATCAACACTGGATTCAGAAAACTTCAGCAAATCCCAGAGATCAGTAACATTGGGTGAGAAAAACAACAACAACAAAATACAAGTATTAAACGCATTTAAGTCTAGAAAATATCACTGGGTCCAAGTAAATCAGACATAAAAAAAATTCTGGACAATTTAAAAGCTGCATAATGAAATTCAGTACCTCAAAAACAGACTATAAATTTTATTTGTGACTTAAGTCCGTTATGGTGAAAACTCAGATAATGTATTAAATTTTAAATATTAAATGTTGATCTAAACTAATTATTGAACCTATACAGTCTCCTCAGTCATGAAAATAAATACAGAGAAAATGAAAGATGGAATCTTTTCTTTAATGCAAAACTTGTAAGAGATATTTTAGAGGTGATTCCTGCATCGCTAAGGATAGCAGTTAACTTCTACTACAGGACAGACCACCCCACACAGTTTCTAAAACAATAGCCGATTATTTAGCTCACAACTCTGCAGGTCAGCAGTTGGGGCTTTTTTCTTTTCTCTTCTTTTCTGGTTCAAGTTTCATCTTGAATTTGGTCTTCCAATCCATAAGCATGGAACATTTTTTCATTTCTTTGTGTCTTCCTCAATTTCTTTCATGAGTGTTCTATAGTTCACTGAGTACAGATCCTTTGCCTCTTTGGTTAGGTTTATTCCTAGGTATCTTATGGTTTTTGATGCAATTGTAAATGGGATCAGCTCCTTAATTTCTTTCTTCTGTCTCATCGTTAGTGCATAGAAATGCAACTGATTTCTGTGCATTGATTTTATATCCTGCCACTTTGATGAATTCCTGTATGAGTTCTAGCAATTCTGGGATGGATTCTTCTGGGTTTTCCACATAGAGTATCATGTCATCTGTGAAGAGTGAGAGTTTGACTTCTTCTTTGTCATGTAGGATGCCTTTATTTTTTTGTGTTGTCTGATTGCTAAGGCTAGGACTGCTAGTACTATGTTGAACAACACTGGTGAGAGTGGACCATCCGTGCTGTATTCCTGACCTTAGGGGAAAAGCTCTCAGTTTTTCCCCATTGAGAATGATATTCATTGTGGGCCTTTTGTAGATGGCTTTCATGATATTGAGGTATGCTCCATTGGGGAAGAGCTGCTAAATTGATAGGGGCTGGCTTATTTATGATGATTTCAGGTGGGAAGGCTGAGATGAAGTGAAACGTCTCTTCATGTGATCTCTCACCTTTTGACAGGCTATAACTGGCTTGTTCACATGGCAAGCCTTCTCTCTTCCAAGACAGAGGAATGAAGTGCACAGTCCTCTTCAGTCCCAGGCTCAGAACTTGCATTATGTCACTTATGCCACAAAAGGGAATTATAAGACCAGTCCAGATTCAAGAGGTGCAAAACTAGACTCACTGCTTGATGGGAGGGAAGCATTTGTGGTCATTTTCCGCATTTTAGAGTAGAAACTTCTAAGGAGCATTCTGATTCATATTGCTTATTTTTATGCAATAATAATAGGGTACCATCTTTTTCTGTGGCCACCCAGGTCTTCACATATCCTACCTGTCAACCTTACCCCTTGTTCCCTATTTCGATAGTGATAGCCAGTCAGTGTCAATTCCCTGGGACTGAGCTGAGTAGTGGTGGCACCCCTTACTCAGAACTGTGAATAAACTAAATCGAGTTTGGCAGTCAAGGAAGAGTTCCCTTAAGAAATGGGTCTAATTAGTTTTCCAAAAATAAATCAGGCCTTAGGGGAGTACTAGAAGCAAAACCATTAAGTCCTAGGAAAGCCAGAACTAAAATTCAAGGATTAGCAGTCACTGTCCAAGGCCAAGGTGAATAATGTTAATAAAAATGCTGGTTTTCTACAATCAAAAGCTAAGAAATTGAGTGAACATTGTTAATTTACTAATCAATATAATATAATTGGTAGCATCTTTTAAGCACCTCACTATATGACAGAAAGTGGGCCAAGTAAGCGCTTTCCATTTAAGCTGAAGGCAGTGTTGTGATGTAGGCACTATTTTAAAATTATGACTAAATTATATTAAATTTTATAAATTTTAATTTTATACAAGAGGAATCAAGATTAGAGTATACCCTGTATTATAACAAAATGAAAAATCTTACACAGTGTTAGTCGCACATAAGTGTTAGCACTAAAATTTGAACCCAAGACTCCTTATATTTTGCTTTGAACCACAGAATTATATGGTCACTCCAAAGAAGATTACAGCTGAAAGAAATACTAGAGACCACCACGTTACATTTCAGAAGGGTTGATAACTCAAGCCAAAGTCATATATTTGGGCGGTGTCAGAATTGGAACTATAATATAATTTAGGTCACACACACACGGAACTTGAAAGGAATGTTTATAACACACACACACACACACACAGAGTATATAGATACATTGTTCTATTGATCTACAAATTTGCCCATTCATTGTTACATCCAGCAGTTTGACCACATTCTGCTCAATAAAGTCTTCCTTAAACTTAAATAATCAAACAAAAATAAATAAGATGCTCTTTTAGGTGTTTTAGTCTGAAAAATACACATGAAAAATAGTCTGTTCAAGATCTATCTTCTTTCCCTACCAACTGCTCCATCTCCAATTACTTTACATAACCCACCCTTCTAAATTACGTGCTGTATTTTCATTTCTCTTGCTTTATTGAATTCCCTAGCTTTTTCACCAATCCCATCTTCACCCTGCTATCCCAATCCTCCAAAGTAAAGTTCATCTTTATGGCCCAACTCAAATGCCCCAACACCCCCTGGATAGAGTAATGTCGCCCTTTCTCCTCTGAGTTCTTGGAGTATTGTATTCACATAGCTTGCATAGGACTTACATTGTCTGATAGTTATCAGGATCTCACACCAAACATTTCCTTGAAAGCAGGAGGGCTGTTTTATGTTTCTTTAAATCCCTGGTGCACAGTGTACTACTTTGTACAAATTATATGCTCAATAAAAGTTTATTGAGTAGTCTCATTTATGAGAATAGGCTTTCTCTGGGACATCTCTTCACACACAGGTACACTGTTGCAAATCTAACACTCTGTAAATGGACAAGGAATCAGAAGCACAATCCACTGATGAACACTTCCAGTGTGGGTTTTTGGAAAACCAAAAGCCCACAGTCATTTTAGAATATGCTTTGTTTTCTGCCAAAGCAGTATCCTGTACTGGAATAAAACCCAATCTTTTGTACTGCCTCTGACACCTTCCTCTCCTGTCTGGCCTTTCCAAACCTCCAAGATCTACCTAGGAAAAGAAGATTGACAAAGAATTGCCTATTACCTTAATAACCAGGAACATGAATGTTTAGACAGTTTTTGTGTTAAAGAGCAAGCTTGAATAGAGAACCAATGAACTGTATATGGATTATCATTTTCTTTACATTGTAAGCAACAGCATTAAACGAGGACATAAATGTTAATGATTTGCCTTTAACTGAAGCCATCCCATCAGTACTCTTGCATTCAGAGCGATGATGAAACTACTGTAACATACGTATATGTGAATATTTGCAAACACCCAATCTAGGAAGAAAAGCAGTTGACATAATTCTGTACAACTCAAAAGACCATGATTATCTTTCTTTTTTATGAGATTTATTGCCAAGCTTTTTTCTTTTTTCCGGAGATTTGCTAAAATTCATTAAGTACATTTTCCGAGACACAATATGGTCCCTTCATATGATATTTATATCGATGCTCATTAAATCATAGTATCTTTTGCAACGCTTACTTTTGAGATCAAGAGCCGCATTTTCAGTCAGTTCACCTTAACAGATTGCCTTAGATGGCATTCTATCACATTAGGTTTAAGAAAATAGCCATTCTAACTCACAATCCATTTTACTGGGGAGCAGCAATCTAATTCACATTGATTTTGAATAAACCTTTACATACCCATCTGCTCCATTTTAAGCTGGACTTGTACAGATCAATGCATCAACATGCACTAAGTAATCAATGGATAAGGAAAATCATTATTTACTGCTCAGTAATTGCGTTTACATTCAAATAAAATATAATAAAATGCGCAAGGCCATTTTGAAGGAAGAACAAGTGACCCATGAATCACAAGCAGATTGCCTTCCTTTGAGTGGAAGATCTGAAGAATTTTACCCAAATAGTGAGGAGAAAGTCATGTTTCAGCCTGGCCTACTTTTAGCCTTCAAGTACTGAGGTAGTTGTATTTTCATGATCTTTCAAACCTAGGAACCCTCCATTTGGTAAACAGCAGTCCCAGGCACAATGGCTCCAGGCAGAAGTCCTCTTCACTGGATTATGACGAGCTCCAGTGCAGATCTGGTCCCTATCCACCTGCTCACTCTTGGCTCGGAACCTTCACTTTAATTATCCCTCTTGTTGTTTGAACTTGGAGTATTTAGTGGGTCTCTCTACTGTCTGAATCTGTTCTCCCTAGTGGGTTATAGCTTGGACTCATCCCACTAATGCTCTGTCCTCATGACTACCTCTAACAGGATACCTGGCCTAGCTCCAACTCCGTCTGAACACCCCTCCCTGGTCCCACTAGTTACCTGATTGCTGCTGTAGGCTCACTGTAAAGGGTGGGGAAGGGAGTCAACAGCAATAGAAGCAAACGAAATACCTTGCTGTTTTGATTCTCCACACTTTAGTAAGGCAGTCCTACGAGCAGGACAGATAAGCCTAGGTTTCTGCCACACAGCACAACCGAACAGATGGGCTGTGATGAAATTGCCCATCAAAATTTGTTTTGTCCTATTTTATTACAGTGATTCAGGCAAGGAATGCAGATTGAAATAAGGAATGGCTGAAAATAGGTTCTGTTTTTAGTGAATTTCAGTGAGGTAAAAAAAAAAAAAAATCATAGTACCATGAATGCAGGCCACACTTCTCTTCCAGTGTAGCTTCTTACAGACTAAAAGAGCTGGAGATTGCACGTGGCAAGTATTGTAGTAGTAAAGCTAGATGTATAAAAATTGGAATAACACAAATGGGCAAGTACCCTGTTCAAGGATCCTGCAGATTTGTGAGTCAAATCAGCAAATAAAGACATATTTTGAAAAATGGCAAGATGTTAATCCAGAAAAAAAAAAGAAGCAATCAAATAAACAAAACCCAAATAGTACCAATTACGATTCTTTTGTGTGGTGTTGTATAACCTTTCCTTTTGTTTGAAATTATTAAATTGCACGGAAAAGCCAAGTGACTTTGAACTTAGATACTGTTTTGATATATAAGACACTGTCAAATTTAAAGAAAAGTAAACATAGTTTAAGGGTTGCACACAGAATTGGCTTAGAATGATGTGATCTCCCAGTCTGCTGATCTTTAACCAGTAAAATGTAACCAACTCTGAGTTCACATAATGAAGAGTAGAGAAAAAACTTCTTTTGGAAATACCAAAATTCACTTAAAATAATCATCTTATGACATAAATGACAGACTTCTAAATGAGCGATTCACTTAAAGATGAGGGAAGAAAAATAACATCCAAGATAACTAGATCCCTTTTCCATGGTAACAGAACTTGCTATTTGGAAGAACAGTCTTCTTGGTTTTAGTGTACCTATTCAGTGCACCATGTAATCTGTCAGGGCAAAGCAGATAAGATGATTTCAAGAGGTATTCTCCTAAGCAATTCTATTAGGCAATATGCAAGAATGTTCACATTCTACAGAAATATTTACAGTTTGTAAGGGCATACATAGTCCACTTAAAGCTCAGATACGCACAAAACCTGTGAAGTTAGAACCTCAGTATAGAAGACCAAAGAGCAATTAACGGCAAATTTAAGGAGAAAAGCTAAAATATTGTTTCATTTTATTTAGTCATTTAATCAGTAGTTTATTTTATAAAGCCATAAACATAACAGAGTTGCATCCTGCTATTTTTTAAAATCTTCTGTGAGGCATACACCACAAGATCAAGGATACCTATCTATTCCTGCCAATGCACCAACTGAACGTCAAACGTGACTGACACCGATGTTAGAGAACGTCCTGGTCACCTCTACTGAATGAGGTGACCCTTACCGGTCCATTCAAATACCTGTAGATCTGGAACAGGGGGAGAATATGGAAGATCAGAGGATTTGAGTAGCTTGCCCAACGTTATACAGAATATCAAAGTCAAGTCTTTCTCCAACTGTTCTCTCCCAAGCACAAAGCTCCATGAGGGCCTCCTGCTAGTGACTAAACTTAACTAACTAAAGAATCTGTATTCCTTAAATATCAGAAGCACTCTACTTCCTACACTGGACATGTAGTCAAATAGGAACCAGGAATAGACGTGGATGCCAAGCCAGACAGTGAACTTTAATAAGTTTACAAGAACTCACATGGAGTACTGAAACAAACAACAGCATGCTCTCATCAGTAATCCAAGAAAAAATTTAAAAAATAGTAATACAATTTCAAATATGTGTTGCCCAAAATAACGCATCATCCAAGAATGCTATATAGCATTTCTGACTTTCCCAGAAAGTTAAAAGCTAGAAGGTTGTCTTAGCAAATCTACACTTTTAATGTGGAGATGAAGCAAACGATCTGGCCTCAGGAGATCATGTGCCCAAAACTATACTGCAAGGAAAAGATACAAAGTCAATTAGAAGATATATCTACTTTCTCTAATTCCTAATTCAATGTTCTTTTAATAAACTGCCCGAGTCTTCACACCTCTATTTCTTTTCAATCAACCTCCAGGTTAATAGAAACAGGTCTTGTCAAATATCCATATTTATATAGATCATGTAGGAAACCAAAAGCTTTTTCTTAAACAGATACCTGTGTCACTAGTGGAAAACATGATTTCTAGATGATATGGTAGATATCAATTTAAATCTTAATAGTTAATATGTATTTAATGTGCATCGATCTATAATTTCATAGCTTAAGGCTCGGTTAAGTTGTGATGAGATTTGAAATCAATTTAAACAAAAAATAAATATAGGTTAGGATATGACAAAAAATCATAAACAATGCAAATTAATGACAGGTTTGGGAAATACTGGTCTAAAGCGGAATATATTAACATAGAAAATTGGGAAAAGTGGTTATTTACCAAAAGCTGTACCAGTGATAGGGTTTCCTAAATAGAATAATTTTGTGTAAGTGATAAAATACCTCACCTAAATATGAAATCAGCTAGAATGCTCCATGATATTCACCCTGTAAAGTTTTTTTGCAAAATAATTTATTTCTCATGCATTGCTTTATTGCTATATTGATTTCAAGAACTGGTTAAAAAGCACTTTTCCATGGGTCTAGGTTTCTCATAACTAAAATCCAATCTGAGCAAATTGAAAACTGACAATTCCCAGGCTCTTAAGTGAAAACACAGGATTTTTAGAGTCTGAGTTTAGAAAATCAGAATAATACACTGGAGGCACATTTCTTCAAGTTTTTATTCCAAAGAGTGCTAAGAAAAACCTACTTAAAAGCAGTTAGATTTAAATTTCCTTGATGAATAGCAGAAAGCTAACAGGAAGATCTGTAGATACCTTTGTTGAAAATAAAGCAAACAGGGTTTTAAACCAATTCTGAGAGGCTTTGCTCACAAATAGTAATAAAACGGTGATCAAAGAGAAATCATTAGAAATTGTGTTTAGTAGAGATTTAGTGAACAATATCAGACCCAAATAAAGTTAAATTGAGATGTGTGAAACCATTTTAATTTCAAGGGGAACCTGATGACAAACAAGAAATTCTGTTCTCAGTAAGAACAAATGGCAATTAAAGATATTGGCAGAAAGAAACAGTGCTGAGACTCTGACTCCCACCACTAATAAGGAAACTTAAATCCTATCTTTGTTACACTGGTAGCAAGAAGAAAAATGTGACCTCACAGTCCATTATCAAAAATAATTTGATCTCAGAACATAGTGTCTAAAGTTCTAGAACATTATTAGATAGTTTTACTTGAGGAAAGTACTTATTTTATGCAGTATCCTAAACAAAAAGTGGCCCCATGGATGCTATGAGATTTTATGATTGCATTTATAAATAAATCTAGGGTTATCAGCTAAGCCTTTCAGCAATAATGAAAATCAACTCTTCACAATTCTATAACAAACTTTTCTGATAATGTGTTTTATGTTTGTGTTTCATGTAGATGATTTTAAAAAGCAGCGGCGCTGTAAATATACATTCTGAGGTATTACCCACCAACATCTGAGACATGTTTCCTCAAGACAAATTTTAAACAATGTCAACCAGAGTTGCTATTCATCTCACATGGTTTAAGGTAAACTACATTTGCCTACAAAGAAACAATAATTGCATTGTATAAAATAATAGCGGACATTCAACATGTCAATATATGTAGTAGTTAAGAAGGTTTAAAAGATTTGGGGCCCTCATCAATAGTAGCGATGAATATTTGCCAAATAGCTATTAGGTGCCAGAATTAAACATGTCTCATTCACAACCATGGTTCTTCCACCAGTTTCATTAAGACTACACGACATCTTCTTTCAGGCTCAGCAGTGAAAGTAACAAACACAACCAATAAATTAAATCCATAGACACCTACCAAGTATTTTCGGGGTTACCAGAGTACAGGATAAACAAGAAATAGTCCAGATACACATGCACGTTTCAAGAATCGGCACTACATTTGTGATATCAGAAGTCTCATGTATCCATTTCTATACAGAAATCATGTTACTTTCAACCTCTGAGAAGTTTTACATATTTCATTGCTTTAAATTATGTTTAAATAATTGAAAGGCACTTTAACTTTAAATTATGTTTGAATAATTGAAATGTATTTTATTAAGAACTTTCAAAGAATCCCTACCTTCTCTGGAAATATTTGAAACACTGCATTTTCTTAAGATGACCAATCCATTAATGACAAAACTCTAGTTAAATGTTTAGATATAGAGACATTTAAGAAAAACAAAAACTGAGTTGTTATTTTAGAAAGTATTAAAGTGAATATTCTTTGCCAGCCCCTGCTGTGCCTCCCAACAGGGTACAATAGGCAATTACTATTTTTAAATGGTCCATTAAAATGATAGGACCTATATTACCCAACACAAACTGAAAGAGAACCAATTTGAAAGACTTATACTACCTCACTTCAAGACCTATAAAGCTACAGTAATCAAGGTAATGTGGTATAGGCAAAAGAACCGACATATAGATAAGTGGAACAAAATGAGGAGTCCAGAAATAAATATACACTTAAATAGATAATTTATTCTCAACAAAGGTGCCAAAGCAACACAATGAGGAAATGAAAAAAATTTCAAATTTGGTGAAATAACTGTACAGGCAAAATGAAATGCTCAAACCCTACCTCACTACACATAAAAAATAATTTAAGATTGACCACAGACTTAAATACAAAAGCTAAGCCCGTAAAGTTTTAGAGTAAGCACAGGGAAATAACTTTGTGACACAGATGTAGGCAAGGAAGTCTTGGATATCCTAAGATCACCATTGATAAATTAGGTTTATCAAAAGTTTAAAAATTCTGCTCATCAAAGACCCTATTAAAAATGAATAATAAGCAAATCACAGAGAGAGAATACTTGCAAAACATATCTGACAAAGGACTAATATACAAGATATATAAGTCCTCCACAGGTTGATAATATAAACAGACAACTCAATTATTAAAAGTTGGAAAGTATTTGTACAGAGATATTTCAAGTAAGGATATTCAAATGGCCAATAAGCGCACAAAAGATACTCAACATCATTAGTTACCTGGCAAGTGAAAATTAAGAGGAGATACCACATGGAGATACCATCATACATACCCCAGAACGGTAAAAATTAAGAAGACTGATAACATCTAACCTCTGTGAAGATGTGGCAACCATAACTTTCATATATCATTGGTGGGATTATAAAGTGGTTCGATTATGTCTTATAAAACTTAAAAATGTACCTGTCCTAAGACTCAGAAGTTCTACCTCTAAATATTTATGGAAATTATATGAAAGCAGATGTTCATAAGAATGCTTGTTCATAAATGTCTGTAGTGCTTTGAATCATAATAGCATAACGAAACCAAATTGAACAGGAAACTACCCAGACATTCATTAAGGATAATTGGGTAAACAAAGTATAGTGTATCCATAGAATGGCATTCTACTTAGTGATAGAAAAGACCACTAATGCATGCAATATCACAGATAAATCTAAAAAAAAAAAATGCAGAGGCAAAGAGGCCTTACCCAATAGAGTCCATACTATATGATTCCATTGATATGAAATTCTAGAACACACACGAGAGTTGGATTGGAATTGCAGCTTCCTTTGGGAGGCTGGTACTGACAGGTGAAGGGAAAGGGCAATCTTCTAGAGTGACGGTAATGGACGATATTTTGAATAGAGTCTTGGGTTACACAGGTGTATCCCTTTGTCAAAACTCAGAAATATGCACTTAAGATATTTATATTTCATTGTATGTAAGTTTCACCTAAAAAAAAAAAACCCTTCAAAAAATATTGACTTTAACTGGTGCTGTTTAAGTATTTAGTGCTGTTCAAGTATTTAAGTATTAAATATTTAATGTTAAATATTAAGTATTAAATACTTAAATATTTAGTATGGACATAAAGTATTACATTTAAGTATTCATGGGAAGTGTACTGATGTCTGCAATTTGCTTTAAAATGCATTAAAAATAAAATGGATTAATATGTAAAAGGTTAGGTAAGCAGATAGGTATGTGATAAAGCACACAGTAAGATGTTAATAGGAGAATATAGGTGGTAGAGTACACAGTTGTTTGTTAGGTTCTGTCAACTTTGTTGTATGTTTAAAATTTTTCACAAAATTTTGAGGGAAAAGTATACTATTTTACTTTTACCCACAGACAGAACAGTAGAAAGGTAACATTACTGCTAGAACATCAAAAATGTATACATACATAGGACACTAATCTCCATAAAACAAAATTATTTAGGGTGTTTCACCTCAATATAGAATATATATGAACAGTGATATCTTATACATTAAAATTGGTTTGATAATGAGAGATTAAAAACTTCTGTTTCTTCACCAAACACCACACTTCCCAGTAAGATTTCAGAAATCATTTGAACCCCATAATGACATCCTTAAAGGAAGTTTAGAGGCACCCAGTTGTTTCTGCAAACCAAAGCGAGAGCAGTATTTTTGTAGTACTTTTCCATGCATCTTTGATCACTACTTCTGTGAAAGGGTGTTCATACAAAAACTACCTTTCTCTTTCATGTTAAGAGTAAGCTTTGAGCTTAATTAAAATACAATTATTCTTTGCATTTTGAGACTCTCAACAATAATTTTGAGTAGTGCTTATAAATCATTAACACATTAACCACTTTTAAGTAAAGTGCCCAAGGCACAATGTTTCATTGATGTATATTAGTTTATCTATTTTGAGAAAAACTGATGCTCTAAGGATAATGTGAGCTTGCTAATTTCATACAAGAGGATATCTCAGGATGAATGAAGTTCAAAAACCATTTACTTTCAAGTTCCTTTTTTATGTTCCCATTTTTAACAGTAGACTAGAGACAAGCAACCTAAGCGTCCACCAATAGATGAATAAAGATGTCATGTGTGCACGTATGTGTATCATGCATACATGTGCACACATACACCACCACACACAATGGAATATTATACAGCCATAAAAAGGATGAGATTGTGTCATTTGAGACTACATGAATAGACCTAGAGTGTATTATGCTAAGTGAAATAAGTCAGACTGAGAAAGACAAATACCACATGATTTTATTTATGAGTGGAATCTTAAAAGAATGAATAAATAAACAAAAAGCAAAATCAAACTTATAAATACAGAGAACAAAATGACAGTGGCCAGAGGGGAGGGAGGTGGGGAGTTGAGCAGAATGAGTGAAGGGGAGTAGGACATACAGCCTTCCAGTTATGGAAAGAGTCAATCAAGTGGGAATAAGAGGCACAGCATAAGGAATATAGTCAATGATATTGTAATAGCAGTGTATGGGGACAGATGGTAGCTACACTCGTGGTGAGCACAATGTAACATATAAACTTGTTGAATCACTATGTTTATACCTGAAACTAGTATAACATTGTGGGTTGGCTATTCTCAAATAGAAAAATAGTTATGAAACTATTTTGCATAATGAAAATTTAATACACATACAGTAGTCATTAAGTAGTACCTGATAAATTATTTTAGGTAATTTATCAATTCAGTTAACAAGATTTATTAAGCAGCTATAATGTGTCAGTCATTGTGCTAAGAAGGATATATTGGATTTATAAGTTCAAACAAAAGGTTACCAGTCTTCTCATAGTGAACACATAACTCAAGAAGCATTAATGAATGTAACACCAGGTAAGACCATCAAAGCAACCTTCCAAGCATGACCAGGAATTTAGCGTTTTGAGTTCGAGAAAGAAGGAAAAAGGTGAGGGGCTTTGATGTTGTGTCAGTTGATGATGTCAAGGCAGCATCTGTCCCATAGAATCCCATCCTTTGTGCTTAGAGATGGCTTCTCACATTTCAGTGTGGCAAATACGATGATGTCAGAATGAAGAGTGACATTTACATGCACCTCTGTTGATGCATTTCAAGAACCAAGACTATTTAATATAAGAAAAAGAACTCATGTACTACATATTTAGGGAAGTATTAGATTGAATCATAAGAAATGTTTGCATAGGCCAACAATGTTCAAGTATCAGAAATTTCATATGGTTCAACTAAATATTATTTTTTAAAAGGCAAGTCTTCATTTCTTCATTTGCCTGGTTACAATTCCTCAACTGACTTATTGCAAGAATCAAATGAAATGGCAAATTTGAAAGTACTTAATACACTATAAATATATCTTTGGCAATATAGCCTGAGTTTGGGAAAATGGAAGACATGGGGCCAGGTATGGGTGCAAGCCCGGGGTGCATTATTACACTTGTAGTTGAGTGGGGACTAAAACTTAAAAGTTGTTTGTAAATTCAAAATCAGTCCACAGAAGATGGAAATTACATGTTTATTATTAAATCCAACTGAGTCTAATTTCTGCCTGGGAAGGACTGATGGCAAAGATCCAGACAAGAAGAAAATCATTATCATAGAAAGAAATGGGAAGTCCCAGGCATGGAAACACTAGCATGGAAGTAGAGGAATCCAGACAGGAGAGAGCTGGAGTCCAAAAGAAAGAATTGGTCTGGAGAGATAGCATTAAGAATTTTAACAAGACAGGTTTACTGAATGCTAACTATACAGGAGGCATTATGCTAATGCCCTCTATATCCGTTATTTAGTTTGAACTGGCAAGAATCCCAATGAGAAATATATACGCATTATTCAGATGGTAAAATGAAGCTCAAAGAGTTTAAGTCACTTGAAAAAAGTCATATAACAGGGGAATGGCTGAGTTGATGTTTGAAATGGGATCTCAGTAGTCAAAACTCATGATCACTCTATAACTTTCTAAAAGAAAATCAGAGGAAAAGGCCAGTTCTCCATTCCTGAGTAATTGCCATTGAAAGTTAGACTCTGGTTGCCAGGGAACCAGAGGAATGAGATTATCAAGACACCACCATTAAGACTAACTGAATGCTGCTCAGAGAAGACACTCCCAGTTAGACGCTGTACTGGACTTGCCAAGTTCTCAGAGTGCTGGAGGAGGTTTGCGAAATAAGCTTTCATAGGCAGAGCTGGAGGAAACCAAGTGGAGACACTGAGTAGCAGGTACACTAAAGACTCCTACACTAGTAGGCACACTGAAGGAACTTGGGTAGTACTGGGAATCATTTCTTATAATGGCGGCCACGGAAAGGGAAGGGAGATGAATTGTTGGCAAGGATATGAGCCACCAAATCAGACTTACTTGGGTTAAGTTCAAGCTTTGCACCACCACTTCCTATAGGGCAGACTTAGGAAGTTATTTTACCTCAAATTTGCCTCAAATTTCTCATTTGTAAACTAGGAGTAATAAAAGGACCTACCTCATGGGTTGTAAGTCTTAAATGAGAGAATGCATGGACAACACTTAGAACTCTGTCTAATAAAAGCACTCAATAAAGAGTAGCATTTGTTGATTAGAAGGCTATGCATTTTACTTTTCGGAAAATGGTAAGAAGTAAATGCATGTTTCATCTACCTAAGAATGAAAGCCAAGTTTTAGGGAAACCAAGCTTGGCACAAAGTTGGAGACTTTGTTGGAGAGAAACTGGCCCCCAATAGGAGCAGGCTGAGCAGAGCTGTGGAAGGGCAATTGCAGTGGCATGTCTGTGGTTTAGTTTATTGGTTATTAGAGCACAGGCAAGGCAGGCTACCTTAAAATGGGGTTAAGGCAGGTACAGTGATACTAGGTGAATCTCTTGGGCTTCTCTTTATTGATTTATTGAAGGGGGTAGTGATAATTAGTCCATAGCGTGTTACAAGGATTACAACCAATTAAAATTGTGTAACTACACTCCCTAAAGGGGAACAATATGGAAACTAGCTTTGTATTGTTATCAAACAGCATTGAAAAAGTATTAAAAAATGTTCCTTATGGAACTGAAATGTAGAAAAAATTCATATGAAATAATTAGACTTTCTGAGAGATGGTGCATTTAGTAAATAGTTTGTCTCAAAGAAAAACAAGCCTTATGGTGAAGCTTTTATAATCTATGGTTGATTAATATGTGTATTTTACTTTTTCCTTTTTATATGCTTATATAAAACTACTTGCTTTATTGATCAAAATGGTTAGAACCTATATTTTTGCTTGTGATAGAGATGCATGGATCAATACAATCTTATAAGAGATTTATTTGTGTACTAGTGACTGAGTGATCTCATAAAATAGAGCTCTGGTCTTTATTGAATTTTTTTTTTTTTTTCAGTTCAGCTCTGAAAGCTCACAACTGCAAACTTCCACAACATGCAAGAATATTATAATGCTAGCTAGGGTTTTTGAACACATTTTTTCAGCTTAATTTAATCTGAGATCTTTCAAAATAATGAAATCATGTTTAAGACACCATTTCTGAAAGATATTCCATGGCCTTACCATTAATGATTAGACTGAATCAGAACTAAACTGTGCTAAGTCATGCCTGTCCTTCAATGCCTATGTTCTTCATGATAGAGACTAGAGCTATTGATGTGGCACATATGAACCTACATGAAACTATATACTTCTTTTCTCTTCAGCTTCAAATCCTGCATCCCTACCTTCCCCACCTCCAGCTCCAACCCCACTCCAATATATATAGCTTAATCTTCAGTAATAAACTACTTACTGTCCTCCAATAATCCATACCTTCATAACACACACACACACACACACACACACACACACACACACACACACTTTCTCTATCATATTCTTCTTGAAGTGGAACTACTAGTTTCAACTGGTCATTTAAGACATGATTCAAGTGTGAGGTTCTCTGGTAAGCCTTTGTCTGGTCCCTACCCCCTTGTGCTCTTTGCTGACTACTACTGTCTGTTTACCCACATGTCTCCTAACTTGAATACGAATATATGAAGTCTACCGTACCTTTTATTTCTACCTTCCTAGAACCAGTATGTTCATTTGCACCTAGTAGGGAATCCATGAATATTTTTTGAATGAAGTGAATAGATAAAAATCACCCTTACTGTTGACTCTGAATTAATGCTTTTACAATACAGTTGTTTCTGCTTTATTATTTTGTCCTTGAATCCCATAAGCTCTAGGTTACTGAATCTCTCTTGCTCTTAGCAGCACCTAAGCTTCCGAGCTTGGAAGCATCTCCTTCCTTCCTGGCTTCTTTCTTGGCACCTGTGTCACCCTAGGGTTTGGATTTACATCCATTCCCTGACCTTTCCCAGTTTGAATGATTGCACAGTAAATTAAGCCATGGTGAGCCACATCCTCAAGAGTGACTTGTAATAGCTTTAATTTTGGGTCTAACAGCAGTGTTGTTTGTGAATAATTTGATTTTATGCAAAAAAGATTTTGATTTCTTCTACCTTCTAAGGGAAATATTTATAATTAAAAACATTTATCATGTTCATCTATATTTTGGTCAAGGAGGAGAAAAAGCTGCATGTCAGTCCCTTTTGTTAAAAATTCTTTAAACTATTTTACATGGTACTTAGATTATCCTTGCAGCGTTTCCATAAGCAAGATAAGATGGTTGTGTCTTAATCACATTTCATGGATAGGAAATTGTAACAGGGTAAATCCACTGACTCATTCCCTCATTCATGTGCCTGATTATTAATGATAATTAAATGGAGATCCTTTGATCCCTACTTTATGGCTCTCTCCTTGGATTATACAAACCTGTTTACTGATGATTGCCCACGTGAACATTCTTGGTACTCTCTAATTGCATTTGATTAATAGAACAAGTATGAGTTATGGCATTTTCAAATATTATGGTAATTTCAGATACTTTGATATTTAAAGTATTGTAATGAATCAGCAACAGAGGTGATCTTGAAATCACAGTATTTGTTTCTTAAAGTCTTGTGAAAAACAGAGAAAGGCAGAATTATTAGAAGGAATTCACTAGTCTTTTCATTTCCATGACCCTTTAAAAAGTTCTGGAAAGGCTCTGTTTGATTCTGACTATACTCTTTCATCCTTAATGCTCACCTCTGAATAATGTGCAGACTCCAGAGAGCCAGATATTCAAGTGCATTTCCAGGACCTTGCTGAATAAAAGTGTCAAGGACTGCTTTGTGAAGGCTTTCCTACTGTCTAGTATAAAATGGTATTGGGACTTCCTCAAATAGATTCCCCTGCTGGGACACACAGTTGGGAAGCAACTCATAGCACATCAGAGACAGGCCAGGCCCAAACATGAAATAGATTCTGTGGCTTTGTTATGAATATGGCAGACTTCAGGGTCAACACTCCTGTCAGGAGGGAATGCTCACTGTTTTTCAAAGAAGCTCTAGTACATGCTAGGAAACCTCACTTGTGTGGGTGTTTCTTCTCTCTTAACTCTAAATTCTGGGTAATAGAAAGCACACTTAAACAAGGAAATCAAATTTTGAACACTGTGGAGCTATTAATCACTACTGACACTATTAAATTGACAGTGATTATATTAAGTGCCTAATCAAACAAATGTGCTAAAACAACAACAACAACAACAAACTATTTGGGCAGCAATTCATTCCACTCTAAAATGACTGGGAAGTTGTTTAAAGTATGAGACAGAATAGAGTAAATCTGAAGTAGGACTATAAAGGTCAAGGGCCAAGAGTTAGGAACAAAACCAAGATTACAAGTACCTACTACATGATAATTCTGTGACCTTGAGCTTCTGTTTTCCCATCTTTAAAATAGGGATGTAATATGACCCTATAGTATCATGATCAATACCAAATAAGATAAAGCATGACAAGTCTTGAGCAGGGTACCTGCTTCCAAGGAAGGATCAGGAAGCCAGGTCCACTAATGTCTAGGTGTATGATCTTAGCCACCTACCCTCTCAGAGCCTTAGTGAATAAGAATAATACCAATTTTGAAAGTTCTAGTTAACATGAAATAAGCTCACACATGCCCCAAGTACCTACTGTAGTACTTGGCTAGTCCCTTTGGCCTTCATGGGAAATCCATGGTATAATCATTGTCCAACATTTTAGTTGGGCAGAACCAAAAAGACCAAACATTTCTTTTATGACTCTTGTCAGACAATACGACCTCTTTTCTGACAATACAACCTTCTAATTGTGTTAGCTCCAATATTATGAGCAAAGAGAGAGGTAAGAACAAACAAAATATATAAGCAACTGATTGATAGAGAACAAATTTGAGAATAATTGGCGAAACCACTGGAGAATGAAAGATTTACAAAGTTCAGAAGAGATAGAAAAAAGTTAGAAAGAACAATAAATGCAGGTCAGAGTACATAAATATTTAAAAAGTCATACCCTCAAACTACATTACCAAAATAGGAAAAAAAAAAGGTATTTGGAATAAAATGTTATGTTTATAACAAATATGAGAAAACAAGGGTTATTTCTTTTATATAATAGTATGCACTCACATGAATTGATAGTATACTGAGACCCTGATAAATAAATGGGCAAAACCAAAAGAGACTTTACAAAAGAAGAGACACAACTATTAAACAAACATAAAACAAAATATCCAGAATTTTTCTTAATCCCAAGCATGTAAACTAAAATACTGATAGGATTAATCTATTATTTTAAAATTTGATTAATAGTCAATAAAAAGTTATGATATCTAATAAACTCTAACATTCTAATATTGAATTTCCCTTAACTTTTAAATTTTTTGAATGACATTGTATTATTCCTGAACTTAATGTCTACATAAAATAATTGGATATTAGATGAACAGTTTTGGAATAGTTGACAGAAATTTTCACACCAGAATGAGACACATGGAACCCACAGTTCATTGCTATTTACAACGATTATATATTAAATCCTTTTTTGAGAGTATTTCTAGAAACTAAGTTACATGGGTATTTGATCAGAGTCTAAGAGAAAATATATACATCAGGCAGTAAATGCATACAGTTGTATTTAAAAATTGAAAATATGGTGTCTGCTGTGAATATATGATATTAAGGATGAAACTTCAGAAATGGGAAGGGGCAAGTCTGTGAAAGAAAGAATGGACAACTGACAAAGTAATTATAATTTTTGACATGTCCCTAACATTTTTTTTTTTTTTGTAAAGCACTGTCATACATGTTTCTCTCATCTAATCCCTTCAATGAGTCCGTAAGATATATATCATGCTGTTGCAGAGGGGGACAGAGACTGAAAGGAGTTAGATGACTTCCTTCTTCAAATACAGAAGACTAATAAAGACTTCAGCCAGGGCTTGAGCCTGAACCAAGCCTTGAACCTTGACTAAAGGTTCTCTACTTTCCACCCAGCCAGCCTGAATGGAATAAGTATTAATATATGAGCTTCAGTGATAAAGAATAAATAGACTGTCATAGAGATTTTGGACAGAGAATGAGGTGCATAGAGACAGAATGAGCACATACAAATCAAGTTCTCTTAGAACAATAGATAAAATGTTCTGCTGATTCCTAACTGCACTGATGGCCAGAGGTGGAAATTTGAACTTAAAAGCCTTTTCAATGAAGAGGGGAATTTGCATCTGAGGCTGTTAATAGTTACCAGCTCTGAGGATCTCCATCCAGAGTCAAAGGAGATCTCAGCAGAGAAGGAACTTCCATTATTATTGGGAGTTTGGGCCACTACTTCATTCCTCACTAGGTCTCAAAAGTGATTTGAGTTTAGGGCTTTGCTTTGGGTCAAGCAATGCTCTCTCTACTCTGGAACTGTGCTATCCACATAATTTAAAATAAAATAAAATAAAATTAGAAAAGCAGTTCCTTAATCATTCTAGGTACTTTTCAAATGCTCAATAGGCAATACAGCTAGTAGTTACTTTTTGAACAGTGTAAAATTGTCAACATTTTTAATCATTGTGGAATATTCAACTGAGACAGGTTTCCTAGAAACCTCCTAGAAACCTCCTAGAAGTAGCCTGGCTACTTCTTTGTGGGGAGAAAACTCTCAACTCTGGGAACATGGGAAGTTGAACAATTTGGTGAGCCTGAATTCTTTCTTGGGGTTGTTCTTGATCTCAGAGGACCATTTTTCTTTTGCCCTAGGTGTTTGGAGAATTTTTTTTTTTTAAGATTTATTTATTTATTTGAGAGTGAGTGATAGAGATGGGGGGAGGGGCAGAGGGAGAGAATCTCGAAGCAGACTCCCTGCTGAGCATGGAGCATGATGTGAGCTCCATCTCATGACCCATTAGATCATGACCTGAGCCGAAACCAAGAGTAAGACACAACCATCTGAGCTATCCAGGCACCTCATGGGGATTTTTTATATACTTTCCACGTACTAAGGTCTCAGGAAAGAATAGCAAAGGCTAGAAGAAATCCCATCAATCAATAGCACTGGTAGGAGTGAAGTGATTGTATACCTATCTAGGCTTCTTAGATCTCAGGAGATATACAAATTTGCTGATGGGAAAACCTACTCTTCTTAAGTCCCCAAATATTAAACCTTCAGACATTTCCAATTTGAAGCAAAGTTGTACAGAATATGGAGCTTGTTTTTAGCACTTATCCCATATTGTTCTGAATCTATCTTTCCATATTTTTAACCACAGTATGCTTCGAGCCTTTAAGACATCTTCTCATGGTCTTGGCACCCATCACCTGATCCCAGATAACTTTTCAAGCTCAAAATTTATCCTGCTTCCTTTATCCCTCCACCTGTTGTCAAAATATACCTTTCTATAATTCTCCCCAGCTAATTGTATTAACTAATTTTTGTCTGTGTAGTTAATGATTAATGGTGATGGCATAAACAGAATGCCCTAGAAATAAGAGTACTTGGATTTCATGTGTGGCTGGTAGTTTTGCAAGACTGTATCCTTGAAAGAGAATGAAAAATGGAATAAGACAACCTGGATTTAGTTCTTCTTCCACCATTTAATTGTGTAGCTACAGGCATAGTATTCAACTATCCAACTATCTTGAGCTGGATTCTTCATATGGAGAATGGGGACAGTAATACCTACAACACATGGTTTTTGCAAAGATTAAATGGGATAATGGGTTTGGATATAAATCCATTCTAACAATTTTCCCCCATGATGTCAAGTTAATATCTTTGTGAGTTTTATTTTATTCCTTTGTGAAAGCATTGGTATCAGCTCAAGGGCTGTTTTCTGCAGAAAAATTCAGATGTCCTTTAACACTGTCAGAATGTTATTTGTTAGTCTGAAGATAAAAGGATGACAGGAACAGCAACATAATGGCATGTTAAAAGTCTTTGTCAGGCCAGACAACAAACAAGAACTTCTATTTGTGTGCTGTGTTGTAGGAGTTAATTTGCTTTAAGTTTCATAAATTTACACCATGCAATTATGCAGTTTGCAAACAAAGTCTTTTGTGCTTTTAAAGCAGAAATATTTAGATCTGAGGTTAATGTCACTGCCTGATAAAGGATTTGTAAAGATCATAGAGACAGGATGCATAAAACTCTTCTTTAGAAATATTCTATCAAGTCATGGGTCATAAGACTTACAAAGGGGAGAGAAAATAGTATATTTTGGAGCCATATTCCTATTTCCACGCCACTGAGGTGCCATGCAAAAACACTGAAGTATTCTGTCTATAAATAGACAAGTGACAGAATCATAGGTCTTCTCAAAATGCAAAATGTTCTTCTCAGGGGTTCAATTAGGCCCAGTAAAACAGTAAGAGCAGCTACCTTCCCAAGTTCGAACAGCTCATATTTAAAAATATATATATTTTTTCATAATTATCACACTTAATGCAGCCAAAATCCCTGGGACCCTTTCCCTTTTCTGATTATACCAGTAATTATGACTGAACTTGTTTCATTGCACACAACACTGCAGCCATGATTTGGGATAACATATTCAAGATGACCTACAACTTCCAGGATCTCATCATATGTAAGGTTCGTTCAAGCCAGAATACCTACCCTTTGACAGATGCAACAAAAGGCACGTCGGGGAAGGGCATGGCTGTACTTTGTTGATTGATTTTTTTGACGTAAATTTTAAAGACTAGGCATAAAGACCAAAGTATTTTTTAATGAAAGCTCCAGTATTCTAATGTGTCAGGTCTATGAAATCACACCTATTTGTACTTCCTTCATAATAAAGTTGACTATTTATCTGACCACTGGCTTGAAAATTCCTTTGAGTCAAGGAATGTGTCATTTATCATTTTATCTCCAGATCCCTGGAAAGTGCCTATTCAAGCCACTTTCTTAAAATGAATTTATGATGAGTAAATACATGTAATTCTAAAGCAAGTTATAGTCTTTAATATTGTATTTCTAAAAAATCATTTTATTCACCTTTCTCTAAACCTCTGAATATTCTCCAAATCTCTGGTATCTTCTTTGAGAGGACCTGCTGGAGCTCTACACAGTAGGTCAGGTGCTGATACCCCACATACGTAGTTCCACATGTTAGGATTGTGGTAGAGTAAAAGAAATCCCAGACTTGAAACTGAGTTTGTAGTCTGATATCCTCATTGATCTCTCTGATCCTCAACTTTCTTGTCTGTAAAATAGGGATACCAAATTCATACTAAATGTGGTAATTTACAAAGCACTTGCAACACAGCAGATGCTCAAGACATGGTAATAGGTTCAGTAGCTTAACTCAGGCAAATCAAATGCGTGTTCTATAAAAAAAAAAGTTTTAAATTATCTTTAAAATTAAAAATCCCAAAGACCTTACATATATACACTATTTTATAGTGTACTTTATATACATATAAGTGTCTAGAATTGCATAAACCAGGAGTTGTCATATTTTTCTGGAAAGAGCCAGACAGTAAATATTTTAGGTTTTGTGGGACATATGGTCTCTGTTGCAATATTCGGCTCTGCTACTGTAGTGCTAAAGCAGCCCTAAATAATACATCAACAAATGAACATGGCTATGTTGTAATAAAACTTTATTTATGGACACTGAAATATGAATTCCATAGAATTTTCATGTCATAAAATATTATTCTTTTGATTTTTTTCCCCAGTCATTTAGAAATGTTAAAAAACATTCTTCGCTCACAGGCCATAAAAAAACACAAGACACTAAACAATAACAACAAAAAAGCCAGCAGGCTGGATTTGTCCCATGGCCACAGTTTGGCAACTCTTGGTATAAACCAAGCTACGTATACTGAATTTATGGGTGATTTAGGGAATTTTCAAGATTATGTTTACTATACAGTTTTTCTTCCTTATGTGCTAACTTAATAACTCAACTACCTTTTGAGAGGTGGATTAATGGTTATTATTTGTGTCTCTGAGCTGCATTAGTACTCAATCCTTATTAGATCTCATTTTCTCTACACCTAATCTCTTGGTGAACTCACCCAGTGTTCTGACCTGAAAATCATCTGCAAATTGATAACTCCCAAATTTATATCTTCAGCCTGAACTTTTTTCCTGAACCCTAGATTCATATTTCAAAAACCCTCTTCAACATTTTCACCTGGATGTCTAAAGTTGATCTCAAACTTAATGCACCCAAAATTAAACTCATGATCTTCTTTCTAAAATTGTTTCTCTCATAGTCTTTCTGGCCTAATTCGTGGAAACTCCTCTTTCTATTTGTTCATGCCAAAAACGGAGTCATCCTGATTCTTTTCTTTCTCTTACAACACACCTTCAGTCTACCTGCAAATACTCTTGGCTCTATCTTCAAAATATATTTGAAATACAATCATTTCATGTCATCTCACATTACCATTATCATCTATCACTTGAAATATTGCAACAGGCCTCCAACTGGTCCCACTATCTAACACCCCCCCCCCCAAAGCCCAGCTCTCTACAGTCTATTCTCAATACAAGATTCAGAGTAATCTGTTCCAATCTAAGTTAAATCTTGTCATTCCTTTGTTCAAAACCTCCTGAAACGGCTCAATTTCACTCAGAGAAAAATGCTAGAGTCCTTGCTTTGTCCTACATAATTCACCCACAGTCTTGATTTCCTTCACTTCCCCTCTCCCAACCTGCTGACCTCATCTTCCTCAGCTCTTGTACTCACTTGCTGCAGCCCCACTGGTCTCCTTGCTGTTCTTTAAGCATGACCGTCACACCTTTGTAATATTGTACCTAATGCTTGTAACATAGGTTTTCAATCAAATGTTACTTTCCCAATGAGACATTCCTGATTACTGATTGATTTCACCAAACATCCCACATCTCCAATCCCCACACTTTGTTGCTTTATTTTTCTCCATCATATTGTCACTACTTGACAAATACTGCACAATTTAACTACTTAACCCACCCTATTATGATGTAATCTTTATGAGGTCACTGATGTTCATCTGCTTCTTTTTCATTGTGGTTCTCCCTACTAAAGTAGAATGGTACCTGGCATAATGGGACTTCAAAATGTATTTATTGAATAATTGAACATTTTAGTGCTGGAATTGTGGTAGATCTTTTTTCTTCTTTTTTCTTTTCCTCTGTGCATGCCTATATTTCCTATTAAAAAAGTAGAATAAACTTTAGATCAAGAGACACGAATGATGGGCTTTAGCCTTGGATAGTTCACTTTATATCTGTGTGAACTTGGGTAAGTTCAAAAGTCTGTCACCTGAATTTTTATCTGTATGACTAAAACAAGATAAAATGATATATTTTATATATGTGTGTTTATATGCATATGTGTATATATATGTGTGTGTATATATACACATACATAATGAAGTAAAATGATACTCTGGCTGCCTCATATGGATTATTTTGAGGATAAAATATAAGAAGTGTTTTTGAGAATATTTTTCAAACTATTAAATGCTATTCAACACGAGATCATTATAAGGAGGTTACTATATGTATTTCTATTTATCTTTTTAGGATAAGCAATAGACCCAATTACATTCACATATTTATTTCTGTTTCATGGACTCTATAATCTGAATTTAATGAAGGACTCATTTTGAATCTAAATTCAGTTTGATGGTATATTGATTTTTTTTCCTCCAGCTATGGAAGAAGAAAAAGAAGTCTTGAAAAAAATTCAATTTTACCATCAACATCAATATAGTACATCAGGTGACACAAGCAACAATAAAAAAGAAATGAATTGGAAAACCATTTTATTAAGTTGAAGTCATTAATGAAACAACGCCAAACAGCATTAAAAGCCAAATAATTTTCATGTGCTGCATTTAAAGAACTTATGTGTCTTACATCAATGAAGAAGGCTGAGAAGGAATGAAGGGGTTCAAGGATGATTAGTGAAGTTGCAACCAGAAGATGGGAGATGAGGGAAACTTGGTCTCCTAACCAAGTTAGAAAGTTGGGGCAATGGAAATAAACCTGCTAATAGACTGACAATGGGAATAACACAATACTGTGCTGGCTGGCTTAGGGAGTCTCAACAGGTTCTATCACTTAAAAGCCACATACAATATTCCAGTTCTTTCCACATCTATCATTTGAAGACAGAAATGGGAGATAGCTCATTTTAAAATCAGTTTGTATAATAATCACCCAATGTACCTGCAAAACATTCTTGTAATAAATGTGAAATATATGTTTACAAGGCATGTATTGCAACTGAATATATTTTATCGAACTATAAACCTCTAGTAGATTAAACATAAAAATCCCTTCCAACCATTGGGAAATAAGTCATCAATCTGAGAAACTCTGGTGTACACAGAGAAAGAAAGCTCAGGTCCCAGAACTGATTCTCAACAAGTTTTTACCACTACTAAGTGTTCAAATCATTCCTTGGAAATGAGAATTTAAATCAGTAATTGGCGCAAAAAAAAAAAAAAGTCAGTACTTGGTAACATCTAATCATTTAAAATCTATTGTCACTAAAGTGTATATTCATTTTTGTGTGTGAACTGAACACAATCCAAAGCTAAAACTCTACCCATGTCCTCGCAGCAAATTTTAATCTTTATATTCACTATCTTCACTCAAATATATCTGTGTAAGAACATCTGTATTAGAGAAAACACCCTGCAATTTCATTCCAAAGAATGAGATATTTCAAACATCCCCCATTTGTACAACACGCTTCTTGACTAATGAAGGAGGGTGCCAAGTACTGAACTATATCAGAACATTTTAATGCTAGCTTAAAATACGTTTATTATTTTATGGAGTCACTGCAAAAAAAAAAAAAAGAGCTTGCCAATTATCCAAAGTTCCTCCAAATTATGATCAAATTATACAACACTAGTATCTCTGTTAAAGAGTAAGGAAGTCTGAAAGCCTAAACAAGCTAGCATATGTAGAATATACAGAAGATAATGATAGATACACCAACTGCATATTAGTTACTCTTTGGTTTTGAACCATCTTGTATGAATACACACTATGAGAATGCTACATTAGCATGATGCATTTGGAAATTAGGTTCAGAGTTTAAGTTAAATGAAAGCAGAGTCTGTGCCTGATTTTGCCCATGACTGAATGCTTCGCGTGTGGTAAGTTCTCAGAAAACGTTTGTCTAATAAATGAATAATTTTCACAACCATGTTATCTTTGGCCCAATTCCCTCAGTCCTCACGGGCATCACACACTTCTGCTCATTCGTTTAGAGCATCATATGTAATCACCAATTTGTATTAACTATGTTTTTATTTCCTCATTCTGATACTTTAACAACTAGGACTTTGCTGACCCTAAATGGACTGACACTCCCAGAGTTAGTTTATTTCTGTAGATAGTAAACAACCTACCAGGGAGCATGCTCTTCAAGTGTAAACCAGCAGATACAGAGCCCACACCCCCATGACCTCTTCTATAGGGCTCTCACGCTTTTATAAGGTTCTCCAGGGGCCACATATCCCCTTACTCTCTACTCGCCCAGGGGTAGGTACCAGATAACAAAGAACAGTCCCTATATGCTAGAGCTTGATGAAAACATTAAAATCGCCAATCCTAGGCCTGCTCACCCTGCCTTGCCTGTTCTGTCCCATGGAAACCATGACAGAGGCTCTTGTACTCACTGCCTCATTCCCTCTGCCTCCTGCCTGACTCCTATGTTGTTCCTGTTTCTAGAGATCCATGAGTATAACAAACTTCTTCCTTTCTGACAGTCATTGTCATGTCCACATGTTTTATCATACCTGATTAAAACAAATCACTGTTAGAAAATATTTCCATTCAAACTGTGGGCAAATGAAACATAACTCCACGTCTGAAAAAAACAAATGATCTCAGATGAAAACGATGAGAGACTCCTCACTTGTGAAGTTGGCAAAGATTTTTAAATTGGTCATTCTGAGTGTAATTTGGTCCTAACTTTCTACTCTGGTAAGATATTTTGGTAACACTTAAACCAATATTGCAAAAATTAACATGACAGAAAAAAAAACACAACACAACTAGCCAAAAGGACTAATGAAACAGACTGATGTTAATAATATATATTAATCTATAACACATACTGTATCTTCTGTGGAAATGTATATATATATAAAGATATAATTCTACATTTATAACAAAATATGTGTTTGCTTATTCATAGAACAAAGGCTGGAAGGCTAAACGCTGAAATGCTGAATAAGTGTCCTATGTAGTGAGTTCATGGGTGTTTTAAATACTTTTATATAAAAATTTTAAAATGTTAAAAAAAAGAGAAATTATGTACCTATAAATCTAGGTGTAACAAAGGCAAATAGTTTACCATATTAGCTTCAGATCTCTTTTTAAAAAAATAAAACATTACAAACACAGCTAAAAGCCCCACCTAACCCTCTTCCTTATCTTCCTCCCCATAATTTACCTATAAAGCAATTATCTTTCATATATGTATTTTTAAAGTTTCTATAGTAAATACATATTACTTTGGAATTGGAAAACCGTATTAAATGTATCTGGTGTGGCACTGTAACGTCTCTTCATACTGAACTAATATTACTCTGCATCACTATTTTTTTTTTTTTAAATGGTAGCATTTCCACTTAAACCTTGGCTGTAACTTGCAATACTTATTGTATGGGTCCTGACACTCTACCAGAAGCTGCTAGGCATTATCAGGGATCCTTTGATGATATATATATATATACACATTATATATATATATATATATATATATATATATATATATATATATATACACACACACACACACATTATATATATATAATGTATATATATGATATCATGTGTATATATATATATCATATATATGATATTTATTGAGAAATATTTAGCCCTTTAAAATTCATATTCATTTAGTAATAACTAAAAATGGTGGACTTAGAGTTACTGATTATAATGGTTTTTGCCTGGATGGCATTTATAGCATTGAACCAGAAAATAACTTCAATATCCTGAACTAATTAGGACTCTTGCCCCAGGGATTTAGCAGTTAGGTAGACTGAAAAGTCCTTGCAGCAAGACGTCCCATTCTGGGGGAATGACTTTGTTAACTTGAAGTAATTTCACCGTAGTTTCCTTTAGTAATAAATATTGGGGCACTACCATTTTAAACAATTGAATGCCAAGTTGTAATTACTACCAAGAAATTTTAATCAAAAAATAAATTTGAGCACTCTCAAACTAATGTTACAATTATATTGAAAATGACTTGTGGTTTTATTAAGTTTGGTTAGACAAAAGAAATTGTCCAGGATCTCCAAATTCTAATTTGAATTCTAAAAGCACCCTTTAATATATAACCTCACCTTAAATAAAATGTTCTACCTATAGAGTAACTTTGTATTCCTTCGGTGCTTCATAGGGGAAGTTCTACATGTGAAATAAACCCAACTGATGATTGGAAATTTAAATTGACCCCTGTGGTCTCACAAATGAGAGCCAAGAATATCCTTCGTTAGAGGGCAGCAGTTACCATCCACGTGCATGGGCTCCTAGCGCCTGTGCGGACAAAGCTTTCTGGTTCTCCTGATGGGGTGGCCAGGTGAGGGCCACTTTTAAAAGAAAACCAAAAAGTTTATGGCTCTTGACTTCACAAACTGTACCTCTTACAATATTTCTATCACCAACCATTCTAGCTGCCCCTCACAATCTGTTCTTTTAATCTCAAACCCGCAGGACCTCATTTAACCAATTAGACCTGTAGGTCTACTTGGTAGTTCGATATGCAGGTGGCACTCAATCCTTTCTCCTATCCACCGTTCACGCTATTCAGCCCTCTGCTATTATAATGTATCTGCCACTCATCCTGATACATATATGCTCTTTTACAGCCATTATCTACACATTATTCAGCTCAGAATCCCTAAGGCTTTCTAACAAATTAAAGTACCAAGTAGAAAATTAATGAATAGATACTATAAGACATAAATGCAAACTTAAAGGTGATAAAAGGAATAAAGGAAATTGTCAGATCATGAAAAAACTCAATTTTTTTATTTTAGCACTTATCTCAACATTTTAACTTCTAGTGATTTAGACTAAGGACAGGCAAAAATTTAGTTGCAGAACATTCATTGCTACGTTTCTTATAGCATATTTAAAATGACCTAAAAATCCCAGTCACTAGAGTTTGAATAATTTTGATTAATCTATATAATTTAACCTAATGTAGTCATAATTAATGTACAAATATAATTTCTGAATGGGAAGATGTTTAAGGTATATAAGTTAATTTTTCTTTTTTTCTGTCTAGAGATGAGAAGAATATATACAAAAATGTTCACAGCCATTATCGCTGGTATTAGAGTGCAATTATTTCATTGTCTTTTTAAAAATATTTTTATTTCTATTTTTCCTGCATAGACATTCATTCTATGATAAAATATGAATTATTAAAAATGATCAAATGAAGTGGTTTTGTGATTAAAGTGATTCTTTTAGCCAGTTGTTCTAATGCTGCATTAAATGCATAAATGCTTTATCTAGAAAGCTTTATTCTTTGTTTTTTTTGTTGTTTTTTTTTTTAAGCTTTTATTTATTCATTTGAGAGAGAGAGAGCACAAGCAAGGGGAGAGGCAGAGGGAGAAGCAGACTCCCTGCTGAGCTGGGAGCCTGACCTGGGGCTGGATCTCAGGACCTGGAGATCATGACCTGAGCTGAAGGCAGATGCTCAACCATCTGAGCCACCCACACACCCCTAGAAAGCTTTATTGAAAGAAATGCAATTATATTTTCAGTTTCAAAATAATGGTGTTTAGCATTTGCCATTTGTTGAACACACTCATTGAAGGAAGAAAGAAATTTGCAAGTCTCTAATTATGCAGACATTTTTCCACAAAATTGTTCTATTTTCCCGTTATTTCATATTATAATATGAATTGTGAATTCTTTTGAAATAACAATGAATTCTTTATATCTCTGCTTAACTACAAAATAAATGCCAAAAAGTGTCTCAAAATATCAGTACTGAGCGATGGCTAGGAAGAGTGGTAAATCATATCTCCTGCTATTGTAAAGGCAATTAGCAGCTTATCCCTTCTCCTAGACAAATGCAAATGATGAATATTTCTCCCTGTTAAAGGAAAAAGTGAGTTGTTCTCCTACCAAATCTGCAAATGGCAGTGGGTGCTTCCTTTGAAACCAGCCTTTTGTTTTAACAAATGAAACTAATCTAATGTCTTTGCTTGGATAGGAATCATGGAAGATAATATCAGAGAGGCCTTTATCTACAATTGTAGTAACTTGCAAAGCTTCACAGACAGCTGAGTGCATTCTGTTGGAACTGTCAATCACACAGGCAGTCATTTATATTGCTTTTGAACTTTCATTGCTATGGTTCCTCATGGACATTTCTTTTCTCTGCCGTTTCATAGAATGTTTAAACATTCCATTCTTATATCCTTACAAATGACATTCTAGAAGATCCCCATAAGAATTTCTTTGCCAAAACAGAGAAATAAGATGTTTTTTCATTCCACTAATGTTCAAGATATGATTCCTCAAGCTATTCTCAAATTTTTGAAGTCATTATCACTATTACCTTGAGAATTTTTTTTTCCTGCCTGCACTTATGAGAAACCATAGGATACCGTAGCCTTCTACACACTATAAGTTCATTATGGATTCTTATAACATTCACTTAGATAATTCACTGATGTCCAAGAAATCAATAAACACCCTTTCAACTGAATTGGAACTAGAAGCATTCTCAGCCTTGGAAAAATTTAAGCTGTAAATAAATATGACACAGCAAACAATGTTGAAGAACTGATGTGGGCTTCCAGTTTTTATCAGCTAACCCCCACAATCCCTACACCAGAACTTTTTCTTGGGGTCCCCATTTCAAACAAAGACAGTAACCACCCACCCAGGAAACTTGCAGTCATTTTTGACTCCTTCCCTCTCTGAATTTAAAGCTTTTAAATGAGCACCACATTTTGTTATTTCTACCTCCAAATTATTCCTGGACATCTCTCTTTTCTCACTACTATACGCATTTAACCCATTGACAACATTTACCCTTGGTGGAGAACACCACCCCTTGCAGCCTCCAACCTCGTGCCCACTCTAATTCTTCTACCATATAACAGCCAGAGTGATCTTTCAAAATAAAATCAATTCACTTTCCACTTATGTTTTTCAATGGCACCCAGTTGCCCTGTGAGATAAATTCTATGCTGCTGTGTAACTCTTCCAACCATATCAAATTTCTCACTTTCAGTTCCTGGAAAGCATCATGCTTTCTCTTAGTTCTTTGCAGTGACAGACTTTAATCTTTCTGTCAGAAAAACTCCATTTTCCCACTAGTCTCCTTTTTCCCTGGCTAACTTCAGCTCATCATTCAGGTCTCTGCTTAGAAATCACTTCACTCAGAAATACTGCTCTGACCTCCTAAAACTATTTTCCGAAGGTCTCCTCTATGCTCTGCTGTACATTCTTCCATCCTACACCCTACTTTTCAACTACACCCTAACTGCTTATTTGCTTGCCTCTATTTATGTTTCACTATACCCCTTATGGGGTAACATTAATGAGAACAGGAGTATGACATTTGTTCAACGTTTGTTAAAAGGGGGGGGGGGACTGATTTAAGATTTAACAGCCAGAATTATTCATATACATTTCATTACTACTCCAATTTATTGCCAGATGATTAGAACTACCTAATTATCTTCCAGCTCAGGGCTTTAAACTCCTTACCCCTATCTGGAGTACCTTAAATAATGTCATCATTCCAAAGACATCACACTTCTTTTATATTGTACCAATTTTTCCCCCTCTCCTTTCAGAGGCTGAGATTTTTCTGCCTTCTGTACAAATAAAATCCATTTCTCTCTCACAAGCAAGTTTCCCATTTGTTTTGTAGCTGACTCCTTCCAGCGCCCAAACACCAAGGATATGAAGCTTAATAACAGACTCCTAGGGCCCTTCTCCATAATGGCCCTTGTTGGAATAGCTCTTTCCTATATCCCTTCCATAAATGCATCCATGTGAACAGGAGCATTGCTTCAAATGAAAAACCCTCACTTGTTCAGCACCAGGTTGAAGCAGCTATACAGCCTTCCATTATTACCAAAGTTTCTGAAAAATAAAGTCGTGTGATTTTTCTTTTCCCACACTTCTCTGCTCTCCGCCATGTATTCAAGCCCTCTTCTTTCCTTGCCTCTTTCAGAGCATACTTCATACTAATGGGTCTGAAGGAAGAGTTTAAACAGCATCATTTCTCAAGAGTCACTATTTCTTGAGGCCCTACTAAGTGTTGGGTGTGGAGCTAGGCAGGTCTTGGTAATACAAAAAGAATAAGATAAGCCTCCTAAAACTCTTCCTTGTTGGAGGCTGGTGGGGAGAGGCAGTGAGGTAGATTCAGAAACAGATAATTCCAAGCCATGTGGCATTTTAAATTCAAGGTCTGAGCAATTCTACAAAAGCATGGAGAATGGCGTGAGTCTGCTGGGGAAAAAATAGGAAAGGGAATTGTGAGAGGTAGGAAGGCTTCTAAAAGAAGTCAGCACATAGCTATGTGCTCTGAAAACCTGTATGAGTAAATAGAGTCCTTATTTTTTCGTTTTCTTCTGTTGTCAGATAAAAAAATATTTTTTTTCTGCATTTGCCTTTGGGCTGAAATATAATTTCATAAATTTCCCCAGTTTCAACAGACACCTCACCACTAATCTGGCTCTGGGGCAGGGACCCACAGGATCTAGCTATCAACAAGTTTGAGCACAAGGAAACCAGCCCAAACCATGTTGAGCTGATATGCCTATTGCTGGGGGAGCACCTAGAAGAGGTAAGTATATTCTTGTAAAGAGGCCCTTCAGCATGTTTGTTTGAACTCTCTGCATCGGGTCTAGTAAAGAATATTATCTTAAAAAAGGGTATCTCCTTTGCAAACCGAGGCAGAGTTTTACAGACCACATAGAATTTCTTTAGTATCTCATTTGGTTAGATACTCAGTTTTTCTGTGGGGTAGTTGGGGCAGAATTTATTATGCCCATTTTACAGATGAGTTGCTGAGGCTCAATAAGAGTCAAGGATTTATCAAAACTTATTAGGAAGGCTTGTGAAACTAGGGTTTGAAATATCTAGCGACAAAGTCTGTGTCTATGTTCCTCATTTCTAGACTGAGCAAGGTAGAAATCTACCTTTTTATCTCTAAAACAACATTCATATATATATGTGCGCGCGCACACACACACACACACACACCATTCATGTTTACTTTCGCTTAACAACAAACTCAATTCTTTTCTCTTTAATGCATCCAAACACTAGCTTTTCTCATTGATCATATAATGCCTGAAGCAATTTATTTGCTGGACAATATTAGGTAATTAGACAAATTATAAATTCATAGTGTTCAAATGTGCTTGAATCAATAAATACTATTTTTATTCATCTGTTCATTCATGCATTCATTCATTCACCTCTTGTCTACTCTCCTGTGCACATACAGGAGAGCATTTAGTGCCAGGCACTGGGCAAAGATGTATTAATAAATCAAAGTCCTCACCCTCGAGGAACTCCTAATTAAGTAAAAGATATAAAGAAAGCACATAGTTATAAATGCAATTTTAGGGACCTAGATAAAGTGTCATAGGAGAAGATTCAGCACAAAGGTAACATCTGAACAGAATTTTGAAGGCGTTTTTCAGATGAAGAAAGGATAAGGGCATTCTAAGCTGAAATAAGAGTCTGCATAAAGATACAGAGGCTAAATGTGTCTGGACTGCTAGCCAAGTGTGAGAAGCTATTTTGAATGCTAAATCCAAGAATTTATCATTTTAAATATTTTCCATAAGATAAAATAGGTTATGTAACCCACTACTACTGCATTCAAGCCCAAAATAGATCAGCACAGAGCTGTGGTTTAAGTAGTTCAAACTAGTCAGATGAATTTCCTCCTTAATGAAGACTGCCTTGGGCATTTGCCTCCAGAGCTCTTGTCTCTTTCACAATTAACACATTTACCTTTCTCTATTTCTGTAGCAAGAAGCAGCTATCAACTTATTCCAAGAGCTAGATGTTTGTGGGTTTAAAGAAAAAATTAAAGGTATTTCAAATTAGTTCTCACTACTCAGGGGCAGATGTTCACATGTTAAGACCTCCAGAGTGTTGATAAACATCATTCAGAGTATAAAAAATAATGTATAAACATTACTTTGTCAAAATATGATTATATCTTTACTTTTTCTAAACAAACTTTCTAGAAATTTATTTATAAAGATTTTATTTATTTGACACAGAAAGAGAGAGAGAGAGAGCACAAGCACACAGAGTGGCAGGTGGAGGAAGAGAGAGAAACAGGCTCTCCGCTAAGCAGAAAGCCTGAAGACACAGGGACCCATCCCAGGACCCTGAGATCATGACCTCAGCAGAAGGCGGATGCTTAACAGACTCAGCCACCCAGGTACCTCTAGATATTTATTTTCATTATTTATAATGAAAGGAGTTGTTATTCATAATGAAAATGATATTTTTTTGAAAAATAGAAATACAGGGGCATTTCTAAATTAAAAAATGTGGTTAATAGATTTTTTTCTACCATAGATTATTTCATAGAGATAACTTTATCCAAATCTTGCCACATAGGTTTCTCTCCATTTTCAAAACCTTACATTATTTTTGTTTCATGTATAGCCAAAGCCTTGATTAAAGTTTTATTTTGCATTTCATTTTAATAAAGAAATAGTGTTATGAAGGGAATATTTATGATGAGCTGTTAAGTTTTTAAGTCCTTATAATGATAAAATAACAAAGTGCTCAGGCATGTTCATTCCATCAATCCTACTTTTGTCATATTATCTTTTATCCTTGTCACTTTTCCAGCCGAGACAAGGGAAATCAGATTGTGGTAGAAAAATATTTGTATTGCAATTCTTTTGAATTTACATTATTACAAATGGAGGAGGATTTAAAAACAACGGGAAGTATGATAATAGGAGGGATAAGATTACACTGTTTAAACTTAGGTCATACTTGTTATGTTATGTCATACTTTAGGTCACTTTGTTATTTGAACATGTGAACTATATTGCATAACACAGCTGAACTTAATGTCAAATAGGGGTTAGAATAAGTGTGAATTTTTGATCCATGGTGTGGCACGGTCTGAGCGAAAAAATTAATATCCCTATGGAGATAGATTTCAGCGATTTCTGGAAGAGCTGAATGCCCAAACTGCTGGTCTTTGGATACACAGAAGCAGAGGAAGCTGGGAATCAGACTAGTTTCACTCTTAATTGACCACAGCACAATGGGTTAATAGAAAAGGAAACAGATATATATATTGGGGCAGAAAGGTTATTAATGTCTGTCTCATTTTACCATTTTTGCTTTGGCCAACAGGTGAGGAACATGAGAATTTTATATTAATTACATTGTCTTTGTGGCTTTTTTTCCCACCCCCGGCTGTGGAGGCAAGCACTGCAAATTTGATAGGGATCAGTCCCGAACACTCACTGAGCAGGTTATGCTAATGGTGGATTGCTTAGTCCCAACAAGCAGGAACAAGAGGCTCTAGTCTCTCTAGCATTTCCTGTTTGCTTGTGGTTAAATGAACTCGTGCTGGTCATTCTTTCTGCTTTAAAGTATGTGTGTGTTTTAATTTCCTTTGACTGGGTTCCTAGGTAAGACTGCATCTTCTCTGGAATCTTGCTGTCAGGATGGGTACATTAGATCTGCCTCGATCTAATAAGTGATCTTTGTTTCTCATTGAGTTTTTTTTTTTTTTTTCTTTTCTTTTCTGTACATTCCTGCTGGGAAATAATTAGCTAGGATATAAAGGGGGTGACAGGTCTAGATACGAGAACTTCACTATGACTTCTGCTTCCAAAAATGTGGAAGACTAGATGTCCAGAGAAACCAAACTGGCCAGGCACAACAACAAAACACCTGCTACCCATTAAGATTGATAAATTTGACTATATATTTAAAAAAACCCAAAAAACCTTCAGTTCACCTCAAAGAGATTAAAATCACAAGTCATAAACTGCATGAAAACATTTTCAATACCTATAAACAACAAAGAGTAGTAGACAGAATACACAAAGAATACCTTAAAATCAATAAGGGATCAAAAAATTTAAAAATTAACAAGATTATAAACAAGCTTTTAAGAAGAAATATTGGTAGCCAGCAAATAATTGATGCTTAACCTCATTAACAAGATGACTGCATAGAAAATTGATAAATATCAACTGTATTTTTACACAGTACTGATAATGAGCAAAATACAAAAAACGTTTCCATGTTACACTATTTTAAAGCCTGAAAATCCCCACTGGTTGGTGACAGTGTTGGAGCAAGGGGAACTTTGTGGGCAGTAATACACTGGCAAAACAACTTGGAAAAACACTGAGCTTTATCTTGTAAAAAAATAAAATAAATAATAATAGTTGAACTTGCTCAGTAATTTCATCCCTCGGTATTTCCCACAGACTACTGCTTTTCAAACTTTAACAGCCACAGAAGGCTATGATAAGATGTAGCTTCTGATTCAGTGGATCTGGGGTGGGGTATTTTTAATAAGCTCCAGGTGATGTTGCTTTTGCTGGTCCGTGGACCACACACTTTCAGTACCAAGCCCCAGAGAGTCTCTTATACCCGTACAACAGTTTTTTAAAAGAATGTTCACAGCAGCACTCTTTGCATTCAGTGATAGTTGAAGACAATCCAAATATCCATATTTGGTAGCAGGAATAAACACCTCATGATACAGTTTCTCTGTAAAACACTATGTAGCAGTGAAAACGAACTGGTATGGGTAAATATTAGAAACATAGTATTGAACAAAATTATACATTGCAGAAGAATACATACAAAATAGTTCTAGTTATGTAAAATATCAAAGGCAAGCACATAAACATGTATGTGGTAAAACCATCAAGGGAAGGAAAAAAAGACTATCACAAAATTTAGGATAGCACTCAACTCCGGCAGCCAGAGGGTCAAGACAATGGAATTAAGAAAACGCACACGGGGGCACCTGGGTGGCTCAGTTGGTTAAACATCCAACTCTTGGTTTTGGCTGAGGTCATGAGCTCAGGGTCATGAGATTGAGTCCCACACTGGGCTCTGCGCTCACTGTGGAGTCTTCTTGTCCCCCTTCCCCACCCGCGCAAGCACGCATGCTTTCTCTCTCCATCCCACTAAAATAAATAAATTAAAAAAAAAAAGGCACACAGGTGATCTTAAGGCACAATCAGTACCTCGTTCTTAAATAGCATATTGGGTACAAGGATGTTTAGTTTTTTTTTTTCTTTAAACTGCAGTTTATCATGCCAATGCTGGTTTTCATAATAAAAACAATTCTTCTATACTATTTCTCTAATTAAATATAAATTAATAATGTAAATGTAATACAAAAGAGGAAAAGGAAGTTAACAAAATAACAACAAAAAAAAAAGAGAATCAAAATGCATGGACTGGGGCACCTGCGTGGCTCAGTAGGTTGTCTGCTTTCTGCGCAGGTCATGATCCCAGGGTCCTGGGATTGAACCCTCCATTGGGCTCTCTGCTCAGCAGGGAGTCTGCCTGTTCTCTCCCTCTGCTCCCCCCCCCACCCCCCGCTCATGCTCTTTCTCTCTCTCTCCCTCTCAAACAAATAAGATCTTAAAAACAAAATGCATGGACTATATAGTGACTGATAAAATTTGAAGGCAAAACCCAAAAAGAGAATCAGAAAAGATAATTCTGCCAAAGTGATATGATCAAATTTACAGCTCTCTGGCATTCTGATTTGATCTAAAAAAAAAAAAAATAGACTTTATACAGAGGAGCTCATGATTAGCAGCATATCCCTTAAATATCTTCTGTTAAGACTTTTGGTAGAACTCACAAATTATACATCAACAGTACTGCTGTAGTAAGAGTTTACATTTCAATAATGATTTTGCTGATTAAAGTCATTTATGTAAGTTCTGGAAACCTGGTGAACAGAGACAGACTGTATATTGTTGAAATTAAAGAGTGCTCTCATCCAAATAAAAGTATACTTCATCTCCTCATGGAGTTGGGCCCAAGGACAACTGATAAGAGATTTCTTTAGGAAAGTGTCTTAGTTATTCCCCAGCAATGAACCAGCATTTCACTGTAAATCCCCAACACAGATTATAGCAATTTTAACCTTAAAAACAAAAACAAAAAAACACTCAAAGCAGGCATTACCAGCTATCCTCCAAGACTAAAGGAACCTTTAGCTGTGATCCAGAAAAGTGTCAAATTTAAAGCAACAGGAACTCCTGATGGACAAGCCAGGATGACCTCACTGCAAAATGTGCCCTTGGCACCTGAAAGATGTAACCCACTGCAGAGAATTGTTGACACTGAATTTTGTATGTTGGAGATATTAAGGGTGATTTTTCCCCCTATTTTCATAGTTAATTTGAAATCCATCCTGCTGACAAATGTTGGATGGCAGGGTTTTTTTTATTTTAAGGCCAATTCTGACTTTATAAGGCTATGCACAGTGATAGCTTTTGTAGGTAAACAAAGTCGTATAGATGCCGGGTTAATAGAGGGTAGAGACCAGGATTTCAGCTTCTCATTCAAAAGGAATTGAAAAATTGTCATATAAAAAGATACATAGATGTTTAGCAAATATCCATATTGATGCTGCCAGAAATTACTAGTTTCTGGGGGGATTTTTGAGCTATATGTAGAGTTGCCAAATGTAGCAAATAAAAATATAGGATGTCCAATTTATCAGTATAAATATGTCCCAAGTATCAAATATTACACAGGACACACATCAAATGTTAAATGTTGTTTATCTGACATTCAAATTTGACAGGAAGTCACATTTTGGAGGAGAGAGGGCTGGAATCCCTTTCTATATGGAGTAATCATAAAGCTTAGTAATTTTAGAATTAAGGGGCTCAATGTTGGAAAAACCTGTGCATCTATTTCAGGGGCCGGAGAGCAACAAGAAGGTTAACCAGAGAAGATAAACATGAGCCTGAACAATTTTTACTAGATTTTAGTGTTTCTCAAACTTTAACATGCACCAGAATCGCCAGAGATCTTGTTAGAATGTGGATTCTGTTACAGTGGTGTCTTACTTAGGGCTGTTATAACAAAGCACCATAGACTGGGGAGCAGTGGGGGCTTATAAACAAGAAACAGTAATTGCTCACAGTTTTGGAGGCTTGAAGTCTGAGATCAGAAAGCCAGCACAGTCCGGTTCTGGTGAGAACCCTCTTCCAGGTCGTGGACTGCCAACTTCTCGCTGTATCTTCACATGACCGACAGAAAGCGTGAGAGCTCTCTGGGTTCCTTTTATAAAGGCACTAATCTCAGTCACGAGAGCTCCATTCTCCTGACGTAATTATCTCCGTAAGGTCCCACCTCCCAATATCATCATTCACGGACGAGGGCGGGGGGTGTGTTAGGATTTCAACATATGAATTTTGAGGGCACACAAACATTTAGTTCCATAACAGTGGGTCTGGAATGAAGGCTGAAACTGCATTACTGACAAGCACAGGGGATGACATACTGTCGGTACCTCGCACACTTGGAGTAGAAAGGGGTTATAACAGTGCTTCTCAGCTTTAGTGCCCATTGGAAGCAGCTGGAGGCTTTTTATTTTTTTTTATTTTTATTTTTTTATTAATAATGATTTTTTATTATATTATGTTAGTCACCATACAGTACATCCCCGGTTTTCGATGTAAGGCTCGATGATTCATTAGTTCTGTATAACACCCAGTGCACCATGCAATATGTGCCCTCCTTACTACCCATCACCGGTCTATCCCATTCCCCCATCCCCCTCCCCTCTGTAGCCCTCAGTTTGTTTCTCATAGTCCATAGTCTCTCATGTTTCATTCCCCCTTCTGATTACCCCCCCTTTCTTTATCCCTTTCTTCCCCTACTGATCATTCTAGTTCTTATGTTCCATAGATGAGAGAAATCATATGATAGTTGTCTTTCTCTGCTTGACTTATTTCACTAAGCATTATCTCAGCTGGAGGCTTTTTAAACACAGATCCCTGGGCACTGTCCTCAGAGTTCGTTTCTGAGTTGCCAGGTGATGCTCATTTGTCTGGCTGGACCCACACTGCGGGAACCACAGGATGAGGAGTTCACCTGCACAGCTGATCTCTAAATGTCTAAGCTAGTTATGTACCATATTGAAAAAGTAAAACAAATTACACATAATTAAAAGGAAATGCCTCCTTTTAAAAATAAACTGCAAAAAGAAGGTTAAAGGGAAATTTTAGTTCGTAGACGGTAAAGCTTAAAACCAGTGCCAATAGTAGCAAGATCTATTGCCTTCACGACCTCACCTCATTTACCATTAGTGAATGTGAGTGCCTGAATCTGGAGGAGCCCAATCTAGTCCCTTTAATGCAGAGGTAAATGAGGAATTCTGGTTACTGATCCTGCATTCAAATTTAACAGTCTTGTATTGCTATTATTATTTTTGGCTTGAATCTCTTTCTACATGTAGTAATCACATTTTAAAGCTTAATAATTTTAGAATTAAGGGGTACAATGTTGGAAAAACCTGTGCACCTACTACAGGGGTTAAAGGGCCAACAAAAGGAGATAAAAGAAAGAAATGGAGTAATTCTTTCAAACTTGAACATGCACGAGAATCACCAGATATCTTGTTAAAATGCAGACTCTTAAATACAGAGAACAAACTGGTGGTTGCCAGAGGGGAGGTGGGTGGGGGTGTGGGAGAAATAGATGAAGGGGATTAATAGGTACAAATGGCCAGTTATAAAATAAATAATTCATGGAAATGAAAAATACAGCATAAGGAATATAGTAGATAATATTGTAATAACATTGTATGGTGACAGATGGTGACTATACTTACAATGGTAAACACTGAGTAATATATAGAATTGTTGAATCAGTTTTTGTACACCTGAAACTGAACATGTAACATTGTATATTTATTATACCTTCATTAAAAAATAAAAATAAGAGGCAGATTCTGATACAGTGGCATCTCAGTTAGGGCTATTATAATAAAGTACCATAGACTGGTATTTCAAGCTAGCCTTAAATAATTGTGTGTCACCTTAAGAGCAAGAGCAAAACTTTCTTGTGGCCATGTTAGTTTAATCCAACAAATACAGAACTCAAAAGAGGATTGACTTCTTTAGGAAGGCCATGGGCCCCTCCTGCAAATCAATCTACTTTATCTTCACAGATCAGAGCTTTGTAAAAGATACTGAGATAGCTTTAGCCAAGTCATTGCAAAAGCTTTTTGAAATCTCTCATTTAAATGTAGTACAATGTACAAACATAAATCTTCAGGCATTGCACTGCTCAATAACACCTAGAGGACCAAGATCAGATTTAATCTATTAAAAAATAGTAAAGCAAATTTGTACCCTTTGCATATGGTTTTAAAGTTAGTAAGAACAAGACATAGTTATGCCAACAAATTGGACAACTTAGAAGAAATGGATAAATTCCTAGAAGCATAAAACATTCCAAAACTAAATCAGGAAGAAATAGAAAATTTGACTAGACCAATTATCAGCAATGAAATTGAATCAATAATCAAAAACTCCCAACAAATAAAAGTGCAGGACCAGGTGCCTTCACAGGTAAATTCTACCAAACATTTAAAGAAGAGTTAACACTGGGGAGCCTGGCTGGCTCATTCAGAGGAGCATGCAAGTCTTGAATTCAGGGTTGTGACTTCACGCTCCACATTGGGTGTTGAGATAACTTAAATAAATAACACTTAAGAGAAGAAGAAGAAGAAGAAGAAGAAGAAGAAGAAGAAGAAGAAGAAGAAGAAGAAGAAGAAGAAGAGAGGGGAGTTAATACCTATTCTCCTCAAACTATTCCAAAAAATAGAAGAGGAGAAAACTGCCAAATTCATTCTATGAGGCCTGCAATACCGATACCAAAACCAGATAAAAACACTACAAAAAAGAGAACCGCAGATCAATATCTTTGATAAACACAGATGCAAGAATCTTCAACAAGTTATTAGCAAATAGAATCCAACACTACATTAAAAAAATTATTCACCATGATCAAGTGGCATTTATTCCTGGGATGCCAAAGTGGTCCAATGTTCACAAATGAATCAATGTGATATATCACATCAACAAGAAAAAGGATAATTGATATGATCATTTCAATAAATGCAGAAAAAGCATATGACAAGAAAAACATCCATTCATGATAAAAACCCTCAACAAAGTAGGTTTAGAAAGAATATACCTCAACACAATAAAGGCTATATATGAAAAATCACAGCTAATATAATCCTCAAGGGTGAAAAATGGAGAACTTTTCCCTAAGATGAGGAATAAGACAAGGATGTCCACTCTCACCACTATTATTCAACGTAGTACTGGAAGTCCTAGTCACAGCCATTAGACAAGAAAAAGAAATAAAAGGCATCAAAATTGGGAAGGAAGAAGTAAAATGATGAAATGAAACTATATATAGAAAACAAAAAGATTCCACAAAAAACTACAAGAACTGATAAATGAATTCAGTAAGCTTGCAGTATACAAAATCAATATAGAGAAATCCACTGCATTTCTATACACTAACAATGAGGTAGCAAAAAAGAAATTAAGAAAACAATCCCATTTACAATTGCACCAATTGTAATAAAATGTCTAAGAATAAACGTAATCCAGGAGGTGAAAGACCTACACTCTGAAAACTATAAAACATTTATGAAAGAAATTGAAGTTGTCACAAAGGGAAAGGTATTCCATGCTAATGGATTAGAAGAACAAATATTGTTAAAATGTCCATACTATCCAAAGCAATCTATAGATTTAATGCAATGTCTACCAAATTACCAATAACATTTTTCACAGAACTAGAACAAATAATCCTTAAATTTGTATGGAACCATAAAAGATCCAAATAACCAAAGCAATCTTGAAAAGAACAACAAAACACTAGGCATCACAATACCCGATTTCAAGATATACTACAAAGTGGTAGTATCAAAACAGTGTAGTACTGGTACAAAAATAGACACAGATCAATGTAACAGAATAGAGAGCCCAGAATAAACTGACATTTATATGGTCAATTGATCTTTGACAAAGGAGGCAAGAATATGCAACAGGAAAAATATAGTCTCTTCAACAAATGGTGTTGGGAAAACTGGATAGCTACATGTAAAAGAATGAAACTGGACTACTTTCTTACACCATACACAAAAAATAAATTCAAACAGATGAAAGACCTAAATGTGACACCTGAAACCATAAAAATCCTAGAAGAGAACATAGGCAGTAATTTCTCTGACATCGGTTATAGCAACATTTTTGTAGATATGTTGCCTGAGGCAAGGGAAACAAAAGCAAAAATAAACTATTGGGACTATATCAATATAAAAAGTTTCTGTACCGCAAAGGAAACAATTAACAAAACTAAAGGCAACTTACTGAGTGGGAGAAGATATTTGCAAATGACATATCAATAAAGGGTTAGTATCCAAAATATATAAAGAACTTATACCAAAAAAATCGAATTAAAAATGAGTGGAAGACATGAACAGACATTTCTTCAAAGAAGACATACAGATGGCCAACAGACACATGAAAAGACGCTCAATATCACTCATCATCAGGGAAATGCAAATCAAAACCACCATGAGATATCACCTCACACCTGTCAGAATGGCTAAAGTCAAAAACACAAGAAACAACAACTGTTATTGAGGATGTGGAGAAAAGGGAACCCTCATGCACTGTTGGTGGGAATGCAAACTGGTGCAGCCATTGTGGAAAACAGTATGGAGATTCCTCAAAAAATTAAAAATAGAATTACCATATGATTCAGTAATTGCACTGCTGGGTATTTACCTAAAGAATATGAAAACACTAATTCAAAAAGATGTATCTACCCCTTTGTTTATTGCAGCATTATTTACATTAGTCATATTTGGAAGAAGCCAAAGTGTCCATCAAAAGAGGAATAGATAAAGAAGATGGGGCACATATGTGTATATATATGCACACATAGGAACATATATGTATCTCTACATAGATGTATATGGGCAATGGAATATTACTCAGCCATGAAAAAGAATAAAATCTTGTCATTTGCAAAAACATGGATGGAGTTAGTATAATGCTAAGTGAAATAAGTCAGAGAAAGAAAAATACCACATGATTTCATGCATGTGGAATTTAAGAAACAAAACAAACAAAGACAAAAGAGACAAGTTTAACCAACTCTTAACTATAGAGAATAAAGTGATGGTTACCAGAGGGGAGATGGGTGGGAGGATGAGTGAAAGAGGTGATGGGGAGTACAGCTATTAAAAAGTATATATAAGAATATAAGAGTACACTTATTGTAATGAGCACTGAGTAAAGCACAGAATTGCTGAGTCACTATATTATATACCTGAAACTAATATAACACTGTATGCTAACTATACTGGAAATCAAAACAAAACAAAAGAACAAGACATAGTTGAGAATAAAATAAAGACAATAAAATATCTGATAACAATAACAATGTGATAAATAACAAAAATATTAAAGAGAGAAAAACTAAAATAGACCTAGAAAATGTTCCCTAAATGATCTCCAAGAGCACCAAAAGGCAGAAAAAAAATCAATGAATCTGATTACATAAAAATCAAGGATTTCTCACTGGAAGGATGCTGGAGAAATTAATACAAAGTAAGGGAGACAAGTTGGGTTGAAGGAAATTAGTTTGGATCAAGATTTCTCTATATTGACAAATCGGGATTAAGAGGCACAGACTTCCAGTTACAAAATAGGTAAGCCACCGAGATGAAAAGTACAGCATAGGGAATATAGTCAATAAGATTGTGAAAATGTTGTTTGGTGACAGATGATGACTACACTTAATCATGATGAGCACTGAGTAATATACAGAATTGTAGAATCACTATGTTGTACACCTGAGAATAATATAACACTGTAGGTTAATTATACTTAAAAATATGTAAAATAAAAAATATTTCTCCATATTGACCTCATTATATTGTTTTATTTTTGCAGTATGTGAATATATTACATATTCAAAATAAACAAACATTTAAAAATTTAAAAAATCTTACTTAATGAAAAAGCCATGTAAAAAGTTAATAGGCACCTGGGAAAAGATACTTGCTGGATTCTGCAAAACTACCTGACAAAATTCTGTGACCCAGAAACTTTGCTCCTGGACAAAAATCCCCCTCCTCATTCTTATATGAGTCCATAAGAACATGTATGTTGTTAGTACCTAGAACAGTGCTTGGCACACAGTGAATATTTGATATTATTTGTGAGGAAAGTAATAAGTAAATGGTGGCAGTTGAGTTGGAGCTACTTTGGATAACTATCTCAAAAAGGATGAATAGTTGAAATACAGAGGATTCCTACCACCGAGGGCTTTGCAGCATATAGATGTACACATAGAAACCAGGAATTAGTATTAAAATCATAATGTTTGTGTTATACAGAGAAGAAAAAGGGGCACCTGGGTGGTGTAGTCAGTTAAGTGTTCGACTCTTATTTTCTGCTCACGTAGTTATCTCAGGGTAGTGAGATGGAGCCCGACGTTGGGCTCCATGCTCAGCACAGAGTCTGCTTGGGGTTCTCTCTCCCTCTCCTTCTACCTCTCATGTTCATGTTCTCTCTCTCTAAAATAAATAAATAAATCTTAAAAAAAATAAAGAGAAGAAAAGTGGGGACATATAACTCAACACCATTTATACTAATTAAAAATAAACTGACCTCAAACAATGTGCATTTTTCAAGCAAAACATTCAAATAAAACACACAAATTAAAGAAATTAAAATGGTTGCCTGTGACAGGGGATTAAGGGAATAAATAGGTGGATAGATAGATGATAGATAGATAGGTCATAGCCATGAACCAAAAAGTATGATTAACTGAGTCTTCTTTACCCAAAGTTTAGGGGGGGTCTGATTGTGACACATTAAAAATGATTACAAATGCTTTGCTATCACTTCCTTTGAGAGATAGGGTATAAAATCTCCCCTTGGTTTTGAGTTTACATTGATGATTTACTTAACTAGTAGAATGTGGCGGAACAGGCATGTTGGGATTCCCAAGTCTAGCTCCTAAGAACCCTTGCAGCTTCTGCCCAGGCCTCTGGAAACATCTGCTTTAAAGCTTTCCCTAGAGCTTCTTGGTAGATAGCCCGGCCTCTCAGCCATCAGAGCAAGGTGCCAGACATGGAAGAGAAGCCATCTTGGACTCTGGACTCTACAGACCAGCCATGTGCCAACTGAATACCACTGAGTGGCTTCAGTCAACGCCATATGATGCAGAGAAAGTATTCTGCTGAGCCCTGCCTGCACTCCTGACCCACAGAATCATAAGATTTTAAAAAATGTAGTTTTAAGCCACTAAGTTCGGGGATAATTTGTTATGCAGTAATAGAAAATGGGAATGAAGACAAACAAATAACAAAATCCGACTACTGCCAACTTTAAATACCAGGAATCAAGGTTAAAATTGTGAAAGACTGAAGGATTAAAAGACAAACAAAATGGTTTACATTCTGAAACAGCTTCCTACTAGGAATCAGAGTCCTTCAAATTAACGATGCTATTAAGATTCAATTATATTTCTACTTAATTGTTCTCCTAGTCTTTGGGAGCAAACCTCTTATCCTTTCTGTTGTTGGCTCTTACCCTCTGTGCCTTGCTCTAATGTAAAAGTCCCAAGCCAGAGGAAGGTATATTTCCTTAGTCTGTGCTGCTGAATCATTCCATTCATACCTTCATAAGCAGGTGACAGAAAATGGTCCCATATTTTAAAATAATTGGAGAAGCTGGTTATTTCATAAGAATACAGAATGTTAGAGTTGAAATTACTGATCATCATTCTCAACTGCCAATTTAATGAAAATATCCAATATCTGAGAGATTGTTACTTTCCCAGAAGAAAAAATCTATATGTTTATATCTTAAATCCAAGATTTCTAATTTCCTTTATTGCTTTTAAAGCTAAAGTCCTAGACCTGGGGTCTTCGGCTCCTGTGAATTCCATAAATGGGAACTAAATCTTCCATGAATTCCAAATCGGCATGAATAAAGTTGTGTATATATGTATCTAATTGGGAATAGTTTCATACACTTCATCACATCTTCGAAGTGGTTCGTGATCTCTGTTCCAAGTTAAGAAACATTGCCTTAAGGAAAGCCAGACACATATTCTTGTATAAAAATTGCATCAAAAACCTATAATTTTATTATGCAAATATTTTGTCACATATCTGTTATTTACCAATGACATTTTAAATAATGACTTTTCTAAAAATAACAGAATATGTATATATGTATAAAATATTTGACCCTATGGGGCGCCTGGGTAACTCAGTCAGTAAAGCGTCTGCCTTCAGCTCAGGTCATGATCCCAGGGTCCCCCTCACTGCTCGTGCTCTTTCTCTTGCTATCTCTCTCTCTCTCAAATAAAGAAAATCTTTAAAAAATAAAATAAAATAAAATAAAATAAAATAAAATAAAATAAAATAAAATAAAATATTTGACCCTAGATCACTGTTTCCTTATGTTATTTTCTTCAGAAATTTATCATTATTTATAGTTCATTAAGTCCTTAGTATGTCTCAGATACAATTCCAATATCTTTGTATTCCTTATCTCATTCATAATAACAAAAATGGGACCTGTGAGATAAGTGAAAACCTCAAAATCTCAAAAATGAGATTCTGTGAGATAAACATTATTAAAATTCCTACTTTATAGATGCAGAAACTGAGGCATAAAGAGATTACATAACTTGTCCAAGGTTACATAGCTAATACGGGATTATGACTTTACTTTTGATTAATACATTTATATGTTTGATCGAAAAAGCTGAAATATGTATTGTGTTAATGATTTAGTTTACAGAGAAGCATGGATAAGAAGGAATAGCAGTTATTGGTATATTCGAGCAATAGGAGATTTTTAAAAGATGGTAGAATAAAAAAAATTAGAAGCAGGAATGGGAAAATAGGTGTTATTAGGCAAAGATCCTAGGAGAGGAGAAAAGAAGACAATGGATAACATGCTTAAAGCTCTATCTGTGGGAGACACCTACTATTGTTCCAAGTCTTTCCTCATCAAAATTTAGTGCCCTTCACCATGATGAAACCAGGCTGACTCCTTACAATCCAGGGTCCTTTTCTCTTTTTCCACCTTTATTCATTCCAGTCCACTTTTCCCGTAATTAGCATCCCCTCTTACCTTCCACTTAACTGGACAATTCTTAAGCAAAGCACATCTATGATGCTAGTTACTAACACATTTTCCCGGAGGTGATTTTCTATTTACTGTCTTTAATACATATTTGTGAGGAATAATATGTTTGGCCCAAGTGAAGCCAATAAATACCAGAAGAAAGTGGGAAATCAGACTGTCTTGTAACTCGTATTAGAAAGGTTCTACAGGGGGCGCCTGGGTGGCTCAGTTGTTAAGTGTCTGCCTTTGGCTCAGGGTGTGATCTCGGCGTTCCGGGATCAAGCCCCACATCAGGCTCCTCCGCTGGGAGTCTGCTTCTTCCTCTCCCACTCCCCCTGCTTGAGTTCCCTCTCTCACTGGCTGTTTCTATGTCAAATAAATAAATAAAATCTTAAAAAAAAAAAAAAAAGAAAGGTTCTACAGGTAAAACAAAAACAAAAAAGCTCTTTTCAATGTTAATGCCCCCAGGAGTCTGATCTGGGATGAAGTTCAGAATTAAATATTGAATCTTAGATGACAAAGGTTTGTGAGAGAAAGATCTGGCTTTCAGCACCAGAATGGAATAGCATCTGAAAGTAGAAGAATAAAAGAGCCTTCTTTAGCCTCTCTGGTCCATTCCTGGGGCAGACTAGACTGGCCCCCAAAAGATAATTAAGAAAGCTGTGGACCACATAGAACAATACATTAAAAAGAACATTCACCAAAGTCAGGTGGGATTTATTTCTGGGATGCGAGGATGGTTCAATATTCACAAATCAATCAACATCATACATCACATTAACAAAAGAAAGGATAAAAATCATATGATCATCTCAACAGATGCAGAAAAAGCATTTAAAAAGATTCAACATCCAAACATGATAAAAACTTTCAAAAGTGGGGTTAGAGGGAACATACTTCAACATAATAAAGGCCACATATGAAAAACACACAGCTAACACAATACTCAGTGCTAGAAAACAGCTTTCCAAGGTCAGGAACAAGACAAGGATATCCACTCTTGCCATTTTTATTCAACATAATACTAGAAGTTCTAGCCACAGCAATCAGACAAAAAAGCCCAAAAAACAAAACACACACACATACATACACACACACACACACACGCACACACAAAACCCAAAATAAGAGGCCTCCATATTGGGAAAGAAGAAGTTAAACTATTTGTAGATGACATGATAATATACATAGAAAATCCTAAGAATACACCAAAAAACTATGAGCATTAATAAATGAATTCAGTAAAGTGGCAGGGTTAATACCGGAGGTTAATTAATTAATACAAAATTAATATCCAGAAATCCATAGTGTTTCTATACACTAAGAAAGAAGTCATAGAAAGAGGAAAAAAAACACTATTTATGATTGCACCAAAAAGAATAAAACACCTAGGAATAAACTTAACCAAAGAGGTGAAAGACCTGTACTCTGAAAACTATAAAACACTGATCAAAGAAACTGAAGATGTCACAAACAAATGGAAAGATATTCCATGCTCATGGATTGGAGAATTAATATCATCAAACTGTCTGCATTACCCAAAGCAGCTACAGATTAAATACAATACCTCCTAAAATACCAATAGCATTTTTTTCTTTTTTTGCAAAACTAAAACAAATAATACTGAAATTCGTATGGAACCACAGAAGACGCTAGGTAGCCAAAGCAATACTGAGAAAGAAGAACAAAGTTGGAGGTATCACAATTCTAGATTTCAAGATATACTCAAAACTGTAGTAATCAAAACAGTATAGTTCTGGCACAAAAACAGACACATAGATCAGTGGAAAAGAAGAGATAGCCCAGCAATAAGCCCAAATTTATATGGTCATTTAATCTATGACAAAGGAAACAAGAACAAACAATATCATAATAGCAATATAATGGGACAGATGGTAGCTGTACTTGTGGTGAACATAGCATAATGTATAAAATTGTCAAATCACTAAGTTGTACACTGGAAACTAATGTGTCAACTATACTCAAATTTAAAAAAACAAACAAACCCATAATCAGAAAAAAAAAAAACCTACAAGTTTTATGTAAAAAAGAAACTACAAATTTTATGATACAGAAGATACACTCCCAGGAACATACCAATATAAATGCATTCATATGTTCATCCAAGGACAAGTACACAGATTCTCATAGCAAGACTGTTCAAACTTGGAAATCACCCAAATGCCCATTAGCAAAAAGATGAATCAATATAAAGTGTTATAGTCACATAATGGAACTCTACATAACAGTAAGAATGGCTGATCTAAGCCAAGCCAAAGAAGCCAGACACAGATGAACACACACTGTCCAATTCCATTCTATAAAGTTTAAGAACAGGCAAATCTTTGATCTTAGAAGTCAGGATTTATGGAAGGGTAGTAGCCAGAAGGGGCATGAGGGACTTCTAGGGGCAGGGAGGTAGGAGGCTTAGGAATGTTCTGGTACATGATCTGGATGCTGGTTACACAGGTGTGTTTGGGGTGTGAAAATCCATTGAGCTATATATTTATAAACTATGCACCTTTCTGAATCATGTTGAACTTCAATAAAAAGTTAAAATAAATATTTTTTAAAAACTAAGAAAAATTTTGTGGAGAGTGAGAGTGGAAAGGTGGGTCATAGAAGATGCTAGTATATTTACAAATAAAACACAGCTTTCATGCTAGGTTTCCTATTAGAATAAGTAGTTGTAATTTTTCTCACATATCAACGACCCTCCTCTGCTACTCTTTACTGACAGCCATGGGGAAAAAGGCTGCTGTGAACACACTGTGGTGTCTGACACAAATGAACATTTCTGGGTGACATCTCTGTTGAACCTACACTAAGAAGCCTGCCAAGAAGCCCACACCTTATTGCTTCCCTTCCTTGTTTACTTCTTTGTTAATAAAATATAGTGACTGTAAACACAGCAAAGTCCAACGGAAGAAAGTAGAGTACAGGCTACACAAAATCTCCTAGATTATTCTTCAGGCCATCAGCGCTGGCGTCCAAGTTTTCTTATTTTATTTGACAAGGAAGAAATTATATTTTCATTGTCAAAGGTGGAGACTCTAGATCGGTTAACTATTAATTTGAGATGATAAATTATGTTCTCATTGTGTACTTTACAGATTTGACAGGGAAAAATCTAACCTCGACGTAAAACTTTTCCTGAAAATGTCCATTTTTCAAATATGGATTCGCAGTATTCTCAGAAATAATAGTTAAGTCTGATATGTCATAGACTTCCTCAAAAACAGGACCCATGACTATGGAAAATATTTGATTTCGATAATATTTCATCTGATTTATGTGTTTTATTGTTGAACACACGACCATCAAGATGTCCACTAGCAGTGCAACTATCCAGCAGACATAAATATCAGTAAGAAGAAAATGTCACTTTACAATTTTGGGGTTGACTGAATATAAATTACAATAGATGCCACAGGATTTTAATGGCAGGACTCAGAAAGTGCATGGATGTCTGCTATACATACTCTCTTGAGAAGGATTTCATAATGGTCTGAGATTACAAAATAATTTTATAGGAGAACTTCTGAGCTTTGGAAAGAAGGGTGGCAAAAATTATTACAGCATGTCTACTTAGTTTTCCAAACGTGTAGGGAAATCTGCTTTCAGACTGTAACCTATAATGTAACCCATAGTGATATTTCAATCAAAATGAGAATTTTATACGGCTTTCCCTTCCAATATATTAAAAGTAAGCCACACTTACTATTGCTAGAGAAAATAAAATATATTAAACAGATAAAAATGAGACTGAAATTAGTCAGTATCTCCCAAACAATTCTGAATCTGGAAAAAAAAATACACACACACACGCACATGCGCACACAAATGTGTGTGTGTGTGTGTGTGTGTATATTCTTTCTCATGTGGAAAGACTATATATACATAAATATATATATATGCATACATACATTTTATTATGTGGAAAAATATATATTCTTATATCACTACATATATTTCATACATGTATATCAGCACAATTTTTCTTTCGCTGGTATAACCAAGAGATTGAATAAGTTTATACTCCATTTAGTAAATGAAAGTTTAAACTTACTATATATAAAAAAATGAAAAAGTAACCCCACTATAATCACACAAATTAATAAGAAGATGTTGGCCAATACCTTATGAAGACGAATCAGAATTCAGTGACATCATCATATCTCCAAAGAGATGGTTTTTAAAAAACCGTCACTTTGTAGATAGAATTTCAAGGAAGGGCATTTATTTGGGGTATCAGAGAAGTCACTGAACTACAGCATTTACTTGAACCTGACAGTCCAAAAGTCTAAAAGATCTATGGATTTTCTCTAGATTTTGGTAAGATAAGAATTTGCCTGCATAGAAGTCTATATCCCGCTCAATGCCATAATGGTTGCTATTGCTTTCAGTCCACTTAGCCCCTTCCAGAGATCATCACTTCCACATACAGTTTATTCAGTTTCACTAAATAATTACTGTTCAAATCAGGACACTGTTGTGAGTGAAAGGGGATGCTATTAATAATTATGCCCTCGTAACAGACATGCACTATGACTGTCCCAAACAAACAAGTATATATTATCACCCTTCTTCAAGGCTTCCTGTGTCATGGTTGAAAAATGTATTATAAGTTTTTCATTTTGGGGGCACCTGGGTGGCTCAGTTGGTTAAGCGTCTGCCTTCAGCTCAGGTTATGATCCCAGGGTCCTGGGATCAAGGCCCACATCAGGCTCCTTGCTCAGTGGGGAGCCTGCTTTTCCCTCTGCCTCTGCCTGCCACTCTACCAGCTTGTGCGCTCTCTCTCTTGCTATCTCTCACTCTGTGTCAAATAAATAAAATCTTTAAAAAAAGCAGCATTGTCCACAATAGCTAAATTGTGGAAGGAGCCGAGATGCCCTTCAACAGATGACTGGATTAAGAAGATGTGGTCCACATATACAATGGAATATTACTCAGCCAACAGAAAGAATGATTACACAACATTTGCAGCAACATGGACGGGACTGGAGGAGATTATGCTAAGTGAAATAAGTCAAGCAGAGAAAGACAATTATCATATGGTTTCACTCATTTATGGAACATAAGAAATAGGAAGATCCGTAGGAGAAGGAAGGGAAGAATGAAGGGGGTAAACAGAAGGGGGAATGAACCATGAGAGACTATGGAAACAAACTGAGGGCTTCAGAGGGGAGTGGGGTGGGCGATTGGGATAGGCCGGTGATGGGTATTAAGGAGGGCACATATTGCATGGTGCACTGGGTGTTATATGCAAATAATGAATCATGGAACATTGCATCAAAAACTGGGGATGTACTGTATGGTGACTAATATAACAAAATAAAAATTATTTAAAAAAAAGAGAAGCTTTTCATTTTGAGTTGAAATCTGTTTCTTTTTTCAATTTTAAACCAGGTACTAATAAATATAGTGTTTTTATTCATTGATATGAAAGTTTCTCTCATAGAATTTCAGAGTTAGAAAGATCTGATAAGAAAGCAGATCCAACCTCTTATTAAATTCTCATTAACGCAGCTCTAAAAGACAGACATCTAGCCTCTGTTTGAATATTTCCAAAGACAACAGGCTCATTGGATTGCAAATCAATTCATTATATTCTGGAAAATTTCTTGATCGAGAACTTAAAATTGTCTGCTTATAATTTCTTATCTTCTGAATCTGTACAAGTGTCTAAGCTCTTTCACATAATATACCATTTTAGTAAAAACATTGCATCCTCTCTTACCTTACTTCCCAAAGCCCTCCTTCCTTCCACTGTTGTTTATATATCATAGATCGAAGGCTCATTAGATATAGTTACCTCTAATCTGGTGTTCATTTTGATCAATTAAATAACTTATTCAGACACTTGAGATCTACATTCTTAATTCCAATGAGAATTTTTTATTGGAAATATAATTAAGTTATGCTGAAATAGTAGTATTTCCTAAACTATTAAGTTGTACAAAATCCTAATTAATCAATGTTCTCAAATTTTGTTAACTGAGACGTTGCACCAGAAATGCACAAAATTTATAATACAAAAGTTTAAAAAATTAAAATAATGTCATAATGGAGCTCATTTAGTAATGACAGTTCTGACTGAATAACTTGCAGCCATAAGAACACCATCACTATAACCTTATTTATATTATTTTCAACCATATAAATTACAAAGATTTAACTGTTCAATATGCTTTATCGATATTTCCATATTTCCATATATTTAGAATATGCCTTAAGTCAAAGTGGTAATATATACTATTTAAAATTTTCTTGTAAATAAATAAATAAATAAATAAATAAATAAATAAATAAAATTTACTTGCTAAGCCAAACTAACCAAAGATAAACACTGATCTGAGTTCATTATTTTAGCACTTATTTGTAAAATATAACAATCTCTAATTTTGGCTCATTTCTCCTGCAATTAAAACATGAATTAGTACTTACTTCACTGACTATGTGTTAATGAATCCATGTGTACATGTGCACATGGTCTCAAGTAGAGCTTTCGCATCAGGTGGCTTATAGACAGTTATCAATATGGCAGCCAACTGCTCTTCAGCCATTGACAATCCCCCATTAACAGTAACTACTTCATATTAATGCTGCTTCTCGTAAAAGCATGCAAACAGCCTATTTGTCAAACAGGCACCTTAACTTTTCAGAAACTGTTTTCACTTTCCTTTGCAAAGCCCTAACCTTGTCTCCCTAATTCACCTTTCCATCCTGGCCTATAACTATTGCCCTACATTCTTTTCTACCGAAGACTTGCTGCAAAGCTCTCTTTAACTTACTCTCCCACTGGATAAAGATAACTATTAATAATAGTGTTTTTCTTTACTAGATAATTTGTGTTAACATGTTAAAGGAGAGCTACTCCCAAAAGACTGTAAATTATTAGGATGCTGATGTAATCCATCATTAGTGTTTAATATCTGATAGGCAAGTATATGGCTAGTCTTTTTATTTGTACTGTTTTATTTTTGCAAAGGATTATTTTAAGGAGCCTCAATTTAGCACATTGAGAAGCTTAATGTACTTTCTGTCATATTAGATGTAGAAAAGACTATGTTTCCTAATTCTCTAAAGGTTATCTTTGACTCTGTTCACTTTCCAGAGAGTATATGTAAATAAACAACTCCAAAACTGAACACATATTTTATTTAAAATAGCTACAAGATGATGATAACATAGAAATCCAGCTGAAGATAATCTACCAGAACACCTAATGTGGGGGACTGAGCCTGAGAGTATTTGAAGTAAGGCATCTGTAATTTGTAACCATCTGACCATCAATAACTTTATGTAAATGACTACTGCTGAGTGTTAGAGTGAGCCATTCAATTGAGTTAAGAATTAGAATTGAAACTCAATGTAATTGATTATATAAGTTTTAAGCTGTTCAATTTTAGTTAGGCTAAAATTAAATAATGGAATGGGGGCACTCTGAAGATGACAAGATGAAAGTAGGTATGGTAAAGCCTCTATATGCACCTGGATCGTGTTTGATCCTTATTTAATGCTCTTACATCAAATAAAAACTCTTAGTCAATTCCTGACAGTAAAAATCCATGCATCTTACACAAGTTCTTGGATCATTTACACCAATTTGAAAAATGCTGTAATTTTCTACTTTGCCTAGTTGAACGAGCCTTAAGGAAATGAAAATTAATCATGACCAACCAATCCAAGTGGGGTAGGATTTACTTACTGGAAACTTCAGAATATTGTGGAAGTTGCACACACATACACCCACGCACACACACAATTAGACTAGAGCTGTATAGGTTTTATTTGAAGAAGCAGAAACTAATGTCTGAATAATTTTGGTATTTAAATCCTAGAAGGTAGTGATAATTCTGTGAATAAAGCTATAGTAGAATTTAAGTGATATTTATTCACTGTAGAAACTACCTAGATTTGGTAATGATAAAATCATTTGAGGAGTTAATTGAGTTTCTGAGTTGTTAATCGAAGACTGAGGATACAATGATCCACCCTCACTGTTCAAATTCAATATTTTTGTAACATTCAATAAACATAATTTATACCATCTGTTTATTAACTTTATGGGCCATGAATACAATGCAAGATACTTGGAAAGATTACTGTAATGGGAACTGATATAATCATTTAATAGATTTATTTAAAATCATAACTGCTGTAGCTGATTAGCTATAGTTGATATAACTGTTGAAGCTAATACTTTTATTTATGTTCCATGGATAAAGATAGTCATACTTTCCATAAGGAGAGTCATCTGATTGTGCCATTCTGCTTATATTATGGCCCAGAGAGATTACCGAATTCTTAAAAAAAATACATATATATATATATATTTATACACACACATACAGATATGTGTATATATATATATATATAATCTCCCATGCATTTTACTAAAGTCAAACTTAAATCACTCAACAGACACCTCTAGAGCACTTAAAATTTGCCAAGCTTGGAGTAGGGGTGAGGACAGCGTTGTTTTAACAAAAAATAATCCCTAAAGCTATAAAGGCTAAACCAGCCAGATTTTACTTCAACAATTAAATTCCTTTTTAAGATATCTTTTTGTATATCAACTGTTACAACATGTGTAGTAGTCTGGGAGAAAACACTTGCAGTGGATATAGCATACAGAAGATTAGTTACGAGAATACATAAAGATCGATGGATATAAGAAAGGGCAAAGCTATCCAATAGTAAAATGAACAAATGATCCAAATAAAAAGAAGAAATCCAAGTAATAAAAAAAAAGATGTTCATTCCTAGTAGCAATATGAAAAAAGAAACTAGATATATATGTAAATCTATATGCAAATATAAATAAATATATACATACATGTGTACACACAATGTTTGCAAAAATAAAAAGTATTGAAAATCTACAGTGGTGATAGCACATTGTAAGTGATCAAGAGTTCTGGTGGGATAATGGTTACAGTCTTTTTTGGATGGAATTTCTGAAAAAATCTACCGAAATATAAATGTACATATTCTTTGATCCAATAAATCAACTTCTGTGAATATATCTGACTAATTATAACAAATATCTAACACTAATTGAGTGTTCAATATTTGCCAAGCACTGTTCTAAGTGCTTTATATATCTTTTTTTCATTTAAGTCTCAAAAGACTTTACGGGGAAGGCCCTATTATTATAATTCCCATTTTATGGTAAGGAAGCTAAGTATAGATAGGTTAAGTAAATACAGAGGGGTTTTGTGGAGCGAGGATCTGAATTAATCCAGGCAGTCCGCCAACTCTCTCTCTTAAGCTGCTATGTTCTTCAGAAATATCCTGTCAGGTTCAAAAAGATATTGCTTCAAGAATACTTGTTAACTTTTTATAATAACAGATAACTAAAACCTGACAAATGCTTGTCATTATTGGTATGATTAAATAAGTTTTAATATATCCATGCAATATGATATTTAGTTGCAAAGTGGGACGATATAATCCTATGTGAATTATAGGTAAAATATTATAGGACATACTACCTAGTTAATAGAAAAGAAATTAAAATAGTACTTATTAAATGGTCTTACTTAACATATGTATATATATATGTCTGTATATGTATGCAAATACATAGGAAAAGGATTTGAAGGACTGACATCAAATGCTTAACAGAGGGTTATCTGGTGGAGGAGACACAACAGTTGTGTCTGAAACATATCTTTTATTTGCCTCTGACAAATATAGTAAGACAAAATTGAGCTCAACGAACTCTAAAAACAAAACCAACCAAGTAAACGAAACAAAACAAAAACAAATATAGTCCCTCTATTCACATAGCTTAGTGTAGGGAAGAAATACTCTAAAAATGCAGAACTGCTACAACAGGGGAAGCCACTGGAGTTCCCAAGAAACTAAAATAAACCTGGTCCATGAATGACGAATGCACATGGATGATGATGGCACTTTATGCAGAGGTAAACTCAGACTTTAACTCATCAGATATTATTAAGGCATCAAATAATAGTTTAGACAACACAAAAACCTAAAAGCTGGAGGCAGCATCCTGAACTGTAGACCTGACTATAGTTCCACATGGTGGGTACGTGGAAAGCTAGGATTGACAACATAGGAAGAAGGGCTGGAAGGCTGGGTGAGGACCAGATCACATAGGGCCGTGTTGGCCATATTCCAGATTTCTGACTTTCTGGTAAATCATTAAAAGCTTGTTAGGTAAGTGAGAGATCAAATGAAATTTAGTTTTAGGAATGTCCTCCAGCAATATGGTAAAAGTAGGTGAAAAGCGGGCAAGCTTTGAGGCTGGAGGCGCCATCAGGATAATCAGGAGTTTCTCTGGATGCAGGATGATTGGAAGAACGAGGATAACTGAAGGCATTTGAGAAAACTTGAGGGAGACTAGAAAGAACTTAGAGATTCATTTGATTTTGATGCTTGTAAGTGAGAAGGAGAAATCAAGGAAAATGTAGGTAGTTCACATCAGTCTCTCTTTTAAATCTTGACAATGTGCTCCCCATGTACTAAGCACTTAATTTCAGTTTTCATTTAAACTAACTAAATGTGATGATGTAGACCGTTCTCTTTTTAAAGGCGAAGGCAACATCTTTTCTGTGTTTGCATCCCCCTCCCTGGCAAAGTACAGATCTGGAATTTCATAAATACTTACCCAATGAAGACAGAAGCAAGGAAGTATTACCATAAAAAAATACAAATAAATACCCATAAAAAAGCAATAAAAATCCCAATGATAAAAACTGACCTAATGACTTGAAGAATTCAAAAGTGTTTGATCGTAGCAAGGAAAAACAGTTGTCTGTCCATTACACCAACAATATTGAGTACAGCTGTCACCCCTTACTTCCACATTTAGCATTTCATGGTTTCGGCCAGATAAATGAATTACATGTTATTACAATGTAGCATATTAAAATGATTTAGAATTTCTTCCTCATCATATCATATTCACTCGGTAATACCATGGTTGATGTCGCTGAAAAAGTGTTTATTAAATAAAAGCACAAAATTCATAGGTGCTAATGTACTTTATGTTCAGAATTGCTGCACTCTTTTCAGATGAATTCACGTTAACCCAAATAAAACTGATATCCCTGGATTATTAAAAAAAAAATCATGCAGATTTTGCAGGGAACATCAAAACCTGTGCTTATGAAATCAGCCTGGAACCACATTTTTATGACTTATAAAAGAAATTAGGCCCTACACTCAAAGGGTTGGTTATTAAATATTTTATCTTTAAAAAAAATCAGCATGCTGAAAAACATTTGTATTTCATAGATAAAAATTTCAAGAGATGGAAATGAATATAGGTCTTAAACTTTAATAATGATCCAAAGACACTGCTAACAAAGCCTGACTTTGATGAACTGATTTTTCTAAAGTATTTTTAAAAGGTTACCAAATAGAGTTAACCTTCAAAATAAGTTCAAGGATGTGTTTCTAAACGTGTGGCTTCTGTTTATCTGGAATACAGATCAAAATGCTACAGTATTGCCAAAGGAAAATAAGCTGTTTCCCCAGTTACATACAAACACCTTTCAAGTATGTTTTGGGGATCTTTAAATTCTATTTTCTATTTGTTGTGTTTTTTTTTTTTCTTCTGCTCAAAACAAGAGCACAAGCTGTCCATTAAGAAAAGGAAGAACAACGGAGGTTATATAAGGACATCTGCTTCTAATCACCATGTCAATTGATACACAGTTAGAAATCTACCTCCCCCCAAAAAGAAAATCAGTATTTACAGAACAGCCAGCATTTTGAATATACGGCTAGTGTTATGACTACACTCTATTTTAAAGTTCTTAAGCTTTTTACCTGTGACCAACAGGAAAAATTGTTGCCATTTATAATGGGGTGCTCTGCGAAGAGTGGTTTCTGCTTACATCACTTCATTTCAAAGGATTTGCTAGGACAATCAGATTGCCTCAAGCCGAAACAGCCCAATTACTAGTAAAAACTGCCTCAGACTTTAAGAGCCTACAGGGCTTTAAAAATCAATGATGCTATAGTATTTGCATCTTAAAAAAGGCAGCCAAAAAGCAAACTAAACAAATGTTGAAAATGTATTCTTCAACACTATTTCAAAGTATTTCTACTCTTCATTCACATACCCATTTGAGAGACATAATTAGATTCTGCCAGCTCTATCAATATTGCCAATGGCTAATGGGCATAGCTGAGGCAATTAGGACGTATAGTAAATATGTTGAAAAAATAAATCAGATAAAGGTAATCCACATACATGGTTATTTATACATCCCATTGTAACTTTAAATTAATGGGGGTCATGAGAAAAATAAAAATCAACATGTGTAAAAGTTGTCTTAAGTTTATGGGCTCTTGTATTACGCTGCTCTACTACAGAATGTTATTGTCTACCTACATCGTGTCGGTTTGATTTTATATTACTCCTGGAAGGTAAGATTGTATTACTGTGTGGGCCTACAATTATGGTGTAATTATCATACCCCAAGAACATGGGTGAGCCAATGGGACCTTCATTTTGGATGGCCAACACAGAGGAATGACATCATAGATATGTGAAGAGCACTTTTCACCTCTCTCGTATCAGTGAGTCCTTCATCAGGGGTTAGATCAGAGAAGTGGGACAATGTGCTGCAATTCTTGTGAGACTCCCTGGTATAGACCAGACATCATGGAAAATTCAGTAGAAAAGAAGAAACATAAATAGCTTCCTTTTAAAATGCATTCATTTGTTTAGTCATTCACTGATTTTTCTAATTAATTAACACATATTTTTCCAAGGACTGCAAAGTAACAGGAAAGTTGCTAAGCACTGTAACTACAAGTCTCTAGATATAGAGACACATAATAAACATAAAACAATATGGTGCACCATACTAATGGATTGGCCATGATATCAAAACTGCAGGGAATACACTTTTGAGAGAGAAAAAATACCCACTTTTTTCAGGACACAGCTGAAGCAGAAACCAAACTACTTACCAAGTAGGTAAGTACAATTTTATAGTATTTTATTTATATATTGAAAGGAAGCAAAGTTGTCAGAATTCAATTCATAAAGGCTCGGGACTTAAAGATCTCATTTTGAGCAGCTGCATAAGGGGAGAATAGGATTCTGTAATAGAAGCCCTGGTGTAAAAATGGGAGTCTCCTCATAAAAGATGCCCAACATCTTGGGCAAAGTAACAGATACGTGGAGGTCCTTCTAGAAAGAATTACAATTTCAGTTCTGGAGAATTAAACAGAACTCAATATAAGCTCTTTGGAGTTTTTCATAAATACATGTGTGTGTTTGAGTGTGTCTATGTATATTACAGCAAAGGATGTAAGTCTAAATGTAGATCCCCCTACCATGCCTGTACACCAACTACTCTCTTTACAAGCTTTCCTGTTACTCAAGGCAATGAAGAATAGAATCCCAACAATTCTAGATGATAGCAAAGAAATCCATGATTTTGATTAGAAGAGTATCAGAAACCATCAGTAATGACTAAAATAGTTATTGACTCAAAAAATGCTCAATACCATACAAGTGACAGATTCCTGATTTCCTAATACAACCCATTTTATCTATTTTTGGATGATCTGAAAGCTGCCCAGGGCTAGCATTGTTTTTGAAGTCTAGCTCTAGTTTCCAGCTTACTTCCTTTCCTTTTCCACTGAGGAGCAATTTATTGTTTTGTGTTTTTGGTTGTTCCTGTTTGCCCATGCTGCGGCAGGCAAGTCCCACACTCAGCAATGCTGACAGTCTCTGAGACATACAGAAACATAAATGCCCCTAAGGAAGTTCCTACATATTTTCAGCATATTCCCCAAATGTCCTTTTTCTGCTTTCCAAAATACCTTTCCAGATTTAAATGAGTCCATCTCATAAGAATAATCGGCTTCTAAATGATATTTACTGTAACATAAGAACTACACTTTCCAGAATATACAAACAGTCCCTGTTGAGCAACATAAAGTCAATAGTTCCAGATAGCAAGTGTTCCTTTTCACCCTTTAAACTCTAAAGCCTGTCATTTCATTACACTTCGAGAAATGGTTCTACCATTTATCTGCCTTTTTCACTCCATGGGAAATTATACAAAAGACTAGCACATCACTTTTTACAAAAAATATTCATCATGAGTAGATATAATACACATGGTGGTAATTATTCTCAATTACTTACATTCCTGAATATAAGTTGTATATAATCACATATAACACATTTCTTTCTTCCATTATTCCTTTCTTCATATTTGAGCTTATGTATTTCTACAAGTAATGATTTGAATTCAGAAAGTATTATCAAAAGAAAATGAAAAGGTTATATAAATGTCACTGCCTTGCTACGAATTTTACATGCTTTTGCCGAACTCAACTCTGTGAATATCTGGACTGGCTTTCTACTATGAAGAGAAATACATCTATGCGTGAAACAGTGTTTCTGACAATAGCTTCTTGACATAGAAGAAGCTTGAAAACATATGAAAAAAATCCTTCACCTAAACACACATTTACACATGCATTGTCCTTATTTTTCTTTCCTATAGTAATAATGGATCTTAATAAGAAAGTTCATACTGCTTATTGCCTCCTTTTCTATAAAAGAAGAGTTTTCACAGCCTCATATATACACTTTCAGAAATCAGAGCATGTCAGTTAGAACCCAAACTAGTTTTTCCAAACCATGTAATGGATTTTAACGTAAAAAAGAAGAGGTGAGCATGAATTTTTGTTGTTCTTGTGGGTTACATAATCATGTCATTGATGACCACATGGCCTAAACATAAAATATCAAAATAGAACTTTAAAAATTATTTTATCAATACAGCTGAATTCCTATTGTATTAATTTATGACTTGGTCTCTTTGTCTAAACTTTGAGATCTTGAAGGCCCCTGTGTCTTCTTGTTTGTAGCTTCTCATAACGTCTTATTTCCTTAAAAAACAATGTAATGTCTCAGAGGTTATTTTTTTTTTTAAATAAGTAATACGTTGGAAAAATTCTAGAAAATTATAAAACTGAGATCATTCATAATAACAGCACTCGGGTATGAATTTTCTCACCATTATTTTTTTCTTTTTTAATTCTTTAAAAATGTTAAAAATTCTTTATTAAAATTTATTTTCCTTTTAAATTCTTTTAAAATAAATTTTTAAAAATAAATAGTATGTTTTTTTTTTTTAATTTAGAAAAGTATAAGGAAAATAATGAAATTACTCACAGTCCCACTAGGCAGTGATAGTTTACCTTTACTTCTATTTCTGTATCTACTCCCTGTAACTAAAGTCGGGTAATATTTTATTATATTATGCTTTTCCACATATCAATTAATGAGTAATTCACTGTGTCATTTAATACTCTTTAAAAATACAAATTTTACTATGTGAATAATTTGCCATTCTGTATCTTCAGGAAATCATTTAGGCAATAGAAAACATCTCTGTTTAAACATTAACAAAATTTCTTACCAACCCAGCCAGCTTTATTGGTGAAACAAGGAAATATAGGCTTACTTCTCCTTAAAAAAACGGTTTTTCTTAAATTGAGCTAATACATATTAACTAAATTTGGATCTCTCTGTGTACTGCTTACTCCACTTTTCTAGCATAAATCTTGTGCCAAGAAAGAAACAAAGAAAAAAAAAAAAGAACGTTTAGGCATTTGAGATAAGTGTAGTCTTCCTCACTTTAGAAGAAAAATGACTTCATAGTACAACTTTCTCAAACACGATTTCCTGCAAGATTATGGTGATAAACATTTTATTTAAACCAGTAGAATAGTAGCAATAATGAAACACATATTCAGCGTGTTTAAATTTTACTTTCCCCTGCAGAGGAAGAAATCATGTTTACCTGGTGATATGATATAGAAGAAATCTTTGAATTCATCCATCCAAACTTCTGCCAGTCTCCTGTTGTTCTTGTTGATGACATGACCAGTGCCACCAGGGAAAGTGTAGGGAGTTGCCTTCCGAAAAACGTGACCAACGTGGGAGCAAGTCACAATCTCCAGAGAGCCTCCACATTGCCAAATCTGGGAAAAGGAGCAATTGTTCTATCACAATCATTGCAAATAATGCAGTAATATTGTCTGACAAGAAACTGAGGCTAACAAAGGCCAAATCTTTAGAGTTCACACAGTTCAAGCAAACATTGGATGGACGCAAAATTTAGAATTGGTATACTCAGCTTGGCAAAAAATTCTGATTTAGAATAGCTTGATCTATGTAAATATTGTAGCATTGGATTTGTGGAAATAAAATGCATTTATTTTTTCATGTGCCTTTATCAGACTACCAAATTTTCAGTTCCCAGTAGTTAATTTAATCGCTATTTAATAGATATTTAGTATCTAAAATCTGCTATGATTTAATGAATTTGTACATGTTAATGCCATGGTAAATAACTAAATTTGATTTGGAGAAAAACCAATTATACTCCATTCATCTGCAATTTTAAATGACCATTAATTCTCAGCTGTCCTATATCCCCTGTGTCTTACACCTTTGGATACATCATTCTTATTAAAATGTGCTAGGACTCCTTTATATCTGCTCAACATGTATGCGTCCTTCAAAATCTGTCTCCATGTCTCCAAGTCATTTCTTCTAGGAAGCTATGTGGACAGGTTTAGTATTTTGTGACTTTTGTACTTTAAACATCCTTTTTTATTTTTTTAAGACTTACTTATTTGTTTGAGAGAGAGAGAGCACACACAAGTGGGGGCAGGGGTAGAGCAAGAGAATCCTCAAGCAGACTCTCCATTAAGTGCAGAACCCAGCTTGGTGCTGGATCCAATGATCCATAAGATCATGACCTGAGCTGAAACCAAGAGTCTGGTGCTTAGCCAATTGAGTCATCCAGACGCTCCTTTAAACATTCTTTCATGAAGAACTGATTACACTGTCTTGTAAGCAATTGTTTACTTCACTATCTCTCCTTTAAAACTATAAACTCTTAGAAAGCATGTGTCACATCCTTCTTGGTGTCCTGGATTTACTGTGTGGTTGAGGCTAGTTATTAAATATCCCAAACACATTTATTTCTATAAAATTACATTGTTAAGCCACAGGTTATACTAATAGCATATGTGTATGTGCCATGTGTATATACAGATATACACACATATAACACACACTCATATATATGTCTATTACATGCATGTAACTTCGCATATGTGCTACAGGTTGCTTATCCCAATAAACAAGAGCCATAGTTATTGCTATATGGAGTTGGAAGGATTAGATTTTATACTGTAACTAACATTGTTCTTTTTTTTTTTTTAAGATTTTATTTATTTGACAGAGAGAGAGACAGCGAGAGAGGGAACACAAGCAGAGGGAGAGGGAGAGGGAGAAGAGGCTTCCTGCTGAGCAGGGAGCCCGACACGGGGCTCGATTCCAGGACCCTGGGATCACGACCTGAGCCGAAGGCAGACGCTTAACAACTGAGCCACCCAGGCGCCCCACATTGTTCTTCTTTTAAGGAGAATTGCTTATTTTGAAAGATAAAGTTTTCTCCAGTTGACCTCTCAAGCAATATTCATCTTAGAAGAGGGTTGTCCTTGGGCTTGGGTAGCAGGAAGAGACATTCATTTTTATCAGAAGATGGAAGATGCTCAGTAACAAGCTATATTCATCAACACTGGCTTGTGCATTACATGTGCAATCTACTCTTTCTCATTTCCTAATTGTTTAAACAGCATAATGTGAACAGTAAAGAAGTTTCAACCTAACACTAAAATGTAAGTATAAAATATAAATGAAATACAAAAGAATGGAATTCACTATTATCCTCAAAAGACAGGACAGAGTATTCTTAAATAATCAGAGTATTTAATTGATTGGTAACTCTCTCATCTTTGTAGCATTAAATCTATAAACCTTCTTGGAATTATGCAATCCTTACATTCTTCCATTCCATTAAAATGGAGGAAGTTGATCCTTCTATTAAATATTAACCAATACTTGAATGTCAGTCTAAACCATATGCTTAAGTCGATCTTGAGAACTTTGCTAGTCTGGTTCTTCTTTTGATTTTCTCCAGAAACATCAATAATTTTGCTCATTACTAGATTATGTTTTACCTTCACATAATATCTTCTAAAATCTCCTATCTATTAAATAGATTTTTAAAATAGATAAACAAGTAAAAAGATTACAAACACAACAAAAAGTTCTTCCCTTGGTCCATATTCTCTTGGTTCAAAGTAACTCATGTCTCTGTTTCCCCATACTGTAAATTAACATAAAATTTTTATGGATATATGTTGTTTCTCTTCCTCATAATGAAATGCTGTTTATTTTTGCAGCTCCCCCAAATTGCCAAGGTGAAAAACACACATTTTCCCTTAATAAATATCTAGTAGACTTCTTTCTTGGATTATCTTGCTTTTCCTCCCTGTACTTCACTGTTTATATGTTTTTCACCCTAAATTTATATTTAAATGTTAGCCTCTACCTTCCTACCTTCCTTTTTTCATTCTCCAGGTGGTCTTATTCATCCTGCTATTTGCATGTGATCTGAATACTCACAACCTCAACAGTGACATCTCAGTCCAGACCTCTCTTCTGGGATCCACACTTGTGTATCCAAACATCTGCTTATATGTGCCCTTGCATGTCTCAGATACACCTAAATAAACATGTCTGTTGCGGAACTGCTGATTCATCCTAGCCCTGCCAGCCAGGTCTTACTTTCTTTTAGTCCTTGTAATCATCAGTAAATGGTGCCACCACTAACTCTGATGGTTAATCAAAAACACACAAACAAACCCCCAAAACTAAAAACCAACAAGAAAGAAAAATTAAAAAGAAAAGAGAAGGCCCTCCCCCTTGCTAAACACTAGAAGTCATTATTGACTTCTCCTTTTTTCCCCTCATCACTTATATTCAATCTTTTAACAAATCCTGGCTTTGCTATCTATAAAATTAATTCTCTGTATATCCATCTCTCTCTTTCTCTCCACCACCATCCTTGTCCTAATCACCAACATCTCTCGTGGGTCAGTTGCAACAGACTCTTAATTGTCTTGCTGTGCTCACTGTTGCTCTCCTATAATTTGTTTTGTACTGAGAAAGCACAGTGGTCTTTTAAAAATTTAATTATTTCATTTTATTTCCATGTTTAAATACTTCCGTGGTTTCTTACTGAACTGTGAATATAAACAAAATCCTTTAGCAGGGCCTTGCAGACCCTACGTGATTCTTTCCCTCTGTCAATGAGCACTGCTGATATTGGCCCTCTGCCATTTCCTAGAATAACAACTCACATACTCTCTCACACACCAAAGCCTCAACAAGTTCCCTATAACGTGGAATACAATTCTGTCTGCCCTGCATCTGAGGGCTTCTTTCCCATACTTCTCCTCTGAGCCAAAACATCACTGCATCAGAGAGTTCTTCCCTCATTTCCATATTTAAAGTGTCCCACTCCAATTATTTTCTGCACGAGCACCCTGTTTATTTCCTTCTTTGCTGATCACAATCTGTAATTTATGTGTTTGTTTGGCTTGCACTTTTTTCCCCAACTAGAAAGTTGACTCTAAAAGGGCAGTGGAGCTATCTGGTTACCCCCACCTCCCAGTACCCCCCAGCCAAGCCCAGCGCTCCTTACACAAGAGATGTCACAGCACGTTGGTTGAATGGAAGAATGAATAACTCAAAATTAACCATCAAAAGTAATATTTAAAAAAAAGCCATCCCTAGCAGAATGATGAGATTTAAGCAGACAAATTTTGAAGAGGTTTTAAACAGCATTTAAGAAGGAAATACTTTTAGTATCAGACTAAGCAGAGTAGGCTAGTAAAATGAAATGCCACTGTTACTTCACACGCTTTGGGAATTGAGGAAGTTCTTTGGAGGTCACAGCACAACAAATAAATATTAGAAATGGTTGATGGCTTATGCCAAACCAAGTTGCTAAATGATACAATCTTAATTTTTAATGTTACTAAAGTAACCATTTAGTCAAATTCACATGATCTCTCTCTTGAAAACATGATTTAGTAAATACTGAGGTATTTGTACTGTGACCAGGCCATTCAGCAAAGTGCCCTAGATTCAGAAGAAATAGCACATGACATGTTTCACTTGAGAGGGAATTTCAGATATTCTCTTCATTGGGCAGTGTTAGTGGGTAGAGCTCCCACTCCTCTTCTATGGATTAGGCATGAATGAAGAGCTTTCTTCCTTCACCCAATTCATACAGAGGAACTACGTGAGTGAAGAAGGAGAGACTGGCATTTCACTCCCTGTTGGATACTTGCCGAGCAGTAAAATCAGCAGACTACCCAGGTATTACCATCACAACACAACAGAATGTAGTGAGTGAGACTGTGGGAAAGCCTCAAGTGTAAGGAAAAATGTGATCCTAGTAAAACAGGAAACTTCTGTCCTAGAGAATCCTGAAGGTGGGCTGGGGTATACTGGACAGCTTGTTGCAGCAGAATTGGTAGGTCCAGTGACATAGTAATCCTGGGAAGGAGCAGTCCTAGAAGACGATGGGACAGGACTTTAGTGGTTCCCAAACTCTATAGATCATGGAATAGAGAAGAGGGAAAATGAGCTGTGAGACTAGCAATCTGGCAGGTCAGCAAGGAGATGTAACATTGAGAAAGACAGTTGGAGACCATAGAGGGTGAGAGAGAGGCTAAGTTTTAAACCCTCTGCAAAACCATACAAGGTGAGGCTGAGAACACTTCTGAGAAAACAGTGAAACCGTGTATAGAAGATTCACGGATGGAGGCCACTAGTAGCAAGAGGAACCAAACTGAGCTAAGAGCAGGCAGCCATCATAAAACATGAAATCAGATGAGACCTGACATTTCTGTAGCCCTCCTATTTGACATAAACTGGGGGCATGGGAACCCCGTAAAGCCTGCCTTCCCCCTTCTAAGTGCTTCTGTCAACATGGGCCTGGGGAGAGAAGAGAATTTGAGGCATGCACTGCTTATGAAACCAAAGCTTTAAACTGAACATCACTGCTATTTTTAATAACTGAAAGTGGCTAGAAAGCTATTGAGTATATCCTAAATGACATCAGGATTGGAAAGGAATACTCAGAGTGTTCTACAATGATTGGAGAAAAAAAAAATCATTTTAAGTATGTGCTTCTCTAAATTTAGACTGTACAATAAACCCTGTTGCATATAAACCAGGACTGACAACTGTCTTCTGAGTTCACAACTTGCCTTTTTGCAAATATGGATTAGCACTGTGGTTGGGTAAGTGAGGGCACTTTATTTCCACTCTGTTACTTCTTGGCCCTACCCTGGTTTGTAGGCTTATGGGTTCTCTGTCCCAAAGATGTACACACAAAGAAGGATCCTTACTTCGAAAACATTCCCAAATCGAGTTCCAGAGGTCTCTCTCCTTTCCCGCCTAATAGGCAAAGGTAAAGGTACATGCAAGCACTGATGTTTGGTTATCATGCTAACCTGCGGTAAGACTTCGTGTGCACATTACAGGCATAATGCAGTAATGGCTGCTGACTTACAAGACAGAAAGCAAAGTTGGCCCTGACTGATTCTCACAGACGGAGGTGGTTCTGAAGCATATTCAGGAGCGGCAGCATAGGTAGAGGTAACTGTTCCATGACTCCGTGACTACTGGCCCATGCTTTGCTTGTGAGCCATAGCCTACTGACTCCTGAATAATGTGAGCACTTCTCCCATGGCCATCAGTGCTCATAGACTGTGTGGATTAACACTCACAGTGCATCACCCAGGGAAAGCCTCTCCTCAAAATTTGCATGAAAATGAAAAGATCAAGGTAGGAATGCATAACATTATGCATATCTATCACATTATGCGTGAATTAGGCTGATATCTGGTCATAATACCCAGTTAGTTAAAGTAAAAATAAAACATCTAATTGATCAAATGACCAAATAGTTACTCTGTACTTGGGAGACACTTCAGTAAAGTGAAGTAATTCAGACATAGAGTTTCCAGAAAACTATATGGTTAAATATTACGGTAGGAAGAACTCGAACTGCGCGGAGACCCCAATAACTACCATGATATTTTTCCTTAGTGTACCTTCAATAAATATTTGTGAAAAATGGAAGAAAGGAATCAAAGAAGAAAAGAAAGAAGGAAGAATAGGACACGGTCATTAAGAACCTGGGCTTACAAATAAGCAAGTAGAGTTTTTCTAGTAGTTCTGTCACTTACTGTCTGTGCATACTTGTGAAACTTAAGTCTTCAAGGCCTTAATTGTCCCTCCCAAAGATAGGGATTTAACAACTACTTCCTAAGACCCTAATAAGATAAGCGTATATCAAGCTTTGTGCCTGACACTTCCTATGGGAAGAAGTAAAATGTTATCTGTATATTACTTGACTTTTACTGTTGTTGAGGGAAACCAGCATCTGTAGTGAATTAGCTTATTGTTGCTTCTTAAAAAATATTTTGTTTAAACTTGGTAAGTTTTGCCTCTTATTGGAATTGCAGTATTAACATCCAAGGGTTTAGGTACAGTGCTGAGTTTAAAAGAATAGCCAATTAGTTTCCAATTAGAACACTACATTTTGTTCTCTGAAATTATCTTACAGTGTCTGAACAAACAGCATAAACTGAATAAAACATGATGTCTCATCCGCATGAGCATGTGATGTCCGAATTACTTTGTATCACTGAGCATATCTGATTGTTATTTTCCAGGCTTCCGACAGATTAATATTTGTATATTGTATCTCTCTCAAGTAAATTTCACGATGTATGAAATACAAACCATCCTTTTACCCACAGAGGATTGAAGCTGGCCAGCTACTTGTTTTTTTTTTTCCCCAGATATTTTTATGAGAGTCTTTTGATGATGGAGAAGGTTATTAATCAAAATGTAAAATGCCCATTGCTCATTTGATTATCTATCTGATTTTCTTCCCCCAGCTAGAAGACAATTAACTAACATACATTATTCTTTTCATGTTTTTTGGCACCTACATCAGTGACATTTTAATTAAGGTTCATAAACTTCATAAGCTCCAAGTCTGCAATCTCAGTTCTAGTGCTCCTATTCCTAATTTTACAGCTGTTGTGCCAAATTCATGCAGCTGCCTGTTTCTATACTAATCTTTATGCCCCCAAAGCCAACCCACACACATACTATCTCTGGCATGGAGTCGCTGTTTAATATGGCCTTAATGACAACAACAACAATATACCGTAGAGGCCACATAGCGCAATGGTTCTGGTGGTACAGGCTCTAGCTCCTGAGGTCGAATCCTGGCTCTGCCACTTACTAGCAGGGTGCACTTGGTGACTTCATCTTTCTGTGCTTCGGGTTTCAGGTAATAACAGGGGACTAGCAGAATCGACCTCAGAGGGTTGTTGGTGAGGATGGAGGCAGATCAGTGCGCATAAAGATACTTTGCCTTTATGTGAAAAATGGATCAAAATGGAGCAAATAGGAAAGATTTATTAAAGAGGTTATCTCAATAATCTAGGAAAATGATGATAGTGATGGGAATGGAAACAGAGGAATGTAATAACTTGATATAATAAGGGGATTGAAGATTAAGAATTAATGTATGTGCTTTCCCTTATCTATGTTTTCTCTATTGGGCCCAACATATATTTTCTTCTGGTAAACAGTTCTTAACTCTGCCAGCTTTCATGGATCTCAAGTTTCTACTGACTCATAGCAATTGCTACTTACCACCTCACCCCAGGCAGCTCCCAGTTCTATATAGTCATCTTGTAAAATGTTCTTGTGCGTATGTGCACACGTTTGAGTATGTGTGTGTGTATAATATATATACATACATACATATTTATGTGCATGTATATTTGTTTGTATATACATACTATTTACATATATTAATCTTATCTCCCCAACCACATTATGTCTTTGAGAAAAGCATCACGTTTCACTTTATGAAACTGAATTTCATCATCACGTGAAATTAAAATTTACTTTGTAAAACTGAATTTCATCATCCCGTGTTTTACTTTACGAAACTGGCATAATTTGCACATAGGGAAAAAAATCAGAACTTAAATACACCATTTAATCAGGGTTTGCAAGGTTTAAAAAATGTATAGCTGGTATTTATGTTCAATACATATCGACTGACTTATTAATCTATTAATATTAATACAGGGAAATCTGGAAAATTACACAGCATACAGAAAATGTGTCTACCATAAGATGGAATTAGAAACAAAAGTGATTTTTTTTTTTCAGTGCTAGCAAAGGGAAACCTGAAACAAGAAAATGATTACTCAATTTTCCCAATATTTCATTCTACTTATTGTTTGTTTCAAATAACCCCTCTCAACACTTCAACCCTCCATTTTGTTTATACATAGTCAAGTAGACTGATGACAAATCTTTTTAATTCTTACAACTGAAACAAAGTCTAAAAGAGAGTTCATTGAGAACCTGAAGGCACTATGTCCTTAGTGGGTTGGCACAAACAAAAGAGACATAGAAATCATTAATTAAAAGGCGCAGGTATAAGGGGTTTAGTAGACATTTCTGTTTATTCTTGACATGAAATTTGCCAGTTATTCCTCATAGTTTTGATTGGAGGAATGTCTTCTTTAATTGACTGCTGACCTCATTTTCACTTCAAAATGTAATTGGGGAGATTCATGTGATCTGGAAGGGGACTCTAGAGCTGGGGTCACTTCTGATATTGTAACATCTCAAGATAAAGACTCTTGTACATGAAGCTGCTGTGGCCTTTAAGTGTATATCTGAGTTGCAAGAAATCAGAGTCAACCTGCCCAGGGAACGTATCCAGTACTTGATAATTTAATGCTTAAAACAAAAATAGTTATTTTGGATGAAATGAAAAAGCACCAGATTTGAAATTGGAAAACTGTATTCTTGACCTGAAATAAACACACATGGATTGTAGACTTTGGAATAAATCACTTAATCTTGAGAGTCCTCAGAAAATTCATATGTAAAAGAAGAAGAGTTGAAGTTGATAATGGCTACATTTTCTTCCAGGTTTCTAGGATTTAGATTGATCTCTTTACATGGAGCATACAACCACTTTTAAATATCAGATTTTTATTTTTATTTTAAAGATTTTATTTATTTATCTGAGAGAGAGAGAGCGTGCACTCAGAGGGAGAGGGAAAGGGAGAAGGAGAAGCAGACTCCTTGCTGAGCAGGGAGCCCAATGCAGGGCTAGATCCCAGGACCCTGAGATCATGACCTGAGCCGAAGGCAGACACTTAACCGACTGAGCCACCCAGACACCCCTAGATATAAGATTTTTAGATAGGAATAATATATCTCTCCAAAATTTAATCAACATTTTCCTACTTAGGTATGCTGATTTGACTTAAGCTGTATTTGAAGTATGTGTTGTGTAGATATTATTCTCTGAACAAGAGAAAGTATGAAAGAGATAACACTGTAAAAGTTACGAGGCAATCAATGTGTTTTTTCCCCCTCAGATTTGGAAGTTTCCTCTTTTAGAAAGGTCACAAATGTTATAAAAAAAGGGAAATCACAAAGGTACTCTTGTTTTCTCAGAGAATGATAATTTTTCAGGAAATCACCCTACATTAGAGTAATTTGAAGATTTTATTTTCATATTGGCATGAAATACAGGCAATCCTGAGTCAAATTATACTATCTCATATATCCCATCAACCTGCTACTAAAATAATCACTTATCAGGTACTTTCCCTTCCAAAGTTCTTTTCATCCTTGGGCATCTTGAATCTGTGATCTCTTTTCAACTTAGAAATGAATTTCCCGAAACCCCCAAGTTTGAAACAAACCCTTTTATACCTACTCATTTTCTACAGAACCTCACATATTAATTCTGAAGTAAATTTCTTTAAGGAAAGTCTCCCAATCCAGCTTTATCTTTTCGCTTTGCCCAAGATTTAGCAAATGGGGGGCGCCTGGGTGGCACAGTCGTTAAGCGTCTGCCTTCGGCTCAGGGCGTGATCCCGGCGTTATGGGATCGAGGCCCACATCAGGCTCCTCTGCTATGAGCCAGCTTCTTCCTCTCCCACTCCCCCTGCTTGTGTTCCCTCTCTTGCTGGCTGTCTCTCTGTCAAATAAATAAATAAAATCTAAAAAAAAAAAAGATTTAGCAAATTGCTCTTGGGAATTAGGGGTGGGAGGGAGGAGTATGAGAGTACAAGGAAGGCAGAGAAAAAGAAAATAGAGCAGAATAGAAAGGTGTGCTTATACTGAGTGTGGTTTGAAGTGGGGGCAATGTTTTGAGATGGAACTGAGACAGGCTGCATATGAACCAGTGGGTATCAGAGGTATGGTGAGGTCGGAGCGGTCACAGACAGGATCTTTTTAACCTCTTGTCCCACTGTCCTCAAATACAAACACCCATTCCTGGCAGTTAAAATGCATAGTGGAGATACCGCCTATATATATATATATATATATATATATATATATATATATATATATATATATATACACACACACACACACACACACACACACCCCAACATTTTATAATGTACATTCTACTATCTATCACTTTTGCCTCTCAATGACCTTCTTTGCCTTGGAGCTTTCTGACCTTCAGAATTACCACACATTATAGCTACTGTATTTCTTGGCGTCAGGAGAATTGTTACTTGTCATTATTCCACATCTTATCAGGACTGCTGATATTGAAGAAATTCCCACTTCTCCTTTAGAACCTGACTGTGTTATGGCAAATCTTCCATCTTCTGCTTAAATGACATGTATGAGTACAGCAGGCAAGAAATGAAGAACATAACGCAGCCTACCGGATATTGCAAATGCTACATAATATAAGGTGGGTCTGCTTAAGAAAATTAATATCTAGCTTTTCATGTTTACAAAAAAGTATTGCTTTTTATATTAGCATAGATTGGTGCAAGCAGATAATTCATAAAAAAGAGCAAGAGAAATAATATGTGAGGCAGTCATACTTTTTCATCTTTCAATTATCAATAATTTTAAAGTGTGATAAATACCAGAGGCTTTGGAAGTATTTTTAGCACATTTTAGGGGAATATTAACTAAGACAAAAGTAGAATTATTGGAATTTGTGCTTTCCTCATGGTACAATTCATCCTATGAATAAATCGTGAATGTGAAAAAACTGTTATGTAGATGAGATTTTTGAGAACTGGATGGAAAGGATCTGTGATTTATTAAATGATATTTGGGTCAGATATTTTGCATTTCACATTGGTGTCCTCCCATGTCTGATGATCTGTCAGATACCAGTAACATCTGCTGCTTCTAGCCACAGAGCAGCTCACGACAGCTGCGAGACGCTGCCCTAGAATTCATGCCAGAACAGTCCTCTCTGAATATCAGTAGACCACCTGGGTACCCAGCTGCAGCGTGTGACAACAGCTCCTGCTCTCTTACAGATGCCAGAGGTACTTACAAAGAACTTGGATGGTGGAAGGAAAGAAAACTTCGTACCTCGGAAAGAGTTATCCTTCAGTTACTCGATCTCTCCATCTATGAATGTCCATCTCACCTGACTGTGGCCGTAGCATTTTAGTTTAAATGGAATTTCCTGTAAAGTGGTCAAATGCTTTTCAAATGTAAGGCCCAGGATAAACTTGAGTGGAGGAAACAACCTCTCCCCTCTCAAGCATTTTTCTCCAGGCCTTGGCCGGTGTCTATTCGGCAAATATATACTAGCCATTAAGTTTGTGTCAAGCACCACGCTGGGCTCTGGGGCACAGAGGAAGAATAATAAAGCATGGCTCTCTGTCTTCAAGTAGCTCACAGCCCTCTAGTTGTGACTGTTAGTATTGGGCATATTAAAATCCAGTCATCAATTTGCATCTGACAGTTGAAGAGTAGTCTCTCATGCCTACAAGAAAAGAACTGTTTTAAGAAGTACTTATCCTAACAGTAATCCCTTCATGGACAGAATTTTCTTTTCCTAGTTTTTAGTCAGCTAGAGACATTTTGTTTCTTGTCAAGGACCTGAGACATTTTTATAGGAAGCTATAAGTTTTGCTTCAGATAAATACTTTCCCTAGGGAGCCCATATAAAGCTCTAATGCTATCAATGGAAAACTATGATTCCTTTCTAAAAATCATCTTACAGGCATCTTTTTTTTTTTTTTGCCATAAAATGCTTAGTGAGATAAATGTGAAACATATAAAAATATCCTTATTGACCTCCAGCACTCATTACAAATACCCGTAAGACCCACTGTGAAGGAAAATAATACTCTACTTTGATAGTTTTTGATCTTTTAAAAATAAATTGGTAGTAGTCTATGTAGGCTATATCATACTTTAAAAGAAGAGTGAAGAAGTAACCACAAAAATAGCCACGTTTAGCACTCACTCACAACAAGGAGAGTGTGGGTAAAGTTGGTTTGTCCAGACACAATGTTTAAGCACAGTGAAGATAAGTTTCTGGTCCCTGTTTCTTTAGAATCGCAAGATGTCCTTCTTGTGACATTTAAAGGTTGTTTAATAGAGAACATCAACGCTCGTTAAAATGCTTGCTAAAGAAGATGTGTTTTATCCCAAACTTGCTCCTCCTGTCATAGCTCGATATCAGCACCATCTTCTCTGTGGAGAATTTCTGGCTTTCTACTTTTTTTGAATTTAAGAACAGGTGACCTGACTTTCTGTGCATTTCTACCTTGAAACATCTCATATTGCCTTAGTTTCTTCTTGAGGAAAACAAGGCAATTCTTCTCTTCAAAATTAAATCCTGTGCTTAGGATCCTGAACTCAAAATAGAGGAGGACTGGACTGGGAGAGGACATGGGGCTGATGTTCATCCCTGCCAATTTCCAGCCACATGACTTAGTTTCTTTGAAATTCAAAACCATTATTTAGAGAGTAAGACAGTAATGACAACTCACCCGCAGTGTTCTGGTAAGGACACAGGAAAATGATGAATGTAAAACTGGTACAAACTAGAAAGTGTTGCACAGATGTCCTTTAGTATCTATAATATTCTTTCAGCACCTGCAAGTATTTATCTCATCAATTGTGCTTTCCTCTTTCTTTTTCAGTATCACTGACTTTTTCTAATAATCCTCCCTATCAGCTTACATTTTGTCTTACCCCCTATGACAAAATAAAAGAATAGCAAATATAAAATCATTCATTTGATCATATTTACCCTTTAAGTTACTATGTGTTTTCTTTCCTACTTACTCAGAAACTTCTTAGAGTTTTTCTTTTTCTCTACATATCTTCAGAATCCAATTTTCTTCACATCTTATATTCTAGTATCTTGATTCTATCACCTGCAACCGCTCATAAAGCTTTTTACGAGCTTTCATTATTCTCTCTTGCTTCTTTGTAGCATTTGACACTGTTGACAATCACCATAACTTTCGAAGTTTCTGTGGTATATATTTGTTCTTCTCTGACAGCCTTGACTTAGCATTCAGTTTCTCTTGTTTTCTCCCACCCCTAAATGTAGGTGCCACCTAAGGACATGCCTTGCTATTCTGCTCTCCCTATTTTCTCTCTTGGCAAACTCATCGATTCTCACACGCTCATTTAATTATAAATTCTGTAAAGCTAACTCTCAAATCTGTCACCTTCCTTATACTTTGCCTTGACACTGCAACACATTTCCAACTCCTTCAGGTACGTCTTTAACTTTCCATGACCTTAAAGAACCAAGAGTTTCTATTCTGTTCTCCAACTATAAAAAGAAAGTTTGTAGTTCTGGGGTTTTCTCTTGCAGTGTCAGAGAAATGATCAAGGAGCGAGTCTTCCATCAGTCCTAATCACTGTCCAGATACATCATTATAGAATTTCTGTGGGACACTTTTCCCTTGAACAATTTATTTATATCTTCTTATGTTAATTCAAGAGTTATAGAAGGTATGATCATTGTTCGAACCCCAATAGCTTTGTTTGACCAATTAAAACTACAGAACATAAAATTAGTTGGCCAGTGAAAATACAGGATTTAAATATAAACACAAAGAATTTGGGTGACCAATTAATAGAGAAAAAAACCAAAAAACTAGAATTGCATGTTCCTGGATTGTCAAGTAATGAAATGAGTAGAAAAATGTAATCGAACCTTTGATAATGAGAACAGTTAATGCAGAAACATATTTTAGCATTCAAGAAGTGCGAATAATTCTACACTAAAACTTTGATTTCAATTTTATCCTATTTGCAGTGTAAACCAGTGGCTAGTTTGATTATAAAGGATCTTAAAGATTTTTAATTCATCAAGTTTGAATTTTTGCAGATGTAGTAAGACTGTTAATTTGGATTTATTTTTTAAGGGTAATTTAAAAATTACACATTAAAAATCTATAACTACCAAATAAAATAAAATAAACTTCATAAAATTAAAAAAAAAGATTTACAAGTATCTTTTAAATGATACTTAAAATTCAGTTTTACTGGTACTTAATACTCAAATTCTGAACAGTTGGATCGAAGTCCTCCCTCCACATTATTTCACACCTTCAAAAGAATCATCCCTAGTATCTAGAATGTTATTGCTGAAATCAGTCAGCCTTATTTAAATAAATGTCATAATTGGTTTCCTTTTTTAACTACATTTCTGGTTGACTAGAACAACAGTTAAACGATTGGTAGTCATGTACTTAAGATAGACATCACTAAGTGTGACAGTATAATCATAGCTTAAGATGTTGCACATTTATTGCAGTAGTTACCATAGAGATTTAAATTTAGCTCTTTAATAAAAAGTGCATGAATTCAATTTTGAATGCATTAATTTTGGCTAGTAAGGTGCACTAGGTTTCCCAACCGAATGCACATATATAGAAACAAGAGTTTTGGAATTCTGTCCTAGAAATCTTTAAGGGGTCAAATATAGGTATATTAAAAAAATCGGCTCAGTTTCATCAGTTTTTAATGGATACTTTATTATTTCTGTCACTTGAATTCTAGTTCTGCAAAATACGTATTTCATGATTTAGTTATACGTTATTCATGTAATTTTCAAGAGGGAAAACACAAGGTGGGGACACCAGATATTCTAGCCTAAACTTAAGTATGGCTCAAAGCACAAAGGAGGACCACAGGAGTATAGATCTGAGAGCTTACTGGTTTCTAGACCCTGTTCCTCTCCCACCCTACTGTCTACATGACAAGACCCTTGGATTTTTAATTTATAAATTCTTCCCTGACTATCCTAGATCACAGAAATCTTTCCTTCTTTTGAACTTGATGTACTTTATTATCTGCATTTTCAGACAATACCTAGACCATACTGGGCTTTCTGAGAGAGAGCAAGAGCCACGTCTCTTATATATACCATCCACAGCGTCTAATGCAGGCCTAAGTATGTAACTATTTATACTGACTGATGGGTAAAATGAGGTAGATTGATACCTGGCTACTACAGAGAGGTAATCTGAAGTATAATGCAAACATTACAAAAGGCATTAAAGATTAAACTAATTGGGAAAAAAGTTCTTCCTATTTTAACCCACGCTGAGATGCACTCCAATCACAGTATAAAAGAGTTCTATGAAGTGCTATTTAAATGTAAAGTCTCGTCAACAAACTCCTAGAGAGCAAGGCCTGGCTGCCTGTTTTGTTCATCTCCACATCTCTATCTGTAGTAGCTAGTACAGTGTTTAGTACACGGCAGGTACATAGTAATTATTGGCTGAATAAATCAATCAACCAAATATTGTTCTGAGAGAATGATTATTTCTTAACCCTTGAAAAAGAAAGCTTTACTTCCCCCAAAAGCTTTAGGATATTTGTGATCCTAAAGACTTAAGAGTGTGAGAATTCAGCTCATCATTTCATAGGTGCCTGAGGGCTTTTGTACTTTTTTTTAGAGAGTGAGTACGTGTGCTCTTGAGTGGGGGTGGAGGGGTGGAGGGGTGAAACAGAGGGAGAGGGAGAGAGAGAAACTTTATGGTTAACCTATACATATATATATATTTAAATTCAATTAATTAACATACAGTATATTATTAGTTTCAGAGGTAGACTTCAGTGATTCATCAGTCTATAATACCTAGTTCTCATTATATCACGTGCGCTCCTTAATGTCCATCACCCAGTTATCCCACCCCCCCCAATTCTCTCCCCTCCAGCAACCCTCAGTTTTTTCCTATGATTAAGAGAGAATCTTAAGTAGGCTCTGCGCCCAGTGCTGAGCCAGATCTCATGACCCTGAGATCATGACCTAAGCTGAAATCAAGAGTCAGACCCTTAACTGACTGAGCCACCCAGGTACCCCAGGTCTTTTGTATTTACTCTATCTTGCATTATGCTCTACCTTGAATGTTCCTTCTCTAAATAAACCCTTGAGCAGCTGGATTACCCCGTTAGTCTGATTTTAACTAAAATGCTTCCTTAGAGGTCTTCCTGGCCACTCTAAGGTGATGCAGGGCTCTGCCTCTCATTTTATTTTATTCAATGCACTTGTCATTATCTGAAATTAATGGACTAATTTTCTTTACCCCTTTATTTTCTGTCATCCTCTTTCAGCATAAGGTCACAAGACTAAATTACCATTAGCACATTTTTCTGAACTAAATTTGCAAACTTTATTTGAATTTAATGTCAGGTTTATTTCATTTAATCAAGCCCAGTATATATCAATGATTCTTAAAATTTCAATACTAGAAATTTTTTAAAAAGTTACTTACTTCAAATTGCCCTTTTCATAAAGAAAAAATAGAACCTAATTTGGAAAATAAATACTTCAAGGTTAATTCAAAGGAGCACATATTTAGAAACAAAAAGAAAGTAAAACATTTTATCAGAATATTTTAGATGCCCTTCAAATGTAAATCAGTAGGATAATTGCCTCATTTCTCAGCACCATTTTTTTTTTTTTTTTTTTGTGATTAAGTACACTTAATGGGAGGCTTTAGTAAAATCTGGCCATAATAGAAGGTGTCAAACTTTTCTGTGCGATAATTCTCTGCACATTAACGTTCTCCATATGCCTCTTTTTATTGCCATAAATTCAAACAGTTAAATTGAGGTCCTTCATATTTAGGGTCAGAAGAATCATAAAGATTTTTATAGTAAATGTGAGTGTGTATGAGATATTTGTGTATATTAGCGGGGAAGGATCAAGAGGCATAGGATTGGGTGTGTTTCCCAACATTTCAGATATTTGTCTCTAATACAGATTTTTAGTTTCCTAATGTACTAAAACTCACTAAAAAAGCCAGGTGTACATGGCCTATTGAATATATATAGGGAAATTCTGCCTAGAATGTTTGAAATGTGCCTGTAATTGTTAAAGAACAATATTGTCAAAGATGTTTTTATCATATTTCAAAAATCAATAATTTCTCATTCGTGTACCTTTAATCCTATTAAATAGTTTAATCCAAGAAAATAGAACAAAACTTTGAATAAAATATATTTCCAAAGTGTATTTCTGAATAAATCTTAAAAAAATATGATTTATCTCTGCCTTATACATTTATGTAAATGAGAATGTATTATTTTATATCATTTTCATTCAATTTCTTCCTCTTTTCATGCATTTAATTCCTACCCATCTTCCAGGGTTTTGTAATTCTCTAATTCCCTTTCTCTTAATTATTTGAGTCCCAACTCCTTCAGGATGTCTGGTGAGTACCACTCAGCGCTCATTTGCAATACAGACCATTTATGCTATAAACTTTTAAAATTCATATAGTTATTGTCACATTATATGCTTTACAATAACTACTACTAAAAACTCACATTCTGGGTCTTCATAAATATTTAATTATTCACACTCACATAGACTCACCTACACATAAATCAGATAGATAGATAAACAGACAGATAGTTAGAAAGAATAAACAGAGTGTAGACAGAAGGGGACAGACATTAGATGAGTATATTTCCCGGCTGATAAATATAGTATATGTTTACATTTTCCACAGAAATACTCATGTGATAAGACTGTGAGAGATTGTGAAAAAAAGTAGTAAATATTATTAGTTCCAGAAGGCATTAGATTGTGAGTGCTACTGACAACTCAAAAAATTATTTCTCCTAAAAAAAAATCACCTTAAGAGATAATTAAGTGACTGTAAAAAAGAGCCAGAGATTAATAACAACTTCTGGCATACCTAAGTCTCCTACAATGCCTTATATTTCTAAAACTATGTCTCCATTTGGTATGTTTGTAAGATGAAGCATCACATTGTTGACTATCTAACACAAGTTTATTCTCATATCTGGTTTTGTAATCAGAAAGTTTAAATGAAGAGGTATAGTTATCACATTAAAATAACCAGGCCTGAGACTATTATAACTTTAAAAGTCAAACAAGTTCTGTTAATGTTTGCTAACATTCTCCTAATGTTCGACTAATATCTAATTTCCTGTTGTTCACTTGTTTTTTCTAAAAGACCATATGAAATCAGGTATTCATTGTAATTACCATTCAAAATAAAATTCTAACACATTTATTTTGGAAACATAGAGTCCTCTATAGAAACCTTAGTTGATTATCATTATATGGCTCCTACTAACCCAATCCTTAAAAATGTATGATAGATGTAACACAGTCTTAGAAACAATGTCTCAGCTAACTTTACTTAGAGATATTTTATTCTGTGCTTTTAATTAAGAATAAAGTGATTGAATAAAGAGATATGTTTAAACAATGGTTGAGGGTACCGTGGCGGTCCAGATGCCAGAAGATCTAATTATAAGCACAGAAGCTAAAAATTCAAGCTATTTGCAATGTGTTTAAGGTTTACTCTGCACCAAATAGGTAACCAGAGGGAAGTTTGCTGGACTGAATAATCATTAATACTGGTTTATATTCTTTAACGAGGCTATACATGAACATGATCTCATTTATGACCTCCTAGCCTTTATTTTTAAATAAGTATTTTATTTCTTTATTTGTGAGAGAGAGAGAGAGAGTGCACCAGCACAAAAGCGGGGGGTGGGAGGGGGCAGATTCCCCGGAGCAGGGAGCCAGATGCGGGGCTCGATCCCAGGACCCTGGGATCATGACCTGAGCCGAGGGTAGACGCTTAACTGACTAAGCTACCCAGATGTCCCCTTTCCTAGCCTTTTACAATATTTATTATTTATTTTTAAAGGTTTTATTTTATGTGCTCTCTATACCCAATACGGGGCTTTAACTAGGAACCCCCAGATCAAGAGTCCCAGGCTCCACTGATGGAGCCAGGCAGGCGCCACCCCCACCCCCAGCCTTTTTTTAGAAAGAGGCTATTACGGTACAAACTTTCAGTTATGAGATGAATAAGTTCTGAAATCTAATGTACAGTATGGTGACTTTGCTAATAATGTTGTATTATATGCTTGAATTTTGATGGTAAGTGTTCTCACTGCACACATGCACACACAAAAGGTGACGGGTATGTTAATTAGCTTGATAGTGGTAATAATTTGACGATATATATGTTCATCAAATCATCATGTTGTAAACTTCAAATATATATAATTTTTATTTATCAATTATATCTCAATAAAGCTGGGGGGGGAAGAGGCTAAGAAATCTCTATTTTAACATTAAGAGAGTGCTTTATTATATTGAAAGAAAAGGGTTCCACAAAACCACAGCCAGCAAAATTGTGGATAACACATAAACTTGGTGAGATTAAGTTTACTTAACTGAAATATTTCTATTATAGTCCAGTTTCTATGACTGGCCAAATAAACAAACACAGTCAAGTTTAGAACATTGACAATCCATTCTGCTCAAATTTGCATGAAGTAAGTTTTAAAAAAGATGGAGTTCTAACAGAAATAGACTTTTGTCTAAATTTATTTCTGTCTAATGAATTATTATAACTGACATTTTTGCTTGTCAATATTGTGTGGGCATTTCTAGAAAGTTCTTTACTTTCTTTAAATACTTCCAAGAACCTGTATACTACAATCCCCCAAAAGTCTACAAACTTCTTTAGGCCTCATTTACCATACTCTTCTGCTCAGTAAGAACTTTGCCTTCCATTTTTCCATTATTTATTATGTCAGCTCTCATTTCTTTTCCACTTCATTGCTTGTGCAATTTGGAAATAAATGGATTTCACATCATAAGACATTTCACTTAGTTATATCCTTCAGATAAATATACCGCTGTTTTCACTGTGATTTGGAAGAAAAAGAAAATTGGGACACTTAAAGAAAATTTCATCCTGCTGATTAAAATACTGGTTATTGAAAAAATAGCTTATATTTTAAGGGTAAGGATAATAATGAAATTGATATTTCCATAGTACAGTACAGCCTATTAAAAATTTCAATAAGTCTCATTTAATCCACACAACTGTCCTGAGAGATAGATTGTTAGACTCCCATCAACAGAGTATTTAAAAGTAACTGGGCTAACATATAGTGAGAATCTAAAGTATAGAGGTCAGCCTACAGTTACTAGGTACCATCCATTACATTTTCTTTTCATTTCTTTCTCTTTGGTGGATACCTGTAGGGAGGGCAGAGAGAGAGAGAGAGAGAGAGAGAGAGAGACAGGGTGTGTGTGTGTGTGAATATTTTGATAGCTTTATTGAAGTATAATTAACATACATTGCACTGCATAATTTAAGTTGCATAATTGACACCATCATCACAATCAAGATAAGCAAATATACCCATTACCCCCAAAGTTTTCATGTGTCCCCTCCTTCTACCTCTCCTCTCCCCTCCCAATACCTTGTTCCTAGATAACTTATCTGCTTTTTGTCACTTATGGATTAACTCGCAATTACTAAAATGTTCTATGAATTGACTCATACAGTATGTAATCTATTTTGTCTGGCTTGTTTGATTCAATGGAATATTTCAAAATTCAAAATGTTGGGTGTATCAATAGTTCCTTTATGTTTCTGAGTAGTATTCCATGAATGGACAAACCACGTTTATCCATTCACCTTTTAATGGACACTTGGATTGTTTCTGACTTTTGGCTATTGCAAATAAAACTGCTATGAATATTAGTATACATCTCCTTGTACGGACATAATGCTTTCCTTTCCTTTGAGTAAATACCTAGGGATTGCTTAGGAAATCTTGAGTAAAACCAGGTGCCTGGGTAGCTCAGTGGGTTAAGCTTTGGCCTTCAGCTCAGGTCATGATCCCAGAGTCCTGGGTTTGAGCCCTGCATTGGGCAACCTGTGCAATGGGGAGCATGCTTCTCCCTCTCCCATTCCCCCTGCTTGTGTTCTCTCTCTCTCCCTCTGTCAAATTAATAAATAAAATCTTAGAAAAAAACAAAGAGTAAAACTGATTTCCAGTATTGTTACCAATTACATTCTAATCTCCCTTGCATGTTCTTCCAAATTCTTAACAATATGGTCCTTTTTGATCGTAGCTCTTCAAATAGATGGGTCGTGTGATTTCATTATGGGTTTAATTTCATTTTTCTAATAACTAATAATATTAAGGATTTTGTCATGTGCTTACTTGCCATCTTTATGCCTGCCTTCGGGAAGTATCTGTTCAAATCTTTGAGTCATTTTGATTGGGTTGATTTTTTTTTTCTTCTCACTGAGTTTTGAGAGGGTTTTTTTGTTTGCTTGTCGTTTTTGTTTTGTTTTGGTTTGGTTTGGTTTTTTTTGCTTGTTTGTTTTTTTTTTTTCTGGATACAAATCCATTATCAGGTAAATTATTTGTTGCCAGTTTCTCCCTGTCAGGAGCTTATCCCGTCAGTCTCTCGACAGTGGCTTCGAAGAGCAAACATTTTTCATTCTGATGAATTCTAATTTGTCAGTTTGTACTTTTATGGCTTGCTTATTCAGAGGTCAGAAAAGTTTTTGTCTTATGTTTTCTTTTATAATTTTACGATTTCAGGTTTTATATTTTGAATTAATTTTTATATAGTGTGAGGTATGGATTTAAGATGTTATTGTCTACGTGGATATCCAGTTGTTTCAGCACTATGTATTGAAAAACTATCCTTTCTCTACTGATTTGTTTTATTCTTGTAACGTCTGTCAAGTTTGGCTATTTGAGTAATGCTGACCTCATAGTTTGAGTTGGGAGGTCGTATGTCTTTTTCAATTTTCTGGAACTGTTCTTATTTTACCCAAAATGTTTGGTAGAATCCACCAGTGAAGTCATCTGACAATAGGTTCCTTTGTAAAAAGTATTTTTTTTAAACTACAAATTTCATTTCCTTACTAGATATTGGGGTATTTGCTTGATACATTTTTTTTCCTTGCAAGCATTGATTGTGTCCTTTCAGGAAGTAGACTATTTTATCAAAATTGTCAAGTTTATTGTCATAATGTTGTTAATAATACTACTTTATAACCCTTTAAATATCTGTGGAGTCCATAATGAGGTTACCTTGCTCATTCTCAAATATTGATAAGTTGTGTCTTCTATTTTTCCTATTATGTTTGGCTAGAAACTCAACAGTTTTATTGATCTCAAGGAAACAGCTTTTGATTTCATTGCTTTCATCTAAACTTTTCCTCTTATATATTTCATAATTTTCACTTCAAATCTTTATTTTTTCCCTTTTTTTTGTATATTTCGGGGTTACTCTTCTCTATTTTCTGAAGGTGGAAGCTGAAGTCATTAATTTTAGATCTTATTTTCTTCTTTCTAATACAGATGTTTAGTGTTATAAATTCCCCCTAAGTATTGCTTTGGTGCTACCACAAACTTTCGTATGCTGCGTTTTCATTTTCATTCAGCTAAAAATATGATTAATTTCACTTTTGACTGCTTCTTTGATCTATGGGCTATTTAGAAGTGTATTATATAGTTTCCCAATATTGATCTTTCCCCACGCCCCATGAATCACCCTGGCTGGAGAGTACAGGCACTCTTGCTGGTCCTCAGTGAGCACAAGGCAATGAGACCTCTAATCTTGCTGATAGTTTTCCCTTCAGTCTTAGCTGTTTTCTGACACATATGCACAGATCAGCACTCCGTATTTCCTGAGCTTTGTCTGTGCAACTCTCTCCTTTCCAGTATTCTGTCCACCAAATTCTAGCTGCCTAGGTCTTCCCAGACATTTGGCTTCATCTTCTCAACTCAGGAGTCCGCTGGGATCTGCTGAGGTCCCCCTTCTGTTGCTAACATCTAGACACTTTCCCAAGGCAGCAAGCTCCGGCAAACTTAAGGGCTCTCTTTTCTTGATTCTCATCTCTCAAACCATTGTCCTGCATGACCTGCTATCCAATGCCTTGAAATTCTTATTTCATATATTTTGTCCATTTTTTGATTGATTCAGGTGTGTGTGTGTCTGTGTGTGTAAACCTTGTACCTGTTACATCAAGTCTAGATGACACTTTTTTTTTAACTCCAGTATTCTATGAATATGGGTAAATATTTAATGTCTAGGATCTTAGGATGTCTGTAGTCATCTCGAAGGATGTTGCAGCAGTCTAAAAAGAACATTTTTTTTTCTTTTCTAAAATTTAACCTCAGGGATGTTTTAGAGCCACACCTTGGCTAATATTTAGAGCAGGAGCACTTTATGTAAGTATTGCATATTCTTGTTTTAAAGGGATTTTCATATATATATTCTCTCATTTGATTATTTGTAGTCAAGGCCAGATTATTAAGGTCAAAGTTGTTACTAAGTGATGCTCAGGAGTGTCCTGACTTGCTCAAAGTTGCACAGCTTACAACCACTACAAGAATAACCGCTGCCATTTCTGACACACTTCATGTGTGGTAAGTACGGTGCTTAGCGCTAGCTATGTAATCTCATTTAATCTTCCCCAGAAACATATCAGAAAAGTGTTACGGGGCGCCTGGGTGGCACAGCGGTTGAGCGTCTGCCTTCGGCTCAGGGCGTGATCCCGGCGTTATGGGATCGAGCACCACATCAGGCTCTTCTGCTATGAGCCTGCTTCTTCCTCTCCCAGTCCCCCTGCTTGTGTTCCCTCTCTTGCTGGCTGTCTCTATCTCTGTTGAATAAATAAATAAAATCTTTAAAAAAAAAAAAAGAAAAAAATGTGTTACAATTTGCCTTGTGCCAGCTATAAACAAACTAAAGCTTAGAAGACATACTTTATCCAAATTTACACAGCTCGGAAGTGTTCCAGCCATCTTGAACCCAGGCCGTCTGGCTCCCATTCTTATAACCACTAGTCTACCTCTGACAGAAGTGAGATCATCCTCTGACTGTCTTCTTACTCTCTTTTTCCATGACCTCAGTTGGTTCAACAATGGCAGATTATTTCACTTTAAAATGGACAAAACATTGTGCACTCTCGGGAATACTGCTCCTGTGCTATTGCTCATGAAAGGCAATGACTTTGGGTGACAATGCTTACTGGGTGGTACTTATGGTGGCATCAGGAATATCATTTAAAGAGAGATGACTCTTTTGATGGGGTAAATTCATACCATACTGAGTTCATTTTGTCATCAATTATATGGATATTCATTTCTGAGTTCTTCCTATCTAAAATTTCAACCCCTACCCATCTCCAACATCTATCATTTCATATTCCTCTTCCCTTATTTTTTCCTCTTTAACACTTATCGCTAATATATTAATATCTTTTGTTTATTGCTTGTCTCCACTAAAATCTAAGTGCCATAAGGACACACAGTTTTGTCTGTTTTGTTCACTATTGTAGCCCCTACAACTAATGAATAAGAACACAACAACTACCGGCTAAATATACTAACATTTATGTTTAGACAGTATTCTTAGGATTTATGTTATTATGATTGTTATGTAATGGGGTGGAGAGCAATGTACGAGACCAAGTTTTCAGAAGCATTAGGATCTACCTGTACACACTCACCGATATTGGATGTGTGTCACTGACTATGAGAGGCTAAGGACTGTAAGAGGAAGATCAGATCACGAGATGAAACAACCATCTCAGAACTGTGGAGGAAGATTAGATTTGCTTATTAGCTCCTCCCTTCTCTCCTGATAATACTATCAGCTGTTAGGACTGTCATGTTATGAAGATATAAATCTTAATGGGGTAGTAGTGGTATAATAGTAACATAGCCACTGGTCTCAGAATGCTGGATTTCAATTCTCAGCTATTCTGCTTATAAGCTTTATAAGTATTAAAAGTCACTATTATTCTATGCTAAAGATGTTTATCCTGAGAAGTCAAAGGATTCTTCAACCCTTTGAAACTGTATTCAAACTTACTGTGTGTAAGAGATAGGATGCATCTTTTTGGGAGGTCTATAGTTTCCATCACATTTTCAACATCTTTCAGTACTTATAATACTCTGGGCATCAATGATTGAGTGATACTGTTATGACTAAATCCACACAAATACTTTTCTTTGGATTGGCTTGAACTCTTTAGGGCCAGCCAAAATCCTAATATTTTCCAAGCCCTTAATATTTCTATGGTTTTTACTTACCCCACCTACATAGAGTAGAACTATAAAATATTAACTTCACTATTATTATATTCACCTTTTCACAGTGTAGGTTAAGTTATTTGCCTTTACTAGCATGACAGAGTCAAGAAAATCTCATACATATTTTCATAAAATAAATTATTGCATTTTACTGTCAATAATACCTATGTATCTCTCTCAAGGAATGTGGTTCTTTGAGAGCGAAAACATCATGCCTTATTCATTTTTGTAGCCTCAGCATCTGAAAAGTGTAAAGCACATATTACGTGTTCAATACATGTCTGTTGTATAATGACTGACCTGGATATTAGCCTCAGGTTTTCTGATTTTAAAATCCTCATCATATGATCATTTCATTAGGTCACATGTCTTTTCATGAAATTATTCTAAAGGAAGAGTCTCATTCTTTTGCTAATATACTGTTCTAGCATTTTCTCTTATTCAATAGCTACCTCAGCTAGAGTACTATTAAGAACACATTTACATTCAAGTCATAAAAAAGAGTCTAATAGAAAGCAAAATAAATATTTTGTTTCTATTGAAAGCATATGGAAACTAAAGCCAGCGGTACATTTTAAAATATTCAAACCCGTCACTTTTTGCAGTAGTCTCCCCTTATCCACGGGTGATATTTTCCAAGACCCCCAGGGGATGTCGGAAACTAAGGATGGTACCAAACCCTATATACTATACTTTCTTCTATATATACATACCTATGATTAAGTTTAATTTACAAATTAGGCATAGTAAGGGATTAGCAATAATCACTAATAATAAAATAGAACAATTGTAAGAATATACTGTAGTAAAATTTATGTGAATGTGGTCTCTCCCTCGGGAAATATCTTATTGTACTCTACACACCCTTCTTCTTGTGATGACATAGATGATAAAATGTCTACAAGATGAGATGAAGGGAGGTAAATGACGTAGGCACTGTGACATAGCATTAGGCTACTACTGCTGACCTTTGAACAATACGTCAGAAGGAAGGTCATCCACTTCTGGATGACAGCTGACCGAAGGTAACTGAAACCGCAGGAAGCGAAACCACAGATAAGGGGGTGTTACTGTGCTTTATTTCTTCGGAATGTCAAACAACCAATCACAACTAAAGTCCTGTGTCATTTTCTAGGGATCTGATCATTCTCATGGCCACCAGTTGCATTCACTCTCCCCCTCTGGTATCTGTTTCGCCTACCATATTCCCCAGTCTTCCTTTTTGGTGCATTTACATATCTGTTGCATTTTCTGATCATGTTCTCCTGGTGTTTCATAGTACTCCACTAAGCTGCTCCCTAACGTATCTTTCAATTAGTTAGATAAAGAACATCCATCCGATATGGGAACTATGTGATGAAAGTAAGGGGAGTCCATTGGCAGAGAACCAAGCTTAATAGGTGAGGAGAAAAGAGGTGAACAGAACTCTTAGGAAAAAGAGTTAGGCAATAGGCTCACAGATAATAGCAATATTGCTATATTGATTTTTTTCCTTACATAACCCCAACATTATGTAACCCACAACATCAAGGGAACATTGGTTAACAAATGGGTAAGTATTCTCATTGCTACATCTCAGGGTAAGAGGAAATTTTTTTTTCAGCTTTTGAATATCCTTCCTTCCTTCCTTCCTTCCTTCCTTCCTTCCTTCCTTCCTTCCTTCCTTCCTTCTTTCCTTCCTCTCCTTCTTTTCTTAACTGTCGTCTCTTATTTTCTGTACTTTGAGAACTACACCAAGTGAAAAGGTTGGGTCCCCAAATGTCCCTAAAGGTTGTGCAAAGATATATCATATGCCTGATGTGAAGAAGACATTTCTGAGTACAGCACTAAATCTTGTGGGGCAAGTTCTAATCTGACTATAAGTACATAAACAAATATGGAAAGAATAAAATTCCATTAGCTAATGATGTTCTCAGACATTTGGCTATAAGGAAGGTTTATAGGCAAAAATTGTATAAGAAGACCATTTTAGTGGTTCTAAAATAAATCAGATTATCTGAGATCCACTAAATTCTACATTATATAAATTCAAAGTAATTGTTCTTATTCTCAAATTTTAACTTTTCTTACACATCATATATTTATATTTTGTTAGTGAAAAACAAACTTTACTTTCTAAATGAGGAATTAAAAGTCATAACTCTTGAACTTCATAGATAATTATATCTAAACTCTAATAATTTTATTATATGATTTTGGAAAAATCAATACAGTGTTTTGAAAATTTCATGATAAATTCTAGGAAGAAAGAAAACAACAGTATTATTAACTTAATTCATTTAAAAATAATAATATATGTGGTTTGAAGAAAAAACAGTATTCCAGCATTTATCATTTGTTAGCATGAAGGCACATTTATGTATCTGCTTTTTAGATTTCCAACTATAACAAAATATAAAAATTATTCATATGCTTTCCAATCTCATATGCATGAAGGATTAATCCTTAATTTTCATTTGCTTGGAAGGCCATTTAATAAGTGAATTTGCATTATTCAAACTGATTCATCAAACAATAATGTCTATAATTGTAAAATCAATCATGCTAGTTGCAGAATTATCCAGAGTTCCTTTGACCACAGGTTATTCTTAAAGGTATTCGAGAATAACCTCAGGCAGCACTTGCAAATTCAGGTAACATAAATACTTCCAAGTTTCAGTTCAAAAACATAATGTGATTTTATAGGGTAATGCTTTATTTAAAAAATAAAGCCTTTCGTTATTTCAAAAACTGAAAACCCTAATGTCTTTGTACTATGAATAAAAGAATTATTTTTGAAAACTTTAAAAATAGCTATAATTTCCCATTTAACAGTTAATATTGCATGCAAAAAGACTCTAGCAAAGCTTCTAAATAAGTATTAAAATGACCAACTGATCAGTAATTTGCATCACTTCACAAAAAAAAAGATTTGACAGTAAATTACTGGGTCTATATGTGCATGCTACAGTATAGTGTGTTCAGAGTTAAAAAAATAAAGTAAAATGCAATTACCCTAAAAGACATTTCAAGATTCTCTCCACCCCAGATATCCATTCCTGCATCGTAAGTTCCTATCTCTTCAAAGTAGTTTCTGTCAATAGAAAATAGGCCACCAGCCATAGTAGGGGTCCTAGTTGAAAAAAAACAAAAAGAAAAGAATATCTTTTGAAAACAATGTGTGGAGTTTAATGAGACTGTAGCAAATAGTTTTGAGACATTTTAAATTAAAAAAAAATAGTACTCAAAAATCTCAAACTGGAAACATAAAGCCAAGGTGTCAGAGGTTTTAAAATTAATAAGTAGCATTTTATTTCACATTTTCTGTAAAACTAAATTTAGATTAGTCTATATTTTTCTTACAGGTGATCAAATAGATAATATGGAAGGAACACTGGCCACTTAAGAGGCGGGCATCTATATTCCTTCTGAAAGGCGTAAGTGAAGAGAAGTTAGTGTGCTTAGCGCTACCCTTAAAGAGATTAACTGGTCATGAAACCACCAGTTGTGATCTTTTGTCACCTAATTATAAATCATTTTAATGTGAATTCTAGAAACCTGTGGAAATGGTTTCTCTATGAAAAGATCTATAGTCTATTTAAATATGAGAAATATTAAACACTATAAAATGTTTATAGGCAATAAGTATGTAATGATAGTTATGGAAGTATTTTTTTAAGGTAAGAGCTTTACACCTATTCGTTTATTCTTCTCTTTACCCAAGTAAAATGACAGAGTTAATCATACAATCCTATGGATAAACATAAATCCCATATGCTTAGAAGAACATTTTGCAGAGCCGAAAACTTTTTCCTAGGAATAAATGCCTTTTGACTCTCACATTTGAAATTTCTCTATAGGAACTATGAAGTCAGATGTTAAGTTTTCAAAGGATTACTTATTAATTAATTTTAAAAGATTAATTAAAGTCAATGATTAATGTATGAACTATGCAAGTCTTCCTATATAAGCAGGATGAATTGAAACTAAAAAAGAAAATTCTAGTTTTTCACAAATGGATCCATCTCTATTGACAATTATTATTTTTTTCATGTTAATTATAGAATAGCAGTTTTAAACCTTCCTAGCACCCCGAAGCACCTTTAAAAAACACATTTCCATGTTTGGGTGTCACTCTCCACAAATTCAGATTTAATTGGTCTGGGGTGGGGCCACACCTTTGGTAATGTGTAAAGTCCCTTGGTGATTGTAAGGTGCTGCTAAAGAGGAGAAACAGGTCTAGGGGACTTGGAATGCTCATCCAAGCAGTCTGAGACAGCGAGAAAAATAACAAATGTTGCTTTCCTGGAGATCATATCCTCTTCTGACACAGGATATGCTCATGTCCTCTAATTGAACAATGTAGTTTATTGAAAACTAACCAAATAATATCGTACTCGGATATCGACCATACTGCAAAGTTCTTTATTTCTCCCAGTGCTCTCACTGTTTTATACTCAAGCAATTAACTGTCTATCAGCTGAAGAGGCAGAGCCTCCTTAGTCTCGGAACTATTTTATTACTTCTGGTCTTGCTGCCTTGCTATCATGAACAGTATCGTTGACCTTCTGAGTTATAACGAGACACACTAACACAGCTCAACAGATGATAATTATGGAGTAGCCGCGACCCTCACCTGATCGGGGTTTTGGAATTCTGTGGCAATGACTATACAAGGTGTGATAGTGCTGGGTAGTCTATTTAATGAAACTAGGAACAAAAATTGCTGCAATTACCTTATCATGATGCAACCAAGGGCTTAAGAATGTTAAGTGATGCATTTTTAATGATCAGTTCAGAGTGCCTACCCACTTCTCAATTTACTAATAAAGTACTAATGCATTTAGCTTAAATACATGCATTGGTCATAATTCCTACAAATATGTGAGAAATGCATAATAAATGACTAAAATAATTTATATATTTAACCATAAGAATGACTCAAAAGTTTCACTTATGCTTAAAAAGTAACAAAAATAAGAACATAAAATCATAATTCCTCAAAAAAAATCCTGTATTTTCTGAAGACAGATGCTCCTAGAGAGGTTTTTTTTTCTTGTATTTGCAATGTCAGCTCTCTCAAACAGTCCAGAGACTGGGCCTTATATAGTATCTACAGCCATAGCCAGTGTGATGCAACGTGTTCTAGTCTAAGTTAACTGCTCTGTACTGTCCCTAATGAATTATTTGCATATGCCCGTGTGGACCTTAAGCGTTCAGGGTACCGAGAAAATTAAAAACCTATCTATGGCCTAACCTTATTAAGCAACTTAGCCCATTGGCTGAGGAGGGGGGGAATAATCAGCCCAAAGGCTGGGAATTTTGCTTACCAAACAGTCTATAGGTGAAGATGAACTGAGTTAGTAAAAGTAAAGCCCTTAGCACAGTTCCCAGCACATAACAAATAGTTAATAAGGTTAGGTGGTATTAACTTTGTCTCTGTCGTCACTGTTGTTGATATCATTCATGGGTCTTGAGTGCCCTTCACTTAATTTTGACTTTTCATAACACAACCTCATTTCATTTCAAAATCATTTGAATCTACTTCAGATCCAAGATCTTGAAGTCTGAAATCTGCCTCTGTGAGACACAACTTTTTTTTTTTAATATATTTTATTTTATTTTTTTATATTTAAGATCTCTTTTTATTTATTTTTTAATGTTTTTTTATTATATTATGTTAGTCACCATACAGTACATCCCTGGTTTCTAATGTAAAGTTTGATGATTCATTAGTTGCGTATAACACCCAGTGCACCATGCTATTCGTGCCCTCCTTACTACCCATCACCAGCCTATCTCATTCCCCCACCCCCCTCCCCTCTGAAGCCCTCAGTATGGAGACACAACTTCCTATTTTTTAACCCCTCTTATTTCAATCTTATGACAGTCAATTTTTTATTCTATTTTCGTGTTTAGGGTTCCTTAGCTACTCCTTATTCTCACATAATAACCCCCTGCAGGAATTGTTCCTTTCCCTCCTCTCACTCTCTCGCCAAGGTTCTGCCAGGTCAGCGAGGGAAAAAAAAATAGCTTAGCATCCTAAGTTCTCTGTCCTTCCCTTATCTGACCCAATTCTCTTTTTGTAAGTATCAGTGTCTGGGTAAACCTACCCTTGCATTATCCGCTTCTGCTCCTAGGAGCCAGAGAATCTTGAGAAACTAGTAAGATGAAGTCAACTGGTGATACTTCAAGTCCAAATACTCTCTGCTTATCCTACAAACAGCTAACGATCCTTTTATTGGTGCTAATTTGTTCACCTGTCTCATTTTTTAACTGACTCTTACCTAAAAGTTTGGGACTCTTCTCAAAAAACTGGAGATTAAGGCAATGTATGAAATAAAAATTCCCTGGTCGTGAAGTCTAAACGCCCCCAATCTCTACCTCCATATGTGTATGTATCCTCTCATGGCCTCTTCCTTCCTCCTGCCTCAGAGGAAAGAACACCTCCCTTCTTCACTGTGAGCTAACAGTCACTCTTTTGCCCTCAGCCAGCTTTTTTCTGACTACTCTTTCAGCCACTTGCTCATTGACTATTACATTTATGTTTTATGCCTTTGATTTCTACATTGTCCCCTTGAGTTTATGATACTGCTCGGTCAAGTTCTATCCTAAACCAAAATAGTTCTTCACTCCATCCTACTACTCATTCAAACGAGGGATATATATTTTCTATTCCCTTCACTGGTAACCTTATCGAAAGGATGCTTTCTACATACTCCCTCAACTCCTCTTGACCTTCTAACTGGAATCTGGATCCTGCTCCCACCTCTACAATAACTCCTTTCTGAAAGGGCCCTGTTGATTCTGAATTTCAATAGGTTTTCCTTAAAATGTCTTCCTTTGGAAGCATTTGAACACAATTCAGCCTCCCTGCTTAAAACACTTTTCACCCCTAGCTCCAACTGCCTTTTTCCAGAGAGTTTTTTCCTATTCATTTTGATTCTTATTGACATCCCTTCCTCTTCCTTTTCCTTGCTGGCTGTCTCAAGTTCCTAATTCCATATTTGTGACATGAGTGTAATATACAACTATAATACAATAATTATATAATATATAATACAATTATAATAAAATTATATAGATGTTTGCTCTTAATAATTATCTTCTTTTGTCCCAACATGTAGTCTTCCCGAGAGCATCTCAGTGCAACTTTCCTCTTCCTATACTCTTTACCTGTAGAAGCTCTTTCATTGTAGGCCTTTAATTGTTCTCTCTGTGAGGCAGAGCCTTAATCTGTATTTTCTTTTTTCATTGCTTCTTTCTGCATTGTTTGTGCTTTTCTAAATACTTTCTAGATGTTTTCTTAAAAAAATTTCCTCTGCTCCGAGTATGCAACATAGCACTGAGAATGTTTTACCCTTCCATATATGCTTCTCCTTCAGTGTCCTCTATTTCCTTCCAGAATTTCAATATGGAAGGATAAAACCCCTTTTAGCAACTTTCTTTTCTGTACCCCATTCAATCATTTACCCAAATACTTCTTATTTTTTTTCCCACAGTATCTCTGTTCTCTGCGATCATGGTCACTATCCAATTACAGTCCTCTTATTCCTAACTCTGTTATGAGGGAATCCTCTTGCTTCTAGAGTCTGCTGCTTCCAAAATTTATTCTACAAACCATAGCCAGGTTAATCTCTCTAAATCAAAACTCTTCTGAAACAGCTTACCAGATGTTTAAATACCTATTTTAAGAAATAAATTCCAGAGGCGCCTGGATGGCTCTGTGGGTTAAGCTTCCGACTACTGATTTCAGCTCAGGTCATGATCGCAGGGTTGTGAGATCAAGCCCTGTGTCCGGTTCCACGCTGAACATGGAGCCTGCTTAAGATTCTCTCTCTGTCTCCCTCTGCACCTACCACCCCGTCCCCCCACTGTGTACTCTTTCTCTTAAAAAAGAAGAAATTCCAGCTCCTGATGTGGTGCCACTCAAAGAGCATCTCCATTCCTTTTAACATTTTCCCTGTATTCAAAGTGTTCAGCTGTTTATAGGAACTTTCTCACCCCGGTGCACGTGTCCACAGTCACTTGTTACTTGGATTCCCCTTTTTAAACTTCCGGTGTATGTTCAAACCTGCTCTATTCTTAGGCCAAGGACTATTATTCCATGCAGCCTGCCCTCAGTACAGCCGCCGTCCCTCCAATCTGGATATAATCCTTCCCTTCTACCTCCTTCAGTAGCCCTCAGTCTCCTCTTGCTCAAGGCCCTTTGTCACTTCTTTTTGAGTATTACATTTATTTCTGCATATATTTTACCACCTTTATACATATAGCTAATATATTGGTTTAATATTATTAGACTACTAACAGATATTTGTTAGTGAAATAAACAAATAAGCACGTATCCCCAGTGGCCACAAAGCAATCTATCTGTAAGTTAAAATCACCTGCAATTTTATTTTGGAAATCACAAAAATAATTCTTTCTTTACATCTGCTAAACTGATAAGTAACAAAGATGTCTTGGCTCATTCCAGGATTTTATCATCTAGTAGAGGTTTGGGGATTGAGTTTGGAAGTATTTTAGAATTAAAGATACAAAGCTTTCTAACAATGTAGACTACAGGAAAGGATTCCAAAAAGTAAGGATTTGACATGGAAAAACACTGCAGTATTTCACCACAAGTTGGCAAAGTTAAAGAAATTACAGTAGAACACGTCTGATTATTCATTAATGCTAAACTGTGATCTACATTTTTACCAATAAGATGATAAGTCAAGTATTTCACTAGGATAACCATCACATGTGTGAAAAGCAGGGAGACAACAGGAGACTCAAGAGAGGGGTACGTTTAGTGTTTAGTGTTGAGGAGCATGAACTTTGTGTCTAGACTGACTGGGGTTAAAACTCAACCGCACAGTGTGACCTTCGGTAAGCCACTTAAACTCTGTGTTTCAGCTTAATCATCTATAAAATGAGGATCTATGTATTAATGGATGTAACACTATTATAGTACCAGCACAAAACAAGAATTACACATTTTAAATATTAATTTTAATAAGGAAGAGAAAACATCTGTGTTTGGCAAGATTATAATCAGCTTTTTAAAAATTATTTTTGGAGTCTAATTAATTTTTAATAGAATTGTAGTATTTTAGAACTTTAAGGTCTCTATAGATCTGGTCAACCAAATTTAGTTGCAATGTGTTTAAAAGACTTGTTCAAGAGCCCCCAGGTAGTCAGTGGCCCGATTAAGGAAACAATCTTTTCTCTTTTCTCTTCCCTTCCCTTTCCTTTCCTTCCTTCCCTTCTCTTCTCTTTTCTTTCCTTCCTTTCTGTCTCCCTTTCTCTACATACCTCTCTCCCTCTCTACCAATTAGTCATCTCGCAGTTTATCCATATACACCAAGGAATTTGGGATAGCTAATTGGAAATACACTTCTCCTGATTTCAAGCCCCAAATTTACGCACTGTGTTTTCCTATGAATTTTATCACTGCTCTTCAAAGCAATTACTTTCGAAGTTATTGAAACATCATTTCTTCTCACTTTTCCCTTTAACATATCGGGATTCTTTTCATCCCACTTGGTAAATAAAAATGGAAAAAAATCTGGGAAAAAAATCTAAAGATTTGAGAGACTATAGGTCAGTTTCAGGCTGTGATTTGCAATGACCAAATAACACAATATCTAGACTGTAAGTATATAGCTCTGTGTTAATAACATTTCTCATATATTACAAGGCATAATAAAGGGAAATGATAAACATGAATATTTTATTATTTACACAAATGTGAGGCAAAATAGCTGAAATATTCACATAAACTAATTTTTTTTTAAATCATAAAATATAATTTGGTTAACCATTTTGCAGGTTTAGAAACCGGAAAATTAGATGCTGTGAGTTTCTCTCTTTCTCTCCTTACTCTGTCTACTATCCCCAATATAGAAAGCAGAAGAGACAGAAGAAGCAAAAGTATAACTATTATTTCATTAGAGTGATGAATAATCAAATGTTGAATGTACTTCAAGGTTTTTACAGAGAACAGAAATGGGGTTTAGTGAAATAATGCACACCATAATACTCAATTGAACATATACTTGGGTAAGAAGATACAGCTTTTGGTAGAGAAGGAACTGTCACTTTAAGAGCCCATACTGGTTTAAGCTCTGAACAAGGAAACATGCTCAATCCTTTAGTCTATGGAACACAAAAACAGTTTCAAAACTATTTTTAAAGGATAAGAAAGAGGAAAAAAAAAAAAAGAAGAAGAAGAAGAAAGAAAGTTCTGCTTAGTATGGGCAAATGCTTGTTTTGCTGCCAAAAATCCCATTTACCAACAATATTGGAATCAAATACCTTAACCCTTGCTTAAAGACCTATAGGCCAGGAAAGGAAGAGTTATTTTTTTTTTCCTTTTTCCTTAATCCTTTTTCAAAATCCTAACAACCTGATAAAATCCTAAGCTTCCAAGAGGATGTACAGCAATTGGTGCAAATTTTTTATCTTTCCTTTTACTTTCATTTTATGCGTAGGAAGAGTCAAAATCAACAATAAGGCCAGTTGTTTTTAAACGTTTTGGTTAATACCCCTTTTCATCCCATCTCAACAGACTGCTAGGAAAGTCTTGTAAATTATCCGCTAAACCATTAAGAAATAATATAATATAAATGTGCTATTTTCTTGAAAGAATGTAGATTCACATACTCCACCTAAGGTGGGATTTTTTTTTTTTCTTTCAAATTCAATGTATATTAGATTTTAACATGAGTAGGTAAGAATGCTGAACAGCTGGAATATCCCAAAGTTTTTCTTTCAAACTTTTTTCTTAAAGCCTTTGTTCTTCACATAATTTTGACCCTTCCCTGTGCTTTGCGTATCTTCTACTACAAAGAAGTGTCTCACAGGATTTGAGAGTATCTGCTTCTTTCGTCCAATGTAAAAATGTATATGCATTAGCTTGAGAAAAATCTAATAGAGAAAATCTGACAGATAAAAATTTATATATATATATATATATATATATATATATATATATATATATATTTTTTTTTTTTTAATTTTATTCATTTACTTGACACACAGAGAAAGAGAGAAAGTACAAGCAGGGGGAATGGCAGGCAGAAGGACAAGGAGAAGCAGACTCCCTGCTGAGCAGGGGGCCAGATGTGGGACTGAATCCCAGGACCGATCATGACCCGAGCTGAAGGCAGAGGCCTAACTGACTGATCCACTCAGGTGCCCCAGCAATGTATTCTTAGTTGCTATTAAACAATATGAAATACTATGTCTCATTTGTAAAGCATTTTACAGAATAAAATAAGTGTTTTTTTTTTATTATACTTACCAGGGGAACTATAAATTAGAGTCTGATAATTTTGGGGGGTAATCAAACTGGCAAAAGGTATCAAAAATATTCAGACAAATTTCATATTTCCTAGTTGCTTAATTCTAAAAAGATCACATTATATGCAAAAAATCAGAAGATAAAACTGGCAAAATCAAGTCTAAAAAAACTCTCAACTGTCTTTATAAAAAATTAAAGAGCTGGGGCACCTGGGTGGCTCAAGTCCCATATCAGGCCTCCATCCTCGGTGGGAAATCTGCTGAGGGGATTCTCTCTCTCCCTCTGGCCCGCCCCTTGCTCTCTCTGAATCTCTTTCTCCCTCACTCTCTCTAAAATAAATAAATAAATCTTAAAAAAAAAAATAAAAGAACTAAGTAAATGGCTGAGATGCTAGCAGCCATTAAAATTTTTATTTTTGAGAAAAAAAAGTAATGGCATGGAAAAAAACTAATAATAAATCAATTTTTAAACTGTGGAGAAATCTGAGGCACCTGGGTGGCTCAATGGGTTAAGTGTCTGCCTTTGGCTTAGGTCAGGATCTCAAGGTCCTGGGATTGAGGCCTGTATCCCGCTTCCTGCTCAGTGGGAGTCTGCCTCTCCCTCTGCTCCTCTTCCTGCTTCTGCTCTCTTGGTCTCTTGCTCTCTCTCTCAAATAAATAAAATCTTAAAAATAAATAAATAAATTGTGGAGAAATCTATCTGAAAAGAAAGTCCCTGGAAGGAAATACAATAAAATACTAAAAGAGGTGGCTCACTGGTGTTCTGCTTCTTTATACTTTTAGATACTTGTCACATTTATTTAACAATGCATATATTTGTTACTTAGATTTTCAGAAATAAATTTAAAGTAACTCTTTCACATATATTTCCCATTTAATATGTTAGCACTTCATTAGTTAAGCAAAACGGAATAGTTTTCCTTTTCATAGTTGAGAAGAATGGGTAATTTCCCAATAGAAGGAGCTTGAATTAAAACCCAGATCCTCCAAAGCCAGCCTCAATGCTTCTTCTATGATATCCTACTAGAAGGTTACAGGAAGTAATATATGTGAAATGTATGAGTTTTTCACAATAAAGGAACAATAATTATAATCTGACATATTATTAATAATGTTTAATTTATTTGATCTTCTTTATAAATTCCTAATTCCAGTTGAGAGACAAATAAATGTATAATATCAGGCAAATGTTAATAAAAAGGGGATATCTAAGTAAGTAGAAGGTGTAAGGAATAAAATTCATCATTACATCTATGTTTGATTTATTATGAGAGCAAATAGTAGAAGAAAATCTAAAACTCTTTTGTTTTACTTTAGGAAGATACTGAACATCGTATTCCAAGTAAGAATGAAAAAAGTCATGTCAAGAATATTAATAATGACTAAATGTAAAAGAGTCCATAAGGTAAGAGAGAAAGAGTAAAGAAAGTTATAAAGACTTGATAAATAACTGGCAGGTTTTTTAATAAAGTAATCTATTTTAATCAATGAGAAATTAAAGTAGAAACTAATATCTTTATAATTATTTATTGAGGATTACTACAGGGCATAATTAAGAGACTAAAACAATCAATAAGATTAAAGCGAGATTCTTCCAGAAGCACATACCACTCTAGCAGCTGAGTGGTCTAACTCCTGTGCATCAGTGCTCTGGCCACTGAGGCTCTCCTCATTGGCTTGTCCAGCATACATACGGCCAGCACCAGTGAGCCACTTTAGAGCAGAGATAGCCAGATTTATTTGTGTATGTGCAGAACCTAGCACAGGGCTCAACAGTGGGGAGGAACGCACATTTGCATATGTAATCCAACACATCTCAATAGCCTGAACCGTATCACCTCAAAAATTATACATACTAGAAAAATGCATACTATACCCCCAACTTAATGAAATGATGTGGGGGATTATCTGCACTACCAGATAACTTATGTTACTGGTTGCCTATTCCATTAGGTAACGGAGGTATGTATTCATGCAGGGCTAACATGTTTGATGAGTTTCAAACTCAGTCATTTCCCAGGCAGTAGCCTCTAAGTCAAAGTCACAAATTTAAAAGATTATAGCGAAGCAAATAAAGTCAACATGTGAACTTGACTTGTTGCAATAAGCATATTTCTCTCACCATTGACTGCGACACAGTTACCGAGAAACATTTCTTTAAGCAAGAATGATGACAAATGGACACTGATCCTCAGCCTTAGGAACACACAAAAAAAGGGGTTGGGGGACTGAGTTAAATTTCAGGCCATTTCTAAATGGTAGCTTCTCCTCAACCCCACCTGTTGGTGCCAAGTAGGAATACAAGACCATCGTAGCATGGTAGACTTTTCAAGGATAGCTAAAAATTCGTACATTTACTTAGAACATCTCATTTTTAGGGGTGCCTGGGTGGCTCAGTCGTTAAGTGTCTGCCTTTGGCTCAGGGCGTGATTCCAGGGTCCTGGGATCGAGCCCCACATCAGGCTCCCTGCTCCATTGGGAGCCTGCTTCTTTCTCTCCCACTCCCCCTGCTTGTGTTCCCTCTCTCGCTGGCTGTCTCACTCTCTGCCAAATAAATAAATAAAATCTTAAAAAAAAAAAAGAACATCTCATTTTTAAAATGTTGGTAATTTTTTAAAACGCAAAACACTAAGTATGCCGAAAAACCCACATCTACGCAGCATGTCTGACATATAAGCTCCTGGTTTATGACCTCTGGTTTAACAATTTGATTACTCTATTGTTGCATATATAATTGAGATATTACTGAGAAATCATATAATATGACTGCTAAAATGTCAAGGAGAGTTTACTGATTAAAGAAAACTAAATGTTCAAGGTTATGTGTGCTATTCTTCCATACTCATAACTTCACAAATACCAAGTATTTTACAAACTTCACTTAGTATCAAAATGAAAATATCAAAGCCCAAAAGTTGACAATAGAATAATACATATAACCATTTATAAATTTTACTTTAAATGTGGAATAACTAAGGTTAAGTCACAAGTTCAAGTTGGTTCTCTATGTATGCAGATGCATGATTGTATTTCTAAATGATGACTAACTAGCCAATTATAGTCACTAGAAAGTTCTGTCATAACTGACATTTTAAATGAGGCAGGCATTCCTGTAAGAAAGGTAAAATTTCAACCTCATTTTAATCACTTTAGCTATTCAGAATTCTGTTAATCAAATAGGGGAAAAAAAACTGTCTTCAACACCTAGAATGATTTATCTGTTTGTACGAATGTGAGAAAAATGATCACGTCTTCGAGTAATAGATTACAAGTACAAAGAAAGTTCACATTACGGGTATGCTGATGAAAATTACCTGCAGGCTGTTACAACACAGCCCATGAATTAATTAACCTTTTGCCATAAAAATCTGGAAACTTCAGCAAAGACTGAGGTTTCTCTGTTTCTCTTGTTCCAGCTCCCTCAGCATTTTATAAAGTGAAATACTGTGCCATTACTGAGGAAAATAGATAAAATATACTTAGATTTTATTGGGTCTCCATGTTCTTATGGTAAAGACACATAAGTTGTGGTTAAAACACAGAAGTTGGATGTTTCCTTTTTTGTTTTAATTAATGAAAGATGAGAAATAATGGCTGATTTCTATGTAGATCTTTACTTTTGTGAATGAGATCAGTAATTTCTTACTATGAAACTTGGCTAACTCTTAGTTATCTACCTTTTCACTCTGTGAGAAAGCAAAACTAAATAAAGTATGTCTTTTGCCAATGCGTTGAAAAATAATCACGCATTCTTTCAAACTTCATTCTTGAATAGACACATTGTATTTGAGTGTACTGGTCAAGTATTCCGATAATTTTCAGATGGGTTCAGAAGCTGAAAAATCAGCTAACACTAAATGTAACCATGATCTGGGAAAACAGAATTTCTAATAAACAATGGTAATAAGAATGCCTGTCTTTCCTCAAGTTGTTAAGAGCAAGGATCAGTAAGACTTGGTGAATATGAAGATTACAGCAAGATTTAAAGACCGCTAAGTTATACATTAAATACTGACATCATAACTTCACATCTTTATGGAATTGTTTGGAGCCACGTTTTATTTTTCTCTTTGATGTAGTAGTATCTCCTTAAGAGGGTAACAATCCCAATATTAACTGTTCTATAACAGAGTTGTTTTCTTCCATGAGTCACTTTTTAGAGTTAGCTTTAATTCATTCATTAGATAATTAGTCTTGCCAATGGATAAGTCATTTCTTCAGTAGGTTAGGAGACATCCTTGTTTAGATAATGGGTCATACATATTGTTTTAGGATGTTAGGGCGTTTCTTTATTGTTCAAACTAAATCATGATTTGCCATATTCATCTTTAAAGAGCAAAACTAATGATCTCCCTCTCCAATACATTGTTAGGAAATCAATTTTTGGTTGTAGGTAAGAGGTATACAATAACATGTTAAAATAAGAAGGTGATCATTTTATGTTAATAAAGTGAGTAATGTTTACCTGGACAACTAAAGATACATATGATATTTCTTATTTTGTATTAAGAGCAAACACATATTTTATGAATCAATACTTCAAATTAGGTAGCTATTTTAACTAATTTAGAACAAACAATAAATCCTTCATAATTGTTAATATATTAAAATTTTCCAAATAGATCTTTCATTTTTATCTATAAGGAAGATAGCTCTTTGAAGTTGGTAAATTTAGAATATTTATGAAAACATTTTTGCTTTTTTCAGTTTTGAGAATATCTCTATTATAAAGCATACACATTTAGGTAAGATACATATTTACTGGGAGCATCAACTCTGTCAGATAGAAAATTTACAATAAATATATTTTGAATATAAGAATATACAAAGTTTCAAAAGAAATTTGGCACTTATGCCAATAATTAAATTTGTCCGTGCTAATTTAAACTAAAGTTAATATTGTCATTGATTCTTAGATTATCATGTAAGCAATGATAATGGAAATGTGTACATGAATAAAAAGTATATGCCTTTAAAAGACTTAAAAATGAGAGCACACATTTATAATACTCCTTAATTATTATAGAAATACACATGCTATCCTTTGGGAGATATGAGCTACATACCTGACAGGTAATGTTCTATCTCCTTTCCTCCTATCCATTTCTCTTTGGGGAACAGGATACCAACGGAAATTCAGTTTCCAGTTAAAACCCCCGTAAGTCATGTCTGACCCGGCCATATATTCAAAGGTATCATCACTAATCACATCAATAATGGGGCATACAACTGTTTTCCTGCAGAAAAATCAAAACCAGTTTACATGTAAATAATAATTTAAACACTCATTAGCTTCTTCAGACTCAGTATAGATGTTAAGTTGAAATTTAAATATTTTGTGACAATATTTTCATTTTATCCTTTTTCTCTATGGAGTCATTTCCTTTCACTACATCTTGCTTACAGTTTCTACTTCATTCTATCATTTATAATCTAATCAAATATACTAATTGGTCTTCAAGCTGATTTCCAAATGCATTCTAAGTACTAACTCAGCAGGATGAACACAGTCTATTTTTCACAAAACCTCCACCCACAGCACAATTAGTAGTGCTGCTTCGATATTACGCATCATTTTAGCGAAAGCCCACTGAAAAGCAATAGCATGCAGAAGTAGAGAGTGGATGAGGGCAAATGAGACCTGGTATTTTGAATCTCAAAGGGGATAGGTTAGTTTAAAGAGTTCTGAAAAAATCTTCCTGGGGAAAATACCTACTAGAAAAACCAGCAGGTAAAAATAAACAAACAGAAGCAACAATAAAAATCATGATCATCAGTGTAAGTATTTCCTCTGAAAGACATTAGGGACATGACAATTTCTAAATGTGTTGTCCTAGATCTCAGAATTTACCATAACATTCTACGTATTTTAAAATAGGGAAGGATAAGCAACTTAAGTTTCTGGTGTTTTATCTCATGATCTATTTCTTCTTAAAGATTGAGTGTTCTTGGTGGTGCCTTTTAAAGAAACTTCCACCATAGGAGAAGATTGGATATGCTTTTAATCCATGTTGTGCTTTCTCCAGTCTTCCTCTACTCCTGGCTTATATGTTTTATTATGGGATTAATCTGTCATCTCGGCAGTAAATGTTCAGGTCTACCCAAGTTTGCATTGCTTGTAGCTAATTCCAAACAGCAGAGCTTATTTTTCATATTTGGTAGGGAGTAAATATACAAATATGCTTTTGAATCACCCATAAATGTGGAAAGCAAATAAATGTTGTCCATTATTTATTCTGGTTTGTAACACCAGTATCACAAACGCTCGTTTTCAATTAGATCTTCTATTCCACACAATTGGCCAAAGCCTCGAGTTCTCTGAAATCAATAGGATTCATCTAGCCTTGGAAAAATTTCTTGGTAATTCTGGTCCCCACAAAATCAATATCTTTCTTTCTTTCTTCATTAAATTTAATGACTTAATTTGTAGGGAGGCAAAATTAGATCTAATAACCTTGAATAGGACTTTGTTATCTAGTTATGGCAACTTCAGAACGTATAAGCAGGACAAGACATTAGAATTCATTATATGCAAATACAATCTAAACATATTATTAGATTAAAAAACAAATGATCTATGCATGATGATACTGAACATTATATTAAAAATTCAGTAAGTTGAATATGAAACACATGTTTAAAAAAGCAGCATATGCATGAAAAGTTGCCAGGAAGTGCATTTAAGATGTTCTAAGTTCATTTTACTTTGCCGGTCTTACCCTCCAGTGCATACTGTACAATACCCGGAGTGGAAAAATGTTATTAGCTGTGTACTACACTCAGTTGACTAAAAGGTTCCCACTGCTTTCTTCAACTGCTATGGCTCATTTTACTGACAACCGCCATCTATCTTCCTGGCAAGTACCAAATCCTGCCGTTTACATGATGTAGTTGGCCTAGCTCACCCGAAGCAGCCCTTGTCTTGGATGCTTAATTAAAAACTTCAATTCTAGGGAGACCTTTCTAGGGTTGGTGAAATGACTATGCAAACAAGGTGCTGTGCAATGCTTTGTTATTATATCAGAGCATTCAACACCGTTGTCTTCATTAGGTGCTTAGGAATTATAATCACTTATCATCAATGTTTACGAATATCTACAAGAAAAGCTTGTACGTGAGAGCATCATTATCAGAAAGAATTTCAGGTAAGTATGAGGACACTTAATTTCTATAAGGTACTATTCAATTTTTCAGATTTCACAATTTGTGTATACAAATTGGCAACATTGTTTAAATAATTAAAATTCTAATAGTTGTGCTCTGCTTTTTGTTTTGTTTTGTTTTACCATGATTTCATTCCAGTGGAATGTGTGAGTGTATGTCTTCATTTTTACGGTCCTCTAGGTGGTTCTGAACCAGACTTCGAATAAGGGCAGTGACCTAGTAGAGAGGAGACTGGTCTGGGAATGGGTAGAACTCAATTGTTGTTCCCAACACTTCTAATAACTGGGACAAGCTACATAGCTTCTTTGTTCCTCCCTATTACTAGTACAAATAAGAACATCTACATTACCTTCCTTACAAGGTGGTTGTAGGGACACAATGAGGTGCTTTGAAATGTATTTTCTGAAACATGACACTGTTTCAAATTGCACTCATTTCTACCACCTACAGAATGAATATTCAACACATTTTTTACTGTTTGAATTGTTCGACTATTTCTTAAACAAATATTAATATTCAGCATGAACAAGCCTGTATTAAATGGGGGAGGGCTGCTTTTTACAAGCTAGAAGATAAACCTTCTAAAAATGGCAATTTATAAAGAAGTTTTGACTGGAACCTGGGACTGTCCTAACAGGTTCAATCAAAACCCAGGCAGACATAACACATGAATTCTTACCTGTCTTCTTTTATTCTCGCCAGCAAAGGCTCCAGCCATCCTAAGGTACATTCACAGTGTGCGTCGAGAAAAGTTATGACCTGCCCTTTTGAAGCTGCTGCTCCTCGAAGGCGGGCACGTATTAACCCAGAGCGCTCTTCCATTCTAATGATTTTTACCGGCACCTCTAAATTTTTCACATAATTCTCTAATGTCAGCTTGAGAAAATCTGTGATGTGCAAAAGAATTTATACAGTTTTGAAACTATTTAAAGACCCAGAAGAGATACTACTGCCCAGATGGAATTCAACGCACAGAAATGGTAGCCAACTCCTATCAACATTTTTTTGCATTAGGTGAAAGAAATATATAGAGATTTTATCAGTAAATTAATGTATACTTCACGATAACTCTATCATTTGACTGGCAAAGATAAGGATATAATAGGAAGTTAATATGCCAGACTTTAATTTAGAAATGGGCCGCAATAATAAATGGAGACTTCTTAATTATAAGTTACTTTGCTTTTACCTGCACAAACACAAAAAAAGACAAATGTCCACAAAGTCATATTAAAGCTCAATCGAATACGATCATTTAAGTAGGGAAAAAATTAACACTTTTGAAAATCATTTTGGCTGATTTCTTAGGTTAGTACGGATCAAATGGAATCATGAGAGAAACTGAAAGAATCAGTTTTGTATTCTTGGAATTGGCACTGACTAGCTAGATTGATGAAATCTGATAGGTGATTTCAGGGCTAGTAGAATTATAAGGAAAACACAAATCATTGCCCAGCTATCTTTTTAACCACAATAAAGTTTTCTGAAAAAAAAAAATATAGGGGGAAAAATATTTATACCTCTTTCACTGGCATCGTCTACCAAGATGACCTCAGAGAGCAAATAGCGTGGGGAACGATTTATAACACTGTATACAGTTCTAAGGAGAGTGCTCCAAGCTTCGTTGTGAAACACAATGACTACGCTTGTGTTTGGAAGTTCATCAGGGTAGACCTTTGTCTTGCATCTGGAACAGAAAGAAAAGAGACGTGCTTATAAATTCATTTCTCATTCTGATCACGGTAATAAAAAATATCTATAATAACACAACTTTAGATTTGACTGCCCCTTACTAACGAAACATTTTATGATTATCTAAAATAATTTTCCTTTTTATAAATGTTGTGAGTAATTACTTGGCATTTTGAAAATTAAATATGCATAATTGCTACTATTTTATTTTAATTCCTGTAGGGCACAAAGCAGCATGATTTCCCCAAGGCTAAGAAAGCTGAAATATCTATCAATAGAAGACCGGAGTACAACAGGGACATAAGAATTCATTTAGTGGATATAATTTTATTCCTTGTTTAGAAAAAAAATTATCGTATAACTCAAAAAGTCAGAAGAACATGAACATGTTCGCAGGGTTCTGAAGCATGTAAAACTGAGATTATTCTTCTAAAATCTAGGCCTGTGTGTTTCCATTCTGTTTGAGAATGCTTTAAACCATGTCTGCTTGGAAGGAAAGGCTTAGGGGCTAGGATTTACTTTGCAGACTCTCCCTTAGTACTATATAATCAAAATTAGAGATCAGGAAGGGGAACAGGCTACCAGCACTTCCCCAACTTTTGTGCACAGGAATCGCCTAGAGATTTGTCAAAATGCAGATTCTGATTCAGCAAGTCTGGGCTGCAGCCTGAGAGTCTGCATTTTAAAAAATAGTTTCCCAGATGATACAGATGCTACCAGTCACACAGAACACATCATAATTCTTTTTTTTTTTTTAACTTTATTTGAGACAGAGAGAGAGCGTGTGCGCACAGCATGGGGGAGGGGCAGAGGGAGAGGGAGAAGCAGACTCCCCGCGGAGCAAGGAGCCAGATGTGGGGCTCAATCCCAGGACCCCAGGATCATGACCTGAGTCGAAGGCAGACGCTTAACCAACTGAGCCACCCAGGCGCCCCCAGAACATGCCATAATTCTCATAACTTTTAGAACTCGCTGTTTTGAGGAAAAAACTTTTAATTTTGCTTTTAAATCCAAAGAAGCCCATATTTTACTTTTTGAGAAATCTATCTAAAAAGGTACATTTGGATAAATAATATGTGTAGCTCTCTAGGTGATCATCCCAAGTTTAACATGTAGATGGTCCTCACCCCCATCAACTAGTCAACATTCAGACATTTAACTCATGTAATTATATATATATATATATGTATATATATATACATATATATATACATATATATATACATATATATATATACATATATATATACATATATATATATATACATATATATATATACATATATATATATACATATATATATATACATATATATATATATATATTTTAAGTCACTGGGTATCTGGAACAGGAACATCAGTTTATTCCATGGGAAATATTCTAAAGAGCTAGGGAATCAAAATCATTCCATAAAATAAAATGAACTCGATACTTCCTGCCACTCATGAATGATCCAATACATGACAATATAAGCATTGTTAAAATTAGTCTTCTTCACAGGCGAGTGAAAAAAAATTCAACAAACTGTGGGACATAAGGGCATATAATTAAATAAATACTGATTGTACGCCTACTGAGATGTTAATCATCTTTAGAAACAGTCTCAAGTGTCATCTACCCAGAGAAGCCTTCCACGATGTAGCCACATAAGGAGGTGCTATACCTGAACCATGACATTTTTTCTGCATATACCTATTTGAAAAGCATTCATTAATTATCCACCCTATAGAATATATTGTATATACAGGAAAATCAAAATGTAGTGGGAAAAAGTACTTTGATTCATAGTCATCTTTTCCCATTCTGGTGGCAAGATTCAAATGTTTTCTGTATGCCTCATCAGCATCTGACTTGGGTGTCCTGGCAGCTTATCACTAAATGAACTCAGAAAGCCATCTTGGTGAATCAGAAAACGTTCTTAGCATGATTCTCCTCAAACCTCCATTCTTCTGCCTCCACAAAATAGCATGCTGAGCAAAGAGTGTGCTAAAGGCCATCATGACTACCATCAGTAAAGAAACAAACCTGGAAAATCAGGCTGAAAGCAGTCCAACATTCAACAATGGCTGGTTTAACCCAAGGACAGCAGTCTATAAAGGCTACCCAGTATCATGGAAAAAAGTGATTTCTTTTAAGTTAAATGTTTTGTATATTATATATGCATGTACATTGTATGTTTCATATTCTAAATGCCAACAAAGAAAAAATGAATGAGATATTTAGATAAATCTTTTAAAATTCCAAACTAAAAGCAGATATTCAAATCCAGGTTCTGGCACTATTTCTATCCTGCTTTGTTTTTGTGGTTAAAAAATATCTACTCACAAATGTTAATTTTATATTCAATGTATGTGACAAAGTTATAATGAACTAATTTACTGCTAATGCAACTATTATGTTTAGAGAAAATTTCCACTGTCATTATTTAATGTAGCATACAAATAAAATGTGGCTAATATTTTTATTTATTAATTCTTCTTCTTCCCATGTAAACAATTATTTAGCAAAGAAAACTTTGTGTGATAATAATTTCTAGAATAATTCTTAAGCTATATAAATTAATTATTTTCAGTGTCAGTTTGTCCTGTTATCTCAAGTGCACAGAGGCTTATGAACAGGAGTTATTTCCGTGGTTTCTAAAAACGGCATTGCGATCACTGTACTTTTACCGTTTTCTGTGTTTCATCACATCTATTGTTTTGCCTATAGTAAGATGCATCATCATTTTATGTATCACTGGAAAGAAAAAAAAATTTATGTTAAATAAACCATAGCATATGCTTTCTTATCACTAGAATCTATTTAATACCTACATAGAGCTTACAGAACAAGCCTTTAAATTTACTTGGACACAGATTTCTATCAACAGTGTCATGCTTGCTTATGAATCAGTCACACCAGCTTTTTGTTGCTTTGAAGTTTGTTTCATCTTTTCTAAAGGGCTTTCTCCAGCTTTAGGCTGCATTGCTTAACATGAGAGGCATACATTAAGTACATATCTCAGTAACAAAATATAAGACAGCTTCATCTCCTTGTGGGTATCTTCCTCGGTACTATAAAGCTATGCTTTTCAAATTTTACGGTGCAAAGAAATTATATGGGCATCTTGATGAAGTGCAGATTCTGACGCAGTAGATTTGGGGTGGGCCCAATATACTGCATTTCTTTTTAAGGGGGAGCAGAGGGAGAGAGAGAATCTGAAGCAGGCTCTATGCCCAGCGTGAAGCCCAACGTGGGGCTCAACATCACAACCCCGAGATTGTGACCTGAGCTGAAATCAAAAGTCAGATGCTTAAACAACTGAGCCATCCAGGTAAGGCGCCCCAAGATTCTGCATTTCTAATGAGATCTCTGGTGATATTGTCACTTGGTTGACATGCTAAGAGAAAAGGCTATGTAAATCAGTCAGCTGTTGATTAACAAGAAAATACAGAGTTGTGGTCATTGCTCCAACAATAAATATTTGCTTCGTCTTATGAAATTTAATACTTGTCACTGTTTCCTTGCCTACCTTTTCACACGATAACTTTGTTCCAATACTGAATCAACTTCTGAAGGAATGTTGAATGACAATTAAACCCTGCACTTATAGTATAAACAGTATAGTTAATAACTTACATGAAGCATGACTATGTGAACAGTCATGAGCACATTCATACCAGCTTAAGAAATATTGTTTATATAACAACTGCCAGCTGGTTGACAATGATTGTAACTAACCATTGACCCTGATCCTGATTTCAGACACAGAAAACTAAAAGGGAGCATCCTAGAACAGGCGAATAGAATACTTTTTTGTTTAGCCAAGAAAAAGTATTTAAAAGGTTATTTAGTTTTAGGGTTTTTTTTTTTTCTTAACACCTTTAGGTATCTAAGCTGTCAGTTTTCAACTCACTGCCTTTTCAAGAAATAATTAAAAACAAAACAAAACAAAAAAAACAAGAGACCGATATGACGGAGGAGGGTAAGTAGTTAAATAGATTGGACCTCTCTAATAACCTCTTCTCCTGACATGTGGCGAACAATTTTTGTGACACTGCAAGAATTCCTGCAGTATTTTTCCACCACTGTCTCCCTCAGCTTTTGCATCTTTCACATAATAAGGTTGAAGTAGGTGATCCGAAATGTGTAGTAGACATTGCTGGGGCTACACTGCAGAATAAAGCTCAGAATCTCCAAATGGTAGACTTGGAAACAGCTTTCAAAGTTACCTAATTCAAATCTTCATTTTACAGAATGCAAGTCTCAAGTCACAGAACTGGCTCAGTATTCTGCACAATAATGTAATAAATAATAATAATATATTTTAGTCTTTAATAATATTAGTAACAGTAATGATTTTTGCCCCATATTATATGTTACATCAAATGTTTTAAATCATATTATTGGTGTCTGGAATATTAGAAAAAACATTTGAACTTAAAATTATGCCTTAATCTTACACTCAAATATCTGTCTTTAAAACAGAGAGAAATAGCTATTTCCCTGGAATCATTTGATTAAAACGAAGCACAAAGGCAGCTTTCATTGAAATTATGTACACACAGACCAAGTACTCTTTTAGCAATCTGTCCTGTGAAGACATTAGTTTTCTTTTATGTAATAACCTAAATGGGATTGGCAAAAGTTGACATTATTGTGGGAACACAATGTATATGTAATTAACTTTGAGAGTAAAAGTGGCAGACTGCAATAGCAATTTTCATCAATTTGAAAGGAATATTTGATGCCCACTACTCAAATTAAGTTCCTAAAATCTGGTATTCTAGTAAGATCATAAGCTTTATTATAGCAGCATTTCATATTTACACTATATTATGACATGCTAAAGCTGTAATACTTGAAAGGAAGTGAAAGTTTATTTCCTTTTAATTCTGTAATAATTTATCTGTGGCTTTTAAACTTAGCTGCACATTGCAATAATCCCGTGAGCTGGAAAAAAAGTACTGATGAGTGGGTTTCAACCACAGAGATTCTGATTTAAGTGTCTAGGTTGTGGCCAGGCACAATGGGATTTCAAAAAATCTGAAAAAGTTGGTGCAAAGTTATTTAACAGAAACACTAATTTTAAATGTGTGTGTGTGTGTGTGTGTGTATACACACATCAATGTATATATGTATATTTGTATATAAAACCTTTATGCTTACATTGACATTTTTAAATAAGATGCTTAAGGTTAATACATCTCTTTGTTGCAGTTATATCAGACGAAATTAATAAAGCACTTTTTGCTGTAATTGTAAGCACTGGAGTCAGAAAGTCTTCTCCACTTCATTTATAATCTTTTCTGTCATCTGAACGTACACTAATGTTGGTCCAGTCTTCTGTGTATCAGCTGCTGATTTATAAATATATGAGAAATAAATCTAGCTCCTGTTATTTAGAGAGAATATGGGGATAGAATCATATTTCCAATGTCTGGAACATGGAAACACAGTGAGATAGCATATCTATTTACCATCTTTCCCTTGGCTATGCACACTTCAAAGGAACATAGACTGTTACAATTTGATTTTATCCTTTTCAAAACCATATTGATGTTTTCAGATAAGTTACTGAACACAATATGCCACATCAAAGAAAGAAAAATTGACTATCAGATGAGAATGTGAAATCACAAAGGATCCATAATTACACAGTGGTTTAGTTAGACACAATCCATTTAGGACTACAAAGGCTGTCAACATTGTAGTTTGCATGACTTGTTGAATCAGCGAGTCAGTGGTTACCTTTTACTGCCTCAATCAAGAAGATTAATAATAGTAATTAAAAATACAGACTTACAATACAAGTCTGCTATATACTTCTTATTTTTAACAGCTATGGGAATTGCCTTGAACCTTGCAGAATTACGTGTGGTTTCTTTGTTTCCCAATCATTAAAATTCATATGCACAGAGGGAAACTTCATCTTTTGCCAATGCATCCACGCAAAGAAAACTTGGGCCACAGCAAAGTGATTCTTTCATAATAACTGAACAGCTTGGGGCCTCAAGTAAAATGAAGCACTTAATTTTGCATGGGTTACTATATGTTGATTTATATTAACATTGTGTTCAACCTTCCAAGAATAAGTTACTGTAAGTCATAATTATTAACTAATGTTTTTAAAATTCCCATGTTGTAAGCACCTTTGTTTTAAAATCCAGTTGGACCTTGTACTCATTCTTGGCCTACTTGCTATAAAATCCACTCCTTGTACCTTCTGGTCTCTTTTTAAGTGTTGGGATGGGTGGAATGGGAGGGTTACTGGGCAAGGAGCATTTCCAAAAATCACTTGCCCGTTGGTTTCTGTTTGAAATACATCATAAGGATCTCAGGTGGGAGAGTGCCATGCTGTAGGAAACAGGAACAGAAAGCCAGGGAATTTCTTCCTACATCCCCCACTAAACTCAGAGAAGACCACTCGGCCCCCTTCCTCAGCCTTGTACCTGGTTTATGCCTCAATCTTCCTGACATACAACGCGTTTTTCACAATATAGCTATCTAATTCAGTAGCCTAGGGCATTCTTCAAAAGAAGAAGGAAGGTTAATATTATTTATCTCTGCCTTTCCAAATTTAGTATTCTGCACGTCACAAAATACATTTAATAAGGGGTCTATGCATGAAAACTTCACAATGAGGCAGGCTATTGTATGAATTATCAGATCGACTTCTTGATCATAGTTCTGCACTGTTATATTCTGAACTAGAGGTTCAGAAATACCAGTTTTTCTACCTTTTTTTTTTCCTTTTGTATCTTCAGTTGGTTTTGTTTTTCCAGCTTCTAGAGCCAGGGCAAATAAATGAGCTAAGGATAGGGAAGAGAAAGAGTATAAGAAAATTGGTCTGCAAGTCATTGTATTATAACACAGTCCCCTATAACATAGGTAACATCATTCCTATTCGGCATATTAGAGCAAACTCTATCCCTGGAAATATGTTTTCCTCCCCCTTCCGCCATATAGGGTCTGTTAGCAAACTCCTTAAATTTTGGTTTTGTCATCAACTTACTAGAAGGAAGACTGCTGCCATTTCTATATGGCAAAACTTTTACAGAAATCAAATGAAATTGTAAAGGGATTAGGTGAATGTAATTTATTTTATGCTATTTTGATGTTATGAAGCACTGTATAGAATATTATAGTTAAGTCTCTAAAATTATTTGGGTCAGCTTTGCTGCTTATAGGACTCTGACCACTGCCTTGTTCTAATAAAGTGTCTTTTGTCCTTAGTTCTTGTGGCCAATCTGCTACTTTAGTCCTTACTTCCGGGGCAGTTTCAGTAACAGATCTGGTGTCTAGACTGTCATGGGTTGAGAACTGGCTTACTCGTTTGTCTAGTGTAGTGGTGTAGAATACAGGTCCTGACTCTTTCTCTTTTAGTCCTTCTAAATCATTTATTGTGCTAAATCTTAAATTTCTCTGGCTGCCTGAGGCTGCCTGCTAGTAAATCTTCCTGCTTACTTACCTTAATCTCTGCTTATTATTTTCTGCTGGAAATCTCAGAGGGCCATGTTCTGCCTGCCTGCTGCGATCTCTCCTTCTTGCCTGCTCTTGAATATCCATGAGCTAACTATCTAGCAACTTGTCTCTCTCCTACTAACCCATGACTTGCTTTACCCTGTGGGTTAGTCCGATTATCAAATATTGTGTTCCTCAGCCAGGGTGAGGCCATCTCCTCCTGTAGTCAAGTCCCGATTTAAGAAACATCAGACTAAAATAACCAGGATTAAGTGACGAACACTTTTTAAACTCTTACTAATGCAGCAGACATTGTACTATATGCTTTATTCTCATTTGACCCTGAGAACTGGAACCTCCTGCAACCACACAGGTTACCTCTCAGAACCTTGACAAGGCTATGAACTCCTAAATAGCTTTACAGCATATTTCAAGAACTTCCGGAAAATACACTGACTCAAATAATAAATTGCTCAGACAACCCCCTTCTATGGAGAATAAGTTGTTCAGCTGTCTTCTCAGGATGATATATAACTTAACTAGACAAATTAGTTTGCTTTATGACTCCTCATTATGTCCACCAGTCCTAAACTATTACATCACATACTTGACCAATGTCAGAAAGATTCCTGCATTGAAAGACCAGTCTTAAACCACTGAAGTCCAGACCCTCAATTTCTATAAATATCCATCTTGGCCTCCTCCATGCAAGACCACTAGGACTGTCTGTCAATGATAATACTGCACCCTATATATACTATGTTTTTTCCTATAGGTGTATATCCATAATAAAGTTTAATTTATAAATTAGGCACAGTAAGAAATTAATAACAACAACTAATATTTCAAATTGAACAATGGTAACAATATACTGTAATCAAAATTATGTGAATGTGGTCTCTTTCTCTCAAAATATCGTATTGTATTATATTCACCCTTCTTGTGTTGATGTGATATGATAAAATGCCTACGTGATGAGAGGAAGTGAGGGAAACGACACAGGTACCAAGACCTAGTGTTAGGCTGCCATTGACCTTCTAATGATAGGTCAGAGGGAGGATTATTTGCTGTGGTAACTTCGAATCAGCCTTAGGCGCACAAAGCTAAATTACAAACTACTGCAACTTGCTTCTGAGTGATGGAACAGGGTTTCCAACCCTGGAGCTCTGACTATTCTGTCCTTCAGGATAGGATAAGGCCTTTTCCCCCTCAGGGAAGAAGCTGCCTTTGTTAGGGAGAAGTCTGAGATAAGGCACCTGCAGAAGCAAGTGTGAGCCTGAAGGTATGTATTCCCCGGAAATAAAGGAAATCATTAACTACTTGAACCAATTAGATGAGAGAAGACTTTGCTCCAGGAGATTGGAGCTTGAGGCAGAAAACACTAAAGTAAGGAGTGAAAAGGTAAAGGTAAAAAGGTAAAAAGTAAAAAGTAAAAAGGACTAGGGAGAGGATATAGCAAGTAAAATGGTGAGAAGCTAGAGTCCAGTTGACTTTCCTCAGTGATGTGATACCTGGAGGACAATTTGTTTACTTATATTTTTTTAAAGATTTATTTTTTTTATTTTCGAGAGAGAGGGAGAAGGGCAAACAGAGAGGGAGAGAGAGAATCTCAAGTAGACTCCCTGCTGAGTGGACTCCATCCAAGGAGCCTTGCTGAAACCAAGAGCAGGACACTCAACCCATTGAGCCACCCAGGCACCTCTGGAAGACATTTTATTTTATTTTTATTTAATTTTTTAAAGATTTTATTTATTTATTTGACAGAGAGAGAGACAGCCAGTGAGAGAGGGACCACAAGAAGGGGGAGTGGGAGAGGAAGAAGCAGGCTCCCAGTGGAGCAGGGAGCCAGATGCAGGGATGGAACCCAGGACCCTGGGATCACGCCCTGAGCCGAAGGCAGATGCTTAATGACTGAGCCACCCAGGCGCCCCGGAAAGACATTGTAAAGATGAATTATGTCTGATGTTCATTTTTTACTACGGTGTTGTAATGCAACCCAGCCTCCTCTCCTATTGCTCATTACATCTACCCGACTCATAAATGCACTGAATTAGTGGTTATGTGAGTATATCCCTATTCTGAAAAAGAAGGCCTGTTTAGTATCTGGATTGTGCTGTGAGGAGTAGAGAGGAAGCAGCCACAAAAACAATCACAAAATACTAAGTCCACCAAGGAACTGAATAAATATTGGGAAGGGCTCTGGACTTCCACAGATCATTCTTTTGGGGTTTAAGCTGACCTGATTTTGACTTTAACAGATCAGGGACACTCAGTTTACATCTGGCTTATATTAAAAACAAAAACAAAAAACTTTATAGATCTAATTTCTACCAATTAAGTGGCAATCATACGCTCCTGTTGGAGTTACTTTCATAATGTTAATAGTTGGGTTTTTTTTTTTAAGGACATAAATGTGATTATTGTACAAATCAGTTTTGTATCCTTTCTATTGTGAAGAATTCTCCTGAATTTCAGTAATGAACTATAATTCAACTCGGTAACTAAAAGTAAAAAGAATATATTTGCGTAAGTGCTGTATGTAGCCTTTGCGGTTTTGGAACATGAATTTATGAGGTTGTTCCCTTTCTGTGACTTCTTAATATAACTCTTTCATGTTATTGAAAGTATTTTAACAATGAAAACAATTCAATGTTATTGAATATGATAAATATAATTAAAGTGCCTTTACAGCAAAATTACTTACTATTGCCATTCATAGGTTTACATTCTTATATTTGTTAGGGAAAATAACACTAATTTTTCTATCAGTGGCCTTGGAATCGGACTGAAGCAATCTTTGCTTGGGCCATCATTTATGTCAAGTTAACTGACCACATCAAAGTCACATTTTTCACTTCTCTGAGATAATGAAACCACCACTCATCCAGGTTCAAAGCCAGAAACTCTGATGTTGACATGACAGTGATGGTGACATCACGAGTCACCAAATCCTGATGATTCTTCCCTCAGTATCTTTCTTATGCGTCTCTGCTATTGTGCCCTTTCCACAGACCACCACCTGTCCTTTCAGTTAACACCTGAGGTCAATATGGTGCATTTATGCAACATTCTTGATCACCAAAGTATATCTTTCTCAATGCAGATCAAAATGCCGATCCAAAAGGCTACTCTTTTCTTCAAATGTTTTTGATAGCTCTTCGTTGTCTAATGCTCAGCCCACTTAATATTACTTTCTCTTCTCACTATGGCATTTAACTCTTAGCAATATTGAACATCTCAAAGTTCCTTCAGGAAACAAAACTTTCTCATGCCTTTATCTCTCTCTATCTCTAGATAGAGGACTCTATTTTCACTGAAGAAATCACACATATTGTTTAAGGTACATCTCAAGTCACGTGTCATATTTTCTCCAGGGATATTCAATCATTTACTGTCCTAAAATACCAGTATATCTTATATATTTATTCTCTGTTCCTTCTCATATAAATAAGTTGTTAGATAAGTCAACACGCTGAGGAAATGGAGTCATTCCGAATGTGTGGAAAATTCCCTATCATGCTGTAGCTACTGTTTTCAAGAAAAGACCTGAAAGATTCCCTGAAAGGATCCTTTTCGTCTTAGTATTCTTTTAATGAGACTTTTTAGCTCTGGAATTATTTGACTATAAAAAGTATTTACTCATCAAATACTTGAGAATTTATATATATACTAAACAATGTATTGGTTGTAAATCATACATTCTTGAGGAAATATGGAATTATAGAGAATGAAAGAAATTTTCAGTTGATCAAGCAAAGCTCTATATCCAGAGTGAATTGCGACAGATGATGTTTCAGAGTAAAAGTCTCTGTGAAGAACAACCAGGTGTTGGCAAGGGATGAAAGCATCACCATCGGGTGCCCAGCAACAAGCAAAATGAAGATATACCAACAGAGAAATTCATGATATTTGCAGGACTTACTATCAGATAACAGGGACCAAATCTTGGTATGAGTTCAGAAATAGGACACTGCAGTCCCTGAAAGGTCAGAGAAAGAAAAGAATTCACTCATGAAGAAACTAGGGTTCTTCTTTTATTGGATCGAGGCTACTGATACACAAGTACAAAAAACACACTCATTTCATGGAGCAGGGTATAACATGGGAACTAGATTTTAGGATCAAAATGGTAACTGAAAGAGATGCATATGATCAGGAAAGATGTAAAATGGACATGTTGAACTAGAATCAGGGCCACAACCAGCCTATCCTAACCATCGTGTAATTAGAAAAATATCCTCCTTCTGGACAGTGGAGTCCTGCTATCAAACACTTAAAAGCAAATTAGGCCTCTGTGTCCAGAAAAAGGCAGTCCTTCTTCCAGCCCCTTGCCAAGGCGCACAGCATCATAAACAGAGTATAATATTTGCTCTCTTTTAGCTGGATGTCTTTGTGCAGTGCACACACTGGACAACTCTGGCCTCGAAATCCTTTAATTATCCTGATTATGAAGACAATTAGTTCTGTTTCCAGAGGCACAGTTGCATCTTTATTTTTTTTAATTTTATTTTTTTAAGATTTTATCTATTTATTTGACAGAGAGAGACAGCCAGCGAGAGAGGGAACGCAAGCAGGGGGAGTGGGAGAGGAAGAAGCAGGCTCCCAGTGGAGCAGGGAGCCTGATGCGGGGCTTGATCCCAGGACTCGGGAATCACACCCTGAGCCAAAGGCAGATGGTTAACGACTGAGCCACGCAGGCACTCCCACATTTGCATCTTTAGATTAAGAATTCGGGATAGAATGAATAGTGGGGAAAAATTAGGGAGGTAAGTGTATTTTATTTGAACGAAGTCAACGTGAAGTGTCTACAGGTATGGAGTCAAATATGTGGGCTTTGTGATAATTTTTTTTTGCTTTGGCTCAATGTTTTCATTTATTTGTAGGTCTGTTTACTATAAAGGACTATATATCTATATATTCATCTATACCTGTGTCTATAAATATATGTGTATACAAATCAACATAAGTTATACTTAATAATATTCAAAGAAATTGACTATCATGGATTTCTAACACTAAAGAAATGCTGCAGGAACTATACTTTGTTCCCTGGCATTGAATTTAAATACCCTATGTTATATATGTTCACAAAACTATTTTAAATCCATGAAAAGAACAAAATTAAGATCAAAGTCCCATGTGTGAACTAAATGAAGAAACTAAAGCATAGAAACCAAATTCTGTTATCTACTAAAATGAAATTGTAAAAATACCAAATAATAATTGCAAGGTTTAATTTCTGCTAAATTAACTATCAATTAAAAGACTCTAGGCATCATAAATTTCTCTTCTTGAATATTTCTCCACACCAAGTTTTAAATAAGAAATAAAATTTTTTCTTCATATTATTTTTCATTGAGTACAGCCATGGTTATTAACAACATCAGAAACACCATTTTTTGGGGAAGGGAGATTTGTCTGATATTTCCACATCATTAGATTCAGGTTCAGGTGACCGTTTGGGATAATGTTGTGTCATTCTTAGTGTATCATAGCATGAGACACATGATGTTAGCATGTGAAATTACTAATGTTAACAATTATCACTTGAGTAGGGTGGTATCTGTCAGGTTTTTCTAATGTACAGTATTTTTCTCATTATAATATATGACATGTGAGAAGATAACTTGAGATTTTGTATATTTCTCTGTTTTTTATCAATATTTCACCTGTTAGTTAACTATCCATTGATGATTATTGCCTGTAATAGATACCTTGTGCATGCACTTCTTCATACATTTGAAAGTGTATTCTCATGGTAAATTTCTAAAAGTAGAATTGCTAATTCAAAGGTAAATTCACATACAATTTTAATAGACATTAACAAATCTCTCACTGTGAAGGCTGTACCAATTTGCTTTCCCTTCATCAATGTTTGACAATTTTTGTTTTCCCATAGATTTGCAACAGAATTGATTATCAAACTTTAAAATTTTCACCAGTCTGATAAGTGAGTAAAGATAACTCAAAGTAGTTTTAACTTGCATTTTTCCAATTGGGAATGAAGTAAAATATCTTTCAATATGTTTAGTAGTCAACTTTGTATCTGTGTGTTTTTGTGTGTGTGTGAATGCGTGCGTATATAAATATCTGTTCTAATTCTTTGTTCATTTTTGTATTGAAGGTTTTTTTTTTTGCTTGTTTTACTTTGTGTCCCTCAATTTTTTAGACCTTCATATTATAATGATATTAACCTTTTATCACTATTTTCTATTATTTGATATTTGTCTTTTCATTTTACTTATATTTTGCCATGTAAGTTTTATTATATGTATTCAAATGTTTCAATATTTTCCTTTATTGTATGAGCATTATAATTATAGTTAGAGAGTATTCCCTTCACCCAGGTTATAGAGAAATTGTTTTGTTTTGTTTTTAATTTAGATTGCAGGTTGATACGGTACTTATTCCTTTGTATGGTATGCAGCATGGACCTAATTATTTCTTTTTCCAAATGACTAACCGGTTGTTTCAGCCTCACTTATTAGCACTACGACAGTGATTTCAGATGTCACTTTTATCATATATTAAACTTCAATTTATTCTTATATTTATCTGTATACTATATACCCATACCACACTATCACACTATTCTACATTTTTTAAAAAGATTTATTTATTTATTTGAGAGAGGGGGGGGGTTGAGTAGGGGGAGGGACAGAGGGAGAGAATCTTCAAGCAGACTCCCCCCGAGCATGGAGCCCAAGGCAGGGTTTGATCTCAAGACCCATTAGATCACGACCTGAGCCAAACCAAGAGTCATATTCTTAACCCACTGAGCCATCCAGGCACACCCACACTGTTTTACTTATAGAGATTTATACTATGTTTTAATATCTGGTAAGACTAGTTCTCTTTTGTAGCTTTTTTCCTTTGCTTACCTAGTTATTCTGGCATGTTTATTCCTCATGTAAGGCCTGTTATCCATCTTATTTTAATGCATTTCAGAGTATCAAAGCACTCTCCCTCCCTAAATTTTGCACATGCTTATTAACTAGAATTTGAATCTTAATCAGTTTTTTCTTTTAATGTGAAATTTAAGTACGATGAAATGCACGAATGTTAAGTGTAAATTCCCCAAGCTTTGATAAGTGAATGTACTTGTATAACCTAAACTCCTATCAAATTACGGAACATTATTATAACTGCAGAAAAATTTCTCTATAAACAAGTTTTTACCCTCCAAATCAACCATTTAGCTACCTTTTTTAAACCGTATAATTACTTTGCTATGGTACTGTATGGTAAATGCTCTTCTATATAAGACAGTTCATTCTCTTTCTCTCTCTCTTTCTCTTTCTCTCCACACACACACACACACACACACACACACACAATTAAGAAACAATGCAAACTCCTCTTTATACCTTAAAAAAAAATCTAAAGAACAACCTTATTATCAAGCATTTTCTGAACTATAATGAATAATTGAAGTCAAAGCAATCTTCGTATATCAACTCCTCCCTTCCCATCATTTACACCTCATAAATGCCCTGAGCCTCAATTGTTATTGCTAAATGTAACATAAAATACCATGCTTCAGTGACTGCAAGCAATATCGAAATGTCAAATATATCTATTCTTAATTTTAATGTAATGTTAGTTAAGAGCAGCCATTATTATTGAAGAATGAGAATCCTGGGTGATAAATACTTTTACCTGTAATAAGATAATTCCCAAATGATTTATTAAAAATGAAGTAATGAATTCTAGCAAAGTACACCAGCTATTCATCTACAATTACATAGTGAAGTGAAATAGTGAATATAATGACTGCCAAATAGGTTTGGTATCCATCCAGCAGCCGTTAAATGTTGCTGATATCTATTCTACTGAGCTATCTTAAAAATGGTACGTATTTACTTAATTTCATTATTAAAAAATTCCAGATCTGTATTTGATTAAAAAGGGACTTAAAAAAAGAAAAAAATAAGTTGTATATCAGTATAATAGTTATCTCTTTTAAATATTTAAGATTTAAGACTACCTGATTAAATACCTAAAGGTGGATGGTTTTATATGGTAAAGAAATTCTAGATTATTATCATCAAACAAATTAACTGAGAGCTACAACTTTTGATTTAAAAAAGTAAAAATCAACTACTTAAACCAAGTATTTCTCCTCTGCAAATGTAATGTCTGGACTAGACCTAAAAAAAAAAAAAAAAAAAAAAAAACCCTCTTCATACGGTCTTCTTTATGATTCATTTAATCAACATGCTATTCTCCTTTGTCCTTAAATCCTTCTGGGATAAAGTGGAAACAAAAAAATAAAAAAACAAAAACTGTTTGCCTCTCTTCTGTTCACATAGCTCCACAGCTCCTACCACTTCAGTGATGCACTCTTGCTAATTTAACCCATTCCATGTACTCACACTTGCAGAACAAGTCCCTGCTTGAAGAGACAACATATGTGCATCAACTCTTTTTCCTAATTTCTCTTCCTGAGAGATAACAATGTTGGGTAGATTTAGCTTCTATTTCCTTATTGCAACCCCTATTTCATTAGTTTCTAGATGGCTTAGACTCCTGGTACTAGCACTGGAATTTACTCCCTGGGACAGTTAACCCAATTTCCTTTCTGGAGAATTGTACCCATAGAGACATCCAGGACCATGACATAGGGAGGAGAGGAGGGAGTTGGCAAAAGAGGAGGGAGAAGTGACTGATACAATGTATGGGACACAGTAAGGAACCTAAACCCTTAAGAAACCATGATTCCTACCATCTTGAGCAACGTTATGTGCGTATTTCCTATTTTCCTGGTTTTACATTTAATTTGTATCCACAGAATCATAGATGAGCAAAGTGCCTTACAGACCATCTGATAATACCTTTAATTTTATGGATGGGGAAACTGCATCACAGACAAATTAAAAACCTGGCAAAGACTCACAGATACGTGTGGCTGTGCTGTCACCAGAATCTAGGTTTTTGAACTCCCTGAACAGTGTGACCTTGCCTCTTCAGTGTGTCTAGGGTCTACTGGGGGAAATTTCCCCATAAAACACAAATGCTTTACATATTTCACCATTTATGAAGCATAAAACAACAGATTAAAAAACAAAAGAAACAGGCCAGGTCAAAGTTCATTCAGTGGTTTACTGAAAACCACATTAAGGATCAATATAATATAAGGGCCCCCCTCCCATTTTTGTTTTGTCTGTCCATGCCTGGTGTTCTTATTCTTAATCCTTCTTTATCTTTCATGGGGTTGGCTGTTTAACATACATTTTCACTGAAACACCACAGTACTGATGAGGAAAAGCAGTGAAATATTTCAAAAGTCTTTGTCATTGACTAATAATTTACATAATTCATTATAGAATTTATTATAGCATTCTAAGAATTTAAATTTTATCTAGATTAAATATTTGATTTTATTAAGATGGGCTACGTAGGATTTATAGACATAATACCCAATACTTTCTTCTCTAGGGGAAGTGGGATCAACCTGTAAATTGTACAAAGAAAGCAGGTAGGACTAGAATAAAGGTAGGTAGAAAATAGACAGTAAAGAGAAAAGACAAAAATGGTGGGTGTCCCTGAAATGCTAGGAAAAGGAAATCATGCATGGCATTTAAAATTTTTCCCAAAACAGCAAACAAAGCTTGAATTGAGACAGTTATGGAGGAACTACTAACTATAATAAAGAAATGCTGTGGTGATTATATCTCTTGGAGGACTACATAGCATGGTCTTTTGGGAAAGAGGAAACGCCACTTTATGCTTTACTTCAAATACTAATAAAAAGTAAAACAACTGACTTTCTACAATAAGAGAAAGAAGAGATGTTTTCAGCCAGGGCAAGAACAAACTTCATTTTAATGTCAGTCTTTGTGTTCTAAAAGAAAATGTTTTCACATCATAAGAAATGTTGCAAGAGTAGTGAGTGAATAGAGTTACTGTCTGCAATCTAATTCCTGTTTCCACATGCTGCAGGAAAGAATGAGTTATCACTGGAATTCGTTACTAGAAGCCTCAAATAATGTTTCTTTTCATTCTCCAAGGAGAAATTACTGCAGCTGTGATTGTTAAAGCATTATATACTCAAGGTCGCTCCTCTCTCAGATGTCCAAGGGTGCATATGGATGCCAATTTTAGGGAACCAAATCAACCTCAAGCCAGAAGTCAAAGGAAATACCTACCTGCCCAACAAAACAGTTCAATGAGGTGAAGTACAAGTCAAGGAGTTTTTCTCATGAAAATCCTAATTACAATAGATACTGGCTTTAAACACAGTGATGAGGATGATTCACTCTTGATTTCCGATGTTACAACTTGCTTTATTAGTGTCATTAACACCGGAATAGTAGAATTCATAATAAGATATTCAAGTGTGGAACTTTGTATGAAGTCAAAATTTTAAGAACTTCTATCACAAGGTCATAATATAAAATATTCAAGTTAAAATAACATTTGACTCTTCAAAGATATACATGAGTGTATTTACATATACATACCTGTATGCATACTTACACATATATTTTTAAGATTTAAAGTGAAGAAATGGATTTAAAAAGAAATTAATTTAAGATCATGTAATGCAGAAGAAACTGACTTTAAAATCACGGAGAGGATGTAAAAACTGGAAATTGGGTGATTTCTTTCTTTGGTATCTCATCAAATTACTAGTTTCTCTTCAGTTTTTTGATCTTCAAGACTTTTACTAATTACAAGATGCATTTTCATTTTCTTTATTCTACTTTGTAATCTCTATCACTTCAAGTTTTCCTGTGTACTATACATTCAAACTTTTCACTTATGACTCATGGATAAAATTTACACTCAGAACATATGGGAACATCCACCCATGGGGGGAACTGTTGAATCAACATGATTCTGGTATTTAATGAAACAGATAGAAGCAGATGTGCCATAAAACCAAAGAAGATCAAGCATCAGAGCCCACAGCACAGCCCATTCAGCACAATCAAACTAATTTTATGATCACAAATGTTATTACTACTACTACTACTACTACCACTACTACTACTATTATTATAGAGGGAGGGGCAGGGGGAAGGGCAGAGGGAGAGGGAGAGAGTGAATCTTAAACAGGCTCCATGCCCAGTGCAGAGCCTGACATAGGACTCGATCTCACAACACTGAGATCACAACCCGAGGTGAAATCAAGAGTCAGATGCTTAACTGACTGAGCCACCCAGACGTCCCCACAAATGTTATTATTTTTCTCAAGGAAGACCCCAAATGAGTTTAGGTTCCAAGCCCCACAAACACAGATCTACCCTGGAAGTTGAGTATCATGTGTATGAGATATTTCCTTATTCCTCACTTATCAGAAATTAGCTTGCTGCTTGCTGAGGACCATCTTCCTCAGCGTATTAGGCATCTAGAGGTCATATGTGGCCTACAGACTGAAGGCTTCATCACACCACAAACTTTGCTAAAAACTGTCACTTCCCAGGTGGAGAGTGGCATTCTTCTACCTCAGCAGGAAACAGGGCCTGACCATGGAATATTCAGGGCCAGCGACCACAAACTATGTTGGCACTTTGATAGCTCTAGTTCCCAAAAAACACCCAAGGCCAGGGCCATCTGAAAATAGCTCAACTGATAGCAGGATTGGGCTGGTGAGGCGTGGCTTCCTCATAAGCATAAGCTGAAGTGTCTTATGTGTAAGAGAATTTTGAAATGATGAAATCAAATATGAGTCATGTTAGTGGTGTGTGATATACCATTAATGTGGATCCCCAACTGGTATTCCTAAAAAAAAAATATGGATAGCAAAATTTATACCTAGATTTAGGTTTGGGAATTGGTAATATTGGAAAGATACAGACAGGTAATGAGATTAGGAGGCAGGCTTTGGCATCAGAATGCCTAGACTCAAACCCTGACTTCATCATTTACTTTGGATGGGAGCTTGGAAAAATGGCTTAATCACCTTTCACCTTAATGTCCTCATCTTTAAAATGAAATTAGTTACAACTTCTATCTTATAATGTTGTTGGATCAAATAAGTTGATGCATAAAAAAGCACTTGGCACAGTGCCTACATAGTAGTGAGCATTCAGTAAATGTTAGCCATTTATTAGTCACTAGGTATCACCATTATTAAAGTAGGCTAGCAAACAGATAAAAATTAAAGAAATATTTGCATCTTGCTGGTTGATTATGATGTGCGGGGGAAAGATATGGAGAAGTCTGAGATGACTCCAGATTCACAAAAGGAGACTAGGAGAGATAAGCAATGCTCTAAAAGGAACTGGTATGGGAGATGCAAAGGGAGAGATTATGCATCATTTTAGGTTATATTTTGACTTTGATAGATGCAAGAGGATATGGAAAGCAAAAGATAAAATATTTGAGTTTGAAGCCCTGGGGTTAGTCAAAAGTTCAGACAGATAATGAGAAATCATCAACAGACAATTGTTCTCAAAATAATTAATAATGAATGAAAAAATACGTGTAAAGAATGGATACTAAAATTTGAGATATGAGAGGCAAAAGAACTCATGGAGGAACCTGGGAAAGAACTCTGAGAGTATTTGAATAAGATTCAAGATAAAGTGATTTCATAGAAGGCACAACCACTAGTGCATAGTGAGAGAAAGACTGAAAAATCTCTTGGGTTCCCCAACAAGGAGTCCATCCCTCTGTAACCCCACTGAAAGGAGTTCCAGTAGACAGAGTTGGAGGACAGAGAGATTACACTAGTTGGAGTAAATGAATTGAAGGTAAGTAAGTAGAGACAGTCAATTGAAAATTACTTTCTCTAGAATTTTGGCTGTTAAGAAAAGTGAGAAAGAGCGCAACTGGAGGATTTGGGGTCAAAGGAGTGCATATTTCTTGTACGTAGGTTTGTTTACCTGGTTGTTTATATGATAGATGTGATGTGAGAGTGTTCATAGGCTGAGGAAAGAGTCAGTAGAGAGGGAAGGTATGAAGACTGAGGAGGACATGTGGTTACTGCCACATTGCTGTCTGTGGCTGATAGTATAATATGTAGAGAATCACCTTTCAAAGACTTTGATTAAAATGAGTAAATACAATCCTGGTTGAATGCCAATGTCCCACGTGACTACCAAAACTATGCTAATGAAAGTTAGATCATTCTTTGTTTGGGTTCACTGATCTATATATTTGACCATTTATTGACTAGCTTTTTTGCCAATTTTTTTATTATCTTTATTTCCTGGAATGTAATATCTGATGCGTATCTGAGGTGATATCCTGGTGTCCTGGAAACTGAAATGTCCTCCTGGCATCATACCATGGTCCTGGTTGGATGCTTCCTGCTTCAGTAGATATTCCTTCTCTTTCCTTGAAATATATAACTCCTAGACTCCTACTGATCAGCGAGGATCTTACTCTGGATGATTTTGTGTATTATTAATGAATTCTAGGGTGATTAAGTATACACAAATTCTGTTCACACAGACTTTTGAAAATAAGTTTTAAAATGCTTTCCTGAGAAGGGCTTTTTTTTTTTCACTTTCTACTTTAAATACTCCTATGCAGTTTTAATTTATTGTTATTGTTTTGTTTTGTTTTGTTTTTGTTCTTACCCATGGGCATTCCATTTCTCTTAGAATCATGAAAAATGAAAATTATTTTAATCTTAACATTGCATAATTCTCATATTACTGGAATGCTGATTCTTCAGCCAGGGTTTTTGAGTTTTGTTTTTTGTTTTTTTTGATAAATATTTCTAAAGCTTTGTATACATAAGGGAATCATCAGAGTCAGCATGGTCTATAAAATTCATGAGGCTAACAACTGCCAGAACATGTGTACAATATCACTTGATGTCATTGAAATCAAGAGGTATATAAATTAGAATAGAACATATGATACATAAAATTAAAATATAAATGTAAATATGTTGATAACCTTTCTTCCCACTAATTTACACAATTATATCTTCCCTTCACACACATTGAGCTGGTTTCCAAATGCACAGCCAGATGTAATTCCCTCCAGAAATAATACTCTGCTCAGTTTTATGTTTCCAAATAAGAAGTTACATGTGAATTATATACTAAATAGTGAGAATTTCATCACTGGAAACTGAGGCTTAAATTTTATTTATTATGTTCTTCAGAGACCGTGTTTATAAGAGGTAAAGCAAATAAGTACTTTTTGTTTGTTTGTTTGTTTTTACCCCCTAATTATATAAAATATAAAAGCATTTTAGGAAGACAGAAGCAACCTGAATAACTTAATTAAAAAGAAGAAATAAAAAGAAATATATATAGCTGCCATCTATAAGGAATTTTAAGAAAGTGAAACAAATTATATTTGTTTTTTCTTCTTAATATGTATATTCAAAAACATTGATAAAAAGCTATAAAAAGTGGTTATCCTGAAAGTTCTACCTATACCAAATTGCAATGCATTAAAAACAAACAAAAACGGAAACCCTATTGTAATATTTTGGATGATCCTTGTTTACCTCATTTTAATAAATTAAAGAGCAATATCTGGAGCATTTTTAAATCAGTCACATTTCAAATTCATAATATGTTATCATAATCAAAAATAAGAAAAACAACAAAAACCAATATTTCATATAGGGCAAACAGACTCTACTAAACTACATCTTCACTAACTTTTTTTTTTTTACTTTTAATATACTTTATTTAACCTAATATGTGCAAAATACTGTTTCAACATATAATCAATCAATATAAAAATTATTGAGGTTTTCTACATTCCTTTTTTGTATTGTTTTCAAAATTAGTGTCTAGCTTACTTTATAGAATGTCACAATTAGGATTAGTTATATTTCTTTTTATTTTTTTATTTTTTTAGAGAATTTATTTATTTATTTATTTATTTATTTATTTATTTATTTATCAGAGAGAGAGAGAGAGAGCATGCATAAGTACGGGAAGCAGTAGCCAGAAGGAGAAGCCGGCGCCCTGCTACACAGGGAGTCCGATGTGGGACTCAATCCCAGGACCCTGGGATCATGACCTGAGCCAAAGACAGCTGCTTAACCCACTGACCCACCCAGGCATCCCAGGACTACTTATATTTCAAGTGCTTGATAGCCTCATATGAAAAGTAGCTCCTCTATTTCACTAACTTCTTGAATTTTACTGAATGAAAATACTCAAAAGCCAATAAATTTTTAAACCTAGAAAATGATGGATATAGAAATATGTAAGGGAAATGGCTCTCTCATGTTCCGTTATGCAATATAATTGGGTTTTTAGTCTGTAAGAACAAAGTCTGTAAGAACAAACAGTCACACCTTCAGCTGGCAGTTCATAATGATGATGCCTTCTAAATCTATTTTGAATATCAAACTGTAAAGGAAAAACACTTCCCCAGTGTGTCTTTAACAAGCGGACTGGAACACATCTAGTGCAAAGGACCAAACACTGCCCACTGCAGGCTAGGAGAGCTTCTGCAGGTGACTGGCCTGAAGGATAGAGCTGCCAAACCGCAGCAGCAAAGCATACACTGCACACACCAGAGACGCTCCCGGAAGCACCAGGCCCTGGACACTACGTGACCTCTCCTTCATAAAGCCATTACTTTCAGGAGCAGGAAACATAACTGGCTTTTCTAATACACAGAAGGAGGTAGAGACTTAAACAAAATGCCAAGACAGAAGAATTCATCTCAAATGAAAGAACAGGATGAGGTCATGGCCAGATATAATAACATGCCTGATAGAAAATTTAATTAATAATCATAACGATACTCACTGGGCTTGAGAAAAGACATCAGGGAGACCCCTACCACAGAGATAAAAGAGTTAAAGAAGAATCAATCAGAGATGAAGAATGCAGTAAATGAGATTGGAAATTGGCTTGATGCAGTAAATAGCAGGCTAGAAGAAACAGAGGAATGAATTAGTGATACAGCAGACAAAATAATGGAAAACAATGAAGTTGCACAAAAGAGAGAAAGAATAATTATGGAACACAAGAATAGACTTAGGGATCTTCTACTCTCAATTCTCTACTTCACTTGTTAGTTCTGATCAACAAATGTGTGATAGTTTTTCACATTTTGAGCAATTCTGGGACACAGCTGGGTGTCCTACAATTTTTTTTAAATATTTTATTTATTTATTTGACAGAGAGAGAGAGAGACAGCAAGAGAGGGACACAAGCAGGGGGAGTGGGAGAGGGAGAAGCAGGCTTCCCGCTGAGCAGAGAGCCCGGTGCGGGGCTTGATCCCAAGACCCTGGGATCATGACCGGAGCCGAAGGCAGATGCTTAATGACTGAGCGACCCAGGCGCTCCGTGGGTGTTCTACAATTTAACTTAATTCTGACAGTATCTACCTGGAGTTGGGATCAGATCCCGCACATTAAGGGCTCAGTTCCACAAGACTGCCTACCCCCACCTCAGATACTAATCACAAGTCTAGGTTGTTACCTGTGCTTCTGACTGATTCACTATAAATCAGAGGTTTCCACAACCCCCTCCTCAGGTACAAACAATTTGCCAGAGAAGCTCACAGAACTCAAGACAACAGTTTACTAACTGGATTGCCCTTTTATTATAGAAGAATATGATTTAGAAACAGGCAGATGGAAGAGATGCATTAAGCGAGGTATGGGGGGAGGGGTATGGAGCTTCCATTCTCTCTCCAGGTATGCCATCCTTTCCACATCTCTATGTGATCACCAACAGGGGAGCTCTCTGAACCCTGTCCTTTTCGTTTTTTATGGAGTTCTCATTACATAGGTATGGTTGATTAAATCATTGACCATTGGTGATTGAACTCAATCTCCAGTCCCCCTTTTCTCCATGGAGATCAGGGGATGGGGCTAAAAGCTGCAACCCTCTCTGTCTAGGTTCGAGTTTCCTCTATGCTAACTTCTCTCTCTACACATGCTTGGAGAATTAGCCACCAGAAATTTTTGGCTTGAATATTCTCCCCAACTCAGCAAAACTTCCAAAAAAATTGACATTTCCCCAAACTACCGGAATTAAAGTTGAGTGAGTGTCTCATAGATTATCTTTAGTCATGTGCCATTCCTGAATGCAATACTGCGGCTAGGGTAGCAGGCTGCTCTTAATGGCATACCCATCAAAAGCCCATCCCTCAGGGTAGGAAGCCGGCAGCAATTTCACTCCAATCACATCGACTGAGAGTAGGGAAAGGATGATGGCTCCCCTAATCATGAACTGGAATAATGTTATTTAAATAAGATGGGACTGAGGGTGAGAAGCAAAAACAATAGCACAGCAAGCAGGGTCCACATGTTGGATCACTAGGTGCACCATGTAATATATGATAGGCGTTTAAATTAGGGAGATGGGAGATTAGGGTTGGATTCAAGACAAGCTTAGGACAAAAGCAAAGACTGACATCATTTGATGAAGGACTGGTGATCAGTTATAGGAGAGAGGAAAGAGAAGGGAGATTTCCCAGTACCCCATCTTAGTGAATAGTTTGAATGGTAGAGGTAGTCACAGAGAAAGAATCCTATTGTGCATTCATAATTGGGATTGGTTAATTATGTAAGGATATCAGTGGGATATTTTGAGATGGACCTCAAAAGAGAAATCTGGACAAGTAAAAGTTAAAATTGTTTAATTGAATGAGAAAGTAAAGAAAAATTTGTGAAGTGAAAAGAGGAAAAAGACAGGAATAGAACAGATGGGAGACGGGGAGAGGGAGGCACATGAGAATGACTATTACTCTAACTCTTTTCAAATAATTATGAACAAATTGGAACATGTGAATAATTTTAGGTAAACATAAAATAAATGTTAATGAATATTTTTTGGTCTCATCTATCTTGTTATTTAAAGATGAGCAATCTTGTTATAAAAACATGATCTTCGAGGTGCCTGGATGGCCCAGTTGGGTAGGTGCCTGAATCTTGATTTTGGCTCAGGCCGTGATCTCAGGGTCATGGGATCCAGCCTCACATTAGGCTCCACGGTCAACAGGGAGTCTGCTTGAGATTCTCTCTCTCTCCCGCTCAAATAAATAAATAAATCTTAAACAAATAAACAAACTTGATTTTCTACTTCTTTCTTTCAGAAAAGGGCTTCCCAGGTTTAGTTCAATTACCATCTTCTCCTGGTATATCAACATCCAAATTCTCACCATCTGCCTTGTGCCTGGTCCTCTTGCTTTCTCCCTATGAAGAAAGATTATCTTCCTCTCCTCATTCTCCATACCCGCCTAAATGTTCTTTTCTATTTTCTTGTCTGGTATCTGCTATATATTTATTTTATTAACTTGAATCTGACCTCATGAAGAGAGTTTTTTCATTTATATCTGCAACCTGCTTTCTGCTGGTCTGTCTGCAACATTTACTTTCAAACTAAAAGTCACTTGGCAACTTCACCCTCAATATAAAGAAAACTGATCGTTTCTGCACGTAAATCCACACTTCTTTACCATTATAGCAACTATCACCAGCCTTATCAATGAACCAAACTGAAAAAAAATCTTCAATTACTGGCTCAGTCCTTTGATTTCAATATCCAAAATGAACATTAAACTTTCTATAGATTATAAGGCTGTAGAATATTTTGATATTTATGCTATTTTATTTCTACTATTGTAATAAAAAAGGTACATATCAAAGTGGAAAAATTTGGAAAGGAACATGCGTAATCCTTAATAATCATTGTATTTTATTGAAGGGATTATACTATCTTCATCTGCAACCTCCTTGTATATACTCCACTAGATTATTTCTCTAGGCATTTAAAGCTCTAGTAGTACCTATTGACTTTAAAAAAGAAGAAATGGGGGAGGAAGGAAATATATGTTTAAAATGTTTGCATGATTGCATATCTCCAAAATGGTACTTTCTCCCCAAACACTTTGTATCCTTTCAAAGGCAAAGGTTCTTGAAAAGTTGCCTGCACTTTCTGTCTCCGGAGACTTCTTTGTTTCTCATTTAATTTTAATCTCAATTCAATCTGACTTCTGAACCTAGCATTTTAGCAAAATTGCTTTGGAGAGCATTACCAATGATGCATTTTTCCAAATTCAGTGGACGTTTTGCAGTCCTCACCTTGGTAAATCACTCACAGATTACTACTCTTTTCTCCTGGCTTTTTTGCCCTACTGTCTCTGGGTTATCCTGTTAACTGTCTAATCATTTCTCCTCAATTTACTTTTCTGAATTGTCTTCCTTGACCTATGCTTACAAAGTCTTCAAGGGCCCCTCTGAGTTCACTTCTCCTTTCATACCTTCACCTTAGGAAATCTCATCTAGGACCATGGCTTTAAATACCACTTATGCATTTCTTTATCAAGCCCTACTCTCTCCTTTGGGCTATCAACTTGATATATCTACTTGAATGTCTCAAAGACATGTCAAGATTAGCATGCCCAAAATTGAACTATCAAAACTACCACTCTTTTAGTTTTCAATATCTCCATAAAGGATGCCCACATCCATTAATTTATTTAAAGTAGAAACCTAGGAGTCATTTCTAACACTGTCCCTGCCTTCAGTCTGTCAACATACTCTCTAAATAGATCGTGAATCCACCTTCTATCTATTATCACTATACCTTCATAGTTTAAATCACCATAATTCCCTTACCAGTAATACAAAAATAGCCTCCTAAACGTCTTCCCTGCCACCATATTTGCCCAATTCCAATTTTTCACAAACCATTTAAATAAAATCTTATTTTGTTTATTTTATTTTTTAATTAATTTAATTTATTTATTTGAGAGAAAGAGAGAGTGCATGCATGCACGCGAGCTGTGGAGGGGCAGAGGGAGAGGGAGAGAGAGCATCTTGAGCAGGCACCATGCCAGTGCAGAGCCAATGTGGGGTTTGATCTCACGATCCTGAGATTATGACCTGAGCCGAAATCAAGAGTCAGATGCTTAACCGACTGAGCCACACAGGTGCCCCTCAAATGATATTTTAAAAATGGAATTATGATGGTATAATTCCTTGGTGTGAAACCATTAAATGGCCATCATCACATTTAAACGAAATACAAACTCTTTAACATGGCCCTCAAGACCCTGCACGATATGGACCATGCCTACGTCTCAAACCTCATTGTCTGGCATTCTCCCAGTGACTTATATATGTAGACACACTGGGTTTTATTCAGTTCCATACAGGTGCCAACATCTTTCCAGCATTAAGTCAGGTTTTACTCTCTGGTGGGAATTTTATTCTCCATTTCACCTCGTCAGATCCTAGTCATTCTACTGTCCTCAGGAAATATACATATTCCCCCAAATGTCATAAATAAATATTACCCAAATATATTTTTCTCAAAGAAGTGGACCCCTTCATAAATTATTCTATCTCACCTGTCTTTTCCTCCTTTCCATTTATCACAAATCAGAATTATAGGTCCATTTTGTAGCTTGATAGTTTATTAGCTAACTTCTAAACTGTAGGCCATACTGGGGCAGAATTCTTTTTGGATCAATCACACTGTATTCCAAGCATCTAACAAATTCTGGCACACATATGTCCAATAAATAAATGAATAAAATGTTATAATTATGATGCATTTCACATCTTATCACCTAAGGTTGGTGACATTTTTCCAATAACTAAAAATTCATAAAAAATGGGGAAAATAAAAAAACGCATAGGAGAAAAATTATACACGCTCCTGTTAAGATATATCATCTGAATCTTCAAGGAATTTCAAAAAAATGTTTTATGTGAACATGTCAGAAAGTTAAAATACAGAAAGAGTGTGTATCATTCTAATTTAAAAACCAGGATAAAACGTTGATATAATATCATCCTTCAAGAAGCTTACATTTACTGATTTTGTTGCTATAGATACACAGACACACTATTAGAACTGAAGAAATATGCAGTGATCACTATGAAACAATGCCCAAATAATGTACTGGCATGTAGGACAATTTCTGAAGGCTGGATTTTTTCTTTTCTTTTCTTTTCTTTCCTTTTCTTTTCTTTCTTTCTTTCTTTTTCTTTTTTTTTTTTTTTACTGAAAAGACACTTTCTGGCAGCATTGGAGAGCTTAGTATCAGCATTATATAAATGATGGTAGAAAATATCAATGCTGAAGCAGTAAGAATTGTTATAGGTTAGAAGAAAAAATCTTTAGCAGGAGATTGTGGAAACTGAGTGTAATTCAGTAAAGTGAATCCTAATTTATAGATTCTCGGTCAGAAGTTATTAACCTAAGGTCCATCCTTTGGGTCCTATTCTCTGAGATTATATGAGAAGAGTCTGTACTTATTTGTATACTTGCATTTTCCTTGGGAGAAAAGAATCCTAGCTTTCATTAAATGATCCCTCAAGGTTTGTGACCTAAAAATAGGTCACCAAAAACCATAACAAAGAATCCCCCCCATATCCTGAAATGTAATTAAATTGGCCTTTATGAAGGATTTGGTTATTTTCATTTTTTTCCGGTTGAAAACATTTACTCCCATTTATTGATATTCTTTCTTATATTCTAAACTTTCACAAACCATTTTTCTTTTCTCTTTTTCTTTTAGAAAACTATCATTCTTCCTGTTTTTGTTGTTATACCCAAACACACTGAAGATTCTGACTCTGAACTAGGACAGTGTAGAAGGGACTTAATCAGTGTTTATAAAGTCATACAGAAAATGTAAAGAAGATATATGGGCTTATTTACAAAATCCTTAATTACTATTATAATGGGTACCCCTTGAAGCACAACAGAGACAAAGTTAGTTAAAATAAAAAGAATTTCTACTTCTTAATATTCAACTAGCTAACACACTTATGGATCTCGTTATAAAAAGTATTCATATGCAATTAAATATGTACAGATTCAAAGAAATTAGGAAGTGTGATAAGTGATTATGAAAACTATAACACTAGAGGGCATGTGAAGTAATGAAAATACATGACATTCATATAAAGTATAACTAGCATATTATAGGCATAAATATTCAATAAACTATACACACATACACATGTAAGTGACTAAAACAGGATAGTGCAGTGCTTCTGATATAAGACTCCAGGGTCAAGCAGATCTAGTTTGAATCTTGTGACTTCATGCCTCCAGGAAACATACTTAATCTTAGCCCTATATTGTTGTGAGGATTAAACATGAAACCATAATAAATGCTCAGTAAGTATTATCTAATATTACTAGATTTTATACATTGTTACAAATCATATTTATAACACTATATATGAAATAGTTTTATATTTAGTTTTATATAAATGCAACATGCGGATTAACATTCTGACTCTAAGTCCTATTTTTCTCACAAAAAAACAGTCAAAAGCCCAGGAACTCAGTCCATCCTTTAGGTAAATATATTTATTATGTTTACTGAATAATACATAAATGCCAGGCATAAAGAAAGAACCAACTATTAATTACTATGGTATTATCCTTACTCTTTTTATAGCTTTTTCTGGAATGATCTTTTGGTTATTAGTTCAGTTTTTAGAAAGTACATGGTATATCTCCTCTTTCACCTAATTGGAAACTTAGTAAAAATTTCTAACATCCTTATTTGTTCCTTAAAAAAATGCACTAACTATTGTATAAGTAGAAAAGAGCTAAATTAGTAGAACAGAACTATAGGGAGTAAATCAGAATATTGCTGTAGAGGCTACACTGAAAACTCCCATGTCAGCACTACATATGCTCATATAGTCCAACATCACCTAATACTATGGTCTCTGAGGGGACTTACAATGACTATGTGAAAAATGGCTGCTCAGGGGACAAATTGAGTGATCAAGGTTCAGGGCAGGATGGGGCATTGCTAGTTTCAGTTAGAAATTTCTGGCCTCATGCTTTCTTTTTGAGTTTTTTGCTTTTATTTCAGTTCAGTTCTCTTCCTACCCCTTATTCCTGGATTCCTCAGTGTAGTTGATCAACTGGTCCTTATTCAGTCTACACATATTTACTGAGTGCCTACTATGTGTCACTGTTACTGTGATAATAACAAACTACTACTACTATTGATAATTATAATAAGACAACAATAATCACAATATAACTAATACTTCATGAGCACTGACTATTGATGGAGTAAAGTAATGTGTCATTCTCATTTTTCTGATGAGGAAAATAACCCACATAAAATAAGACAAGGTCTCAGCCTTATAGAAAAGTCTAGTGGGGAGATTTATAATGAACAGATTCATAATAAAATTTGGGATAGCAATGATAGCTAAATCTACAGGTTATTAAGGGGAGGGCAACAAAAGTATTCAGCAAAGGCAGACAGAAGAACAGAGCACAGAGAGGAAAAGAAGAAGATATAATTGGTGTTGCTAGAAAATATGGCAGGAAATAGAAAGTAGTAAGCAAGACACAATGTTGGAGAGGCAGCCAAAAGCTCATTACACAGGGGCCATGGCTGCCCTTTCAAGGGGTTTAGACTTCATCTCTGTACTTAATGAGCTCATAGTTAATGATTAACAGAGGTTCTTGCTTAGGAAAGTGGTATTTTTAGATGATACATATTTAATCATCTCTCTGGTAGCCATGTGGAAAATGGACTTGATGGAGAAAATACTGGAGGAAAAGAGAGCAGTTAGAAGATTACTGATCACTGATTCAGTGAAGAGATCATAAAGCCCCAGCAAAAGACATGGTATTAGAAGTGAGCAAGATGAACAGATTTGATAAATATATCCCAAAGGCTGATTCTGCATAGTGAAGTTGCTTCTTTATTCTTGACCTTGGATTTACCCCGAACTCCAAAATCCTCTTCCTCTTACACTCCTAGACAAATGTGGCCCTAAACTTAGCATGTTTAGAAGGTAAATACCTGTGTCTGAATAAGCAGACTTATTTAAAATGACAACTTTCGCTCAACTAAAGAAAAAAATAAAAGTTTTCAAAAAGTGAATTTGCCTTACCATAAACAGTAAACATAAAACACATAAATGTCTCAAACCATGTAAAGAGAGCTTATAAATAAAATGCAATGCAAAAGAAGATATTTAAAAATAAATGGAATGAAATGTAAATAATCGATTTGTTCTGATACTAACATTGGGCATAGACCAAAACTTTGTAATAAAAAAATCCCTAGATTTTTCAGGCAGTGGAGGAAAAAAACAGAAAAGGGATCACTTGGGATAATTATGCCTTGGGAGGGTCATTGATAAATTAGAGACACAAACAAACAGTTACATGACACTTCTCTGATTTAACTATTTTATCCTGTAAAATAATAATAGTAATAATAGTAATAATAATAATAATAATAATAATAATAAATGTGATAGAAAGAGGTACTCCTAGGAACAGAGTAGCATCACTGGCATAAACACTGTAAAAATTAGAAATAACTGCTATTAACAAATAGGACATGTTGGAAAGAAGACAACTATAACTGTGATACAAAAGCAATAAAATGCAAGTCATATATGTAATTCCAAATTTTAGTTGCCACATCAAAAAACTACAAAGAAACAGGTGAATTAATTTTAATTATATAGCTTACTATATCCAAATCATTAACATTTCAATATTTACTCCATTTAAAAATATTATTTAAATAATTTAAGCTCCTTTTTTCTACTGAGTCTACATATGTACTTTACACTTACAGCACATCTCCGTTTGGACTACCTATATTCCAAGGGTTCTGCAGAATCAAGTGACTAGTGGCTACTCTGTTAGAGGACACAGGTGTAGAACATAAGACATTATACATTTTTTAAGAGGAGGATAAATCTCTTTTAGAGAAAAGTATGAGAATACTATTCTTTAGCCACTTGTTTAATAAGTACTTAGTTGTTTTATCCATTCATTTAATAAATAGTGCTAAGCCCTTAACATGGCCCTGTGTCAAGGGGACACCCAGATGATTCAGAAAGGATCCTGCCCACATGGTGATTATGGATTAGAAGGAAGATATTTTCCATCCATCCATCTACCCATTCATCCATCCATCCTTCCAGCCATCCTACCATCACTCTATGAGTTTGCAAATGGAACATAAGTCGATCACTATGTTAGTCTGCGGCACTAGAATAGCTTATAATAAAGAAACAATTACCATATGGTGTAATAAGTGCCAAGTAGAGACCTGTAAAAACCACTAGCTTCCCACAAAGAGGGAAGAACTGACACAAGGAGAACCTCCAAAGGAATAAGGTACTAACCGTGAGCAAAGACACGGATCACAAAGTAAGATGCTATGCCAGAGACTATTCATAATTTTATGTGATTGGATAGTAGGCCTCTTATGGGGGAAGTAGTAGAAAATAAAGGTAGAAATAAAGATGGAAATAGAAGTATAAAGTGCCTTTAGGCCTTACTCAAGACTTCCGACTTTATTTATTGATTTGGGAAATTGTATAAAAGTCCACCATTTTATTGGCTTAGAAATTTAACTTCAGTAAATTCTGTGCAACATGAATTATAGTGAGGGAAAGGAGAATTGTTAGAACGTGATAACTGAGACCTTAAAAAAAGAAAACATACTAAAGTCCTCTCACAATTCAGGAGGTTTTTAGAATGGAAAAATAAAATCAAGTCAAGAATTCAAGTTATTATGCACTGAAATGTATTTATCTATTCAATAAATATTTATTGCATACCTACAATTAATGGCACTTTTCCAGGGTGAAGAATATGATAAAAATAAGGAAAAAGAGTCTAATATTCTACTGGGAGCAAATTTTGATTAAATCAATATACAATGTTTTGAAAGATTTTACTTACTTATTTGAGAGAGACAGAGAGAGAGAGAGACAAAGCACAGAGGGAGAAGGAGAGGGAGAAGCAGACTCCCTGCTGAGCAGAGAGCTCAATGCAGGGCTCGATCCCAGGACTCCGAGACCACGACCTGAGCCTAAGGCAGATGCTTAACCAACCGAGCCACCCAGGTGCCCCTAAATCAATATACAATTAAAAAAATTATTTTAAGTTCCATAAAACAATTAAATGGTGTAAAGTATTGAGAGAGAGAAGGGAATGGTGGAATTATACTTAGGCTGATTAGACAAGGCCCTCTGAGGTGGCTGACGCTCGAACTTAGACAATGAACAAGGAGTCAGTCAGGAGTAAAGTGCCTCAGAAGATAGCAAAGAGCAGTGGTCCAGAGGGTATGAGCTTGAATGTCCAAAGAACAGAATTATGGCCTGTGTGTCTGGATCAAAATGGGCTTGTGAGAATGTGATAGTATAAATGTGGTCAGAAAGATGGACAGAGGCCATATTATTGAAGGCCTAGCAGGTAAAGTAAGGATTTTGCATTTTATTTAATGTAATCAGAATCCATTGGAAAGTCACCACTGAGGCAGTAACGGTTTCATACTTTGTTTTCATGAACTCTCCTTTTGCTTTTCTGTGCATGATGGACTGGAGGTAGGCAACGATGGAAACTCAAGCAATGGCAGTGGCATATGGTGGCAGCCCAGTGGACAGAAGTGAATTAATTCAGGATACATTATGGAGTTAAATGAGTAAGTGTTTCAGATAGTTGAAACTGAGAGCGGGTTACAAGTGAAAGAGAAATATCCATAAAGATTCCCAGCATTTTCTCTAAATCACGGGATTGAACATGTTGTCACACATTCAAGCAGGGAAGACTAGAGAAGGAACAGATGAAGGGGGTCCCTTGGGAATCAAGAGTTGGGGGGAGCCTCCAGATATCTAGTGTGAATGACTTTGAAAGGAACTACAGGACTAGGAGGAGGTTTTGGAGCTAAAAAACATTAAAAATATATATACTGAAAAAATATATACATAAATATAAAAAATATATATATATAATGTGACATGAGACATATCATAGAACAGACAGTTCCGTTATAACTAGGGATGTCAATCCTGATACCTTGACAGTAAAACTTTCAACCTTGATAAATTGAGAATCTCCTATTGCAGAATATTAATAAGTTATTAATCATCCAGATGTTTCACATGAAAACAGAATTGGAAGTTAACAAGGAGGAATATAAAACACTCACATTTATTCCCCCATCATCTTCTACCAGGGCTGCTCAAGGTAAAAATGGCTGGCTGGTTATGAGTCTACATAATGAGTTTCATTATGATACTTCTCCCTACCCCCAGTTGGGTTGCAGTAAGTTTTAAGTTCTGAGATACTTTCGCTTGGGGGTCAGTTATAGCCCCTGAGAACAAAAGAACAGACTGGAAAATGTAAGAAATCTATATTTCACTAGATGATGTACAAAATCTAGATAAATGGTTTTCAGGCCCCATTCAGACAGACTGAATCATAATCACCTAAATTACATATTAAAAGTATTTTATTTTTGTTCCCCTAGACCTACTACAGCAAAACATCCAATGTAAAGCTCAGGACTCTTCAGTTTTACTAATTTCCTTGGGTGACCTACTGTCCAGTTAGACTGAAACCACTGATGGGGATCAATTGGGATTATTGATATCTACCTTGAAGCGCTAAGGAACAGGGTCTTAGCCTCTGTGGAATATAAAAAGATTTTAAACAGAAACAAATCTTACTCTATTTTTAACAGAATGTCATGGGGTGAAAGATGGATAGAGTTATAAGAAAATTAGTGAGTATTTCAACTTTAAGATCTTTATAGTGACAGAAGTTTGGACTTTGGTATTGGCCATCAGGTAGCCAATAAAACCCCTAAATTTTCTCAGGCTACTAATGTATTACTTTACTCTATGGTTTTAAGTTACTCTGGATTCCTGGACCATGGCTGAAGAAAGAGGATACTGTTAGTCATTATCCTAATATGAAGGATCCCACCTGAAGTATCTATATTTGAAAAACAACAATAGCAACAAAACCCCACTATCTCCTTTCACATTTATACTAATACAAAAGCAGAATTGTGTTCTCAAGGACATTCAGAGTAGTTTTCCCTTAAAAAAAATATTTAACCAGGGAACATACAGTGCTTATTATATGCAATGAAGATACATTTTTTTCCCTTCAAGTTCTAGCTCAAATATTACCTCACTGGCATTTCCCCCCAACTACTCTGATTCAATCTCTTCCCATGAAAGGCCAAGTTTTTCTTCTCTCCATTATAGATACTCCATTAAGACTTCATACATATCTGCATTATTCTGTCATCTAGTTATTTATCTGTTTTCCCTGCAAGACATAGAGCAACTTCTCCTGCAGCCAGACATTCAGTAAGTTTTTCATAAAACTACTTTGAATTGAATTAAATCTTAGCGTAAGCAGTATAAGCAGGATAAATGCCAGAGAGTTCCTTTCACCAGTGTAGCTTAGTTGCGAACATGTGATTGTCAAATGACAAATTGTAAATAGCAATAATAAAGTTAGGTGAATCTCTCAGAGTCTTTGAGATGTCAAGGACAAATCACAGAGTGCACCAGTATTCATCAATACAAGTCACTCCAACTGAACAAGAATTTAGGTGAATGGGAAGCAATGCCAGACAAATCAATCTCTTTGGACATATTTGCTCAACTGGATGTCAATTCCGTAAGTGAGAAGCAGAGAATGCTCAAATACACATGCTTACGGCGAAAGACATTTAGAATTGACTCTTAGCATTATCAGAACACAAACGAAGATAAAGGAAGCCTGCGAAAGAAGCAGATAACGAAAAGGCTTTAAAAAATGTGGTCTAAGGAATAGCATTATATAGTCTATGATTTTGATTGTCTCTGTATGTCTAAGTGGCAAAATTATCTAAGCCCATTTGGAGTTGTTATTGGAGGGGCACAATCCCATGTCACTCTGAATAAAGTTAGAGGGCGATGATATACATGTGTGCCATCATCACTAACATCTCTCATCATGACTGCTAATAGGTGTGAGACACTTTTCAATGCCATGCTTCACAAAGCAGGTAACAGATGCGTTGGGCTCAGGGCTTCCTTCCTAAATTGAATTTCTGTCAAGAAAGCAACAGCAACAAATCAGACAAAGCTTCTATGACATGCCAGGATTTCAAAGCGCACCTAGAAAGAATTATTCTCCCAACCATCATCAACATACATCCACGTAAGACTTTCTACCGCCTTTATTAACTACCGACATTATAATTTCATCACTGTGATGTCATTCAGATTACATTATTAATACGGCAACTCCTCATAGGATGCCCAAGATTCCCTCAGTTAGCCAACTGAACTTGATAATAACAGCTCTCACAGACTAATATAATAATGTGTATAAATAATAATACAAATACTATTTATACCTATATCACCCAATATGACTACTCACACACACGTATCTATGTACACACAGGTATAAAGTGACCTTAAATGGAAGAACTAGTAAGTTCCAAAATGTCTTTTTAAAAGCTCATTTTGTTGTTGTGAAATTGGATTGCATTTTCTTAGAAAAACAAAATTATGTAAGATGTTAAATTTTCCAGGCTAGTCCCTAAAGCCTCTTTAGCTCACAATATAGCTAAGAAGATGAAAAGCATCGTCATATAGATTAGCCAAATTTTATAGCAGAGTCTCCACAGGAAAATGCAACTAAAAGTAGTGCAGTGGCTTTCCCACCATCGCTCCTGCCCTACGCCGTCCAGATCACACATTCATATCTTTGGTTGGATCCTCTCCTTATTTACCACCCATTCCCATAGTTAAAGCAGCAAGGGCTTTTAATTGGAAGTTCAGGAGATAGCGAAAAGTATGCTTCATGTATAAATTAAATAAAAATACCTAGATAATTGACTTCAATGCAAGGACAACATCTAATTCTCTGTTCACACTGAAACGTATCATTATGATCCCTAAAGTAAAAGCTTAGAGAGAGAACAATTTATAAACAACATTAATGCCTTAGTAGTTAGGGTTCGTTGAGTTAATTCCCCCATCCACCACCAAAAAACAAAACAAAAAATGTCTTGTTAGTGGAAATAATTTTACAAATGTTGAAGATATGATTTCTGAGGAGTCTATGCAGAGTATGGCAACTGTGCACATCTCCTGAGATTCCTACTCTGCAACTGTAAGATCAAGGACATAATGCATATCTGAATAATGTATCATGCTTTTAATCCAAGACTTGATTATTGTAAGTCTTAGAAAATTCAAGACAGAGTTCAGATAAAAGATTTCTTACCCTAGGGTCAAAAAGCCTTGTCTTTGGTGTCCAAAAGAGACATGTTCCAAAATTAGATTAAAAAAAAAAAAAAAAACCCAAACTCTGCACACTAATAGTATTACCATCTGCAGTTTTATGTCCCTAATCAAATTTTATGACAAAATTATGAGACTGATTATTTTTGTACTAATAAAAACTTCTAACATATACATAGGCAAAAATTACTCCAGTTAGACATATTTTGTTTAGCTTCCAATGTTAACTCTAAAACCCTTTCACTAACTACCCTGTCTTACAGGTAAATTGCACAAAAGAAAAAAAAAAAAACAGTTAACGAAACCACTGTGATAATGGGTGAAGTGTTAAGGAAGAAAGGTAACTCTCAAGCTTCCTGAAGTTTAATGTACCCACTCTGTGTTTGTGTTTGATTATGAAGAAAGCATAATGCAGTTTAAAATCTTCCCTAAAAATCAAAGTTGAATTTTATTTCAAGTCTACTAGACCTAAAAAAAATTATTTGCAATGCATTTTCGTTTACTTCTTCATGTAAAAACACTTCTCCTTTCCTCTTGCATTCAAGTTTTTTAAGGTAATACTATAATGGGTATACTATTCCACTAACAGTGAAACATTAAAATTTAGATATAACACAAATTTAAGAGACATTGAACAGGATCAGTTTGCTGAACCTAACAGAATAATTATTTTTTAGTAAAAGCAATATATGCAGATGGTTAAAAAAAATACAGAGGAACTTAGAATTAAAAGCCATAATTGCCTGATTAACCTCTTCACTCTGAGTCCAGTTTTTCAGATGCATGCACTTGGAAACTTTTTGTTGTTATTTCTCCATAGCTAATAAACAATAAACTATTTTTAAAAAGTCTGAACATATATGCTCATTTTATTGGATTATTTAACATCAACCATCAAAATTCTGTATGCTATATTCATTTCTATCATGCTCCTCTTCCCAATATAGTTGCAGTATGATTGTTAATTACTCTATTACTTGCATTTGTATATTTGTAAATACCATATCTAAATCTCTATCTCTTGCTACATCAACCACAGACAGTATGTCTTGATTTCCCAGTTTTTCAGAGAAGCATATTAACTCCTCTACCCTTGAACTTTTCCCACTTCCATCTCCTCATTTGTTGCTGTCATTTTACTTTTTATTTTGTCAAGGTTAATAACATTTATTTTCTATTCTGTAATCTCAGCTGAAAAGGCTATATGCTAAGAGGTATCTCTTAGAACTCACAGTCTCACTCCATAAAAGTGGAAGAAATTACAATCTTTTTCAGTACCTTCTCTACCCCAATTTCCTGTTCCAAGACAGTAGTCAGAAGCTTAAGAGAAAAACACTGTTATATTTATAACATATTTAAAAAATAATCAAATGGATGTTGAGGGAATATATCCTGGAGAAGATGTTGGAGACTGGGGGGGGGGGGGAAGACAAATGAAAGATATGTTTAAATTTCTAAAAGGCTTTCATGTGTAAATAGAATTTCTATAAGGCACCAAGGGAATAGGATAGCAATGGAATGATTCCTGTTTTGATGTAGGAAGCAGGAAATAACAGAACCAATCAAAATTAGAACTCATGGGACTCAAATGCAGGCTGAATGACCACTTAGCAAATATCTTGCCAAAAAGCAATCAACAGAAAGTTCATGAAATGATTATTAAGAGAACCTAATTCTTTGAAACTGGAATACAAAGAGCATCAAAAGAACAATAACTTTTATTCTGAAAGTCCACATCTATAATTCAAATGCGACTATTCAAACATGGCTATATTTGTAATTATCACAGTTTATATAATATTATAATTTACCAACAATGACCGGTAATAGCTTCCTATTACTATTGTCATTGTTTTGAAATATACATAAATCTCATATTGATTGAATCAAAGCCTTTAAATAGAGATTGAGTTTTATTACACCTCGTATTCTTATTTCTGTTATTATGTTACCTCTGAGTGTATGATTAGCGAAGAAATTCACTTTCCTGTGTCTTTGGCGTGACTACGACAAGTGAATTAAAAAATAAATAAATAAAAATAAAATAACCACTCTAAAGGATTATAAAATTTAAGAATAAACTTTTCTCTTTCTCTCTTGAAGTATCACTAGGACTTTTTATGTTGTATGCAATCAAAATCCCAGACAACACAGCCCTAAGCATGAAAGGGATTTGAAAAGTTCAGAATTCTCTGACTTCACATATGGTTCAATCTGAATTCTCACAATGTCATTAGAGATTTTTTTTTGTTCTTTTCTGAGTATCATATCCTTTCAAAGACTGGCTTTTCTTTCTCAGAAATAGCCGCAACCGTCCCAAGCTTTACAATTTTACATGCCAGTGTCCAGAATATTTCCCCACAGCTCTCAGAAGAGGAAGTTTCTTACTCAGAAGACACCAGCAAATATTTTCAATGTAGCATTGGTTGAAACTGACTCACAAGCCCAGGCCAGATGAAATTAATGTGGGCAGGAGAAAGGACTTCACAGATTCAGCCGCTAGCCTGGCTGGTCAATATTACCCAAATAATAGATCTAAGAATAGGAGCCATACAGTTCTTCAGAGTGAGGCTGGGTTAGCATGAAGGGGGTATGGTGCCGCAGGAAGGACACTTGCCAGGGGCAATATAATTTCACTCTAAGAGCTTAGTTGTGCAGGGTAGGTTTGTAGATAACTCTCCAGTGGTCTAAAAGTTGAGACAAAGTAATTCATTAAAGCCCCACATCTGCAACTTTTTCAGAATGTTTAATTACCACTCAGAAGAAGGTGTGAGCCCTCTCCCCTGTATGTGTGGAAAGCCACGAGTGCTAAACAGTGAGCGAAAGCATAGATTAAGAGCAAAAAACAGGGGTGGCTCAGTCGTTAAGCGTCTGCCTTCGGCTCAGGGCGTGATCCTGGCGTTCTGGAATCGAGCCCCGCATCGGGCTCCTCCGCTGGGAGCCTGCTTCTCCCTCTCCCACTCCCCCTGCCTGTGTTCCCTCTCTTGCTGGCTGTCTCTCTCTCTGTCAAATAAATAAATAAGATCTTTAAAAATAAAAACAAAAAACAAAAAACAAAAAAACTCTTTGTCAGGCAAAGGGTTGAAAATCTGAGAAGTGCTAGAGGCAGAGAAGGATCAGGACGGTAGGATTAAAGGTGAATTTAAGGTGAAGTGTTTTATCTGAACCATCTGAAGTGAGAAGCAGCCTTTAAAGCTTAGGAGAACTATGATTTCTTAGGAATTCTCTGTTTTGCTGGTTGAGTACATTTATTGATATGGATTACTTAATCATGTCTAAAGGAAAGAAATGGTTGCATTTCTCCCATGGTAAGTTTTTAGGAAAAAAATGGAGAACAGTTCTCAATTGCATTCAAACTTGAAATGCTAAGAACAGCAATTTCATCCAAGAAAGCGTGGTAGTGGCCAACACAGGAGGCTGAAGATAAAAGTCAGGAGAGAGAAAGAAATTCCCAGGTAAGAATATTTCCGGTTCCCAGAAAAAGTCATCTATATAAAGGGATGAGTTTATTCTCAAAAGGATCTGGCCGCAAGACTACAGTTGCAGGAGGCGGCAACACCGAGCCATAGCTAAGAATGTGGCTCTGGAGTTGACTCTTTAAGGTTAAAATACTTAAAATCCTGGCTGTATCACTTAAAAATTTTGTGACTTTGGGCAATGCTTCATGTCTTTGACCACAGGTCCCTTATAGGTAAAATGGTGCTCTGAATAGCTCCTAGTTCACTGCATTTTTTGTGATAAAATCATGCAAAGCCCATGGAATAGTGTTCGACTCCCAAAGAGCCTTTAATAAATCTTAGCTAACAATAATACTGAGGGTCACCTGAAAAGTTTATCTTGAGTAGAAGGTAGTTTTGCTCTGGAAGGAGCAGTGTGAATCTTGGGGAAAACTAAGATCCGAAGACATTCAGATGCACGATCTGGTTCAAATGGACACAGCCAGTTTACTACCAATCCCGCAGAAAATGAGTGTGTGCTTTAAGGAGCTTAAAAGAAATTGTGATTTCTCTGTCTACACTTTATTTTCGTAGCTAAACTGACGCTTTGAGCTTCTTTTTCCAACTCACTTTTTTTACTGCATGTGAATGGCATAGATAGAATTAGTCTCAGCCTTGCACTTGAGATCTCCAGGTAAATGTTAACATTGAAAGGTGGGCTAGAGTCAACAAAACATACCACGGCCACTGTTCGCATTTAATTAGTTTGTAACTATCCAAAACTGTACATCAAATAGATTGATAATGTCTTCTTATACCAGTTAGTCTCAAACTTGGCTGCATACCAGAAACGCTTGTAAAACTTTTTTTTTTTTTTTCTTTTTAAAGAAGGGCCCATGACAGGACACAAGATGCTAGTTCAGTAAGTCTAGGTTGATGCTCAAGCGTCATAATTTTTAAAAATTTTGTTGAGGGGCGCCTGGGTGGCTCAGTCGTTAAGCGTCTGCCTTCGGCTCAGGGCGTGATCCTGGAGTTCTGGGATCGAGCCCCACGTCAGGCTCGTCCCATGGGAGCCTGCTTCTTCCTCTCCCACTCCCCCTGCCTGTGTTCCCTCTCTTGCTGGCTGTCTCTCTCTCTGTCAAATAAATAAATAAGATCTTTAAAAATAAAAACAAAAAACAAAAAACAAAAAAACTCTTTGTCAGGCAAAGGGTTGAAAATCTGAGAAGTGCTAGAGGCAGAGAAGGATCAGGACGGTAGGATTAAAGGTGAATTTAAGGTGAAGTGTTTTATCTGAACCATCTGAAGTGAGAAGCAGCCTTTAAAGCTTAGGAGAACTATGATTTCTTAGGAATTCTCTGTTTTGCTGGTTGAGTACATTTATTGATATGGATTACTTAATCATGTCTAAAGGAAAGAAATGGTTGCATTTCTCCCATGGTAAGTTTTTAGGAAAAAAATGGAGAACAGTTCTCAATTGCATTCAAACTTGAAATGCTAAGAACAGCAATTTCATCCAAGAAAGCGTGGTAGTGGCCAACACAGGAGGCTGAAGATAAAAGTCAGGAGAGAGAAAGAAATTCCCAGGTAAGAATATTTCCGGTTCCCAGAAAAAGTCATCTATATAAAGGGATGAGTTTATTCTCAAAAGGATCTGGCCGCAAGACTACAGTTGCAGGAGGCGGCAACACCGAGCCATAGCTAAGAATGTGGCTCTGGAGTTGACTCTTTAAGGTTAAAATACTTAAAATCCTGGCTGTATCACTTAAAAATTTTGTGACTTTGGGCAATGCTTCATGTCTTTGACCACAGGTCCCTTATAGGTAAAATGGTGCTCTGAATAGCTCCTAGTTCACTGCATTTTTTGTGATAAAATCATGCAAAGCCCATGGAATAGTGTTCGACTCCCAAAGAGCCTTTAATAAATCTTAGCTAACAATAATACTGAGGGTCACCTGAAAAGTTTATCTTGAGTAGAAGGTAGTTTTGCTCTGGAAGGAGCAGTGTGAATCTTGGGGAAAACTAAGATCCGAAGACATTCAGATGCACGATCTGGTTCAAATGGACACAGCCAGTTTACTACCAATCCCGCAGAAAATGAGTGTGTGCTTTAAGGAGCTTAAAAGAAATTGTGATTTCTCTGTCTACACTTTATTTTCGTAGCTAAACTGACGCTTTGAGCTTCTTTTTCCAACTCACTTTTTTTACTGCATGTGAATGGCATAGATAGAATTAGTCTCAGCCTTGCACTTGAGATCTCCAGGTAAATGTTAACATTGAAAGGTGGGCTAGAGTCAACAAAACATACCACGGCCACTGTTCGCATTTAATTAGTTTGTAACTATCCAAAACTGTACATCAAATAGATTGATAATGTCTTCTTATACCAGTTAGTCTCAAACTTGGCTGCATACCAGAAACGCTTGTAAAACTTTTTTTTTTTTTTTCTTTTTAAAGAAGGGCCCATGACAGGACACAAGATGCTAGTTCAGTAAGTCTAGGTTGATGCTCAAGCGTCATAATTTTTAAAAATTTTGTTGAGGGGCGCCTGGGTGGCTCAGTCGTTAAGCGTCTGCCTTCGGCTCAGGGCGTGATCCTGGAGTTCTGGGATCGAGCCCCACGTCAGGCTCGTCCCATGGGAGCCTGCTTCTTCCTCTCCCACTCCCCCTGCCTGTGTTCCCTCTCTCGCTGGCTGTCTCTCTCTCTCTGTCAAATAAATAAATAAAATATTTTTAAAAAATAAAAAAATAAAAATTTTGTTGAGTAATTCTGATGAGCAATCTAGAATCTAGCACTGCTGTGAGAAGACACCATCCTATACTGCTAATAACAGCTAATACCTACCTATTCTTACCAAGTGTCGGACAGAATTCAATGTGGTTTACATGAATTAACACACTTGACTCTCAGCTCAGCTAATCCTCACAGCTATCCTAAAAGGCAGGCTGCTGTTATAATTCCATTTCACAGATGAGGAAATTGAGACATAGGGAGGTCACTAACTTGCCCAAAGCAACATAGCTAGTAAGAGGTGGAGCGGGGATTGAAATTCAGGAATTCTGGCTCCAGAAGCCACCTATTGCCTTTCAATATTAGAAAACAAAGCAAACTTTTGACATTTGCTCTCGAGGAATTAGTGGAGGCAAATGAGAGGAAAGAAATTATCATTAGTTATTATTTCTATGGCAAAGGGGAATTTTGTGCAGCCCTACAGCAGGAGCTCCTTGGGACAGGGCCATGTGCTTCCATCAGACCCTGTCAAAATCAAGACTATGATTAATCACAGACGAGGTGTCTATATGAAATCAGGCTCCCAGAGGAAAGCTGTAAAAGGAGAAAAACTCCTAAATTCAAGTGATACGTAGCCATGGTCATGGTTCTTCAGGAACTAATTGTGGGTAGTAGACTGGTCAGCTCTGAGGAAGGCTACCTACTCTCCCCCAAAGATAGCTATCCCAATTCTGGAAACGCAGTCTGAAGGCACAAACTTGCATGCCTCCCAGCCTGAGTTCATGGTTCTATTTAATAATGGTGAAAAATAAAGCAGCAAGAGATATCAGTGCCACATAAGTTTGTAGGAGAGAAGAAGCAGTGAATCATATGGTTATAAACACATAATACTTATGCTCATCTGATTCTGTGCACAACAATTGCAAATGATTTACAGGTATTTTTCCAATAAAATTATTTGCTGTCATTGTTCAGAAATAGTCAGAGATATCTGTATTCTTTTCCTAATCTTTTCCTAATCTAAAGTAAAACACATGTATGCTTACATTTTTTTTGTTCAGAAACACATGCACACCCAAACCACACACAATAATGGTATTTTATCAAAATGTTTTAATGCACGTGTGGCGTGGTATTTATTTTGTAACTATTTTAATTAATATATGTCAATAGCTCTTTTCCTCAAGAAATGGAACTTACAGCCAATTTAAAGAAATCAACAAATTTCAACTTTCATTAAGCCTGCTTCTCCCTCTGCCTGCTGCTCCCCCTGCTTGCTACTCTCCCTGTTTATGCTCACTCTCTCTCTGACAAATAAATAAAAACAAAACAAAAAAAAAAAAAATAAGGAAGCTGTGTCATTGGGTCCCTGAACCCCTGTGATTATAAATATAACCCAAATAAACATAACCAACCTCATGGCCCATCTAGGTATCATATCATGTTACATTTTTAAAAAGCCTCACTTCACCATCTTGCCAAACTGAGAGGAGATTTAAATCTTTACCCAAGGCACTGGCATGGATAAGTCAGGGAGATTACATGCCTATCACACAACAGAATGTTACCTTTCTGTATTTCTCTTCTTGTAGCCAGAGATCTTCAATCTCTCTATCACTCCCCCTCAGTCTCACTCAAAATGACACTTCTCTTGCTCCCAACTGCAGCCTTCCCAGCTGTGTTTTTGCTTTACAAACTGCAGTTTTCCATCCCTTAAAATCTAAATAAATCTAAACTTAATTCAGACTTTGCTCAAGACAAGAAAAGTCAATAAGAGGAGAAAATAAATGCAGGACTATGACAGTAAGTGTGTATGAATATTTGCTATTGTTCCCGTTGTATATGCAAGGAAACTTACCCTTTATAGTCTTACCATATTGAAAAAGCCTCATTAAAGCAAATAACCTTGTCCATTCCTGTCTATCATTTCACATCTCCAGTATTTGCCACTTATTAAAGGGCCCTGAAAACCCCCGAGTGCTATTTCTTTTTAGGATGTTAACGATGGTAGACCTGCATTGCCCAATGACAGGAGTGAGTGGCTCTCGAGCATCTGAAATATCGCTACTTCAAATCGAGATGTGCTGTAAGCATAAAATATATCCTAGATTTTAAAAACTTAATATAAAAAACAATGTAAAATATATCATCCAGCATATTTTTATTAAGTGTTTGAAATTAGCATATATCTGATATATTGGGTAAATTAAAAGCTATGCTACTGAAATTAGTTTCACCTGTTTTCTTTTTACTTTTTAAAAGTGACTCTTAGAAAAAATAAAATTACTTATGTGGCTTGCATTTGTGGTTGGAATTAGATGACTACTGGACAGCTCTGTAGACTATTAGCATTTTCAGGCTTCAGAGGCGGCAATACGAAACAGCCACACTCAGGGTGTGTGCCTAAGTTAATGAGGAAAAAACAAATTGATTGTTTCCTGCGTAGCAGATGGTCAGAGACAAAGCTGAGCTAGACTTTGCCTCCTCTATAATTTTTAGACCTGGTAGAATCTTTATTAAAAGTAAGTTGTTTATATCTACTGAAAGCATTTTTTTAGTCAATTTTAAAAATACAGTATTTTCCATCTGTGCTATCATCATATCTGGCTCTTTTTAACCCAGCACGTTAATCACATAGTGCTGAGATTCTAAGAAGAGCCACATGCCTATTTTCACCTTTTAACTGTCTGAAGAGACATATTTTCTTCAGCGGGGTATACAGAAAAGCTTAACTCGGATTCCGGCAACAATTGGTTGGGTCAACAGCTGTAATCACAGTAGACATCAAGTTTTTGAGCCTTGACTTGCCAGGCAAAGGGGATCGCTCTACATGAAGGAGGTAATTTCATGCTTGAATAGCCCTGCACTATTAAATCAGAAAATTGAGTTACAGTCCTCTCACATCATGGAAACTGCTGTAAGCAAGCCTGCCTCTAAGGAGCGTTTCAGGGAATTTCATAGAGAACAAGACACTGAAAAGAAACACACACACAAAGGAAACCAAATGAGGTGTCTTAGGATCGGACACTCTGGCTTAACAATCTTTTATTTTCATATCTTTTTATGGTTTTGATAACCACTTGCACTTGACATGTTACAACTCCTGATAGAAAAATTCAAGCAGCACGATCACAGGTTTAAGAATGTGAATCTTTCTCTCTTGTTTTTCTAGGAGGTGAGGCAATTTTTACCGACATTGGTAAAACGGCTTTACTTATCACTGAACATTCACCCCGCACCCCACCTCAGCAGGAATGCGTGGCCGAGTAAATGTGCTTAGGCATATAATATTTATTGAGATGGAAGCTGACACCACTCCAGCATTTCAATTCAATCTGTTTTTTCTAAATTAACTTCTAATTTTTAATCTCACTTTTTAGTTGTGTATGTCCTCTTTATGATTGATAACATCTTCATTCTCTCTACAGGCTATTGTTGAAAAGATCAGAAAGTATAATTATATAAATAAGAGAAACACTTTAATTACCCCAGTTCAAAATGCTTCTTTTATGCCACTTCATTCATAACTTTTATGAGACAGGATTATTAAAGCTGGTTTTCAGATTGGGAAACTGAGGCACATCAGTCTAAACACTGACTCAGGACTATGACAGAAAGTGGAAGAACCAGGGACTTAAAAAATATTTTCAATCTAGGGCAAAGTGTAGAAAAAGTAAAGGCTGTATTTGAGTGTAAGATAATGTTTTGTATTTTAAGAGTGAAATAATTTTGTGTACTTGTTTTCCCTGTGATGATTTTTGTTTCCAGCATAATATTTAAGTAAACAAAAATAAGAAAAGTCATATCTTAGTCCATTTGTTATAAACAAGTAGAAATAAAATATTCACCAATCTAATTTAGAAATAGTCTGCTGTTTATCAAATGTTCTTTGCTGTTAGGAGATTAATATGCTTATCTTTCCTGCTTTAACATTAATAAATACTAATTAACTTACATGCAAGGCTTCAGCTGGGCTCATAATCATAGCATCTTTTTGTATTTTGTTTCCCTAGCTGGCAGTCAGCCTAGTAATGGATTTTATTTTTATTCAACTTGGATACATTTTGTAACTGTAAAATATAGTAACTTTTAATAGACCTAGTTTTAAAACTTGTAATAATGAATCTCTACGATACACACCTTTACTTTGTCTGTCTAGTAGCCACTCCCTTCTTCAGAGACAATTCTGCTCTTGATTTGGGGATTGTCATCTCCCATACTTTATAGAGGTTGGGGGCAGTGGGGGTGGGGATTGCCATGACTCTTTAGTTCCTGGTCATTATTCTGTGTGGTCTAGAGTGTTCATCGGACCAAAGTTGGGCCAGTGAGCCCCTTCCTTGTGATTTCTGGATGTCTGTCCAGGGGAGTCAAGTTACTATAAGATGAAAATTTGGGAGGCCATGTTTTCCAGTATTTGGGAGAAGTTGCAACAGTGTGAGGAAATGTAAGCTAACACAGAGAGAAAAGTAGATGTGAGAGATAGAGGGAAAGAGATCTGATTCCCCGCTGCACCACTACTCTTTCCCTGGCTTAATTATTCTGTAAAATAAGGAAATTCTTCTCATCAACATTAATAGAAAAGAACAATGCCCATTATTTACCTCTTTTTGGTGAACTAGTATGAGTTGTGTTTCTATTACTTACAATCTAAAGAACCCTAATAAAAATGCCATAGGAACAGAGAGGATTTTTATTTTATTTTTAATTGTAATATAAATAAAATTCCATCTTTAATATCTTCAAAATATACTGCAAATTAGTTGTACTTCTTTCCTCCAAACTCAGTTTTTAATTTCTAAATATGACCTCAGGTGGTTGTTCAAGTTTGAACCCATATGTCTCTCTACCCTACTAGAATACCTAGAACCCTTAGCATGATTAATGAGTCATGCACTGTAGTAATGATAAAGGATGGATTACCTAAGCATATATGTTTATAAATGTACAATTGCACTTACTCTAGCCCAAAGCTACATATTTGAAAGAAGAAGAATCAGGTAAAGAAATGTTGATGCATTACTGCAGTATTCTCCAAGTAGTTTCAAAACAAAACTAGGATGTCATCTGCCTTTATTTCAGAGTTGACATTTGCACTGATGGTGTAAAATCAATGGTGGGTAAAGTGCTGGTCCCTTCAGCAGCAAACTGTACTAGATATCATTAAATTCTTCACCAATACATCTCCCAGTAAAAAGCAATAGAAATACATCTCCCAGGAAAAAAGCGACACAATAACAAATACCTTTTAAATATTTTGTGTGATGAAATGGAAAGATGCTAGCAATGATTAATTTTATGTAGCGTTTTGACTGGGCAGAGGGATACCTAGATATCTGGTAAAACATTATTTCTGGGTGTGTCTGTGCAAATGTTTCCAGGGGAGATTAACATTTGAATTGGTGAACTGAGTAGAGCAGATGGCACTCCCCAGTGTGGGTGAGCATTATCCAATATGTTGAGGGCCTGAAGAGAACAAAAAAACCAGAGGAAGGGAGAATTTGCTCTCTTCACTGCTAGAGCTGAGACATCCATCTTCTCCTGCCCTTGGACATTAGAAATCCTAGTTCTTGGACTTTTGGACTCAAGTAGAGACTTATATCATCAGCCTCCACTCCAACCCACCTTCCTAGGCCTTTAGATTTGGACTGAATTACACCACTGGCATTCCTGGTTCTTTGTCTTGCACACAGGAAATGGATATCCATATATCCATATATATATATATGCTGCTATATATATATATATATATATATATATATATCCTATTGGTTCTATATACATCTATATATATATCTATACCTATCTATATCTATATCTATATATAGATATCTATATCTATATATCTATATATATATGTATCTCCTACTGGTTCTATTTCTCTGGAGAAACCTAATACAATGTCTAAAGCAATTGGGCTACATAGATAAATATGATGGTTGTCTAAAGAAAAGCAACAAGAGATTGAGTCACAAGCTAAACTAGCGACGTGTTCCATGGAATGCCCTTGTCACCCGAAGGGCCAACTGACAGATAAACTGTCATTTAACAATTGGAAATTTGCTTAACATTTTCTTGAAAATTAACAAAAATAATTCTGTTTTTTTGAAGGAAGACAACTGACAGTAGGTTTTTCATCAATGATACAAATTCAAACCTTAAAGCAATAATTACAATTTTGGAAAACTTGAATTCTTCACTTTGATCTTGAAAGCTTCGTATAGAGCCTTACAGCTATGTAAAAGTTCTCTGATGATACTGGTTGTGATATTAACCACTGTGATGTTTTATATAAATCTGTCCAATTGTATGATAGGAACTGCATTAAATATGGAATTTTAGCAAAATTTAGTAAATATTTTCCAAAAAATTAATGGATGATGTTACCAAGTTTCACATGAGTAAAAGATTTTAATATGCCAGAACAGAAAGTACACTGATATGATTTCAGATTCTGCACTGCAGCTGATCTTTAAGAAACTACCATTGTGGGGCACCTGGGTGGCACAGCGGTTAAGCGTCTGCCTTCGGCTCAGGGCGTGATCCCGGCGTTATGGGATCGAGCCCCACATCAGGCTCCTCCGCTATGAGCCTGCTTCTTCATCTCCCACTCCCCCTGCTGTGTCCTTCTCTCGCTGGCTGTCTCTATCTCTGTTGAATAAATAAATAAAATCTTTAAAAAAAAATAAAAAGAAAAAGAAACTACCATTGTAAGATTTTGGTATAGTATTAAAAAAATCCTTTGTTATCTTAAATGACTGTTAAAATGCATCCTCCTTTTCTAACTATACATCTCAGTGAGGTCTAATATTCTTCATACACCTAAACCAAAGCAACATTTCCAACAGATTGAATGCGTAAGCACCTATGAGAATTCAGCAGTTTTCTAAGACTGACATGAGATTAATACTACTCTTGTTAGTTTCTAAATTTGCAAAATACAGTCACTTTTCATAAAAATATTTTATTTAGCATACAATGGGCTTTATTATTATTTTTAATGAGTCAGTAAATACATATTTAAAATTGTTCTGGCTTAACTTCAAATATGACAAATATCATCTGTTATAATCTACATATAAAAACAGCTTTTGGGTTCTTCAACAATTTCTCAGATTAAAGTTTGAGCACTGTTGGTTTATTCTCCATATTGATAGTGAGAAAGAAGGATCTTTAATGACCTTCGAATACAACCAACATCATTGTCAACAAAAAGCAGCCCTTTGAGGCTCAGACTAGTTCTGATCATGGTGTGCAAAAGAGGCTGACAACTTTCAAACATCTAGAAATACTTCTACCATATCCATAAAAAACAGTAGTAATTTGTGCTTTTGCCAGTTGTGCAACTAGAGATGCCTAGGAGAAACAAAACATTGAATGAGTTCAGTAGTTGAATGACTAGCATAATTTTGGAAGTCAGACAGCCTGAATTTGAAACTCCGTTTCTCAATTTCCTGACTCTGTCAGCCTGGACCATTTATTTGACCTCTGTAATAACCATCTGCTTCTTTATAAGGGAAGAACTAATAGTACCAACCTCAATAGGTTCTAAGAAAAGTAAGTAAACAAGGCATATAAAGTATTTAGTACAGCATCTGATATTTAGTAAGAATCCTCTAAATATCAGTCAGTATTTCAAATTATATTATCACAGTTACTATTATTCTTATTTAGGTTAGCAGATTGAAAGACTTTCTTAGAGAGGAGAGAGAAATAATTACCAATAATATATGAAGAAAAAAAGAAAGTTTGAAGTGTTCTTGAAGAATATATTTAGCTTGGACATTAAGGATATGACTAAAATGGGGAAATACTGGTAATATTAAGTATTTATCTGTAATTCATTTTTTTAAGAAAAATCATTGTTTACAATCTCCAAGAGCCATATAAATGTAACTTGCTATTATCTGGATCAAATAAAAACTAAATTATTTCTATTTTTATTTATGAAATCCAGTAACTACTTAACAGCGAACTGAAAAAGGTATGTTTTATAGTTAAAACTTAAAAGGCTATATCTCATGCTGTAAAAGTTGACCAAACTCAATGCTCTAAAATGCAGTATGGTATTGCTTCATCTTGAAGTTTTAACTATCCCTTTGGGGAAAGTATGTATTCATTTTAAATCAAGCAATAAAACCTAAAATCGTTATTTAGTAGCAGAGAGGAAAATGTTAATGAAAATAGGAAAAATGCTATAAATATGAGCACTAAATAAATGCATTATTGATAGTAAAGTTCAAGAATATTTTCTCTTCAAGGATAAAATATTTTTCTTTTAAGGAATACATTCTTATTTTGTTAATGTTCATCTGGATTCTGATCTCAGTTCTAAAACCTATTCTCCTATTAAATTCTTTATTGTCAATATGGTCTGCAAAAAAATAAAAATGACTCAATATATAACAATGAAAGGTTAATTAAATACAAATAAGCATATACATTGAACACTTGTTTTATCATTAACATGCTTAGGAAGATCTACAGTTATTGACATTGAAAGATAGCCATGAAATTTAATACACAGAGCAGATAAAAAGTACCATAAAATCTGCTATATATACAGACTGTGATATCTATATAAGGATATTAGTTTAGAAGAAGTTTGGGAATATGAATAGCAAATGTTTAACTATGCTTATTTGGGGAGGTGATTTTTAGGTTCTTTATTACACAATTATGATTTTTTTGGGAAATTCTTCCAAATGGATTTACTACATTTATAATCAGAAAGAAAATAAACCCATTCACTTTAACAAATACATGTAACTATAGAAATGTGTAGCTTTCATTGAGAAATTATAAATGTAGGTATGTAAAAGCAATATTTACACTGATTTTTAAAATAAGTGTTTATTTAACTGAAGAAAAGCAACATACACACAGAGCAAAAAAAAAAAAAAAAAAAGAGAGGGAAAATGAACTACCAAAACATATTTAACATTCTAGTTATGCGAAAGTAATGGAAGATAAAAGAACAATAATTATATATAATCAGCTTTTATTTTTAATGCTCAGGAAAACAATTTCCATGTTGCTATGAGTCTGCATGTATTTGGAAATAGCTTAAAATAGTCACTGAACAAAAAGCACAAAAGCCTGAAATGATTATGAGAAGACTACAGATGTCACAAATTATTTTTCAGGCACTAATGCCTTCAATGCCATCTGTATTATGTGTGTTTGGGTTGGTTTAAACAACTTGATGACACCTTCATAAATTGGTATTCATGCTGAGTATGTGAATTGCAGTACAAAATAAGCAGCATATTTCTGTAAATTTTGCTGTGAAATTTGTTTTCAAATCAAGCACATAATAAAATGCACTCTAAGTCAGCTATAGAGAAATGTATGTCCAAAAACATCTGCCTCCCAAAGTATCTAATTGGATATGCAGTCAAGTAACAAACGGAATTATGTCAAAGTTAGCTGTGAATATTCTTGAAGATTTTCATTATGAAAGAGAGCCCCAAAACCCAAAGCACTGACACTTATATATCCTTTCTTGAAAAACTGTTCTGCCTGGATATGAAATTGTAGCTGAAACCTCTTTAAGTTATAAATGTCAGATGAAGGAACAGCCCTTAAAGTTAGCATTTAGTATGTCTTCATGGCCTATTTCAGAATAAAAAGAACAAATTCAAGACATTTAATTTTACAGTGAATATTAGTAAAGTCCTTTGACACTCAATCCTACAACCCTGGAAAAAATAACTCTGTTTTAAGGGATTACTTTCCATATTTTACATAATTTCTCTCACCTTCTCACTTGGGAAAACTTTATGCACACTTATTATTTTTAAATGACTATGAGAAAATCCACAGGAAGAAGGGACATCATACGTACAATTTACCACCAAATTTCCCATTTTGTAATTTAATGTAATGAAATCAGGCTGAAAAATAACTACATATTTCACATGCAGAGTCCTTCACCCATTTATGCGTGTATCCTTTTGTTCCCTGATCAGTTACTGAACATTTACTACATGCTAGGAAAGGAAAGATGAAGAAAATATAGTCTCCAATTTGCACTCTACAGGAGGAAAATAGATGTGTAAAAAAATAATCATAATGAACTGTGTGGTAAGTTCACAAGGGTGTATACAGACTGCTTTGGTGAGGGGTACTGCCTACCATACCTGGGGTACAGTTAGCGGTGGAAGGGATTAGAAATGGTTTCAGAGGAGGGAGATGATTTCGCAGGGTCATGATGAGTGACTGGGAGGTTATCAGGTGGATATGGTGAGGAAGGGAATCCTAGAAAAGGGAATAGCGAGGTAAAGGGGAATGTCAGCAAGAGAAAACTGAGCGCTCTAAAACTTCAAGTTGGTTCTGAATGTCTGGATCATAAGGCACCTTTGGGGCAGTGGCTGCAGATGAACTTAGAAAGACTGTCTGAAGGAGTTTTAAATGATGCCAAGGCATTTAGAGTTAGGATGTCAGTGAAAGGTGTTAGGAAGGGAGTCATATGATCATATTTGCATTTAAGAAGATAATTCTAGCAGACTTGTGAAAGAAATTGGAGCTGGCTGAATAGGGAAGGAAGTTGACCGCAGAGCTGGTGACAAGGAGATAAATTAGGAAGCTACTGCAAACCCTCAGGCAGCCAAAGATGACAGTGCAACTGGAAGAATGGAAAGAGATTTGGGGGAACGTGTAATTGACAGAATACAGGACGCTGTGACTATCTGGATGTGCAGGGTAAGTAAGACGGAAGACATGCAAAATTCTGAGTTATTTTCTGACTTAGCAGCTCCCATGTTTTAAATATTGTTTCTTCACTCTATATTCTATTTCGCATTTGAAAACTCCCCGTCAAATCTGTCAAATGCAAAAGCAGTCAGAGACATTTTGGTACAAGCTGGTGAGTTACCGAGTACTGGCTTTGCAGGTTGGTAGGCCAGTAGACAAGTGCTTGTGTAACCGAAAGCAAGCTGCTTCCCTCTTTTAGCCCCTATCTCACGGATATGAACCAAGGAGTAAATGAGCTATAATAGGTAAGTTACTGGGCACTGTGCCTGGCCCATCCAAAGAATGACCACAGCTAGGCACAGAAGTGGCAGAAGATCTCATAGCAGTGGCCCTTCACCAAATGTTCTCATGAGAAAAAGATTTTAAATATTGATGAACTAAGTGGCAATTCTGCTCTTAAAACTTACTTTTGGATATTTTGAGTGATTAAGGTATGAGGGCTTGGGGTATATAAACCAAATTCCTAAAATTTAGGTAAGTTAGGCATTGGGGCAAATGGATGTGTCTTGGCCTTTCAAAAGAGAGTGGCTCCACTCAGCTGTGGAGCATTATTATGCTAAAAATGTAGCCCACTATGGCCAGATGCTTTTTCATCTGGCACCTACATATATACTAAACAGATTTTATTTTTTATAGCAGTTTTAGGTTTACAGAAAAAATAAGCAGGAAATATAAAGTTCCCTTATGCCCCCTTTTCCACTACACCCCCTCCCCTCACCACACAGTTTCAACTCTTACTAACATCTTGCATGAGTGTATGAGTGAGTGGTACATTTGTTACAATTGCTGAACCAATACAGATACATAATTATTAACTGAAGTCCACAGTATACATTCATTCTTTGTGTTGCACATTCCATGGACCTTACCAAATGTATAATGACATGTATCTACCATTACAGTACCATGCAGAATGGCTTCATTGACCTAAAAATACCCTGTGTTCCCCCTCCTTCCCTAACGCTTAACCCTTTACAACCACTGATTTTTTACTGTTTCTATCATTTTGCTTTTTCCGGAATATCATGTAGTTGGAATCATATAATCTGTAGCCTTTTTGGACAGCCCTCTTTCACTTAACAATAGGTATTTAAGCTTCCACCATGTCTTTCTGGTGGCTTGAAAGCTCATTCTTTTTATTATTTATTTATTTTTTAAAGATTTTATTTATGTATGGATTTGAGAGAGACTGAGAGAGAGAGTAGGGGGAGAGTGGAGGAGGAGGGAAAGGGAAAGAATCCCAAGCAGACTCTGCACTGAGAGCAGAGACCAACTCGGGCTGGATCTCAGGACCCTGAGATCATGACCTGAGCCAAAACCAAAAGTCAGATGCTTAACTGACTGAGCCACCCTCTTATTGTTGGATAACATTCTATTGTACGGATGTGCCACAAAATGTGCTTCTTCCTTTTTCATAAGACTAGAATTCTAATTTTTTTTTAACATGAGGTCTTTCAGTATTTAAACATTGGCTAATCCAGGCTGTTGTTATTATTGTTTACCATTGTTTATATCTGGTAAAAGCCCGATCTTTTAGCCATACTCCTCCAAATTATGACTCAATAGATCAGAAGGGGGCTCATGAATTTGTATACCTAACAGGTAGTTCAGATGTCACTGGTCCCTGACCTACAATTTGAGTAACACTGGTCTAGATAATCCAAACTATAAATGAATCCTAAAACATTATTCACCTGAAGAACTTTTCCTTTGCTTTAGTTGGTAAGTTAAGGAGACAAAATGAACACTATTTTTCAACATCACATTTTTAAGAGAAATATGGATAGAACAGTAACCATAATAGAAACCCCACAGAATAAAGGAACATCTCCATTAGGATTGTTTCCCCTTTTCCGTTTTTATGTGACAGCATTCATACCATTACTCATAATAGACCTATATCTCAAACCAAAGTAAATGCTTTTTAATTCTTCTGATACTAGAAGTTCATAAACAGAGTTATTCATTAAATTTTACGTTCCTCTACTAGAACTTGAACAAAAAATCTGGATCATGCTGACTTCCAAGAAGCATGTATTCCCATAACCAAAGGGATAGAAGATTTAATACAAAATAGGAAATGTTCCTTTTGTTCTTGCGTGTGTGTATGTGTGTATATGTAACCTAAGTAGCATAGTCTACTATGTATTATTATTCATTTCTACCTCTCAGAGGTATCATTGACACAGGGTTTCTTATCCTGATGTCTACTTTCCCAAAGGGGGTTCATGGATAGAAATCGGGAGTGTGTGAGATTAGATGGGAAAAATACATATTTCACTAATTTCTAAATGGGAGACAACAGTTACTTTAGTTACAAACATAGGCAGCAAACCACGGATATATTGCAGTACCTGTTACTTTGACACGACTAGCAATCATAGGTATTTTCATAAGCACATCATAGTTGCAGGTATCTGGGATTATTATCTATGGTTATCACTATTTTGAGATTATTGTAGTTATTGTAAGTACCTCAAGTTAGAAGTAGGACATACTACCCTATTACAAATTTATTTAAAAATATTTTGGTGACTATATTTCAATATACAGTTAACCCTTGAACAATGCAAGGTTTATGGGTGCGGACTCCCTAGCACAGACAAAAATCCACATGTAACGTTTGACTCCTCAAACTTAACTGCTAATAGCCCACTGTTGACCTAGTAACCTTACCACTAACATACACAGTGGATTATATATATTTGTATGTTATATGTATTACATACTGTATTCTTACAGTAGAGCAAATTACCACAAAGAAACTGTTGATGAGGAAATTTTAAGGAAGAAAAAATACATTTACAGTATTATACTGCATTTATTTAAGAAATCCACATGTAAATACACCAGTTCAAACCTGTGTTGTTCAAGAATCAACTGTAAATGGCTTCTTTATTTTCTTCATATTTTGTACATTCTGAAAAGGGGCCCATAGATTTAAACAGATTTCCCAAGGAGCCCATGACACTGAAAGTTTAAGAAAACCTATAGAACTTGGTAAAAACAAAACAAAACAAACAAACAAACAAAACAACAACAACAACAAACCCTCTTTCCTGTTCCAAATTAGCACTAAGGTTCCCACTGGCTTGAACTATTCCGTCCAGAATGGTTCCCAGTTCTGCCATTTGACCAGTGTCTCTCATATGCAGGGTCGATATTAGAGATGTGGCTACTGAGACAATAGAAAGACTCAGCTATTTCTGAATGAAACTCAGGATGCTGAAAGCGTCATGTTATGTGATCACTGTGGATCTCTATAAATTGAATTGACCACAGTATCGATCAGGAAAACAGCTGACATGAACAGATTAGCTATGCCACATACTGATATATTTGTTGCATAACTTAGATGGTCCAGAAGGTAAAAAGGAAAAAAAACAAAAAAACAAAAAAACCTAGAAGTAAAGTTGTTCAAATTATTAGTTAAGTACCTAATAGTAATTATTTTAAGAATATGCAGATTACTTGTTCTTTTCAAAGATTGGAAGATCAGAATTTACAATGTCTCTAATCAAACTAACAAAATGATAGGGAATATTATACATGATTTGCTCAGGAAAAAGATAATGGTTATTTTAACTGCATTGAAATGAAATAATATCAGCTCAAGTTTTCATGAGAACTTATGATAAATCTCTTTTTAATATGCAGAGACTTTTTAATCAAGCATATGGGAAGCAATATAGTTTTGTTGACAAGAAGAATTTCCTTCTTTCCCCAAGACTAAAAACATTTCCATATGATAATAGATATGCAGCAAGAAAAATGCGGTGATGATCTATTATAGTCAACAATAACAAATGATGGCAAAAACAGAAAGTCCCACTTCCACAATTGCTTCAAATTTTCAAAAAGCTTCCACTTTATTTCTCCATGCCAAATCTAGAAAGTTAGTAAACCAAAAGTCAAGTTTCCTGTATACCCTTACATAGGGGAAAGCACAATGTAGGTTACAGCTTCAGGTATATCTGGTAACAAAAGTCAAACGCTTCTAACTAGTCTTACTTAAAAACTTCCTTTGACTAGAAAAGATTATTTTAGACAAGTTAATGTTCATTTTTCAAACTTTATGTCTGTCGGATCCATTAAATGCTTTCCAACATCCCCATGAGACTGTACACATCCTTAGAAAATCCCCAGATTTATCTCACTGAACTTCTTATTTAATAATACCTTCCTACTCTGCAACCCCCCCTGTTTCTCAACCCATTTTGACTCTGCAGACCCATGCCTACTTTCAGTGTGGCCCCATGGATGCTGTGCCCGAGGCTAGGACTGTTCATCCAAGCTCAGACGGTGGCTGCAAGTGTACCAGTCCACGTCTCCTTCATGAGCATACTGGTATGTGATGAAGGGTTGCAGAGGCACTACCTAGCTGGAGCTCTCTTAGACCATCCAATGTATCAATGTAAAGGCTGGGATTGCACAATTGCAATGTATCTTAAATTTTCTTCCGAGGATAATAACCTAAGAAAATCCTAAATGAGCTAGGTTAAGAAAACTTATTGAGCTAGGTATGCATTGGAAACTTATTGCAATTAAATTCTGCTTATCTAATTTAAGTTCAAAGAACATTTTTATTGGGAATGGTCATTTGAAATTGACCTTCAAACACCCTCTTTGGGTCTTCCCTATTTGGCAAACTTAGTTGAAAACACAGTTTTTCAGTAATCCAGATTCATATTTGATATCCAAACTCAAGCTCAAGTAGAGTTAAAACTCACTTGCTTAGCTTAACACTGGGTGGATATATGTGTACATATATTTTATTCTTGTATTGAATACAAATGTCATGTCTACTAAACAACAAAGTATCAGATGGAAAGTGAGGGCAAAGAATTAATAAGAAAGTCATAACAGAGTTATCATAACCCACAATTTACTACCACTTTCACAAATGGATTATATCATTAGTGACTCACGGCAGGCAGAAGTACAAAACTCTCAAGTGGAATAATTTTGAAATAGCTGATAAAACAAGCTGTGAAGCTGAGAAACAGTTTAGCACTTATTTGTTCATACTTCACTGACGCTTGCCTTAATAAGACATCCAAAGTTCCTATTTTAAAGTCAAGGACCTCAGAGTGTCCAAAGTAGACAGACACTTTGGAGTTAAGAACTCAAGGCTTGTATTCTGCCTGTCTTTTCCAATTATTAGCTGTATTGTCTAGAGCAAGTCAACTAATCTCTTGGAATTTCATATCTCCCATCTGTGAAATGGGATTATTACTGGATTTGCCAATCCATGTTCTGTCTTGAAGCTCAGTTGAAATACAGTAGGTGAAATCATTTTATATATTGAAAGCATACAAATTTACAGTATAGTTGCTATACGTATTATGCTTCAAGTTATAGTGGAATGGCAGGAGGCAAGTGAAATTGAGGACACGTTCCTAGAGTAGCAGGTGGTATTAACCCCTTCCCATTCCACCCTGTGAATGAGAATTTTAAAACTTGATAAGGAGTGGCTGAGGATGGAAGGCTCTGTCTGGGAAATTTGTTGAGAAAACTCCTTCCATGCCCAACAGGTAGCTGTTGAATCTCAAAAATATTTCTAATCACGATCACTTTTTTCAAGGAAAATTCAAGGAAATTGACATGGATGAATGTCTAATAAAGCCAGATAGATACTATATGCTTTAAAGATATCCTTTTTGATCTTTAACAACACAACTGAGAAAGCCCAGGCTGGGAAAGTTTAAGCAAATTACTCAAGGCCCCACTACTGCTTGTTGGATTTTAGAGTCAACAAGCCTTTTGAATCCAAAGCTTCTCTAGAAAACTACACAAGTTGTTCCAGAAGATTCACTTGTTAAATCAAACCTTTTTATCATCAATCCTGGAAGTTTTCATGTTGGAATTTTATTATAGGGTCATTTTATTACTTATTCATTTGAGGGAAATATAAAATGACATCACAAGGAAAATGTAATAATACTCAGGTGCTCTTCCAATAATTTAACATACATATTTTTGCATATTTTAGCTCTCTTGATTCTCACCACAATCTTAAAAGGTAGGCCTTAGGAACATTACTTCCACATTACAGATGAGAGAGGAAGTCTGTGATATTAGCTATGACGCTATGCTGCCTCTCTGGTAGAAGCAATAGAATAAGGATAACTATGTGATTTATTATCCTTACTAGGCTCTTATTTATTAATAATTAACCAAGTATAGACCTGAGTAAATGAACAGTATATGGTTACCATAAACAAAGTGAAGAAGTCTAGGATCATATCTCCCACCTCTCCCCCATTGGCTATAGTCTTGGTGAGTCTATCAGTTAAAAGTACTCTCTTCCTGTGGTTAAGGACTAGTTCCATAAGACCAAGTAAACCAATAAAGATGCTGTTTTTGTTCTTTTGTTTGTTTGTTTTTTGTTGTTTTTAATTTAAATCTTGGTCTGCCTAAAACTCAGCTGAGCTTTTTTCATTCCAGAAGGTATTATCCTGCTTCCTGGGTCTCTGGACATATTTGGTTCTTGTGCATTCAGACATTCGCATCTTCCTCCTCCCCTTGGATTTTGTGTGTTACCTCATATACTATAAATATATTTACTCTTTGATTAAGTCAGTTAGAGAGGGATTCGCCTTCTTGAAACCAAAGAAACATAATGGGTACAAAGATCAATCAACCTAGAGGACTGCTACATAAAAGCTCCTTATCACCTACAATTGGCATCTCTAAGTCCTTGTAAACCTGAGATAGTTTGTTTGCCAGACATAAAACACCATGAGCTCTAGAGCTCTCCTTGGGGTTGGTATATTGGTTTCTTATGGCTGCTATGATAATTACCACAAACACAGTGGCTTCAAACAGCACAAAGGTATTATTTTATAGTTCTGGAGGCCAGAGTCTGAGTTTCACTAAGCTTAAGTCCAAGTGCATTCCTGGGGCATTCCTTCTCCAGGCTCTGAGGGGAAAACCCATTTCCTTCCCATTTCTGGCTTGGAGAGGCTACTGCAGTTCTTGATTTGTGGCCTTCTCCTCCATCTTCAAAGTCCATCCCTCCAATTTCTGCTCCCATTGTCAAATGCCCTTCTCTCTGACTCCTTCTGTACGCTTTTAAAGCACCCTCATGATTACACTGATTACACCCACAGGACTGCCACTCAAATAATTTAGGATGATCTCACCATCTCAATCACATCTACAAAGTCCCTATTGCCATAGAAGATGATATTTACAAATTCTGGGGATTAGCATGCAGACATCTACCATTAGGGGTAGGGGAAATGGCATCATTCAGCCTACCAAAGCTGGCTGGCTTAATTAATACTTACTTCATTAATACTTGATGAAATGCTATGGAAATGAGAGACTACCATAGGAAAAAGCCACCTCCAAAGAGAAAAAAAAAAAGTTTTTTCTTTATATCCCAAATTATCATTCTATTTATAAAGATTCTTCAGAATAATAATAAAAAACATGATAATTTTCAGAGCTGTTATGTTTTAAATGTCATTTAGTGAACCAAAGCAAAAGTTTTAAACAAGACTGATTGGAACTCCTGACATGGTACAAACAGATACAGAGTTGAGAATGAGGAGTTTTTCAATGTTACAGTCTCTCCATATGTATATTGTCCCCAAGGGCTTCTTATGAATTTGGTGAGACCTACATACTGGGATTTATCATTGAACATGATGGGTGCTATAATGTATTGCCCAGTTCTTCACCCAGGAAAAAAGAACTTATCCAAGCTGCTGGTGGGCTGTGGGCAAATAGCTTCAATTGTCAGCCTGGTTTTGAAGACTGCCTGGACTGAAGATGGGCTGCCTTTCTCAAAGGCACGCCCCCTTCCTAAGGTGTCTGTATCCAATGATTGATCAACACAGGGATGTAGTGATCAGGCCCATTTATGTCAATCTGGGACAGCTTCGAAGGGTCCCCCTGATCCTCAAAACTCTCCATAGGATCAGCTGAAGCTTCCATTCAGCCTGCATGACAACCTGACTCAGTGATGTGCTGGAACCAGCCAGTACCATCTCACAGAGCTCATTTGTGCATCTAACTCTTCGTTACTTCATATTTGGTGATACTAAGTGCATAACTTAACATCAGCCACAGTGACAGTACTTATACCATGGAAAAGGACAAATATTATAAATCAGGGCTTTAAAAAAATCACTATTATTCCAAAGAACCAGCTATAAACATTTGCCAGCAAACCACTGAAATTCTCCCTCTGCCCAATCCTTGATTCCTTCTCTTTCTTCCTAAAAGTACTGAAACCAAGAGCACTCCCTAGTAAACCTATTGCAAGATAATCTTTCAACCTGCATCACAAAAAAAAACTAATCTGTAACACTTAAGATGCTACATATTTATTTTAATCAGCTTGTGAAATAATTTTGAGATAATTTTAAGTGAAGAATTCAAAAATTATATTTTCAGAACCCCACAATTGTACAAAGAACGTTTTCTGAACAATGTGAGACTAAGTTGCTATATGATAGGCCATCAACCCCAATACATTAGAATTTTTCACAAGTAAGGATATTATTTTATGTAACTACAATGTAACAAAATAAAGAAACAAGAATTGATCCATTACTATTATTTAATCCACAGATACCAGTCAAATTTCACCAATTGCTCTAATAATGTCTTTATAGCAAAAGGCTCAAATTCAAAATTATGAGTTGCATATGATTGTTATATTTCAATAGTTTCCCTCAAACTCAGGTTATCCTTGACTTCTATGACCTTGACATTTGGAAGTTTATAGGTCAGTTTTTTTGTTGTCATTTTTGTTGAATATCCTTCAGTTTGGATTTGTTTAACGTTCCTCATGATTACATTCAAATTATGCATCTCTGATGGGAATGTCGCAGAAGAGCTGCTATGCACAATCAGGGGGAGCAAGATTTTGATTCATCCCATTGCTAATGGTGTTCACTTTCATCATTTGATTAAGGCAGTCCACTGCATTTTCCCCTTATAATTAACAAGTATTTTTGTATGGGGGACCTTTGAAACTATTTAAACCTCCCCATTGCTCATCAAAATGTCTCTTTATATATTCATTTATTCATGACAGTATAAAGTCATGAAATCTTATTTTATTCAATAGGTTATAGTCCATTATAGTATTATTTATTGTGATGCTAAATTTGTCCCAAGTTTGGGTAGTTGGAACCCCTTCAACTGGCTTCTATGTCCTCCATCATTCTTTATGCACTCCCCCTTCCACTCTGGCATAATACGATGTTCCAAGATCATCTTCTACTTTGCCCCAGGCCAGCAATTAGCCATTTCTCTAAGGAACTTTAGTTTCTTTCTTTTAGTGGAGAATGGTATTAAGAAATCCAAGATACGGGTGCTAGGTATAGGGATGCTCTCTGTTATTGGGTTATCATTGTTCCCAAGCCTCTCAGCAGTAGGTGTGTATGTATGTGTGTACACACATACCCAAACTCATGCATGCACTTGCACATTTACCTTTTTAAATGTATTTCTCTCTCTTTTTCCATATATTAAAATCCAGAAGTTAACATTGATATGCCCAATTCTATCTCAAAAGTACAGGGTTCATCCTACTTTTTCCATTTCCATGTTTGTATCTCCATTTTCTGATAGTAAGAAGCCTGACTTATTTGATCCACCCCCTCCATATGCAACAAATCCCCCACACAAATGAGCTCTGAGACTCAGCACAGGGTGCGACCCAAGCCCCGTGTGATCAGTTTTCTCACCCTACCCATGCTCTGACATGTAGCTCTGGACTATTTTGCCACCCAAAAGTTGTCCACTACCCAGGCTCCAACACCCTTCCCTGTGCCAGTTTCTGCGTGGACAACCAACCGATTCATACCGCTTGGAGTCCAGTTGCTCATGCCAAACGCCTCTCTTCACACAATGATGCCCTGTCTACCTGACTTGGCTTTGAAACCACAAACTGGCTGGACCCCATGTGAAAGCACTCTTCATCTCACTCGGGCTCTAAAATCCGGTTCTGGGAAGCCCTCCTATGAAGATGTCTTCCTCATGCTGTTTGTTCTGACATGCCATGCCAGGCCACATCCCAGTGGGTTGCTAGAGTTGCAAAGGTTCTGATACCTGGTGCAAATCTGCCATTCAATGAGGACTCTCCCTTCACCCAGCTTGGCTCTCATGCCTATGTGCTTGCCCTCACTGTGCTCTACAGTTTCTGACACCTTGTGCCACACATGGATGGCCTCTTTACCCAACATGGGCTCTGGCTTTCTGATCAGCTGACTATGGTCCTCCCACCCAATGGCTTTTGGACTGAAGTGCTTAGGAAGAGAAGAGAAATAGGAAGGAGAGAGGGGGAAAAAAAGAAAAAAGAGAAAAGAGAAGAAAAGAGAAGAAAAGAGAAGAGAAGAAAAGAAAAGAAAAGAAAAGAAAAGAAAAAAAAAGAAAAGAAAAGAAAAAAGAAAAGACTTGCGCTTTATTTTGAACGTGGAAGAAGTTTGTTATTGTGATCATTCCCTACAGCTCATTCAGGAAGCTGCCTTTTTTTTTTTTAACCTTTCAGACATTTAAATTAATTCTCCAAAACTGCTTAATTATCAAAGTCTCAATTGGTACTAATATTCCTTTGTTAGCCCTAGAAGAATATATTTTTTTAAAGTGCTATATGAGTTAGAGAAACATATCAATTGATCTTGCTAAGTTTTCTGGCATACAAGATATTTCTTGGGTACTTTTCACTTTTCCCCTGATAGAATGCAAATCCCACAATGCAGAGTACTTGCTTAACTTATATTTGTAATCACAGGATCTGGCACAGTTCCTGGCACCTGGTAGACCCTAACAATATTGCTTAGTGAACGAGTTAGCTATGTTCCTTTAGACCAGTCTTTCAGAACAAATAGAAAGCTATTTTGTTAGGGTCATGAGACTTTCAGAGAAACTGACTGGCATACCAGACCTAGGCTATGCTATCCAAACATCTCACACAGAGCCTGAGATAATAACCATCTTGTGCCCAAAGATCTCAAGCAAAACATGCTTCTGCCCACTACTCCGCTGAGCTCATAATCAACTGAAAGTCTTCTGCCACCTGTGGAGTATGACCCAACGATATCCTCTCAAGTCAGTTCTTTTAATAGCTTTTTGCTTTGTGTAATTTTCTTCTCAGCTTGGAACCCAGAGCCTACTTTAATTTCACTTTCTCTACCAAAATGTACAATCAGTGGCCCTTAGTAATGGTTCTTTCAGACTTCTTCAACTAATAGAAACATCCAGAATATTCCTGAGATTTTCTCACTATAAGGAATTAGAACCCTATGTTGTATCTTATCCCAGAAAGTTACATTCCAACAATTTTGAATACTCATGAAAACTGAATTAAAAAAACCCTCGCATAATAAAATGCAAATAAGTATTAATTCATAGCATTTTAGTTATATCTTAAAATGGTTAAATAAATCAATGTTTTATCCTTTCTACGGCTGATTTTATTTGCATTTTGGTGATATAACACCACTCAGTGTAAGCAAATACATATGTCCTATTAATTACCAATTCCTGAAAATTGGAAAGGACCTTTCCTCAAATGGAAATAGGATGATTCCTTCCAAATTTATTTATGCTTTTTGTTTTGGTAGACAGAGAAGAGGCAAAAATCTCCAAACAAAATATCAAACTTCTTAAGGAGTAGTATTTTTACTGATCTTCCTTTCACACTAATATCGATTAAAAGAGAAAAAAGTAGCATCCTACTATTTGCATTTACTTTCCTTCTTTGAGTTCTCTTTTCGAACTCTTTTGAAACAATTGGGACAGCTTTCATTTGGTACGGGATTTTCACTTGGATTTTATTTTTTGAGAGTGCATTTATTAATTTATTCAATACATAATTACTACTGAGTATAGACTATGTGTTAAATACTTTGCTAGACTTCAAAACTGCAATAATGAAAAAAATAAGTCCAAGCTCCTATCCCCCTTAAACTTAAGATTTATTATAAATAAACAAACTTTTTTGGTTTAAAAAAAATAACATGGCTGATTTTTTCCAAACTTTTAGATTTTCTCTGTTCTAAATTTGGATGTATTCTGTGTGTGTATTCAAATTCAAATATCTATTTGATATTCAAATTCTAAATTTAAATTACTGTATTTGAAACTGACACATCATTTGCTTTCTGTTCCTTATGAATAATTTTTCAATATTAAAATTACATGAAACTTTTGAGTAGATAAATTGGGTAAACCTTTTAACCAAACACAACGGTTCTTTATTTAGTCAATACAGTTTCTATTCCTGAATAATAAACCCTATATTTTTTTGTCTGGAATGCCAAGTTTAGGTTTTTTGTATGTTTTAGTGAACTTAAACTATCTTTCATTTGGATGGCAGGAACCTCATGCCTTTATTACTTTTTGCTAAAAAATATTTTTAGTTGTTGAAACCGTAAAAATATTTTAAGTATTTAAGTTATACCTCCAAATCTCAAATGCAATCAATATAACACAGAAATGGAATGCTATACATACTCTATGCATTTTTCAGTTACATTTAAATTATTTATAATCCAAAGATCGCCTTTTGGACTATTTTTAAGATAATTTACCACTATTACCAGAGTGGCCTTAAAAATATTGTGAATTTCTGGATTCATAACTTCTTTTCTACTATCAATTCTAAACCTTTTCCTCTGCCTTCTGTGTTAGGACATTAGAATAACTAACACATCGCCTACACTCTGTCTGCATTGTTGCCCCCCTGTTGTATAGGTTATATAAATAAATAACCCAGCATCTGTAATTCAGTGTGATGTAAAGGCCTCGCGCTATTTCACATGCGAAGTGATCCCATGATCCTCATTAGACAGAGGATACATCTTAACAAAATCTTCATTTTAAGAAGGAATCTGAGAGCTGAAAGAAATCTCTAATGACAACACAGTGAAAACTTTTATTTTATACATGAGAAACATAGACCTAGAGAATGTAAATGATGTGACATAATGAGTTAGTTTATGACAGAGGATGATTTTTTAAATGAATTTTGAACTCCCATACAATGATATTTTTTAGACCCCAGTTTAAAATAGGTTTTTCCATCTGCCCCTCCTTAACTTCCACCATTTTTACTAACCCAATTGTTATGATCTTGCTCCTCAGGATATTCATTTGTATTTACAACTCCTTTTCCTATGATACCTTGAGTGTTCCTGGGTAGATCCCATCCTAAACTAAAGAATATATCCACACAAAAGCCGCACATGGATGTTTATAGGAACTTTATTCATAATTCCCAAACTTGGAGACAACCAAAATGTCCTTTAGCGGGTATATGGACAAAAAGACTCTGGCATATCTAGACAACAGAATAGTATTCAGTGCTGAAAAGAAATGAGCTATCAAGCCATGATAAGACATGGAGAAAACTTACATGTATATTACAAGTGACAGAAGGCCATCTGAAAAGGCTGTATACTGTAGGATTCCAACTGTATGACATTCTGGAAGAGCAAAACAGCAAAGACAGCAAAAGGATCAATGGTTGCCAAGAGTCGTCGGTTGTGGAGGGAGGGCTGAACAGGCAGAGTACAGAGGATTTTGGGGGGAGGTGAAACTACTCTGTATGGTATTATAATCATGGGTCTATGTCAATATATATTTGTTCAACCCTGTAGGATGTACGATACCAACAGCGAACCCTAACTTAAACTATGGACTTTGGGTGACTATCATATATCAAAATAGGTTCATCAGTTGAAACAAATGTTAATGGGAAATGTCGCTAATGGGGGAAACTGCATGTTTGGGGGTCGGGGGATATGGGACACCTCTGTACCTTACTCTTTCTTTTTTTTTTAAGATTTTACTTATTTATTCGACAGAGATAGAGACAGCCAGCGAGAGAGGGAACACAGCAGGGGAGTGGGAGAGGAAGAAGCAGGCTCCCAGCGGAGGAGCCTGATGTGGGGCTCAATCCCATAACGCTGGGATCACGCCCTGAGCCGAAGGCAGACGTTTAATGACTGCGCCACCCAGGCGCCCCCCTTACTCTTCATTTTGTTGAACAACTGGCACTCTAACAATAAACACTTCAAGAAAAAGAAAAAGTTAAAAAAGTTACAGCAAAGCAACAATAAAAAAAAAATTGAAGAAACTCACAATCACCCCAGGTATTAAGTATAAAATACATAACCACACCAAAGAACACACAGCCACCCCAGCCTGGGTGTCAAGCAAATAATGGCAGTGAGATGAATAGTGAAATACTCATGTATTCAAAGAATATGGGTTAAGACAGTTTTGTCCTTTCTCACAAATGATTTTGGAACCTCAACTAACCACTCTCTCTAAGTGACGATGACGACACTAACTCATCGGATGTTTTGTGTATCCATTGTAATAAAATATTTGAGTGGGAAATATAATTCATAATAATTGTCATAATAATTGTCCCTATAAACACAATAAAGACAGTGTGAAATCTACTCACATATTTAAAGGTGGCACCAAACTAACTCTTTCATCATCATAACTTCATGAAGATGAAAGTAATAATTCACAACAAATATTTTTTGGTTGCCATTTTTAAGCATACCAAGGATGGGAACTTGTGTTACTTCACTCTATTTCTATCTTCAATAACGTTCTTTGCAAGACACAGATATTTGATGTATATATAAAAATAAATGAATATTCTTTATTAGGAAGATCTGATCGCTGTCCACCCCCTATATCACCAAGAACAAATATGAAAATGTGTTAATTGTGTGGCCTCAGCTGAGTTCTCCCAGAAAGCATCTGCCATAGCCAGGCCATGACGGAAACATACTCATCTCACACATACCTAATGCCGTTCAGCCCCCCTGTCACTGGGGCTGCAGTTTTGTGACACAGTCTATTAAGCACACAGTTGAAGCAGTTCACTCCTGTTAAAATCACTCACAGCTGAACTGACTCTCAGACAACCGAAACTATTTATGAAAGTCACTAAATGTCTTTTTAAAAGTTATTGTGTTATTTGGAGTTGTATAGGACATAAAAATTTTACAGTTAAATCGACACTTCCTCACAAATAAACACTGGGGCCCTTCTACCCATAAAAATTTCATCGTTACTTAAATTCTGGTAAATGACCTCTTTTCTTACTTCGTTATTTGTTTGTTTGTTTCTGATATAGAGTATTTATGTTAGGATGGAAAGCTGCAACAAAATTTTTCAAAAGAAAAATACACATGATTCTCTTATGTTGCTCAGCCTTATCTTTTCTTATAATTGCTCCTCTTGGCTGTAACAAGAGGTTTTAACAAAAACACTGAAAAAATGTTGCATAATTTTCACTCTCAAAGGTATTAACCATTCAAAGGCCTTATCTCATCATATAGTCTCTGAATTCTTGGGAATGGGATTATCCTTTTCTTCCTTACTCCCCAATGCTACTCGCATCGTTATTTATCCACCACCCTCTGGGTTTCTTTATTTGAAATCCACACCATCTGTCTCAACCACCCACTTAATCATCCCTGTTGTTCTCTCTTGTCCCCACTCCCACCACAATGCATATCAATTCTGGATGTCCTAAAATGATACCACGGTAGGACTCATATTTATATTTCTACTCCAGAGTCCACTCCAATCATCTGGTTTGGGAATGCATTTGGCATGGACTTCTACATGCTTTAAAAGCAGACATTTTCATTCTAGTTGAATGCTCATTAATGGTATAGTACATGATCATTTGACCTTGGGTATACATTCATTGAACAAGGTACACTGCAGCATTTCATAGACAGGTATGCCTGCCTTTATGACCTCAATCTTCTTACCATTGCCTCCTCACTACTGTATGCACTTCCAGTGTCCTCTGCCCTCTCACAGAACTCAAGTAAGAATATCAGAAAGAGTACAATTTTGCAGTCAGAGAGCCTTGTACAAATTCTGGCTATGCAACTTGTATTATAGACCGTCTGAAAACAGATAAACATGGATAGGTATAATGGGATTTAAAAAATAAATTGTTCTTGGAATTTCAGCAAGTCTCAAAACTGAAGCCAACTAATGCTGGAAAGATAGCAGAGCTGATACTGAGACTGAATCTCTATTACCCACCCCTAGATTCTAGGAGAGGAGATTAGGAATTTGGAGAAAAATTCAATGAAGTGTTGGGATTCAAATGTACTGAGTGTGTGGTGGTATTACCTACATCTAAGTACTTCTTACTTAAGCCAAATGACAGAAATCTAAAAATATTCATTCTCAGAGGTTGTGACTATCTTTGAGACCAGCATCTCCCATTTTGAGCATATGTTTACTAGCTGTTTAATTTTAAACTGAAACGATGTTTTGGGGCCCTAACAGAATACAATGATAAAGGACCCGAAGAACTGTGATCTGATTTCCTTGGTGTTTGGAGACACACACGGCAGGAAGCATCCTAGAGGAGAGTCTACAAGGATGGGGTGAGAAAAGGAAGTCAGTGGTCACAGAAGTGCACATCCATGTTATTGGTGGCATGGAGCCATGAGTTTCAAAGGGCAAGTGGACATGGTAGGAAGTAGCTGGACTCACAGCCTGTCAATAGGTTCTGCTCTTAGAGCTGTCTGCTGAGGCAAGGGAGCTCCAGAAGCAGGTGCTTGGGTGGGGCATTACCCAAAGCAGGAACTGGGTGAGGAGACTGAAAGAAGTTTGCTGGGAGCCTGGCAATTATAGAGCAAAGAAGTCTCCAAAATGCCCCTCACTAAAAATTAAAACATGGATGCCTGTCACACTGAAGGGTATGAGGGCCACCCACTATTAGCCTACGCTAGGCTGCATCATTTACTATTTGAAAAATGAGACCTTTTTTTTTTTAAGATTTTATTTATTTATTTGACAGAGAGAGAGAGACAGCAAGCAAGGGAGGGAACACAAGCAGGGGGAATGGGAGAGGGAGAAGCAGGTTCCCAGTGGGGGAGACCAATGTGGGGCTCGATCCCAGAACACCAGGATCACGCCCTGAGCCGAAGGTAGACGCTTAACGACTGAGCCACCCAGGCGCCCCCCAAAATGAGACTTTTCTAATAGCTTAAAATGGCCAGAAAATTGCAGGTAAGTCAACCAAAGCCTGGGAAGGGAGATCTGGCATCATATTTGGAAGAAATTATGGGAGAAAGCCATTTCCAATAGTTCAGCTCAAACAAAAATGTCTCCTTTTACCTCAGTTCCCTAAATTGTAAGTGGGAATAATACCATTTACTTTCTAAGCCTAATTTGAACATTGGAAAGGAGGACTAAAGTTGAGAATTTTTGAGCACCTAGCATAGTGATTTGCAGCTATTAGTTTCTCAATAAATGGAAGCTAAAAAAGGACCCCGACTTTATATTTAACATTTTGTCAGTCCTCTCTTAGCTACCATTAAATTCCAACTACTCCAATTTTGCTCTAATATACTAGCATATTGTAGTAATTTCCAACACTGGACAATTTCCAATGTCCATTTTTTTCTTATTCTGCTTCAGGCTAAACTGTCCTGCTGGAAAAAGAAAAAAAAAAAAAAGGATGACAAAAATGTTAACTAACTTAGCCCAATAGAAATCTATGCTTCTATCATCATGTCAGTATCCCTCTGAAAACCAATAACAGCTCTTTTTTTATTATGAAAGTCAAGTTTTTCTGCCTGTCTCATCCTCAAAATACTATCGAATATACATCATTATTCATCAATTTATAGACTCAGTCAACAAATATTTATCGAGTGCCCATCATACAACAGAGATTCTTCTAAGAGCAAGGGATAGAGCAGTGAATAAAACACAGATCTCTGTATTCAATGAACTTATGTTCTAATGAAAGAAGCAGATAATAAAGAAGATAAATAAGCAGAACATGATCAACATTAGGTAGCCAGTAGTATAAAGCAGAAAAATAAAGCAGAAAAAGGAGATAGAAAGTGTCACAGATAGGTATGATTTTATATAATGTGTCAGGGAAGACCTCAGAGAGGAGATGACACTTGAGTAAAAACCTTGAAGAGAAGGGAACAAACCACGTGAATATTCAGGGACTACATCCCAGGCAGAGGGAACCGAAAGTGCAAAAGTCTTGAAGTCGTAGTGCTCTTGGTGTGTTCCTGTGTTCATGTATGTCTGGAACTGAGAGAGAGATCAGGTGAATACTAACAGAGAATGTGCAAGAAGTATGGAAAGTCAAATCATCCAGAGCTTTGTCAGCATGAAAAAGAGCACATTTTACCCTGAAAGAGATGCAAAGCACTGAAGAGATGGAAGCCAAGTAGCAGCACAAAGCAGAGCAGTGGCAGGAACACTCTGTTATGGTGTTCTGAGACTGTAGGGTACCCAAGGAAAAGCAAACAAACAAACACAAAACGAAACAAAATAAAAACACGTAGTTGGTTACTACAATATCGCAGATAAAAACAATGGTAGCTTGGGCTCAGATGACAGCAGTGGAGGCAATGAGAAGAGCTAATATTCCGAATTTGCCACGGCAGCAGATGTGGTGTACAAGAGAAAGAGATTGCTCAAATGAGACTTCAGGGTTCAGCATAAGCAACTAGAAGAATGGAGTTTCCATTTCCAAAATGATGAATTCCAAGAAAAGAGGAGGTTTTATAAGGATCTCATCTGGAACTGAGTTTTGAATATGTTAAGTTTCAGATTAGTGTTCAACATTCAGAAGAACAAATCAAGAACACTGTTGATGCTCAATTCTGGATGCCAGAGAAGAGGTTTAGACTGGAGATTGAGATGATATTTAAAATGAAGAGACTATCTGAAATTAGCAAGGGAGTGAGTGCTGACAGGAAAACAGGCCAGCTTCAAGGACTTACCCTTGGGGCATATCTATATTTAGACCTTAGGGAGAAGAAAAGGCACCAAGAAATAACAAAGGAAGGAATGGCCAGAGAGGTACAAGAAAAATTCAGGCATCACAGTGACTTGACAGCCAAGTGAAAATTTGCTTCAAAAAGAAGATAGGAATCAACTATACTTTTATGCTGATAACCCAAGAAACATGAGGACTGAGAACTTACAATTAAATGGAACAATGTAGGAATCATTAGTGACTTTGGCAGGAGCAGTTTTGCTGGTATTGCAAGAACTGAAGTTAACTGAAGTGGGTTTAAGACAACATGGAGGTGTGGAGTGGTTCAAGACAGTGACTATAGCCAATTCTTTCAAACAGATTTTGAAAAGGAAGAAAAATAGACATATCTGTGAGAAGGGCTGTCTTAAGAGTTACTTTGTTTACATGTTTGTTTTTAAGGAAGAATAAACAGCATGTTTGCCTCCTGTTGAGAATAACTCAAGAGAGAAAAAGAAATTGATGATGGAAGAGGTATGCGGAATTGTTGTCATAATGTGCTTGAGTAAGAGGGGATAACATCTAGATTGGGATAGATGGGCTAGTGGTCATTAGCAGCATGGACAATGCATTCATAGCAATAGAAGAGAAGGTAGAGTGTAGGACTACAAATGTAAGAAGAAGTAGATGTGATGGTGAGACCAGTGGGGATTTTCTTCTATTTGCTTCTGGTTTGCTCAATAAAATAAAAAGTAAGATTATAAATTGAAAGAGAGGATGTACTAGCGGTGTGAGGGGAGTGCTAAAATTATGAAATAATAAGTTACCAAGTGGAAGAGAGAACAGACAAGGGAAATGTCAGATGACTGCTGAAGGGCCTGCCTGAGGGTAGTTAGTGATCATGACTGTGAGTCAGCATGACTGCCAGCATGACCATATGAACAGTCCTCAAAATAAACTATTACATTAGATCAGTCTCTTCAACACACCATACATCAGCCTATTTTGTGCTTCTCATCTCTTCCACCCCCTTGGGATCTCCATGTTCTCCCTTATAAGTTCTGCCCATTATATAAGGGCTAACCCATGGTTCATATTGTCTATGAAGTTTTTAGTAACATGATTCTCTGTCTTCTTTTCCTCTATTTATATTCACTAGTGTTTTCTAGTAACTGAGAGAGCATACCAGGAGTTATGCTGCCTGGATTCAAATGTCACCCGTATGACTTTGGAGAAGTTCCTTATCCTCTCTGAGAATGTCTCCCAATTCATCAAACAATTACAACAAAACAGAGGATATACCTCAAGGGGCTTTAGTTGAGAATTCCAAGACAGAATGCAGGTAAACTACTTAATGTCTGCTAAGTAGCAAAAGTTCAACAAATATTGACAATTAGTTACATTTACTATTATTACAGAATTTATTAATTCATGTATATTAATTGACTCATGGGGAAAATTTTTCCTTAATCACTATGCTATGTAAGCCCATTAGGAATAGGAACTATGTGTTATATCTGCTTTTAAATTTCTCACAAAATAGTGGTCAGAAAGGAGGCACTGGATGAGTGTTTACAAAACTGAATTTTATTTATTAACTTGCATTGTAAAATTTAACTTTATCTCACATAGTATGATGATACAATTGTTACTTTACGGAGCACCAAGGTGGCTCAGTCAGTTAAGGGTCCAACTCTTGATTTGAGCTCAGGTCATGATCTCAGGGTCATGAGATCCAGGGATCTGCCCCTCCCCTAACTCTCTCTCTTTCTCTCAAAAAATAAATAAAATCTTAACCAAAAAAAAAAAAAAAGTTACCTTATACTGGATCTTTCCATTTGAATTTCTTAGAAAACTAACTCATTAAATATAACCAGCTAGCTTCCTATGATATTTTAGTAAAAATTTCTCTATCTAAACTGTACCACAGGATTACTTAAAAAGGAAAAGACATTATAAAAAACAAACGGAAGGAATGTCTTTCTGCAGAGGAAAAATAGATCAAGACATGATAAATGCAGTAAATGATACATGGTGGACAATATATTTTTATACATATATTTTTTTATCCTAAGATCATATATTCCAAATACATATATCTTATATTCCATTTTTTTAAGTCAGACATGAAGTGTATGTATTTTAACACTGCTTTAATATGTTTTATTATTTATTTATTTATTTATTTATTTTTACCCTTTTTGATCTGTTTTGTTTTTTTTTTTTAAGATTTTATTTATTTATGTGACAGAGAGACAGCCAGCAAGAGAGGGAACACAGCAGGGGAGTGGGAGAGGAAGAAGCAGGCTCCCAGCGAAGGAGCCTGATGTGGGACTCGATCCCGGAATGCCAGGATCACGCCCTGAGCTGAACGCAGACGCTTAACGACTGCGCTACCCAGGTGCCCTAATATGTTTTATTTTTTGACACTGTTCTAATATGTTTTAATGCAAAAAATTACATAGAAATATGAAGGTATTAAATATTAAAATTAGAGGACTGAACACAAATTTTCTCATTTATATAGCAATAATCATTAAGAAAGTATATTGGTTTCAGCAAGGAGACTTTGCAAGGTCATGAAAATATTATGATATACAATGAGAATTTTTAGGCATATGCCAACATCTCCCATGTCAAAAAAATGACGAATTACTGTCATAACTATATTAAACTATATTGACTATGAAATCACATCTTCCTCAGCAAAGTAACACTGGAAGTTGGTATCAGAAACAATTTAGCCTTCTTGTAAGGCACTGATATGTGTACAGATAACATCTGTCATGGGAAAATAGGAAAAATTTCATACAGAAGTCAAATATCCGCTCCACATACGATTATTCTAGCAATAGCAGAACTCTGTTTTTTAAGTTGAATCAATCTGCAAATGTTTGTTGAAAAACCATCTTTACTTTTTAAATTAGAATTTTTTTTCATGTGGTAAGTTAAAAACTACACATTTATAACCCCAAAGTCTACCTTTCAAGGGCCAATTTTAGAAATAGTAGAATCTCAAAAATTTTTAAATTATATTTTGCCCAATTATGCTAACACTATGCAGATAAATGTAGCATCAATTTCACAAAGGAGAAACAGAAAATGAGAACATTAATTGGATTTCTGAACTCTGTTCCACATCTTTTCTTTTTAATTTGAGAAAAACTACAACTTTCTTATTCTGGCAAGAACTTTGCCTGTAAAGATAACAGTAGTTTCCACAATACTTTGGTTTACCTCATGTGCTCATGTGTGGAATTAATTTCACTACCCAGATTAAAATTGGTATTTAAGTATGACTCTGTGTGTGTCTGTATGTATGTGTGTGTGCATGTGTGTGTGTAAAATCAGCAATACCACCAATCTCCTAGTCACCCAAATGTGAAACGTTACAGTCCTCTTTTGACTCCTCTGTTTTCTCTTCTCTTGTACCCAGTCAGTCACTGGATATCATTTCAAAATATACTTTGAATCCTCTCCTTTCCCTCCCCTTAATTTGCTTCAGGTTTAAAACACACACATCACACATACACACACACACACACACACACACACACACACACAATTGAAAATTCAATTACATGCCTATCCCTCTTGAAGCCCTCCTGAATTTGGTGTTTATCTTTCCCCTTCATTTTAATTTATTACTACATATTGCTTTATGTTTCTAAGACAATTATCCTAGACAAACTCCTTATCTAATCATATCTACATGAATATAATAGCCAAGAGGAATCCTATTAAATTCAAGCTTTTCCAATCTATAATATCCTCCATATAAATAAAATGGTAGAAATGTTTCTTCCTAAATATCATTTCCTTCATGTCATGTTTCTCCTCTAATACCTCCTAGTTGCCCACCATGACATATCTAAACAAAGGCAGAGGCATTGTTTATAAGATTCTTCATCATCCTCCCTGGGCCAGCGATCTGGAATGGCCAGCCTTCCATGCTCATTTTTTGTTTCCTCACAAGGCCTCATGTACTTACTGTCTAAACTCCATCATCTTTTTCCATTCCTCAATTATCCAAAATCTCTGCATTTGAAAAATTCCTTTTTCTTTTATTTTTTTAGAATGCAATCCATCACATTTTCATGAAATGAGCTCTGATTTTTAATAAAGATTATGAAAATAAACATTTCTGCCAGGAGTCACATAGAACAAAAATTTAGGGTATACAAAATTAGAAGAAATATAAGGAAACATTAATGGATATAAAAGTGGGTAAATATAAAAACACTTATAGTCCTAAATACCTCAAGTAGGAAAAATATAAGTAAAAATATAATTACCATAGTAGATTTTAAGACTAAAAATTAAATTATCTGATTATTCAATTAGAATTTGCTAAACTAAGCATCTGCCTTCAGCTCTGGTTATGATCTTAGGATCCTGGGATTGAACCCCACATCCAGGGCTCCCTGCTCTGTGGGGAGCCTGCTTCTCCCTCTCCCTCTGCGCCCCCCCCCCACTCATGCTCACTCTCTCTCTCAAATAAATAAAATAAAGAATTTGCAAAACAAAAGAAAAAAGATATTTGATCAACTTAAATGTATCAACTCTTAAAAAGATAAATGAACAAATAGCCAGGGAACACACCCAAGTTGACCTATAATCCATGTTCTTAACAAGTACTTTCATTGGCTCTGTTCTACAAAGAAATGGCTTGCTTCTCAAGTGTTTTTATTCCTACCCAAAAAGCTATCTTCTTTCTGTCTAAGTCTGGTTCCATACACATCCATTCTAGAAAGCCAGATACACCCACTTAAAGCTTTCCTTCATCTCACCTCCACACAGTGGTACTTCTAAATTCACACTTCCAGGTCCAGTTGACCCCCAAACAACACAGGATTGAACTGTATGGGTCCACTTACACACACATTTTTTTTAAATATAAATATAGTACATTACTATAAACGTATTTTCTTTTCCTTATTTTCTTAATAACATTGTCTTTCTGTAGCTTATGTTACTGTAAGAATACAGTATGTAATGCATGTGTTCTCTCTCTCCTCTTGTTCTCTCTCAAACAAATAAATTAAAAAAAAACAGGGAAAAGCTTTATGACATTGGATTTAGCAATCATTTCTTGGATATGACACAAAAGCACAGGCAAAAAGGGTAAAAACAGATAAACTAGACCATGTCAAAATTTAAAACTTCTGTTTTTGATCAAAGGACAAAAGCAACAGAGTGAAAATGCACCTTACAAAATGGGAAAAGATATTTGCAAATCACATATCTGATAAGGAATTAATATCCAAAATATATAAAAATACTCCTACAACTCAACAGCAAAGTAACCCCGAATGATCCAATTAAAACACAATGACTTGAACAGACATTTCTGCCAAGAGAAAATACAAATGAGTTAAAAGCACATGAAAGGATATTCAACATCACTAATCAATGACATTAAAACTATAAGATACTTCACATCTAGTAGAATGGCTACTCTCAAAAAAAAATACAAAAAAGAAAAGAAAAGACTGAAAAAGAAAAGAGAAAGTATTGGCAAAGATATGGAGAAACTGGAACCCCATGCACTGGTATAGCTGCTGTGATAAACAGTATAGTGCTTCCACCCAAAATTAAAAACTGAATTAGCATATGACTAAGCAATTCCACTCCTGGGTATGTATATGCAAAAGAACTGAAAACACCACCTCAAAGAGGTATTTGTAACCCCATGCTCACTGAAGGATTATTCACGGAGCCAAGAGGTGAAAGCAAACCCAGTGTTCATCCATAGAGGGGTAGATGGAAGTAGTATACATATAATGAAATATTATTTAACTTTAAAAAGTTAGGAAATTCTAACACACACCATGACATGGATGAACCTTGACGACATTCAGCAAAGTGAAATAAGTCAGTCACAAACAGACAAAAGCTGTGTGATTCCAATCATATGAAGTACCAAGAGTACTCATATTCATAGAGACAGAAATTTGAATGCTGACTGCCAGGGGCCAGGGACAGGAGCGAATATGGAGGAGCTGTTTAATGGATACAGAGCTTCAGTTTTGCAAGACGGAAAGAATTCTAGAGATTGCTGGAACAACAATGTGAATATATTTACAGAAGAGGGAAAAAAACTTTTTCTCTGCCCTCGTTTTTAGAACATCAGACCTGCAAATTAAATTGACAAAAGAAAGAGTAACAGGAAAAAGGCGTAAAAATTTTTTTTGATATTAATATTTTTGGGTTTTATGTGTATGGTGGCCTTCATATAAAAGTACTGAATACCCAAAGACGTGGTTAAACTTGGCAGCTTGTATATCATTTTAACAAACGGTGATAAATTGTGAAGAAATGACAAGACCAAAAAAAAAAAAAAAAAGCAAAACAAAAAAACCCAACAACAACCATGTTTAGGTTCATGTATGGGGTGGTAAATTGTGTTAAAGCAAACATATGGGAGAAACTAATGGCAGATAAGGGTTAGTAAGTTTAGTTTATTTTATGCATAATCATCTCAGTGCCATCTCTATCTCCATTGAAAAAGGTTGTTGTTCCCTTCCTGGTTCAAGAGAGAGGGACACTTTCTAAAGGGAAAGGCATGGCTTGTTTTTAGGCAGAGAGGACACGTAAGAGGGCTTTTCCTGTATCTGCAGTTTCTCAGTGGCCTTCAATTTAAAATAACCTTTATGTGAAAGTGGTATGGTTTGGGGTGGCATATTCTTACTTACTTCATACTTAACACTAATAAAATGTACACTTAAAAATAGTTAAGATAATACATTTTATACTATGTATATTTTACCATAATTTTTAAAATTAAATAAAGACATTGTTGAGGGGTAGTTCAAGTCTAAATTGGGTTATGCAGCATGCTTTGTGCTTATGGTGGTATGCAAATGTGTCCCTGAGAACATACCTAGAAATGTTTTACTCCAAGTTATTTGAAAGTTATAGTGTAATACTTATCACCTCCATTTTTGTCAAATATATATATGTATTGATATGCATACATAAACACACACAAACATTCTTACACATCCCTTTTAATTTGGGTAGTGAAATTAATTCCACACATGAGCACATTACATAAATCAAGTATTGTACAAATTATTATTACTATCAAAATTTTTGCCTCCACATGAAAGTTGTAGTAATTCTCAAATTAAAAAGAAAAGATGTGGAACAGAGATGAGAAATCCAATTAATATTCTCATTTTCTCTCTTTCTCCTTTGTGCAATCAATGCTATACTTGTCATATTTTAATTCATGGGAAAGGCAATCCATATAAATGGACAAGTACACTTATGAGATTGAGCACAGAAAAAAATGTATACTACGGTTTATTTTTGCTTTATGTAGTAAATAAACTTCTTGTCCTCTGAGAGCAACTTATTCAGAATTTGTATGCAAGACTGATCGAGTCTTTTTCTCTTCATCAGCTTGCATGTGTGCATACGTAAGAAGCAGTTATTTGGTCTAGGATATAAATAGCTGAAATAAATCTCCTATTTCCTCATTTTTTCCCTGATGAAATATATTTAAATGCCAGCTGCATTATAACCTTCAAATAACTCAATACCAGAACTTGAAGTGCTATTAAATGTCTGGATACAAGTAAATGCTAAAGAACCTTAGCATTTTGTTTTAATTGCCCATAGCTTTTTTATAAATATTCACCCAATAATTACTGTTAATTTCTTATTCACAGATAATTGCAGAGTAAAGGGAAAAGCCAACTGCTCAAAAAGTTTCCTCACTTAGTTGAAAAAGGGAGTCTAGGGCATAAGAGTATCCTACAGAAGAAGAAGGAGAATAAACATAAAAATTTCACCAGGAACTCAGGGCACTCCTATTCTTACTTTGTCATTTTTGCAATTATAGGTGTGTTCACAGGATACTGTTAATTAGTTGTTTATGTATATCTATCCCTTTTACCTCCTTACAGTCAGGGGCTGTTAGATACATTTATTTGTTCTCAAAGCTAAGTTTGTAGTAGGTATGTGACAGGGGCTGTTTGGTTGGTTGACTGATTTGCTGATTTAATCAGTGAAAGGAAACTGGGGCTTAGAAAATGAATGTCTTGCCCAAGACCTAACAGTGAGCCACAGAGACAGATCTTAAACTTACGTGGTTGGCTCTATATCTAGAGATTTTTTCCCAGTTATTTGAAAAATCTCTCTCCACAGTGGGCTTTTTCTTCTCATATTTGTTTTGCATATAATGGTATACAGTCATGTACCCACCTCATTGATTATGGTCATAGTCATGTTTTCTCTACTTCTAGGACAGCCTAGAAGCATGAGATAACATTGACTACTAATGTCCAGGCAAACCAAAGTATGGTTTTTGCTGGCATTCAATGGATATGCAATTCAAACACTATTTTCAAAAATAATACAAACACAAACACACACACACACGCACACACACACACACACACACATCTATACATTTGCTTAATGATTATTCCTTTACTTTTGTATCTTTATGGAGTTTTACATATCCATAGATTCATTATATTTCTAGCATTGACTGTTACAGGGACTCAGGAGATATTTAACATCTCTCTGTTAGTAAAAAGAAATTATAATATTTAGGTGTTTAAATTTCAATCAACTTACCCAAACATGGGTTTCTCAAAGAGGCTTTCCCTCACTACTCTATTCCCCACACCTTACCATTCTTAGGTCTTTTATTTATTTTAAGTTCCATCAAGCAGGAACTTCGTCTTGTTCACTGTTATATCCCAGGCACACAGAACAATATTTGGCACATAATAGCATATTAAGTGCTCAAAAATAATGCATTTAATGTCTCTTAATGGAATTTTTTGTTTGGTAACTCTCTAAATCTCTCTCTCCAGATATTAACATAAAAATCTTCTGTTAAAATCTAAACAAAATGACATCTACTTACTTGCTTCGTGAAAACAGTAATATTTAAGCTCCGTTCTTACATCCAAACTACATAAATTCACAAAATCTTAGAATGGTAATTATTGAGAAACATGGTAACAAATCCCTAATGCTGACCATTAACACATTAAGCTGATATTCATTTTCCTCAAAGTTCTGAAACAGAATTTTATGGTATTTCACTTTTGTTTCTTAAGTTAGGGAGTTTATGCGCAAAAAAGAGAGGGGGTGGTAATTTTATGTATATGTATATGCAGACTATAACAAGAATCCTGGAAGTGTAGGGACTTCAAGAAAGTAAGAAATTTAGTAAGATCTTCAGCCTTAACCGCACTTAAAATATCCTATTACCGTGACCATTTATAATACTATAATTTTATTTGCTCAAATAATTAGAGTATATATAAATGTATTATACATGTTAATGAATTAAGTATATTAAATAAGTTAATTAATGTAAATATTCAAATATCACTAGGAATGGACATTGCAGAACTTAACCCTAACTTGTGTCCTGATGTTTCATCACAATTATCTCAAGGAAAAAATATTTTTATCTACGCTCTTCTCTGTGAAAACATGGGATATTTACTTACTGTTTTTGCTCTGAATATATCTTCAAATATTTGTAGATGGATATTAAGGCCAAACACAACATTAAACTATTAGGATAATTTTCTGAATTCAGTCAAGCCAGTTTAAGGCTATATTCTAGTAAAATATGCTGAGATATTTGAATAAATTGCCTGTGTGGTTCAGACACTTTGGAAGTAAATATCAACTCAACTTTTCCACCAAAATAAATTAAGTTCTTTTTAAAACTATTTCTCAATACCAATTTTGTACACTTTTATATAATTTATCAGTCATTACTGAGACTAACTTAACGTGTTCATATCTTTTTAAGATATAACTATCCAAAAATTGAACTGTAACTAATACCAAAATTGAAAAAAAAATGTTTTCTACATCAAATGAGAATTGGCAGATTTCTAATTTTTTTAAATAAGTTTGGATATCTGATTCATGATGTGTTTTTCAACATTAGATTTTCCCAGACAGTTACACAATTGAGTCATTCAACATGACTTGCAAATATCTCCAGTAAACCTCACATACATTTTATGATTTGTCTAGAAAGTTTTGATGGTTTTTATGTTTTCTTACTGATAGTACACACTACGGTGGTGCATAAAAATAAAATAGAAAACTATTCATTTCAATAATATTATTTCACAGAGTATTTTTAAAATCTCAAAATTCAGACAGTAATAATCAAAGTAAACAGGAGGTGGTTCAAGATGGTGACGTTAAAAATCCTCAACTTACTTCCTCCCCCAGTCACACCAAATCTGCAGCTACATACAGAACAACTCCCTCTGAAAATTAGCTGATCAGCTCCTCCACAACATAGGATAATGGGGTCACATTAAGATGGGGGGGAGAGGCAGACTCAGTCTCACCAAAATCCCTACCCCAACACAGCAACCCTCAATCAACCACCCACAATCAGATCATAACCAGGTCTCACAAATGCAGAGTTTTTCCCTGTGGGGCAAGAGATTCATGCTCCACATCTGGCACCCCAACCCTGGAGACCTGCACTGAAGAGACAAGGCCCCAGAATGGCTGGCTTTGAAAACCAACAGAACTTGCGTCCAAGAAACCCAAAGGGATGTAGGAAGCTGAGAATCTCTCTTAAAGGGATTGCATGTAGACTCATGCACCCCCAAGACCCAGCACAAAAGCAGCAGTTTGAAAGTCACTCTACCATGTGTGAAAGAGATTCATCTGCTAAACTTAAGTGCCTGCTGGAGGGGCAGGGGCCTGACGGGACTCTCTGGAGACAGAGATGCTGGTGCACACGATTTTGGGGCTCTCATTCTACTTGGTAGAGCCAGTGATGGTGGATGACATGTTTTACACCCTTCCCAGTGCCAGTGGGTGTGCCTCAACCCTGCACTCTCTCATGGCTTTGCTAAAGCCAACAGATGTATCTCCCCTCAGTGCTCCCCTACAGTTTCCCTAAAGCTGGCAGGCATGCCCAGGTCCTGAACTACCCCACAGCACCACTAAAACAAGTGGGAGCACCCTAGGCCCATAATCCCCATTGTCCCATTAAAGCTGGTGGGTATGTACAGTCCATATAGGGGATACCTTTTAAGTCTTCAACTATAGTGGCAAGGGAGGTTTGTATTTCTGGGCCCCATAGGCCCCCAGAAACAACTGGAGAGACAGTTTTTGGCAGGCTAACAACCCCAGGGTACAGCACAGACAGAAGACTGAAACACCTGGGGGTGCCTGGCTGGCACAGTCAGTTAAGCGCCTGCCTTCAGCTCAGGTCATGATCCATGGTCCTGGGATTGAGCCCCGCATCACATCAGGTTCCTTGCTCAGTAAGGAACCTGCTTCTCCATCTCCCTCCGCTTGTGCTCTCTCTCTGTGTCAAATAAATAAATAAAATCTGAAGGAAGGAAGGAAGGAAGGAAGGAAGGAAGGAAGGAAGGAAGGAAAGAAAGAAAGAAAGAAAGAAAGAAAGAAAGAAGAAAAGAAAAGGAGAAAAAAAGAAGACTGAAGCACCTGAATCTTTCTGTGAAAAGGCCTATTTGCTGGTCCTGGAATTTCAGCCTAAGGGGCAGGCTACACGCTCAGCACATTTCTTCAGAGGATACAGAGTTGCTCTTAGGGAACATAGGCCAGGGGATGCCATCTTTGTGCTCTCCTGTGGGTGTATTACAGCTAGCCAGTACCTCTCAGAAAGGAGTTTATACAGTCATTTGGAGCTTTGATTTTTGCAATTGTTGCCAAGGAGATGCTTCCCAAAGGCCTGGTGTGGAGGCCAGCAGGGTTTACAACTGTAGTCCCACAGGACTGTATATATTAGCATACTTTAAAAGCTGCTGCCTGAGGGTTTGATTTCCAAACAGCCTGAAACTAGGCACTAAGATCCCTCTCTCTGAAATGACAGGTCTTGATACAACCTCAAAAATAGGAATGGATCAAGAATAAATTAGGCTGTTTAGACAACTGCAAAGGTTTGAGAGACAACCAAGAGCTAGGACAAGGTTGAAAGATAAGGTTCATCTTCTATATAAAGCCACTCCTTCAAGTCTGGGAGAAGTAGGTGTTTCTCCTAATACATGGGTACGAACACACAGAATCAAGGAAAATGAGGAAACAGATAAATATGTTCCAAATGAAAGAACAAGACTCTGGAAAAAACTTTAATTAAAGGAAGATAAGCAATTTACCTGAAAACCAGTTCAATGTACTGGTATAATGAAGATCACTGACTCAGGAGAAGAACAGATGAACATGGTAGAACTTTGACAAAGCGATAGAAAATATTAGAAAGTACCAAACAGAAGTCACAGAGCTGAAGAATAAGATAACTGAACGAAAAGGTACACAAGTGTTTTCAACAACAGACTAGATGAAACAGAAAAAGGATTAGTGATCTGGAAGAGGGCAGTGGAACTCACCAAAGCAGAATAGCGAAAAGAAAAAAAAAATAATTTAAAAAAGTGAAGATAACTTAAGGGGTCAATAGGACAACATCAAATAAAACAACATTTGCATTATAGGGGCCCCAGAAGGTGAATAAAGAGAGAAAGGAGCAGAAAACTTATTTGAAGAAATAATAGCTGAAAACTTCTCTAACCTGGGGAAGAAAACAGACATCTAGATCCAGGAAATTCAATGAATCTAAAAAAAATGGAAGAGATCAACACCAAGACACACTATAATTAAAATGTCAACAATTAAAGATAATGACTCTTAAATAATACAAGAGAAAAAGGACTTTATATGTATAAGATAACTCCCATAAAACTATCTGCAGATTTTTCACGGTAACTTTGCAGGCCAGAAGAGAGGCATGATATACCTAAAGAGCTGAAGGGAAAAAACTTCCAACCACAAATACTCTACCCAGCAAGATTATCATTCAGAATTAAAGGAAAGATAGTTTTCCAACAAGCAAAAGCTAAGGAGTTCACACAATTAAATGAGCCTTACAAGAAATGTTAAAGGGACTTCTTTAAGCTGAAAAGAAAGAATACTAATTAGTAACAAGAAAACAGATGAAAGTAAAAATCTCAATGGTAAAGGTAAATATATAGGAAAGATAGTAGATTAAACTTATAAAGCTAGTATGAAGGTTAAAAAACAAAAGTAGTGTAAGTGCCTATAATTTGTTAAGGAACACCAAAATAAAAAGATGCAAAATGTGACATGAAAATATAAAATGCAGGTGGGGCTAGTGGTGGTGAAAATGTAGAGTTTTAGAATATGTTCAGACTCAACTTGTTAATAGACTGTTGTATATGTACGCCACTATATGTGACCATTATGTTAACCACAAAACAAAAACCTGTAGAAGATACACAAAAGATAATGAGAAAAGAACCTAAGCATAACATTAAAGAGAGTCATCAAACCACAAAGGAAGAGGGAAAAAGAAGAAAAAAGAAAGAATAAGTACAAAACTACAAGAGAATCAGAAAACAATTAACAAAATGGCAAATAGTGCACAGCTATCAATAACTACTTTTAAATATAAATGGACTAAATTCTCCAATGGAAAAAACAAAGACTGGATGAATGGATTAAAACAAAGAAACAAATAAGACCTATCTGCATGCTGCCTACAAGAAACTCACTTCAGATGTAAGAACATACACAGACTGAAAGTGAAGGGATGGAAAAAGATGTTTCATGCAAATGCAAACCAAAAGGAAGCTGCAGTCACTATACTTTTATTAGACAAATTAGATTTTAAAACAAAGACTATAATAAAAGACAAAGAAGGGCATTACATAATGATAAAGGATCAATCCAGCAAGAAGATGTAACATTTATAAATACCTATACACTCAATACACCCAACATAAGAGCACCTAAATTTAAATAGCACATATTAACAGACCTAAAAGGAGAAAGAAATTAACAGTACAGTAAGAGTAGGGTTTTTAAAACCTCACTTACATCAGTGGATAGACTGTCCAGACAGAAAATCAATAAGAAAACATCGGCCTTAAACAATACATTAGACCAAATGGACTCTATAAATATAGAACATTCCACCTGAAACAGCAAAATACACATTCTTCTCAGGTGCATATGGAACACTCTCCAGGATATATCATATGTTAAACCACCGAATGAGTTTAAATACATTTAAGAAGACTGAAATCACATCAAGCATCTTTTCCAACCACAATAGTATGAAAGTGGAAATCAATTACAAGATTACAAAATTAAAAGAAAATATGTAGAGATTAAACAACATGGTACTGAACAACTAATGTGTCAGTGAAGAAATCAAAAGGGAGCTAAAACAAAGAAGCAAGCCAACAAACAAAAAAGGCTTAAGAATGTAAATGGAAATCCAACACACCAAAATCTATGGGATGGAGAAAAAGCAGTTTTACAAAGGTATAGTTCATAGTGATATAGACTTATATCAATAAGTGAAATATCTCAATCTAGTTGTACACTTAACAGAACTAGAAAAGGAAGAACAAAGCACAAAGTTAGTACAAAGGAAGAAACAATAAAAATCGAGCAGAAACAAATGAAATAAAGACTAAAAGGCAACAGAATATATCAACGAAAGAGCTGGTAAAAAGGTAAACAAAATTGATAAACCTTTTACTAGACTCATCAAGGGGAAAAAAAAAAAAAAAGAGGGAGAGAGGACCCAAATAAATAAATCAGAAATGAAGGAACACAATTTACAACTGATACTAGAGAAATACAAAGGACCAAAAGAGACTACTATGAACAATTATACACCACCAAATTGGACAACCTAGAAAAAATGGATAAATTCCTGAAACATATAACCTTCCTTTTTTTAAAAAAAAAAAGATTTTATTTATTTATTTGACAGAGACAGCCAGCAAGAGAGGGAACACAAGCAGGGGGAGTGGGAGAGGAAGAAGCAGGCTCCCAGCGGAAGAGCCTGACATGGGGCTTGATCCCAGAACTCCAGGATCACGCCCTGAGCCGAAGGCAGACGCTTAACGACTGAGCCACCCAGGCGCCCCACATATAACCTTCCTGAATCATGAAGAAAGAGAAAATCTGTACAGACGAATTACTAGTAAGGACACTGAATTAATAATCAAAAACTTCCGAACAAACAAAAGCCCAGGACCAGATGGCTTTCACTGGTGAATTCTACCAAGCATTCAAAAATTTAATATACACCCTTCTCAAACTCTTCAAAAAAACGGAAGAATAATGAGTACTTACAAATTCATTTTATAAGGCCAGCATTACCCTAATACCAAAGCCAGACAAGAACACCACAAAAAAAGAAAATTATAGGCCAACACCCCTGATGTGCATAAATGCAAAATCTTCAACAATTATTTGTAAACCCAATTCAATGTTGAAAGGACCTTGCATAATGATTAAGTGGGATTGATTCCTGGGATGAAAGGATGGTTCAACATCTACTAATCTATCAACGTGACACACCACATTAACAAAATTAGGGATAAAAAATCACATGGTCACCTCAATAGATGAAGAAAAAGCATTTGACAAAGTTCAACATCCATTTAAAATAAAAATGCTCAACAAAATGGGTACAGAGGGAATATACCTCAACATACTAAAGGTTATATGTGACAAGCCCACAGCTAACATCATGCTTATTGGTGAAAAGCTGTTGCTCTATATCAGGAGAATGCCGAGGATTCCCACTCTTACCACTTTTATTCAACATAGCACTGAAGGTACTTACCGAAGCAATTTGGAAAGAAGGAGAAGAAGAAGGGGAAGGACGGAGAGGGAGAGGAGGAGGAGGAGGAGGAAGAGAAAGAGGAGGAAGAAGAGGAAGATGAGGAAGAAGAGGAAGAGGAGAAAGAAATGACAGGCATTCAAACTGGACAGGAAGAAGTAAAACTGTCACTGTTTGCAGATGGTAAAATTTTATACACAAAAATCCCTAAAGACTATCAAAAAACTGTTAGAACTAATAAGCTAATTCAATAGCTAATTCAGTAAAGTTGCAGGGCACAAAATCAATACACAAATATCTACTGTGGTTTCATACACTAACAACAAATTATAGGGAAGAGAAATTAAGAAAACAATCCCATTTAGAACTGAATCAAAAAGGATAAAATACTTAGGAATAAATTTAATAAATTCAAGGAGATGAAAGACCTGGACACTGACAACTATGATAACGATACAAAAATTGAAGACACAAATAAAGAGAAAGATATTCCATACTCATAGGTGGGAAGAATTAATACTGTTAAAATGCCCATATTACTCAAAATAACCTACAGATTTAATGCAATCTCTATTCAAAATTACAACGGCTTTTTTCACAGAAATAGAACAAACAATCCCAAAATCTGTATGGAACCACAAAAGATCCCAAATAGGCAAAGCAATATCTGGAAAGAAATAAGTTGGAGTCATCATGCTCCCTGATTTCAAAGTATATTACAAAGTTTTAGTAACCAAACGGTATAGTATTGGCATAAAAACAGATCCATAGATCAATGGAACAGAATAGAGCCCCCAGATAAACCCATGCATATATGATCAAATAATTTATGAAAAAGGAGGCAAGAGCATACAATGGGGAAAGACAGTCTCTTAATAAACGGTTTTAGAAAAACTGGACAGACACAAGCAACAGAAGAAAATTAGACCACTATCTAACACCATATACAAAAATTAACTCAAAATGGGTTAAAGACTTGAATGTTAAGACTTAAAGCCATAATACTCCTAGAAGAAAACGGACAGTCAGCTATTTTGTCATCTCTCTCGGTGATGATTTTTTGGATCTGATTCCAAAGTCAAAAATAAGAAAAGCAAAAATAAACAAGTGGGACTGCATCAAACTAAAACCTCCCTGAACTGCAAAGAAAACTGCAAGCAAAATGAAAGGGCCACCTACCAAATGGAAGAAGATATTTGAAAATCACATATATGATAAGGGGTTAATATCCAAAATATGCAAAGAATTCATACAACTCGGTAACAATAAAACAAACAATCCAATTAAAAAATGGGCAGAGGATCTGTACAGACATTTTTCCAAAGATGATATACAGATGGCCAATAGGCACATGAAAATATGCTCATTATTACTAATCATCAAGCAGTGGAAATCAAAACCTCAATGAGATATCACCTCACAACTGTCAGAATGGCTAATATCAAAAAGACAAGAAATTAGTGTCAGCATAAATGTAGAGAAAAAAGACTCTCGTGCACTGCTGGTGGGAATGTAAATTGGTGCAGCCATTAGGAAGAAAACAGTATGGAGGTTTCTTAAAAATATTAAGAATAGGACTACCATATGATACAAAAATTCCTCTTCTGGATATTTATCCAAAGAAGACAGAAACACACATTTGAAGTCACATATGCACCCTTACGTTCACAGCAACATTATTTACAATAGCCGAGTTTTGGAAATATCCTAAGTTTCCATCGATGGATAAATGAATAAAGAAGTGGAATACTTCTTTATATATGATGGAATACTCACTCAGCCGTAAAAAAAAAAAAAAAAAACACGAAATATTGCCATTTGCAACAACATGGATGGACCTTGATGGTATTATGCTAAGTAAAACAAGTCAGACAGAAAAAGACAAATACTGTATGATTTCACCTACAGATGGAATCTAAAAAACAAAACAAATGAATAAACAAAACAGATACAGAGAACAGATTGGTGGTTGCAAGACAGGAGGAAGTTTGGGGGCTGGGAGAAATGGGTGAATGAGGTCAAGAGGTACAAGTTTCCAGTTATAGAATAAATAAGTCATGGGTCTAAAATGTGCAGCACGATTACTACAGTCAATAATACTGTGTTGCATATTTGATAGGTGCTGAAGGAATAAATCTTAAAAGTTCTCATCATGAGAAAAAAATTTTGTAACGTTGTATGGTGATAGATGTTAACTAGACTTACTGTGGTGATTTAGAAATTCTTATAATAAAGATGTGTCAAACTCATACACACACAAAATAAATAAATTAAAACCACCACAGTAAATACCGCATTTTGTGTAATCATTATAGTAATTCATTTGAATTCTCCATTTTCAAATGCTGAATTGTTCCATATTTTAAGGCTTAATTACTCAAGTGCTTATTTTACTAAGTGATTCTTAAGAGAGGAAATACATTGGCCACAAATATTTTAAACAATGCTCAATGAAGATTCTCCTTCTTTTTTTAAAGTAATGGTTCTGTACTTGAGAAGTTGTTACCTCAATTATCCCAGATCTGATATAAAATTTATGTTCTTATAGTTGAAGGTGAAGATTTTTTAAAACTTTGAAATAGTGTTTATATGTTTTTCCTGAATAGATATCACATTTATCCATCTTATCACAATATGATACATAAAACAAAGTAAGAAATGCATTATCATAATGGTATAAATAGCATCTAAAATGTTCAATATTATTGAGAAGAATATGCTTATTGTATATCTTAAATGTGTTTATGTACAAACACAAAAATATGGACAAAACTACCTATAAAATGATATAGGTCTTTGGAATGCACAAATGTAATATTCAATGTTTTAGTCATTTGCTAGAGGCCAGAAATGTCCATAATATGTAGTTATTTGTGTTTTTTTTTATTTTTTGAGAGAGAGACATTTCAAAAGCATACAAGGGTGTACAAAACCAGTTACTTAGCTATCAAATACACCTGCCAATCAAGTCCCACCATCTCAACAAAATTTGGTTACTCTATTTTGGTCTTATTTGAAGTCAGATTTAGTTAATACGATGTTAACATCACTATGCTACTAATGTAATATAACCCATTATAGGTGGCAGACGTTATTTGTATTAACTGTGATTTTATTCTATATGGAGAAAACCATTACATGTCTAAAAGAACAACTTCTATTTACATGAAGGTAGAGTCTGCAGCATATTTGTAAACTTGGAGATTTTCTAAAGACTCAGGACATATCTTTTCTAAGTGCCAAGAGTTTGCTTCATAAGGACTATATTACTAGGATGACAATACTGTCACTAAATACTCTGATTTTTATTACACCCATTTAAAATATGTCCAACTTTCTAGAGCATGTCTTACCATTAATCACAAACAAGCTGAATTTTTCAACATCATTTTCCATGCAGTATTACTATTTCCAGGCAAATATTTCTTCCATGGCTAATAACTGAGCATTCTAATTATAAATAGTACCATAAATCGCTGGAATCCATAATAAATAATGTTTAAAGGGTCAAAGAATCTTACAGGCAATTGGCCATTTTTACACTGGAATAGCAAAACATACAGCTTTTCAATACAAAGTATAAGAGCTTTCTATTCAGGCAAGCATATAACCTATCAAAAAGCATGTTGACTCTGTATTTGGCAAGGTAAAGCAAAGCAAAACAAAACAAAAAAAAGAGAGAGAGAGAGAGAGAGAGAGAGAGAAACCTGTTAGGCTTGTGTAAACTATTTTGCTCTGCCAAAGAAGAAAACAGTTCATATTTCTCATTATATGCATGCACAGTGCGTCCCTGCTATGGCATAGGTATTCAGAACCGTAGAGATCCAGAAGTTCTGAGGTATTGTGAGATATAGAGATCACCAATATATAGATTATATAACACATGTAAACTCACCCTTCTAATCTCACATCCGGAAGACTTCTGTTAAGGGCAATCAAATCACTGGCCATAAGGTTAAACTGATTGATTTTAAACAGTTCTTTCATTTTCTCCTGGTCATCTTTAGGAATCAGCACAGCCTTTCCCATTTCTCCTGGCCCTTCTTGGTTTCTTGAAATAACAGCTGTAAGACACACACAGGTACAAACACACATACAAACACACAGATAATGAACTGAATAAATAAACTCACGTGTGAGATTAGATTCTGAAGTCTATTATTTATATACTGGCTCAATAATATAATCATCGAGTCTTTATTGTTTACTTACAAACCATACACTACACTGATAAGACAACCTATTTTAATTCATTATCTCAATGCTGCATGTTATCTTTTAAGTCTAAACATATTATATGATTTTATTAATCATTTAGACTTGATAAGCAATACAAAGCATCGAAACTTAAAACTTCTGTCATATTTTTAAATATAAATTATTAGAGAAGGGATGAACTCGGGCACTAGGCAGACAAAACTGTGCAAAATAAGAGAACTTTTGAAAGTATACCAAGATAAATTTATTTGCACATCCAATTAAATGTTTTGATATTTCACATATCTACTCCCATTGCATCTTTATAAAAAGCAAGCAAGGGTGATAACCCATCTCAATTGCAATTTGATTCCTCTGTCAAAGCATTTTCAAAACATAAAAGAATTTTCGTAGTGGTGACATATAATTTCAAATGTCCAGTTGGATTTGGACACTATGTGCTCCGTAACTGGAACTTCACAACAATATTCTGGGCTTGACTATTTATTAAGAGAACTCAGGATCCCATATACAGGGTAATGTTCTGGTCATTTCCCCGCAAGTTATCACGACACTAATATCCCCTCTAGCTCCAAAATGCATGGCTCAATATGCATATGCGTGTGTGTGTGTGTGTGTGTGTGTGTGTGTGTGTGTGTGTGTGTTTTCGTGCATATGTGTATGTATATGTATGTAAATATATAATAAAAAAATTCCAGTCAATCCTAATGGACCCTTAATTTACTCTTCATAATGATGTTAAATTAAGTTAAAATGAAAGGAATGTGGTCTGGTCTTGACTCTTTCAATGTGCTGTTATTTTATTTCCTAACACATTAATCTTACTGAAATTAGCTTCCCACATTATTTAAAAGGACAAATATTTGGGCCCAGATTACCTTAAAAATTGTAAAATTTATAAAGGATCTAAAGCCTGTGAAAATAATTTGTAAATTATAACATTTCATAAAATACAAATTCCAAAAAAATAGAATAAGCTTGAAACTAGAACATAATTAGCAAACTTTTGTCTGCCTTGATGTTTATCATTAGAGAACATCTAGCCTGATATTACTAGTACTAATAATGACTGGATCACTCAGTTGATTATTCTCTTTGAAAGGTTATGCTGCCTTTGTTATGACATGAGCCAGACTACAAAAGAGAATAAGCATTTCTAAGGACCTTCAGATATGGGTATGAAGAAGGAAATAAGCCCAGAAACCCTCTGATAAATAGAAAAACAGTAAGAATTGGGAAAATTTTAAATGAAAAAATTTATATGTATCCAACCCCAAACCATTTAAAAAGTTGTCATCTAGAGAAAGTTTATAAAGAGCCTCACTCACTTTATGAAGCAAAAATAGAAATGATGACAGGAATTTTATGAAAAAGCACATTTTAGTCAATTTAAGAAATAAAATTCTAACAGTAATATTTTACTTTGGGAGTTAGTATGGCTATTATCCCTAAAATCAGATGAAGTTGGTCGAGTTGTCTTTCAGTGAATTTGTGCTCTTGGTGAGATGCTGGACTTGGATAAGTATTGAGTTTCCTTCCATTTCTAGGGTTTCTTTTTCAATTATTTATTCCACAAAAAGAGTTAAAAATGAATTTCTGTAGTTCCCTCTGATTTTCAAGTAAAGAACATGATCAGGCTACATAATACCTAGCTACCATTAATATTTTATGAATGTGTATGTATATTCTATTTTTTTCGCATTAAGGTTTCAGACCAGAATATATAATCTATGCATACAGATATAGATATGGATAGATTATATATTCTGGTCTGTGTTCAGCATATATATAGATAGATAGATATTGCCAGAAAAAATAGGATTAATTTTTTTTCTGATAAAAATTTTTTGACTTTTGGATACAATAAAGAATGATTTTAAAAAACATAAAATATTTCAAAAAGATAGAGAAAAAAATAAAAGTGGCTCATTATCGACTTCCCAGAGATAACCACTATTAATATGTTGGTTCATATTCTTTTACTCTCTCTCTGTTTATATATAAATAGTAAAAATATATTACTGTGTCTTTTCATACACATGGAATAATACTAGTAATACTAAAACTTGATTTTTTCCCAAGTATTTCTTGCCTCTACTTTCATGTAGATCGATCTTATTCTTTTTAGTGACTCTGTTGTATTCTAGTCAATGAATCTAAGTTTATTTAACTCATATCCCAGTTGGTGAATAATGGGGTTGTTTTCAGATCTTTACTATTATAAATGATGCTGCATAATATTTATAACAATATTATCTTCACTACAAAGAGTAATAAACATCTTTCAAGTACTTATGAGGTGCCAAACACTTTGCTATACACTTTATAGACAGCATTTCATTTAATTCTCAAAGGATAGTGATATCTAAACACGGTATGTAACTTGCCCAAGTTCACATATCTAGAAAGTGTTGAAGTGGTGATTACAACTCAAATCTGTCTGATTCTGGAGCTGAAACTCAACATTTACCCAGCAAACACTTCCATACATATATTTTTGTATACTTGTGCTAGTAAATGCATGGTACACATTTATAAACACAAAATTGCTGAGCCAAAGGTTATGCAGTATTTCACTTAAGCATGTATTTTCAAATTAACCACCAAAAAATTTTACTAATTAGCACTCCCTGTTGCAGAAAAACAGTACTACTTTCTCCATACTCTTGCCAGCATTGTGTAGTATCATTTTCCCCCCAAAAAGACAGGAAATAATTATATCTTAGTGTTCTTTCAATTTTCACTTTTTAATAATTCATTGTTTTAGTAATAAAATGTATACATTTAAATATCATTGTTGTCATCAGCTGTTGCATTATAACTCATATGCCTATCATCTCTGTTTTGGAGAAATGGGATAAAATTCTCAAGAAAGTTTTTTTTTTCTTTTTTCAGTGTCGTATGTTGTTCATTTTCTCTATTACCATATATATCCAAACCTCTTGTTTTGTTTCTATCCTTAATGCCTTTGGAATTCCTATCTGTGTTGAACACAACCAGGTGCCATGCTACCAGCAAGTTCCCATTATTCAATTCAACAATCAGCCAAGGTCAAGTACTTGGGCAGGGTAACTGACAAGAGAAGAATGGGAATACACCATTTAAAGTTGACATTTTCTCGTAAAAAATGATGGAAGTTATGGGAAGAGAAAAAGAAAGATTTTTTAAAAAGTAACATGCTAAAAATAGGGGTGCCTGGGTGGCACAATGGTTAAGCGTCTGCCTTCGGCTCAGGGCGTGATCCTGGCGTTATGGGATTGAGCCCCACATCAGGCTCCTCCGCTATGAGCCTGCTTCTTCCTCTCCCACTCCCCCTGCTTGTGTTCCCTCTCTTGCTGGCTGTCTCTATCTCTGTCGAATAAATAAATAAAATCTTTAAAAAAAATAGTAACATGCTAAAAATAAATAAATAAATAAATAAATACACACACACACACACACACACACACACACACACACATACACACATACCTGGTATTTTAAAAAGAAAGCATAGAGCTCAAGGGAAAACCTAAGAAAAGAGCATCAAAAGAATAGCTGTTCAAAATAATTTCCTTAAATAAAATTTAAAAAATTCTTCAGAAAATAAAAAACTGATTAAAGAATTTGAGGTTAAGAATTTTTAGATATTAAGAAAGCAATTCACCATTTACAGTTTTTAAAATTCCCCCTATACATTCCAACAAAAGTATATCACATTGCAGAAAAATGCACCAGGGTCAACATCTAGGAAGCTGACAGGGTTAACACTTATTCTACGTGGAAAAGACACGGCACTCAGCTACATCTTAGGGCATGAAGATCAAGTTGCACACAAAAGTATTTGGTTTTTGTAATATATTCAAAGGTGCAGCCATTTGCTTTGCTTAGCATTCTAAGGATGACATGTCAGTGGTAGTAAGAGTAAGTGTGATCATGTTATAAAATTATCATCAATAAAAACAAAATTGTCATAAACAGTATCCTTACACCTAGAACCAGTTAGCAAGCACCTGTAATCATTCTCCTTTATTATTCTCATTTTCTTAGTGGAGAATAGATAACAACTTAATGGGTACCAGGTTAAATGTCTCTTCCCTAAAGTTAAATATTTTTTTCTATAATTGCCTCTAATGAATGCATATTTGACATCTTATGAAATGTTTTTCTCTTTTGCGTGAGCAGACCTATCGGTGTTTTTCACCTTGTTCAAGCAAAAATGAAAAAGAATGCTAAGTAATTACACTGCGGAACTAGCCTTTTTCTTTTTCTGGGTCTTACCTAGAAGAATGCATCTTTCTAGAAAGTACTTGCTAGAAAGTATTTTATCTTCAATTAACATAAATAGGAAATGGGAAAGATTAAATAATTGAGTATGTGGCTTATCTCTGATTTTCATTTTGTTTAAAAAGCAACTCCTATTTTTTTTCTTACCTATTGATTTCTCTCCTCTACATAGCTAAAAAAAAAAAAAAAAAAAAAAAAAAAGAAGACCACCTACATCCAAACAATATCATGTTCCCCCACAGCCAAACTTTAAAAAAGAGAATCATCATTGAAGAATTGATTCAACTTTTCTGCTCTAACAGGCAAATGTAATACAAAAGGCAACAAAATCTATATGGTTCCATTATTATTAATTTGAACATGAATGGAAATGTCCCAATTCCAAAGCTAGCTTGAACTGTAAAAATAATACGCTGTGCTCTAAGTTATTTTCTTCCTAATTATACGGAGAAATCATTAAAAATGATAATTAGTTTCACTCAAAATGACACTGTAAAGCTTGTAGAAATATAAAAGCATAATCATTACATATATGTGTGGGTATATGTGTATATATATATATTTCATTTTTTTAACATAGTACATAGTACAAAGATTTTAAGGAGATTCACTTTAATCTTAGAATTCCTATTGATAAAAAGAATAACTACCAAAATATAAAAATATAACTATAAACAAACCAACCAATTAATCTACCAAAGGAACACTATCTATTAATTTCATTATTGGTTACATAGATTGCATTATGAACATTTTTTTCAGTTGCAAAAATGTTCCATTAACAATGAGCATTATTTATTTGAAAAAAGAGAGATAAGACAATCTATATCTAGGAAAAAAATCTGAGTAAGAAACTTTTTAAGTTTCTTTCCTTTTATATATGTGTGTGTGTGTATATATACATATATATTAAGGTTTTATTTATTTATTTCAGAGAGACACAGAGAGACAGCATGAGTTGGGGGGAAGAGCAGAGAGAGAGGGAAACTGAGAATCCCAAGCAGACTCCATGCTGAGTGCAGAGCCCATCATGGGGCTCAATCCCAGGACCCTGAGATCATGACCTGAGCCAAAATCAAGAGCTGTACACTTAACTGACTGAGCCACCCAGGTGCCCATTAGGTTGATTTAAAGTAATAATTTTATTTTGTTAAAGAACACAGTAATATATGATGTATGTTGGTAAAAGCATGATATTGAACCAAAACCTAATGTGCCATGCCCTCCAGGAAATTACTTCAAACTGTATTTCTATTCTCAAATTTACTCACTTGTTGATTTCTGTCTATTTGCCTTTAAAAGCTTTCTTTTTGGTAACACTACAGCTTTTTCTCTCACTTTTATAACTTCTAATTTGTCAACTGTAATAAATTTAAAACCCTGACTTTCAGTCTCTCTCATCTTTGAATATTCATACTCCATTGCTAATAAATCAATTTCTCTAAGACAGTGTTTTTGGTTTGCCAATCATAAATGTGTTTGTGGGGGAGTCAGAGATGAGGAAGTCAAACCATCACTGGGACACACTTCTACCATCCAAACCATTTGCCTTCCCTCAGGATTCCCTGGGCCATGCTCTTTTGCCAACCTAGAGACCCTGAATTTGTCAAGGGTAATTCTTATTTAGGAACAAGGAAACTTATAGTTACTTACTTAGGCCCATTTCTGTTAGAAACAATAACAGACTTCAAATATAAATATTATAGCATTGATATTACAACATATAGCTTAATATATATTAAATAATCAAATGCATTGTATTTAATGCATAAATAAACAGCAATTCATTTACTATCTTTTTGAAAAACAACTCTATACAGCTTTTATAAATCTGACACATCTGGCAATAACATTTTTTTTCATTTTTTATCCTAGCCATATGTGGTATTCTGATTTTTGTCCATCACATTTCAGTAACTAGATTTTTATGCAGCAAGAAAGTTGTAAATAGCAAGCCCTGACTGGATCAAGTCCAGCAGACATTAGCTACTGTTTCCCAGGAGGGCCTCCCGTTAGGTATTAATAAGGTAGTATTTCTACCAGCTAGCTAAGTGAGAGATCATCTGCAGAATCAAGGGGACACTGACTGCCAAACTTTCGTTTATTTTTAAATAAAAAGTATATTATTTTTATGATAAACAAAAATAATACGTGCTCATTTAAAAGAAAAGAAGAAAGTAAGATGGTAGAGATAGACAAGATGAGAAAGAGAGTGGGGGGCACTATGAAAAAGAAAGTGAACAATCATTGAAACCACTGCTTGGATGATTAACTTTAATCTCTGCAGAAACATACTTATGTATTTAAAATAGAATCATTCATACACACTGAGTTTTATCATTTCATTTAGCATGATCATTATTATTAATGCTTATTTTTATCATTTAAAAAGCAATTGTGGGACTCTTTCTAAATAAATATGTGAATCCATACCTACTTTCTATTGGCTGCAAAGTATGCCATAGCTTGGCTATACCATGATTTATTTAACCAATCCTTTTTCACTGAACATTTATGTTGTTTCAATAATTTTTATTATAAATCATGATTCAATTAATATACTTTGTAATGCATCCACCCTTATAAATTTGTCTGAAAATTTGTTTTGAAAAAGTGGCAGAAATTTAATGAAGAAATTACAAATTAACCATGCTATATAGGAATTATACTTTTAATCATCTCTGACTTTCCATATATTCCTTTGCCTAGGAAGTATCTTCTATCTCTGATGACCAAAATAGTCCCTGTTCACCAATTACAACTTCAGGGAAAGTAATTGTTCTTTTCTCCATGGTTTTAGAGCTCTTTAACTTTACTCCATTATCCTTTTATAACACTAAATTACCACTACCTGTTTACATGTTATGGCAGAGAGTCTAACTATTGAGCCCATTTTCTCTCCTATGTGGACACACGGCCAACATTCCCCAGCCTCCCCTGTGGTTAAATGTGTCTTATAACTGAGAATGGAAATGATATGAGCCAAACCCAGGCCTACTGATTCTTCGTGCTCTTTCTCTCAATACAGCCATTCTGGAAGCCATGTTGAAAACAGCAAGGGATGGGAGAGCACTTGGGTGGCCCAGTTGGTTAAGTGTCCAACTCTGGATTTTGTCTTAGGTCATGATCTCAGGGTTGTGAGATCAAAGCCCTGCATAAGGCTCCCTGCTAGGTATAGAGCCTGCTCAAGATTCTCTCTCTCCCTCGCCCTCTGCGCCCACCCCCCCCCAAAGAAAAAAGAAGAAAGAAAAGAAAACACGGCCAAAACAAAAAGACAGTAACATGGGTGTATGAATCACTACTTGGAGGAGAGCCACTGACTAATAAGGTATATATATTGCATAATTTACATGAAAGAAAAACAACTCTATTTTGCTAAACTGTTGAGATTTGGGACCTATTATACCCGATAGCGTTATTTTTACTAATGCACCTCGTTCTTTCCCCTTTAGTCTATGAAGACTCACCAATGCATTCTGCCTCAACCTAAAGCCTGGTACTGTTCATTCAATCAGTGAGCAAGTTGGAAAAGATAAAAGAAAATTTTCAGACAATCTAGTTCTTTGGAAAGACTGATGAACAGAGGAATTAAAATAGAGGTTTTCCCCATCTCACAGATGAGTAAAAGTGTCCACTGTGGTATTTTAAAAAAGTGAAAAACCTTTAGTTTATTAACTAGAATTTAAATAAAAAACTTAAACAAAATACTGTTTTGTATACTTGAAATTTGCTAAGAGAGTAGATCACCAATATTCTCACCATTAGGAATAAAAATATTTGAGCTGATAGGTATGCTAATTAGTTTCATTGTGGTAATCATTACAAAACATACATTTATATCAAAAAATGACATTGTACACCATAAATCTATAAAATGCTTATTTGTCAATTATACCTTAATAAAGCTGGAAACTGAATAAATGAATATTATATGCCAATGCACACAAATACTACAGTGGATGCCCATTACACATCTTCCTATAAGGTTCCATATAAGAAAATGAAACACAGCTTATAAACAATGACTCAAGAATTCTTTTTAAGGGGCGCCTGGGTAGCGCAGTCGTTAAAGCGTCTGCCTTCGGCTCAGGGCGTGATCCCCGCGTGCCGGGATCGAGTCCCACATCGGGCTCCTCCGCTGGGAGCCTGCTTCTTCCTCTCTCACTCACCTGCTGTGTTCCCTCTCTCGCTGCCTGTCTCTCTGTCACATAAATAAATAAAATCTTTAAAAAAAAAAAAAAAAAGAATTCTTTTTAAAAAAATATATCCTAAGGAAGGATAGATATGTTATGTCCAAAGTTTTACCTACATAGATGATTAAAGTAGTGTTATGTGTTTATACATGGAAATAAAAATATATATTCTCTCTCTCTGTATATACATACATGCACACACAGTAAATGCTATAAACTGTGTTAGGTACAATGAAAACTGCAGTAATTACAAATTTCCTATACAAAAGTATGTAATGATATGGAAGGTGTTCATATAATAATCAAATGAGATAAAGGGATCGTGAAACGATGTTACAAAATAAGTCCATTTCTATAAAAAATTGATTTCTGTGATGTATAAGCACGTCGCCAGTGAAGATTGGCAGTGGTTCATTGGTTTAGAGGATCTTTAACATTCTTTCCTTAGCATTATCTGTATTTTCTAAATCAGTTCATCACCTCATAAGGTGATTTCAACCACATATTAATCAGAAATCAGGCTTCAGTGAAGACAAACACAACTCGCTGTGACAGTGACAGGTACAAAGTAAAGTCAGTATTGTTGGGGACATGAAAACAGAGGGATCAGTGCTGGGTGGAGTTCCTGAAGGAAGGAAAGCCTCTCAATGCACCCCACTGTTCATAGCAGCATTGTCCACAATAGCTAAATTGTGGAAGGAGCCGAGATGCCCTTCAACAGATGACTGGATTAAGAAGATGTGGTCCATATATACAATGGGATATTACTCAGCCATCAGAAAGAACGATTTCTCAACATTTGCTGCAACATGGACGGCACTGGAGGAGATTATGCTAAGTGAAATAAGTCAAGCAGAGAAAGACAATTATCATATAGTTTCACTTATTTATGGAACATAAGAAATAGCAGGAAGATCGGTAGGAGAAGGAAAGGAAGAATGAAGGGGGGGTAAACAGAAAGGAGAATGAACCACGAGAGACTATGGACTCTGGGAAACAAACTGAGGGCTTCAAAGGGGATGGGGGTGGGGACTGGATAGGCTGGTGATGGGTATTAAGGAGGGCACGTATTGCATGGTGCACTGGGTATTATACGCAAATAATGAATCATGGAACACTACATCAAAAACTAAGGATATACTGTATGGTGACTAAAATAAAATAATAACAAATTATTATTAAAAAAATGTACATAAGATGAAAAGCAGGTAGATCGCCCATAAGGAATTATGTTTTTTTTTTTTTTTTTTCCAGCAGGAAAGTTTTTCCCAGGAGCTTCACTACAACTTACAGCTAAGGAAAACATTTAGTGCTGAGCAAGGACAAGTAGAAAAGTTCTTGGTTTCTTTTTAGGAAAAAGCAAATTCTTAGATTAGTATAAAATGTTTTCCTTTCCCCCCCCCCCCACAATCATCCTTACAAAACATTCTACACACCTATTAAGCAGTGCTATTCTTACATACAGTAAGAGGTTGTTTAGCACATGTTACAGTCATAAATGTTTCCTGGAAACAATTGGCCCAGCATTTAAAGTGTTCACTAGGGTAATAAAATAATATTGAAATATGAAATTATTTCCTTCTACATTAAGAATGAGTTTCCTCATTAAAAGTATTTAAAAGGCCTTCATCTTGCAATGGCTCTAGTAATAGCCTTAGTTTGAGCTTTAAGTAGGAAATCCCATTCCCCTACCTCTGTCTGCCTACACTGCCAAAAAAAAAAAAAAAAAAAAAAAAAAGAATTCTTTGTTAACAAAAGCAACAATTTGGGCTGCAGCTGCTTTGGGAAGCCCTTTGCAAAGGCGCATTTCAAGTGGAACAATGATCATTTTATTTATTTTATTTTGGGATTGTATTTATTTATTTGAGAGAGAGAGCATGCACACAAGTGGGGGAGGGGCAGGGAGCGGGAGAAACAGATGCCCCGCTTAGTGTGGGCCCTGCACAGGGTTCAATTCCAGGACCCCGAGATCATGACCTGAGGAGAAGTCAGATGCTCAACCTTCTGAGCCATCCAGGCACCCCAACAATGGTCATTTTAAAGAAGCCCCTTACACAGCCCAACATTCAGTATAAATTATTCCTAATTTACACAATGATAAACTCTAGGCATTTGATATATCATCACCCATACGATTCATCAAGTTTGCAAAAATATACCCACTTCACCCACCCCCTACCCCCCATCCAGCATAAAGGGAAAGATAGCTTGAGGTAGAGATCTACACTAATCTTTGAGCAGTAGCTGACAGGTTGGGTCTCTGGTAAGGAGGGATTTAAAAGAACCCAATGGGAACGTAGATGACAAGAAGTTCTGATGAAGTATATAAGTGGTCCCCTTAAAAAGAACATAAAATATGGATATTCATGTCCCATTTAATCATCCAGAGAAGGCTTCCACTCCAGAGGAACCTCTCAATCATCAGATGAACAAAATCATCTGTCCTATAGCTGTTAGTCTCTATTTTCAGGAAATCCAAGTGTTTGTTCAATGGGAAAGATACTAGTAGGCCAAGATAACATAAGAGACTATGCCTAGGTTTGACAGCATAAACTTCTCACCATAGTTGAAATGGTTACGGCCAACCAGCTAGCCAACAGCTAGCAGAAGACAACACAAAGCCATTCATATCAATCAGCCAGTTGATTCTACTGGACTCCTTTTATCACCATGGGGAAATACGTTTTTTACAGGAAGAGACGCATCTGAAATCTGTCTTCTCTCATCACAATTCTGTCATCACCACAACTTGAAGGCTTACAAAATCCTTATTTTCCTTGGATTTTGACATAATCTTACCTCAGAAAAGGGGAAGTAATTTGTAACAAAAGAAATGCATCCATGGGTTCACCCAAAAAACCACCAGTCTCAACATCTAGAAGCAGCAGACTTGGTAGAATGGAATAATTTCTAAAGGCTGCTATAGCATCTTTTGGGAGACAAAATCTTGTGGATCTGTGATGATGTCCCACTGGATGTTATAGACTTTACACCAATATCCAATGCTTGATGTCATCTCTCCTACAGACAGAATGCACAGGTCCAGAAACTAAGGAAGATAGCAAGAGTGGCCTCTTTCAGCAAATAGGTAGAAGAACATTAGTTTCCACAGAAGAAATGCTTCCACTAGACAACACAATATCTGCTAAATTGGAAACCCAGTATGCCCTCTGGCCATCATAAACTCCTGAAGCTATTAAACATACTGGCAGAAAAAGGGACTAGGATAATGGTTGAGGTGATTGATGTTATTTAACAATAGGAAATCGGATTGCTGCCACACAACGGAAGCAAGAAGAACTATTTCTGGAACCTAGACACTCCTCTAGATTGCCTCACTTCTGTAAAAGGCCGGGTAACAGAATGATGAAGCAATCCAATCAAGGCAGAAGCAATCAAAGGCTCATACCCCGGGAGTATATCACCAGATAAAGAATACTACAGCCTAGTCACCGACAGAGCTTAGAATACACATTGAATGGATGTAGCTAAAAGAATATATAATTGTCGTTTAAGGTCTCGTGAGAAGTTATGTAAGTATGGGACTATGGAAACTATATTTTATGTTAATTAAGAATTTCTTTCCCCACCTTTTTTTTTAGATTTTCTTATATAAAGAGTACTAAAGTTTGCTAATATTTTAGATTTTGTTTGGGAATACGACTAAACTGACATTAATTCATGAGGCTATGGATTCATGTATCTCTTGTATTGAGACACATATAGGCTATGCTAGGTAATGGGATTCAGGTATCCCTTGTATTGAGACACATATTTTTCATCTGGAAAAGAAAAGATGCTGAGAATAAAGAGCAGTGGAATGCAGGAAATTTTCAATTTCTTCCTGCAGATCCACACTCTACTCTCTTTCTCAAATTATGTCCAAGGAGGCTGACCTGTATGGGCTATATCTGCACACTTCCTCTCTGGTGTCAGATTGGATCTGGCCAGTGGGAGGAACCAGTAAGAGTTTGGAGGGTGGCAAAGTATAAAGTCAAGTTATCTACTCCCTTGGTTCTTCCTTGGGTAGTGGCCATCACCTGTCCCCAATCCAAAGGCCACAGTCTCTGTCAGGTGGCCCTCTGCAAAAAGGTATTTCTTATGAGTTCATATAATTGCTTCCTCCCTTTCCATTTAAAGACTAGGAGTAGTGATGATTTAACTCCTGATTACTAGTCCAGTGTACAACCAACCACTCCTTATTGGTTCATCTAAACTCTGTCGACTCCTGTGTGAATAGTTCTTGTATTATACTTTCCTTGGCTACTTGCTTGAAATGTGCCATCTGTTTCCTGCTGATAAAAATTTTTAGAAAGGTATGCGAGAGCTGTAGTGGATAGCCAACTTACATGATAAAGGTTACAGTTAAACCACTCTAACAAGCACTTAACCCATCATTTTTTCTGTATTCAATTCTACTTTTCAATTTAACTCCTTAATATGCTTTCCTAGAAGTCTACAACATTTTGGGGAGTCATATTCTTCAAACAATTAAATAAATGACTACATATCTGTAATATATTATGATTATTTGTTGATGATTAATAGAGGTATTATAGCAAACCAAAAATAAAAAAAAATAGAGTAAAAAAAAAAAAGAACAATTCTAATAGTTTCTTTTTCCACCCCAATAAAGTACCTTATGCATCCCTGGAGTGTAATAGTACATTCTGGAAATCACTGTCAATAAATCAATCATAACATGCATTTCTCCTTGTGTCAAGACATTTTTCTGTCAAAAATAGTTGTTTGTTGACATGGTTGGTTGGTTGGCTGTTACACAGATACTATTTCATTTCATTATTCACCTCTCGATGCTGAGCATGGGGTTAAACTTCTTACTGATTATCCTTAATGGCATAATATTAAGAAAAAGAGAAAGTTAATGGATAGGTTTTCTTAGGGCAAAAATATGGATTAGGTTCAAGTAGTAGATGTGATAATAACATTGTCACATTTCGTGGAATCAGGAGTGTTAAGATATGTATATACGTGTGTATTCTGATTTGTGGTGGTTAAAGTGAGGTTGGGAAGTATACAAAAACTGGAAAAGGAAGTTCAGAATGGTGGGACACATAGAGTGGAATCATGAAAGTACAATTTGCTTGTTTTATTCTAAATATTAATCAGAATGTATTCCTTCAAGTCAAAATACTGTCAGTTTCTATGATACTAAAAACATCATGAGGTTAATGAAGGTTTGTAGTTTACATTTCTGAATGATCAGATATAATTCTGAAAGAAAGCTTGCATATTTCACCAGAAAACTTATAAAAATGAAATTATATCAGTTCTTCAATTTAGCTGTCCAGTAATGGACTCAGATTTCCTATTACCTAAATGGTTACTTGATCTTTAAATCAAATCCTTTTCAGAAGCTCCAGCAATAATTGCAGGGCATCAAAATAAAATGATATAAATTTGCTACAAGGGGTACCATCATGTGAAATGTAGAATTTTGATAATTATTGTTTCATAGAGAAAATTTCTACTGGAAGAAAAAAAAATTCCAATGTTCTACCCAAACTGAAAGCTAACCTCAGCCATCATGTATCTAATCACTACCTGCCTCCTACCGCCACCCCTTATGTTTATGTTTTGGGCATTCCAACATTTTATTGGCCATCTGTATAAACCAGCTGCTGATCTTTGTATTTATTCACAGTCATTGTAAATCTTATTGCTTAACATTAACTTATACTGAGTTTTGAATTTTCTACTGCCTCTCGGCATTTTCTGTTAATTAATAATAAAAGCAACTAGGACACTAATAATGTACTATAATAAAGGATGACTTTATATAACAGTTAAAAAATTAAACTGAATGTGTTAGTTGAATAATGTAAATATGTCATTAAAATTTCAGAAATCCATCATATACATATACCTTTGCCCTTTTTAAAGTATCCAAAATCCCAGAAACTTAACCATTCAAAACACTCAAGACCTAAGTCAATACTCATTTAATAAGCATTTACTGTCTGTGCCAAAGATATATGATAATTCTAAAATTTAAATGTCATAAAAATCAAGATGTTCAACCATCAATAAGGTACATGTTTAAATGAAAATAATGAAAATAATCTTTCTTAAAACTCATCAGAACTACATGAAATATTGTCAGATATACTCTGGCTTTTATTATCTAAGCCTTGTTTTTATTTGTTTTGTTTTTTAAAGGGAATTTTGGTTACATCATATGGTTAAAGGCATATTGTGGGTACTCACTCACCTAGACAAGCTACAGATTAAATTAGTGAACCAATATTTAAGTCTGAGGATAAACAATAACCTCTTCCTTCTTCTTTCTTTATAGTTTCCTCTTAAAATCCTTAACAGTCTACCTGACTATATAATATGTATATGTATGTATATATACACATATATATGCTTATATTTATGCTAGAAGTTATATAAACACACACACATACACATATAAATATATACAGAATTTTTATGGTGATATTTAAAATACTTTTATTGATATTACTTTTTCTTTCATATTTGATGATCTTCACCTTTTCATAACTACATATGAAACTGTTTAATTTTCATTATGTATGCATTGATAATTTAAATCCTGTACTACTTAAAACCTATCATGATAGGTTAAAATTTATTTACAGTGATTATGCACTCGAACTTGATTTTCAGGGTAACTATGAACCTTTTGAGTAATAATTTTTTAATTTATTTTAACCTGAAGAAAAAAGCAGTTTACTCTGTCGTAGTTGCCTGCCGATGTTTAGTAATAGATCTGGCTTTCTATAGGAGTAAGTAGTAGTAGTCACTTTAGGAAAAAGCTTTAAAATCTCTTTATATTAGGGGTTTTGTCATACAATAGGTAATTCCATTGCAATTTATGGTTAATAGCTCTTTATTCATTGCTACTGGGAAGGGACAACTAATTTAACATCTATCATTATATTGTTATATTTTCAGTTATTTTATATTTACTCTTCTGCATCACTGAACTAATTGGAATTATTTTCTTATTTTATAGCACACCTAGGTAAAAACACTCCAGTGATTTCGAAATGAGTTGCTTTTTTTAAGTGCAGCTATAAGATGAGTGTTCTTTTAGAAGTGACCTTTCAGATTGCCTATTGATTATATGTTAGTTCATCTTCCATTGCAGCATACTAAAAACATTTCACTACCCCTTAGAACTTGTTTCCTTCCAGCACTATTTCTGCACTCTGGCCCCATTTTTCCTATGTACTGTCCTATTTCATGAACTCTCCAATGAGAGACCAGTTGGGTGAAAAGACTGACAGGTACATGCGTGGCCATACTGACTTGCAGTCATCAAAACTCACCCCCCCCCATATCTTCTCAAATTATACTCACAATATCTCAAGATTGGAAATTTTGGTGTTTTGCCTGAATGCACAAAAGTGTTTTGAATAGAGAATTGCTTAGAGCTGGAGTATCTCTCTTTGCATTAGCTATTTAGAAAATTGAGTTGAGTTTAGTGGGCAAGTTAGTCATGCAAATCATCCATGATCTTACCAATAGTTTATTACAATTTAAAGAGTAAATGTATTTCTCTCAGGAAAAACAGACTGTTGGGAGAATAGAAAAGGTAGAGTAATGCAATAAAGTTCCTTTTCATATTAAGTATCACACCAAACTAAACAGAATCACATGATAGCAGCGACTTGCTATTCCCTTGCCTATGAACTGACATAATTGGTTCCCTCATTGAAAAGTCGTCAGGGATCCTCAGCTTAAGATGCTGAAGAAGGTAAATTAACTCTCTTGTAACAAAGCATCTGGGACCATTACATAAAGTCATTCTGCTCATATAAAAAGGTGCTCCGAAGACTTTAAACCAAGCTATACATGGAGGTCCAAGTTAGAATTAAAAGTTTTGTTTTCACGGTAATCATTTTGTGAAACTCTGTTCATATTGGTCATCTTTTAACCATACAGAATAGCAAAAACGAAGTGAGGAAGATGAAACCAAACTTTGTCAAGTTGAACTGCGAAACGTTCAGTGAGATGCAGTCCTTATAGAATATAACTAAGGAATTCCTTGATCAACAAAAATTTGTTCTCCTTAGAGTTTTCCCATTTCCTCCTATTTTTTCCTCAGCTAATGTAAATTATTGAGATCTTCTCTTTGTCCTGTCAGATGCCAGTGACTTACCAAGGCAGTTTGTAGCCTTCTTTCCGATGTGCAAATTATCTACTTCATGCAGATTTCATTTCTCAAGTTTGGGACAATATTTCATGAAACAATTTCAAATTCTATTCTCATGTGTATTACATATTTAGTTATAATTGTTCAGATGCAATTGAGTGTTTACCTGTTATAAGTGTTGGACATGATGGAATTGTCTTTCACATTCATGCCAATTCAATTCAACAAGCATTTATTTTCTTCTATACGCCAGGCTCTATTTGTGATTCTTGGCATATATCAGTGAATAAATATATTCTGTGAGAAATATATTTCTCACAATAGAGAAAAAAAATTCCTACTCTGGTGTTCTTAGATCTTATAATATACATTCCCTAGTACTGCTCCACCCACCAACAGTTTCCATTTCCTTCTATGTCATTCATTCGTACTAGTACCACTAGAAAGTTTTCAGTGAACACTTGTGCCTTATGTCCAATAGAAATGGTAAACAAACAAACAAAAAAACAGGTAATACTTAAATTGTGTTCATGTGTTAGACACTGTTCTAAACGTGTTATATATATTAACTCATTTAATCTGCATAATAAGTATATGGGGTGGACACTATTTGTCATCACTCCAATTTTACAAACAGAAAAATACAGAAAGCTTAAATAACTTCCATGCTTGCCCAGTTAATGAGTGAAGCCCTGATCAAAACCAGGGAGCAGAAGCTCAGATTTTGTGCTATTTACACATACACAAACATACCTGTATCTGTTCAAAATCTCTCCAGAAAAGTTTATGTAGCATTTCTTTTAATGTGGTTACTTCAATTATCTGTTCAATAGTAATTCAAAACTCAGTTCACAATCTCTGATCTAGCTGAAATTATGCTGTATATTTAAAGTCAATTTAAAGGCATCAAATTCCACTGAATAAGTCTCAGAGCACAGTAATCTTTCCCATTCTTAATCAATTTAATTTAATCTTATGGTTACTGATTTAAAACTTTCCTCTTTAATTCTGAACTGATCATTCTTCATGTTAATTCAGAGAATTCATATCTGTTAAAAATAATTAAATTCTCCCTACAAGTGAGAGATATATTAACAGAATAATGTATATATTTTACTACTCCCTAATACCATGATTTTTCTGGGTTGTGACAAAATATAGGCAGCCTACATTTCTAAATATTTTGTTGCAGACAAAATGATTCTAATAATTGCATAATTATTTCTGCAGGAAATATAAAGTATATTTAGATACTTTATTTGGAATATTGTTCATTGGACACAGACGTATAACAAAATATAAAAGAATAAACTTCACTGCATCAGATTAAGTAAATCAATTTAATGCATAATAACAAATATACCTGGCTCTTATTCTGGGTCCATTATTCCAGGCTGTGAGCATATTCCTCCTGGCTAGAAACCTGCAAATGGTGGATATGTCTTTTTTTCTTTTTTATCACACCCATATAATTATTAGATATATAGCTCCCTTATCTTGCATATAAATGAGATTGCCCTCCTCTCAATGCTTAAATATCTCAAGATAATGAAGCAGATTATAGTTATGCCCATTTTCAAGTAAGAGAGAGAGAAAAAGAAGGAAATCCAGATATGTTACTAATTTTAAGGTTAATTACTGGCCCTCATAATTAGGATATATTTTTCAAGACTAACTTTAATGATGTATTATTTAAATATAATACACTCATGTGTGCAGTCCAATTTTTTTACAAATGTATATAGGTTTAACCACCATTTCAATCAAAAGGCCGAATATCCATTATTCTCAAAGTCCCCCTGTTTTTTTCCAGTCACATAACTGCTTGGACTTGTTCATATGTTTTCTGTCACTATAGTCTAGATTTGTTTTTATAGCATTTGCATGAATAAAATGATACAGTATGTATTCTTTTGTGTCTGACTTATTTCCCTCAGTATATCAAAATTCATCTATATTATTGAATATATCAGTAGCCATTTTTCTTGAGTAAACACCTAGAAATGAAATTGCTGGGTGGTCTGGTAAGTATATCTTCAACTTTATACGAAATTGCAAACCTTCCTCTAAATCACATTCCTACCAGCAATGCATGACAGACCTAGTTGCTCCACATCCTTGCCATTACTAGATATTGTTATCCATTCTGATTTGGTCCTAAAAATGGGTACGTAGTGATATCTCATCATAGTTTTTTTTAAGGGTAAAAGTATATTATTCAATAGTTTTCTATAGATTTATAACTTGTAACTACTTATGGTGTCTATCTTTGTTATCTTGATCTCCATCTGATAAATCTTTGGAGGTGAGCCTATACTGAGGCATTGTAGGGGCATTAATAGGCAAACAGTTACTTTCGATCCCCTACACCATTTAGAGAGGACTTTATAGAAACACACCTTGGGGTCCCTGGGTGGCTCAACCTATCTGACTCTTGCTTTTTGGCTCAGCTCATAATCTCATGGGTTGTGACATAAGCCGGCATTAAGCTCCACACTCAGCATGGAGTCTGCTTAAAGATTCTCTCCATCTGCCCCTCCCCCGGCTTGCTCACTCTCTCTCTCTCTCTCAAATAAATAAATTAAATTAATCATTAAAAAAAAGAAAGAAAGAAATACACCTTACGTTAACATGAAAGAAATTCTTTCTCTAGGTTGACATTAAAGGTGCTGACCTATGTATCTCTGTCAGTTAATCATGGTCCCATTTCTAATCTTTTTTGATCTCAGAAGTTTTTATGGATGTGCCCTCTTTTTCTCATGGTCCTTACTTGTAACAACAGATCTTTTCTTGTAGAACAATATCAGATACTGATTCACATTTCTTTTCGAATACACTTCCTTTCTATATGTAGATCCAAGTCTTTGACTTTAAAAGAACTTCCAAATTTATTGTACAGTCTGCAAGCAATAAATTTCCTCAATTTTTGTTTGGGAAAATGATTATGGCTCTTTCACTACTGAACGACAACTTCATTTGATACAGAATTCTACACTGGTAGTGTTTTTTTTGTTTTTTTTTTCTTTTCAATATTTTAATGATTTGACTCCACTCTTTTCTCATTTGCCTGGATTCTGATGAACAGCTGGCTCTAATTCTTGTCATTCCTCTGTAAAGTTCCTCCCCTCTGGCTGCCCTCAAGGTTTCTATTTGTCTTTAATTTGCTGCAATTTTAATATGAGTTGCCTAGGTGTGTGGTTTTGATGTTTATCCCATTTGTGTTTTCTGAGCTTCTGGGATCTGTGCTTTGAGGAAATAAATCATTATGTCTTCAACTATTTCATCTGCTCATTTTCCCTTTCTTCTCCTTCTGTTATCACAATTACATAATGTACCTTTTACTTTGTCCCATAGGCTTGGGTGTTGTGTTTTGTTTTGTTTTCTTCTCCAATCTTTTTTCTCTTTGCATTTCAGTTTGTGTAATTTCTGCAACCTTATGTTCAAGTTTGCTGTTCCTTTCCTTGGTTATAGTAAATCTGCTATGAGCACACTGAGTGCATTCTTTCTTCTTTTACTATGCTTTTAATTTCTAATATTTTCTTTTAATTTTTTCTCATAGTTTCCATATCTCTACTGACATTATCAATCTGCTGTTCCATGTTGCCCACCATTAGAGTCTGTAAGATATTATAATTATTTTAAATTCCACATCTGATACTTGCACCATCTGATCAATATCTGAATCTGAGTCTGATAACGACTATGTTGCTTCACATTATGTTTTATATTGCTTTTTGGCATGCCTTGTAATTTTTCCTTGAAAAGGAAATTTGTACAGGGCAATAGATATTGAAGTATATAGGCCTTTACTGTGAAAATTCATGATAATCTGGCTAAGAGCTGGGTTGTCTGATGGTTACTCTATTCCATTAAAGTTATATATATTAATATAATTTTGATGCAATAAAATTCATCCTTGTTAAGATTATTTTTGACAAATGCTCACAGCATATAATTGCCACCAAATCAAAATATCGGCTACTTCCAGACCAATAAGTTTCATTGTGGTCATCTGCAGACAATCTTCTCCTTATACTATCAGCCCCTGATAATCACTGTAACTGTCTTATGTTCCTATAATTTTTTTTTCTATCCTAGAATTTCATATTAATAGAATCTCACATCATTTAGTTTTCTGTGTTTTTTGTGTGTCTGGCTTCTTTCACTTAGTATGATGTTTTTGAGATTCGGTCATGTTCTTCCGCATATCAATTTGTTCCCTTTTTATTAAGTAGTATTACTCAATCAATATGTACCCAAATTTGTTTAATCCATTCACCAGTTAATGGGAATTGATTGCTTCCAATTGCATGTTACAAATAAAGCAGCTCTGAACATTTATACAGAGATCTTTGTGTGGATGTATTCTCTTGGTTAAATATTAAAGAATTAGATTGATAAAGCATGAGGTAAGTATATGACAAAATTTATAAGAAATTGCCAAACTGTTTTCCAAAGTATCTGTTATCTTTTTCCATCTCCACAGCAATTACTAAGATTTCTAGTTGTTCTGCATTCTAGCCAGAACTTGGTATTTTTGGCCTTTGGCTTTAGCCATCCTAGTAGATGTGTGTTCTTATTTTGGATTTAATTTGCATTTCCCTAATGCAATGATGTGGAGCACCTGTTTATATGCATATCTGCATCACATTATCTTCTTTGGTGAAGTGTCTGGTCAAATTTTGTGTCCATTTGCTCTACTTGGGTAGTCTATTATCTCTGTAAGTTATGAGTTCTTTATATATTCTGGATAAAATCCATTATAAACTATATGTTCTGCAAATGTTTTCTGCCACTTTGTGCTATTGGTTTTTTTTCTTTTAAAAAACAGAATTTATAATTTTTATGAAGTTCAACTTTTCAATGTGTTTTGCTCATTTTTGTCCTATAAGTTATGAGTTCTTTATATATTCTGGATAAAATCCATTCTATATATTCTGGATAAAATCCATTATAAACTATATGTTCTGCAAATGTTTTCTGCCACTTTATGCTATTGGTTTTTTTTTTCTTTTAAAAAACAGAATTTATAATTTTTATGAAGTTTAACTTTTCAATGTGTTTTGCTCATTTTTGTCCTGCCTGAGTAAACTTTACCTATCCCAAGCTACTGAACTTTCTCCTATATTTTCTTCTACAATTTTAATAGTTGTATCTATTACATACAGCTCTACAATCCATTTCAAATTAATTTTAAATAAATAAAAACTTAGATTAAGATATATATATATATAGTTTATATGACCATATAGATAGATAAAGTATCTGCATATGCATAGTCAGTTATTTATTTAAGATATATATATATATATAGTTTATATGACCGTATAAATAGATAGATATAAGTATCTGCATATGCATAGTCAGTTATTTTAGCACCACTTGTTGGAAAGACTATTCTATCTCTACTGAATTACCTTGCCATAGTTGTTCAAAATCAATTGACCAATAACTGTTTGTCTAAAGCAATAATAGTAGTAAGTTACTAAGTGATATAGCATATAGACAAGTGAAATGAATGAGAGAAATGTCACAAGGCTTAGGATGGAGGAATTGGTAATACTCTATTAAAGTTACTTATATTATATGTGAAGTGGTATAGCATCATTTCAAAGTACACTTAGATTAGTTTAAAATGTATGATTAGAGATTTCAACACCTCTCTTTCAATAACTGGTAGATCTAGCAGGCAGAAAATCAGTAAGGATATAGATGACCTGAATCCAAAATCAGTAGAACATAGAATCCTATGAATCAACTTAATCCAATTGACATTTATAGAATACTCCAACTAATGACAGCAAAATACACATTCTTAAGCTCACATGGTAGACCACAGAATACACATTGAAAGACACAGAATGCACCATAAACATAGTTTTTAGACCACAGTGGAATTAAACTAAAAACAAAGATGTATGTAAACCGTATGTGGAAAATTATAAAACTCTGATGAAATAAATCAGACATAAAGGAACAGGAAATATTCCTTTTTTCATGGATTAGAAGACTCAATACCGGTAAAATACCAATTATTCCAAACCTGATCTATAAATCCAAAAAAATTCAATCAAAATCTCAAATACTATACATTCTACATTTGCAATCCTTCCTATCTATCTATTCCTTTCCAACTGTATAGCTAATTCACTTTATTTGATGGTGTACTCAGCAGGCAATTATTGATTGTTTCCTATTGGATGCACATATTAGAAAGGAAATGATGGAATTCATTAGATTTAACTCTACTGATGGAGGTGGCTTCACTTTTCCACCTCCTAGATGCATTGTTTGTCATACTTCTGATGGTCAGGATCACTTGCTCCTTTAGTATTAAGTGGTGGGCCTGCCACATTAATTGTATGCATTGAAGGGGAAAGTGAGGACTGAATGGGCTTCAGGGACTAGCAGAGGCTCCAACAGTATTTACCTTGGTCTGTCATTTTTGGTTTCCCTACCTTGTCAATTAACCAAGAATTTTGATAGGTTCATTCTAGAGCTCCATTATACAATATGGTATCCACTAGCCACATGTGGCTATTTTAATTTAAATTAATTGAAATTAAATAAAATTTTAGTCCCTCAGTTGCAACAGCCACATTTCAAGTACTCAAAATTCACACGGGGCTAATGGCTACTGTATTATTGGACAGTGAGAATTTTTAAACATTTCCATCACTGCAATGAGTTCTATGAAACAGCATTTTCTAGATTCTTGATACTAATCCAAACAGACTTTTGTGATCCTGTCAAAGTTCCTTATAAATGTAAAAAATCCAAGTTTTACTAAGATCCTTAAATCTCTTCTTAGAAAAGTCTAATTCTGAAGAAACTTTCACAGCCTAATTGTTACTGTATTAGGCATATTTAAGGAAGATTGGGAGTATTGCCTTTTGTGATGAAGGAAGTGTCTTAATGGAATGATTACTAAAGGTTCAAATTTCAGAATATTTCTGGAGAGATATTTCAATAATTTGATGATGTTAATGAGCAGTGTACATTATCTTCCATGTTAGGTTTATCAAGATAAATACAGAAACAAGGCTTTCTTTTTCTTTTTTTTAAAGGTTTTATTTATTTATTTGACAGAGATAGAGACAGCCAGCGAGAGAGGGAACACAAGCAGGGGGAGTGGGAGAGGAAGAAGCAGGCTCATAGCGGAGGAGCCTGATGTGGGGCTCGATCCCATAACGCCGGGATCACGACCTGAGCCGAAGGCAGACACTTAACCGCTGTGCCACCCAGGCGCCCCAAGGCTTTTCTTGATTCTGATTTATTTATAACATTTTCTTTTAACTAGGATCTCTTGCTGGATAGAAAATTATCTTTTCTTCCCTCCTACCATCATAGTACATCATCCACCTTCATACTATTTCTTGTATTTAGTGTCATGCCAAAGGTTCTGTGTTATTGTTTGCTTTTATTTATGTGTCCACCTGGCCCACTAGTTTCTGAACTATGTGAAAATGCCATAGGAGAATACCAAAACCTATACCAGGTTTCCCCATAAAGCCTAACATATAATGCTTTGAATGGAGTGAGCACTTAATAAAACTGCACTGAAATAATAACCTAATATTAATTTGACAAAAAAAATGTGTAATATGGCAAATTCCCTGTGAAAATAAAGACATTTTAGAGTTATAAGAAACACAGGATGTGATCTGCTGTGTGTTTTAAGGCTTTAAAAAGGACTTACTTATTCATTTACTTTATTTATTTTCTTATGTATTTATTTCGAAGATATGGGCTATGTTGTCCCCAAATACCCCATGTTACATTGGGTAGATCTACTTGATTCTCTGATTCAGTTACAGCACCATTTGGTTCTCACACTAAGGAAGCTATGTCTTGCAATTTAACCTTTATCATTAATAAAAGTACTATTTTAGGCTGCAACTGCTAACATCCTTTCGTATTTTTCAATTTCTTAGAACTCATGTAGGGAAGAAGGTTGCAATTTCTTGGTATTCCTCATAGTCCTTGCCACCAAGGACTTGATATCTATGCTACTAAGTTTGGATTTATCCTGGAGGCAATAAGAAGTCATTAATAGTATTTGAACCACATGGTGTAAGTATAGTATTTTATAACTAATCAGTAGTAGCAAAGGGAATGGTTATTTATGATAAAAATGAGAAGAATATCAGTTGAGAAAATGTTACAAGATGACAAACATTTCTGTGTACACAAATCTCTAAGTCTCTGTATATGTAAGAGATGGGAAGGCTTTGAGTACCATTTCAGTGTTGAGACTTTTTCTGTTGTTATTTTTAACTGAGTTTGAGATTACTATAAGCCATTTCAATGACACTGCCCATAGTCAGTTGGAAAGATGGCATGCTTCTAATGAACTACCTCTGATCACAATAAGAGTATTTGTCTCTTTTCTCCACTCTATCAATTATGATAGCTAGATATTTTTCAGAACCAGAAGCCAGAAGGGGAGTGGCATGTACTTAATACCAGGGAAGAGTCAGGGGAATGGGGGTTAGAGAGATGAAAAACACTATCCAGAACCTATGATTTTATTTTCTTAGAATATGCTATATAAATTCCATTGGAAGACTTAAAATTCTATTTTGACTCGTTTGTCCAAAGAAAATACATGTTTTTATAAAAGTGATACCTAAAGAATAAATATAATTCTTCCTTATTATATATACACTAATAATACATAGAATAGATTCCTGTTCTTAGAGCTGCAAAGAGCCTCAAATCATTATCTTATCTAGCACCATGCTAATAACATTATCAACCAAATTTTATAGATATGTCATTTAGAATAAAACCAATTATCATTAGTAATCTACATGTTTTGTGGTTTGTAGGAACTGATAAATACACTTTGAAAATGACAATATTTGGGGAACCCGGGTGGCTCATTCAGTTAAGTGCCTGCCTTTGGCTCAGGTCATGATCCCAAGGTCCTGCGATCAAGCCCTGTGTCAGGTGCTCTGCTCAGCAGGGAGTCTGCTTCTCCCTCTCCTTCTGCCCCTTGCACTCACCTGTTCTCTCTCTCACATAAATAAATAAGATCTTTAAAAAAAAGAAAGAAAGAAAATGGCAATATTCAAGTTATAGGTGTTTATGCTTAATTATTAAATCTTTCATAGGGTACAAAATCAGAACCATTTTATTAAATATTATAAATATTAAAGCCAGTGTGTTTTAAATTATGTGAATTATTTAATTGCTTATGACTTATTCAGATGAAATTATGCAATTCTAAATTACCCTATAAATAATCCATATTATTCACTTTTTTGAAGTTTAATAAATGGAACATTTTTGGGTATAACACATGAAAAAAACAGAACTGAATGAAGAAAAATAATTCTTTTTTCTTCTTGCAGAGAGCCCATATGCATTATGCATAATGAAAGAGATTTGAGGACAAGAATGAATTGGGGGTGGAATGCAAAAATGCAAAAATTAGCTTATTTTTGGCAATCATTTGAAAGTAAATATTAAATTAAACCTTTTAAAATAGAGATTCTTGACTCTTCTTTGCTCCACAGATCCCTTTGGTATTCTAGTGAAGCTCTTCTAGCTCTTTTCAGATTAATGTTTTAAACAGAAAAATATGTAGGATTACAATAGAAACCAATTCTATTAAAATATAATAAAATGTTCATAAAAATGTGTGAGGCAGTAACATGGATTCTTCTCAGCTAACACATCATGTAACATGATCTAGTAGCAAATCTAGTATCGCCAATATTTATGAAGTAGTGATGAGACTAAATGATACTTAAAGATATTAGAACATCTAGACAATACGCTGACAAATGAAGGAATCAAAAAGAGAACAGCCACTGAAAATGTCACTGCAACATTAATTGGCTATATATGAACAACATAGGTGAGACCTATTAAGTCCTAGACATTTGCAATATGAATTCTCACTTTGAAAACATTTCTTACATCCATAAATTATGCATCAGGTAGAGCTAGTAAAGACATTCATCTTCCATATAAAAGTATATTTTTATATTAAAACAAAAAATATTCAACTTTTTAAACTGTACCTTGAGTCAATGAAATATGCATAGGTGTTGGGAAATTAACTGATAGGAAACATTGCACAGTGACAAAAATAGTAATATGCAGTATATTATTTTGAACATAAAATTACTTTATCTTTTCTCCTTAATCTAACAAATAAATTAGTGTCTTATGGATATAGGTTATGTGAGACTGAAAGTTGTGGAAATGGGAAATACTGAAGATAAGGCCAAGCAAGATAGCTAACTGGAAGAAGAATAGTTTACATTTAAACCAAGAGATTATGTTAAGTGAATAATATTTTCCTTTGAAAGTGAAGTGCCAATTAAATATCATACAAAGCTACTCAGTGCCAAGTTAAATATTGAAATACATTTTTGGGAAACAGGAAAGAGGGACAGAAGGAGGAAGGGAGAGAAAACAGAGAGAGTCCGAGACAGAGAAACAGAGAAAGAGAAAAATTGATTACAAAATTATAATACACCAATTAAAATGAAAATATTAATTTTTATTCGAACAGAAACTTATTTCCTCAATGAAATAGGCCTTTAGGCAATTTTAAGGAAGAATTACTGCTGGCAAATAATGTTTACATATTTACTATATTATCGTGTCTTAAAACTAATGCCTTATTAATCGCAAGAGCCTAGGGTAATAAAGGATAAGAATAGATGGTGAAGCCATGCAGCATTACACCAAGGCTTTGAGAGTACAGCAAATAACCTCAGTGGGGAACAAGACATCACTCAAATATTTCCTTTCTTCACTGAAATTTTGCTCTTCTTTTTGGGAAGGCACTACACTTTGCTACCCTGGAAACTGCCTGGTGGCCTAGTTTTATAGGAATTCATCCAGCTAACTTTAATGGGCTATTGAACAGCACTGAGTTTTACACACACACACACACACACACACACACACACACACACAAAACAAGCTTGAAAGAAACAATAATAACAACTTATCTATACAGAACATGTGCTTAGATTTACAGGTACTTTACATTTATGAACTATGAGATAACTCTTCGTGCAATACCTAAATGCAATGCAAACACTAAACAGTGGCAGGCCTTACACATAGTAAAGAGCCACAAAATCACCACATCAAAAAGACCTGACTTTTACAACACCAAAAGGAAGTTCCATTTATTGCTTACATGGCTATATTTACATACTGCTTTTATTCAATTTAACAAGCATTTTGTTCTGTTGGGGGGAGACTATCATTTAGAACAAGATTACGTGGGTTTGAGTTATGCTCTGTGATATAATAATTATACCAAAGTATATGTATATTGGGCAAAGATATTCATCATCGTATCATAAATTTTCTCATTTGCAAAATTAGGAGACAATAACTATCCTGTGAGATATCTAGAATCCCCATTAGATTCAAATGAAATAATGTATGGCAAAATGTTTTAAACATTACAGGGTACTTCATAAATGATTTTTATGTATTTATGTTTATTTAACCATTTTATATTTAATGTATTTATAAAATTAATTCCACATTAATCTCCTGTAAACTCTTAGACTATTATCCTTCTTTGTGGTTATATACTACCCTGTGCAAATGTTTATAAGAATATTTATATAGCTAATTTATCTTCCTCACTGAACTCACACAGAAACTATGTACTATTCATTCTTTGCTGTAGAGCAGAGTATATTAGAGATGCTAAACAAACACTGCTGAATTGGATTAAGGTAAAATTGAAAACTAAAAAAAAAAATGAGGGATTGTGAAGCCAGTGGCAGAGACGGAGGATCCTACGCTTGTTTTGCCCATGAGTACAATTATATAACTATCAAATCATCCTAAACAGCCCAGAATCGACCTAAGGACTGGCAGAACAAACTCCATAACTAAAGGTAAAGAAGAGGCCACATGAAAGAAGGTAGAAAGTGTGGAGACACAGTTTTGAAAGAGAAATGGGTCATGGTCAGTGTGGTGGGGAGCAAGCCAAGGTCATGGAGAAGGGAAAGAGATAGACTAACTACAACACAGGGGAGAGCACAGGGAAAGCAAATCCCCATAGCAATTGGCTTGGAAAGTGAGAGGGGCTGAATTTCATGAGTTCTTGCACCCTGTGGGGCTTAAAGTCTAGAATTCAAAAGGTCAGTGTGCTAAAGGTCAGTGTGCCCCCACTGGAGGGCTATTCTTGGAGAGAAGGCAGGGCAAACAGTCTGCAGGCATACACTGTGGAAACAGCAATCTGAAGAATGACTCAAGCACACAGTGGGGAGGCTATTTACTCATCTCAGAGCTTGTCCAACAGAAGCAGCATTCACGAAGAGACCCCTCTGGGAACAAAGAAATTGGCAGGCACCATTTCCTTCCTCCACCCATCGGCATAAGCACAGGGCCACCTGCAGGAACTAGAGCAGTGCCAACACTAGCTACCTAACTTGCTTACACCAAACCCTGCCCCCACATGCTCTGAAGGAACCATCCCTTCCCAGTAATACTTGTCTTAGTACAAGTGCAGCAGGACCCTTACTCCAGAAGACTGTCATAATCCCCTGAACACACCGAGTCTCCTGACTCAGGAGTTTTGAGGGCCTCAGTTCTGATGACAGTGGTGACAGGGTGCATCTCACAAGCACACCGGAACACATCTAGTTAAAATGTGCCACCATTTGGTCCAAGGACCAAACACTGCCCACAACAGGGAAAGAGAGCCTCTGCAGACAACTGGCCTGAAGGACAAAACAGCCACAACACAACAGCTGAGGACACTCAGCACTCATTGAAGATACTTCTTAAAGTTTCAGGTCCTGGGAACAGAGAACACTACACTGTAAGGCACTATAAGACCTCTTCATAAGGCTATTACCCTCAAGAACAGGAGACACAGTTAACTTTTCTAACAAACAGAAAAAAGCACAGAGACTTAGAAAAAATGAGAAGGTAGAGGAACTTGTCCCAAATAAAAGAATAGGGCAAAGCCAGAGTCAGAGATCTAAGTGAAACAGATATAAGTAACATGCCTAATAGAGAATTCAAAGAAACGTTCATAAAGATATTTACCAGACTTGAGGAGAGTGGAAGATATCAGTGAGACCCTTAACACAGAGATAAAGAATAACAGAGCAGAGACACAGGGTTCAATAAATAAAATGAGAAACATGTTTGATGGAATGAAGAGCAGGCTGGAAGAAGCAGAGGAATGAATTAATGACCTTGAAGACAGAGTAATGGGAAATAAGCTGAATAAAAGAGAGAAAAGAATTATGCAAAAAGAGAACAGACTTAGGGAAATCAGTGACTCCATCAAGCATAATAACATTTGTATTATAGAGATCTCAGAAGAAGAGAGAGAAAAGGAGGTAGAAAAATTATTTGAAGAAATAATAGCTGAAAACTTCCCTAATCTGGAGAAGGAAACAGACGTACAGGTCTAAGAGGCACAGAGAACACAACAAAATCAACAAAAGTAGATCTACACCAACAGATATTCTAATTAAAATGGCAAAATGCAGTGATAAAGAAAACATTTTAAAAGCAGCAATACAAGGCACACCTGGGTGGCTCAGTCGGTTAAGCATCCAACTCCCAGTTTCAGCTCAGGCTGTGATCTGATGGGTCATGAGATCAAGCCCTGCATCAACCCGCCCCCCACTCAGCAGGGAGTCTGCTTGAAGATTCTGTCTCTCCTCCTCCTCCTCTCTCTCTCCCCCCTTTCTGTCTCTCTCTCTTTATCTGAAATAAATAAATATTTAAAAAAATGAATAAAAGCAGTAACACAAAGAAGACAATTACATACAAGGGAAACCCCATAAAGCTATCAGCAGATTTTTCAGCAGAAACTTTTCAAGCCAGAAGAGAGTGACATGATATATTCAAAGTGCTGAATGGGAAAAATCTGCAGTCAAGAATATTCTAAACAGCAAGGGTATCATTCAGATTAAAAGGAGAGATAAAGAGTTTCTCAAACAAAAACTAAAGGAGTTCATGACCACTAAACCAGCCCTGTAAGAAATATTAAAGGGGACTCTTTGATTGGAAAGACTAAAAGTGACAATATGAAAGTAGGAAGCACAAAAGCACTAAGAAGAGATACTTCTGTAAAAGAAATCAATCAAGGAATCACAGAATAAAGGACATAAAATATGACACCATATACCTAATGTGTGAGGAAAAGAGGAGTAAAGAATGGGCTGAAACTTAAATGACCATCAAGTTAATATACACTGCTATATGCAAGAGGATGTTATATACAAATCTATTTGCAACCACAAATTAAAAACCACTAAAAGATACACAAAGAATAAAGATAAAGAAATCCAAATATATCGTGAAAGAAAATGAGCAAACCATGAAAGAAAGAGAAGAAAGGATTAGAGAAAATCTCCAGAAACAAAATAAGTAATAACATGGCAATAAATACATACCTATCAATAATTACTTTGAATGTAAATGGACTAAATGCTCCAATCAAAAGATACAGGGTGAGAAAACAGACTAAAATACAAAACAAAAAACAAGACCCATCTTTAAGCCGTCTACAGGAGACTCATTTTAGACCTAAAGACATCTACAGATTGAAAGTGAAGGGATGGATATTAGATATTTCTATCATGCAAACAGATGTCAAAAGAAAGCCAGAGTAGTAGTACTTACATCAGACAAATAAATGTTAAAATAAAGACTCTAACAAGAGACAAAGAAGATAATATATAATAATATAGGGGACAATCCAACAAAGAAGACACAACCATAAATATTTATGTACCCAAATAAATAAAACAGTTAATAACAAACATAAAGGAACTAATGGATAGTAAGATAACCAGTGTAGGGGATTTTAACATCCCATTTACATCATGGACAGATCATCCAATCAGAAAATCAACAAGGAAACAAAGGCTTTGGATAACACATTGGATCAGGTGGATTTAACAGATATATTTAGAACATTCCATTCTAAAACAGCAGAATATTCATTCCTTTCAGGTACACATGGAACATTTTCCAGAATAGATCACATATTAGGCCACAAAACAAGTCTCAACAAATTAAGAAAGATCAAAGTCAAGCCATGCATCTTTTGTGATCATAACAGTATGAAACCAGAAATCAACCAAAAGAAAAAAATCTGGAAAGACTACAAATAAATGGAGGTTAAATAACATGCTACTGAATAATGAATGGGTCAACTGAGAAATCAAAGAAGAAATCTGAAAGTATATGGAAACAAATGAAAATAAAACACAACAGTCCAAAACTTTCAGACAAATTTCTAAGTCTCAAATGCAGTTCTAAGAAGAAAGCTTATAGCAATACAGACCTACCTCAAGAAGCAAGAAAAATCTCCAATAAACTACCTAACCTTGTACCTAAAGGAGCTAGAAAAAGAAGAACAAACAAAACCCCAAACCAGCAGAAGGAAGGAAATAATAAAGATTAGAGCAGAAATAAATGATATAGAAACTAAAAAATCAGAACTGATAAATGAAACTAGGAACTGATTTTTTGAAAATATAAATGAAATTCATTCACCTCTAGCCAGACTCATTAAAAAATAAAGGACTCAAGTAAAATTACAAATGAAAGAGGAGAAATAACAACCAACATCACAGAAATGCAAACAACTGTAAGAGAATATTATGAAAAACTGCAGGCCAACAAAATTGGATAACCTAGAAAGCATAGATGAATTGCTAGAAACATACAAACTACCAAAACTGAAGCAGGAAGAAATAGAATAGACCAATTATGAGCAAGGAGATTGAATAAGTAATCAAAAATCTCCCAGTGAACAAAAGTCCAGGGCCAGACAGCTTCACAGGTGAATTCTACCAAACATTTAAAGAAGAGTTAATATGATTCTTCTCAAACTATTCCAAAAAATAAAAGAGGAAGGAAAACTTCCAAATTCATTGTATGAGGCCAGCATTACCCTAATACCAAAACCTGATAGAGACAACACAAAAAAAGAAAAGAGAACTACGGCCAGTATCTTTGATGAACACAGATGCAAAAATCCTCAATAAAATGCTAGCAAACAGAATCCAACAATACATTAAAAATATCATTCACCATGATCAAGTGGGATTTATTCCTGGGCTGCAAGTTTGGTTCAATATTTGTAAATCAATCAATGTGACATAGCACATCAATATGAGAAAGAATAAAAAAACATATTATCATTTAAATAGACACAGAAAAAGACAAAGTACAACATTCATTCATGATAAAAGCTCTGAACAAAGTAGGTTTAGAGGAAACATACCACAACATCATAAAAGCCATATATAGGGGCGCCTGGGTGGCACAGTGGTTAAGCATCTGCCTTTGGCTCAGGACGTGATCCCGGCGTTCTGGGATTGAGCCCCACATCAGGCTCCTCTGCTATGAGCCTGCTTCTTCCTCTCCCACTCCCCCTGCTTGTGTTCCCTCTCTCGCTGGCTGTCTCTATCTCTGTCGAATAAATAAATAAAATCTTTAAAAAAAAAAAAGCCATATAGAAAAGACCCACAGCAAAAACATCCTTAATGGGGAAAAACTGAGAGCTTTTCCCTAAGGTCAGGAACAAGACAAGGATGTCTACTTTCCCCACCTTTATTCAACATAGTACTAGAGGTCCTAACTACAGTAATAAGACAACAAAAAGAAATAAAAGGCATCCAAATTGATAAGGAGGAAGTAAAACTTTCACTATTTGCAGATGACATGATATTGTATATAGAAAACCCTGAAGACTCCACCAAAACACTACTAGGGATAATAAATGAGTTCAGTAACTTTACGTAGCAGGATACAACATCAAGGTGCAGAATCTGTTGCATTTCTACACACTAATAATGAAACAACAGAGAGAGAAATTAAGAAAATGATCCAATTTACAACTGTACCATAAATAATAAGATAACCTAAGAATAAACCTAACAAAAGAGGTGAAAGACCTGTATTCTAAATACTATAAAACACTCATGAAAGAAATTGAAGAGGACACAAAGAAATATAAAGACATTCCATGCTCATGGATTGGAAGAACAAATACTGTTAAAATGTCTACACTACACACAGCAAAATACAGATTTAATGCACTCCCCATCAAAATACCAATAGCATTTTTCACAAAACTAGAACAATCCTGAAATTTATATGGAACAAAAGACCCCAAGTTGCTAAAGCAATTTTGAAAAAGGAAAGCAAAGCTATAGCTATCACAATCCCATACTTTAAGATATATTAAATGCTTTAGTGATCAAAACAGTATAGCACTGGCACAAAAATACACACACAGATCAATAGAACAGAATGCAAAACCTAGAAATGAACCCACAATTATACGGTCAATTAATTTTTGACAAAACAGGAATGAATATCCAATAAGAAAAAATCTTTTCAACAAATGGTGCTGGGAAAACTGGATAGTTACATGCAACAGAATGAAACTGGACCACTTTCTTTTACCATACACAAAAATAAATTCCAAGTGGATTAAAAATCTAAATGTGTGACCTGAAACCATAACAATCCTAGAAAAGCACAGGTAGTAATTTCTCTGACATCAGTCATAGCAACATGTTTCTAGATGTGTCCATTGAGGCAAGGGAAACAAAAGCAAAAATAAACTACTGGAACTATATCAAAATAAAAACTTCTGCACAGCAAAGGAAACAATCAACAAAACTAAAAGGCAACCTACAGAATGAGAGAAGATATTTGCAAATAACATATCTGCTATAGGGTTAGTATACAAATATGTAAAGAACTTACACATCTCAACACCCCCAAAACATATAATTCAATTTAAAATGGGCAGAAGACCTGAACAAACATTTCTTCAGAGAAGACATACAGATGGCAAATAGACATATGAAAAGATGTTCAATATCACTTACCGTCAGGGAAATGCAAATCAAAACTACAGTGAGATATCACCTAACACCTGTCAGAATAGCAAAAATCAAAAACAAAAGAAACAATAAATGTTGGTGAGGATGTGGAGAAAAAAGAACCCTCTTGCACTATTGGTGGGAATGCAAACTGGCACAGTCGCTGTGGAAAACAGCATGAAGTTTCCTCAAAAAGTTGAAAATAGAACTACTGTACAATCCTGTAATTGCACTACTGGGTTTTTACCCCCAAGATACAAAAACAGTAATTTGAAGGATTACATGCACCCTATGTTTATAGCAGCATTATCAACAATAGCCAAATTATGGAAAGAGTCCATCGACTGATGAGTGGATAAAGAAGATGTGATATATATATATATATCACATATGTGATACACAGATAGACTGATAGATAGATATGCAATGGAATATTACTCAGCCATAAAAAAATAATGAACTCTTGTCATTTGCAATGATGTGGATGGAGCTAGAATGTATAATACTAAGCAAAACAAGTCAGTCAGTGAAAGACAAATACCGTATGATTTCACTCTTACATAGCATTTAAGAAACAAAACAAATGAGCAAAGGAAAAGTAAAACAGACTAACCAAGAAACAGATTCTTAAATATAGAGAACAAACTGATGGTTCCCAGAGTGGGCTGGGTAGGGGGATGGGTAAAAGTGGTAAAGGGCATTAAGGAGTACATTTCCTGTGATGAGTATCAGGTATTGTATGAAACTGTTGAATCACTATATTGTACACCTGAAATTAATGTAACACTGTATGTTAACAGTACTGGAATTAAAATTTTTAAAAAATTTAAAAATGCTTAAGGGCATTAGTTTTTACTACAGTTTTTACTATTTTGGGGTTTCTCTTAATTTGTCCAATCACTGATCTTTTGGTTACAGATATCACCAAAAAAAGCACAAAAGAAAGAGATAAAGGAAAATCTTCCTCAAATAGTTTATAAAAAATACAGTTTAAAACATATATTCACCATTTACTACCTATGTGACATCTCATTTTCCTTATTCATGTTAATTTATTTCTTCCACAACTGAGATTCTATCAAGACATAAGTAGGACTATATTATGCTCATTTAAATGGGACATGAAATCTTCTGAGCCTTTAAGTACCTAAATTGATATTTAAAATGTTGTACTTAGTGCGTTAAAAGTAGATGCGTTGAGCACTCTGTATTTATTTTTTGAACAAGCATGGGACACAATCCAAATGTTCACTGGGGTGTGGCACTTAAACTAGAGTCATTTTTCTCTACATGGAGTCCTTCACACCAAAGAACCATCAGCCGCCAACATCCCACAAGGTTGCCTGTACTCATATCCCATGCCTCTTACTTACCACGTACACGTGGTATATTTTTCTCATTGAAAATTCAGTGCTTATTCACCTGCCCTGACATAGTTACCATTCTTAGTGTTGATTACTGAGTAAATGATGTTCCTGTGCAACTGTAAATCGCTCTTAGTCCTGACACTGTTAACTAGTCCCTAAGTACATTTCTAGGTATGCTTAAAGCAGCTTCTGATTCTACCAAGAATAATTGTACATTTTAAGTGTTTGGCTATGCCAGTGCAATTCCAGTAGTGACAGTTTTCAGTTAATTAAGTTAATTGGAGAAGATATTTTCAGCATTCCAGGAGACATAGCCTACATGAAACATGCATTTCAAATTGAGTAGTTGCTTTTAAACTCCAAAAGATCCATATTATAACAGACATTTTGCGTATCTCATTTAGTCTAGCAAAACACCTTCACAGAAAAAGATAGGGCCTCTAACGCATACAAAATGTCAAACATTTGCCTCAATTTTCTTCTTAATAATTTTAATTGTTCTTATTTTAGAACCAAATTAGTCTTAAAGAGAGCAGTGTAGAGTAATTCCTACCAATATAGATGAGATCTATCAAAAACTACTGCAGTTAACTTGGCTGGGAGTTTACAATTTTTCACAAGAGGACTCACAGGCTTGAGCAGCTGGAACGCAGACTGTCAAAGCACCGACTTGAAACCATCTGAACAACCGTACACAACCAAATTACAGCATTTTTTGCAGACATGAAGCATGAAATGCCTCCACTGGCAGCAAGATTCTCTATACTTAGCTTGTGATAACAGGGTTGCCAGACAGGGCTTCTGCCTATCTAAATTTTGATAATAAACTCTCAGGGTATCATTAAATACCTGACTATTTCAAAGCAGTTTCGTAATTTAAATGATCCATTTAGTTGCTGACTATTGAGCCTTTCCTGGTCACTTGGTAAGCCTCATCAAGTCATGAATTAGTATCTAAATGAAAATTTAAAATTACCTCAATAGAGTGAAAAATAAAAACTTTCAGTTTAACCACCATACGTCATTTTTTGACAGAAATGACTGTAATTCTGAAGAAAAGAGTTTAACATTTTTAGAGATGAATGAAATCATTTAAAATGATTTAATACAATAATCCCCTATTTAAAAAGATGTGCAAAATGACATACACGTTTGGATTAATAACCTTAAATTCTTCTGTTTAAGACTGTTGAAAACATAGCTTAATTATAAAATCAGAAAGTATAATATAAGCTATAAAAATGATAAAAGGTAACTCATCCCTTTTATTTAGCAGACTTTAAAATGCCTAATACAGATTATGTATTTATATGATCATTTGCTTCAGCTTATGAAGACTATTTTGAAGGTCTTGAGTTTTTGAACCATTATAATCAACATCTTCTCCAAGTCGACCATCTTTTACAGAAGAAACTAGCATGCCCTTTTGTCTTCATTCTAACCAAGATGAGTAAAGGATAAAAATTGAAAATAGATAATTCATAATTATCTATATTGATAATATATGTTGAAATAGATAAAGGGGATTGACAGATACAGAAAAAATTGAAACTTGTTTCTGCATTTATAAAAGTATATAAAATTATGTCAATACTAAAATTTACCTATCACAGTCAATAAAGTAAAAAAAAATAAATTAACTTGTTTAAATGGAGCATTCAGCATAGATTTATTATTTCCATCCCAAAATGGATATCTTCTTAACAAAAGTATTATGAGAGATTTTATCAAATATCTTGAGCACTGCACTTCAAATGCAACCTTAGCAGTAAAACAGTGTTAGTTAGTGTGGGGGAGGGGCAGAGGGAGGGAGAGAAAGAGAGAATCTGATGCTCAATCTCAGGACCCTGAGATCATGACCTGAGCTGAAATCAAGAGTCAGTAGCTTAACTGACTTAGCCACCCAGGCGTCCCTATGCAGTCTAAGACATTTAAAGCAATTTTTATGGTGACAACAGTTGGCTCTTGCTGAATTATTTCTTTTCATTCCTACTAATAATATTGATAATTCTATATTTAATAATTAGTCTGGCTCACCAAATTAAGAACCCTAAGCCATTATACAAAAGCTTCTAATAAAAACATTTGCTGTTTCTCCCCATATCAAAGAAATCTTATCCAATTCAGTAGATGAAATTTGTTGTTGCATTTTAGAATTTTAATTTAAAACAGTGCTGATGTATGGATATTTCTGTTGGGTAATTGTGACATACATATTTACATAAAATGGGACAAAAATTAGGGGCATGTAAATGAGTATGATAAATATAATATTAGGATATAAAATATCCTCATTGAGAAAAGTTATTTTTATGAAGGTAAAGGAAATTTGAGTTGAATACTGGAGTGACTTCCTGACTATGAACAATAAACGAGTTATGGAACAGCTTCCTGAGACTCTGGAAGAAGCTCAATCACAGAGGTTATTTTAAAATAGACTGGAAAAAAGTGCTGAAGACACATTTTGTAGGATAGGAAATCTAGGTTTTCAAAAGGGTAGAATGAGTAAATTAGTTTGCTATTTTTTATGGGTTTATATTTTGGGCTTACATTGATAAAATACATTTTAAATTGCAGGCAGCCAGCATTTCTCATCCCCTACCTCAGGTCTGTATTGCAGAAGCTCTATTCCAGACAACAATGACAGAGAGACCTGGGCTTTACTCCTTCATCTATCCTCCACCCACAGGTATAGCATATCCCAGGTATGACAGGCTGAGAAAACACCTGGTGGGCCAAGAATAGTGGGGCCCTGACTGTATTTGCCTCAAGTCACGCTTGAAGGGCAAAAGTTCTATGCTAGGAGAGGCAAACCAAGAAGACCAGAAGCTAGCATGCCCTCCCAATGTCCTGTTTATGAAGCAGGAGTGTCACTCTTAAGAAAAGTAGACCACTGTCCCACCCTCAGCTGTAGAGTAGTGAGACACAGAGACTTTGCATGGGAGCAACACAGGTTGTAAGAACAGATAAAGTTTCAAAGTTCTCCCCAAAGGAACTGACCTTGTTTGAAACAGAACATGAGGAAGGTCAAGCCTGAAGCTATTCTTGTCTATAACAATGGGGATTTTGGAAGTGAGCACTAAGAGAAGACTGGTAGCTCCATGAGAGTAATGAGCTAAACTGTAGACCCCTTACAGTTCACCCTAGAGAACCAGGTAAAGAGACAGTCAATAAGAGTCCTCCTGGGTTCAGAACAATCTCAAAGACCAGTCTCTAACATTAATCCTGCAAAGATGTCTGAATTTAACTGGATCAGACTCTGGAGCAATTTATATCCCCAGGCATGTTTAAAACAAAAGAGCCATCAGTTGACAATTGAACAAAAATAGGTCTGATACTTTTGTGCAAAATGCTTCCCCAAATTGTTATGATAGTTTATTTTTATTTTTATTTATTAGTTTTTTTTAAAGATTTTATTTATTTATTTGACAGAGACAGACAGCCAGCGAGAGAGGGAACACAAGCAGGGCGAGTGGGAGAGGAAGAAGCAGGCTCATAGCGGAGGAGCCCGATGCGGGGCTCGATCCCAGAACGCTGGGATCACGCCCTGAGCCGAAGGCAGACGCTTAACGACTGCGCCATCCCAGGCGCCCCGATAGTTTATTTTTAAAAAAGAACGTTTACCACTACATTTTAACTGTATATAGAAATAATTTACTGTGTATAGAATGCTTTTCTAGAAAACATGTACAAATATTTTTAAAATATATAGACTATGGAGGGTTAAAGCAGGATTAATGAGCAAAAGAAAATAGTGTCTGAATCCAGTTAAAATTAAAGTACAAAATAGTCCCTTCTTCCAGTCTACTAAAGAGAGAACAAGAGAAAAGAGTATGAGAATATAAACAGAAGAGATGAAGGCTATGGTTACTTTGGTAAAATCAATAAGAGATGCAAGGCTATTATAAAGAATGAGAGTGTATGGGACACAGCCTGTGGCCACTTGTGTTTAAATGTTTCACACTGTATTATAGTTATCTGTTTACATTTATTTACTTATAATCTCCTTCATTCAAAAAGGATATAAGGCAATTTAAACATTTAAAATTTTCTGATACAAAACCATTGCCAGAAAGTGAAACACAATTGGTAGCATAAAGCCAAGGATAAGTCTTACAAAAATGCTATAAGATTTAACACAATTGGTATACAAATTTTGTTCTCTCTTTTTTTTTTCTTGACAAAGAAATGAGAAAAACATGAATAGTTAGAGTTTCACGTTTTTATTTCAAGAAAAGTATACTGTTGCTCTGAAGGTCAGCCTATTATTCTAGCACTGAGGTCTGATAGAAACATCTCCCACATGTACTCATTCTGGGAATAGTGAGTAATGACAGGAAAATGGACCTCATGTATAATGGAATCCTAGATCAAATTTATCAGTTCTGAACATTATTGAATTTACAGCATTTTTTCAATTGTTTCTGAAGGTAGAAAATAAATATATTTGAAGACCACTGATCAACCACACTTGACAGCAATAAAGTCTTTCAACTATTTGCAGTCAGTAAGTGATGAAGGGAGACAAATTGACAGCTAGACCTGGACAATTAAACTCATAATGGATTATAATATCAAATCATAGTCTCACTAAAATAAAATTAATTTGAAGAAACTCCAAGATAGAGTTCTGAATGTTAAAGTTAAAAAGGTCCCTATTAAAAAAAAAAAAGTCTCTGTACAATCAGAATATAATATGTGCTATGAATTTTACAAACATGTGCCTTCAGTTAATATGCGATATATTTTTATGCTCAATGATTCAGGGAATTTTTTTTTTTAATCATGTACCACAGCATTTATCTAAGTTTCCACTAATCTGAGCAATGATGCTATGGACCGGACCAATGGCATACGGGGCATTATTACAAAAAAATTTTTTTCTGATAGTCAAGGTTTCTCAGTAGTACAAAATCTGCACAGTGTCAACAATCCCCATTTCCTTTCACAAGATAACAATTCGTCTTTTTCTTTTCCCTATCAGGGACCTGAATTCACACCTGCAAACATCAATATAAATAACTAAATCCTCTCATGAAAAACAAATACTGATGCCACAGTACATGTGGTGAACTAAATTCCATCTGTTTCATCACAAGCTAGATTGGCTTTTTTCATCCAGAAAGATGTTCTGGTTTTGTATAATGGTATATCTATAAACTCATTTAATCTTCTTTAACCAATATAAGTTACATTATTGAGGGCATCGATGTGTAGGGTCCCTCTATATTATATTTATAAAATTTAAAAGTATAAATAGGTATACTCTGCTTTGGTAAATATTCAGTTCCCAAGTTGTACTTTAATTATCGGTTTTCTGAAAGTTAACCATGCTTTAAAGTATCATCAAAACAAATTCAAAGGTAAATCCTCTGTGGACAGAAAATTACATTCATTGGGTGAAAAAAATCAATGTTCTGAATACAGATGCATATAATCAAAAGTTTATAGATGGATACATAGAACACTGATTACATTTATAAATCCATAAGTACTTTTATCTATAGCGAAGACAAACCCATAATATATATATATATATATATATATATATATATATATATATACATATATATACATATACACACACACACACACACACACACAGGAGAGAGAGAGAGAGAGACTTCTCTATGCAAAGAAAAAAAATATATACATATCACTAAAGCAAAAAGGTAAAAGGCTACAGTCAGTTTCATATTACAGCTTGGTGTAATATTGTCTAGAGACAATGGGCAGCAACCACAGTAGAATAACTTCCCAACGTATACTACTAGTGAGACTATAAAATTAAACAAGCCAACTACAAAGTACTTAGGAAAACAGAATTTTCATGAATGAATTCTTCATTAAAAGAAATTCAGAAGGTGGGAGATGAACTCCATTTATGCATAAAGCTTAAAATACATTATCATGTGCAATCTTCACAGATGCTCTGTTGTATGAACAAAAGGAAACTGAGGCTGATTCAGGTAACTCGCCTGAAGCCTACCTCAAATAAATGACAGAAGCAGAAATCAAATCCAAGACTCAGGAATCCCAAACCTTTAGCCCTTCCTTTACACTGCACCTCATCAGAGAACACAGACTCATGCACACTCTCCTGAGTCTCTCATAAAGCCACAGGACTTTGAATGAAGGCTCTGTCTGTGTCTCCCCTAATTTGTGAATTTGGATGTTATTATCTCTACAATTAGCTTTGTGAGGCTAGGTTGCACCTGAAAACAGTAAAGGTTCACAGGAACAAAGAAGAGTCATTCTCACACTACTCCTACAGCTTACATTAAACTTATAATTGAACTTTTGTTTTACTCAGCAATTAGTTCCAATTCACAATTTTCAGTTGCCACTATTTCAAACCTAGGCAAAAAAAAAAAAAAAAAAAGAGAGAGAGAGAGAACATTTTTCTTCATTCAAAGAAATAATCTCAGTTGGTACATTTCTTTCATTTAGAGTGTTTTTTATCTTTTGAGAATTAGCCCTGCCAAATATTTCTATTTCCTGAGCAGGGTCGGGGGAGTAGAAGGGTGAAGGGGGACTCAGACAGCTCAGCAAGAATATAAATATAGATCAATTGTATGCAATTGGGGTCTCCGGCATTTTCATTACAGAAAATGTTCTGTAGGAACAGGCAGAGGACCAATAACTAAGCATGACCTTGAAATTACTTGAAGGCAATTAGATTGCCTTAGTGAGCAAGAAAAAAGTAAACAGTGACAGAGAATACAGGAATTTCTTAAGCAAGAAATTTGATGTGAATATCCAAAACTGATGCTTGTGGTCAACTACTCAAAAAAAGATTTCTAAACAATTTCAAATACAATGTAACTTATGTTGAGGAGTAAAAACATTTACTTACAAAAGAATGACATTTACAATGAAGAAGAAAATGTTTATCATACACGAAGTTTTTCTTAGTACTGATAGCATGAAATCTTACCTGAACATTAACACTGAGCTTCCCTATTATTTTAGCTAAAACAAATACCCGTGTTATATGTGGCATGAAAGATTTGTTTTAAATACAGGAGTTTTTCAGCATCTGTGATAGAGGCAAGGAAAAGCATTAGTATTATTGTAAGCAGTTGGGACTATAATATGATCTCTCAGAGTATATTTAAATAATTTAGGGATTATATTATACATAAATTAAAATCAATTCCCTGAAATTTAGTGAGTTTAGAGTTGTAATACTGTTTTGTGGACTACAACTTAATTTTGAACAGTCCTTTTCATATTCAAGATAAATCAATTTAATTTTTACAAAACTCAGATAAGATTTGTATAGTAGAAACTATATAGCCAAGAATTTTGTTAACCAGTTCAGCAACAAAGTCCCCATATTAAAAATCAGCTTATTGTAGAGAGAATGTCTGGGAAAACAAATGTAAGGAATTTAATAAAATATGATTTTGTATTACTCTTTAACTTATAATAAAACGTGACATTTACATTTGAAGTACTAATTTTGAACCATTATTGCTTGGGATTCTAAAAACAGCAACCATCAGATAGTGTGTAGGCTAAATCTCTCCAACAGTAAAAATTAAAAAGTGTGTTTTTTGGGTTTTTTTTTTTTGTTTTTTTAGTGTTCCAGAGACAGCCTATTTGCATACAGAGTAACTCATCCAAACCCTTTCAATCTGCCCTCTACTCCCCCCAGATAGAGTCTCAAAACACCTATCCCTTTAGTCCTTAGATTCAGAATACTGCCTTCCTCCCTTCCTGTTGCCCACAGAAACATCAAGGTTGTTATTCATCATGACACTTAGAGCTCAGCACTGGCCATCTCCTTGTGTTACTAACACCTGTCATCATCACCCTTTCTCCCATAACATCACTTCTGTTGCCTTCTTCACTTTACCAGGGACCAAACTGTGATTGCCATATAAAGGGAAATTGCAGGCAGGGATGTGGTTACCAGATGAGAGGACAAACAGGTGCTGCTTCATTACCAGTAGTGCAAGACCTTATATAAAAGTGAGTCCTGAATACGTGTATCCACGCATCAGAGAGCAGAGGATGGAAGCAAGATATCTTTCTCATCTTTCAAATCCTCCTTCAAAGCCACTCGAGAAAGCCTGTTCCTGCTCCAGCTCAGAGAAATGAACGACGATGGCACTTATTTCTTAAACCAATCATTGGATACATATCATTTGTTCCTTTGAGGGAAGGAACTGTTTGTTACACTTCATCATATTCATCTTAATCGACCTGCATATAAGGAGTGCTCAAAACACAAGCATCCCCGCTGATTCAGAAAGTGAGCGCGCCAAAGAATTCTAGATACCACTATGTCTAACACCCTTAAGTTAAAAGTGAGGAAACATAGGTACAAAGAAATTAATAGAATCAGCAATTAAATTAATTTTCAAGGTTTATGAAGTGAAAACGAAGAGAGTTTTAATGTCATACATAAATTTTAACTGCTCTAGTACCCAAAGTAGAGAAAAGTTCGGGCTTTGAAGCATTGGGCCAAATGTCAGCTCAGCTGTCTTGTTTCATGACTTTAGGCAAGTTAGTTACTTTACTTCAGCTTCATTTTGTACAAGATGAAAATAAAATTTATACTGTTTTATAAAACAAAGAAGATAATTAATTAAACATACATAATAAAACCATAGGGGCGCCTGGGTGGTTCAGATGGTTAAGCGTTCAACTCTTGATTTCAACTCAGGTCATGATCTCAGGGTCAAGACCCATGTCAGGCTCCACACTCACTGGGGAGTTTGCTTGAGATTCTCTCCCTTTCCCTGTGTCCCTCTCCTGCCAATCTCGCTCTCTCTCTCTCTTTCTAAAATAAAGTTTTAAAAAAAATACAAAAACATTATCATATTGTTCTCCTTCTCCTTCTCCTTCTTCTTCTTTTTTTTAACTCTCTGGCCCATGGATATAAAGAACTCCTAATAGTTAAGAACAAGCGTACAGCTAGGGAATCTAACAGGATAAGGAAAAGTAGACAGGTTTCTAAATTTTAGCCTAGAAGCTAGGTACTAATAACCTATGCTATCTTACAAGAAATCTGTCATATTTATAAGATGTTTAAATAATTTTTTTGGTTGCATGAATAGAAAATTTCTTGAATTAGAGCCTAGAGACTAAGAAAACCCAAGGCTCAAGCATACTTCTTTATTGTGGTTTAACCACAGTGTCCTTTAAAGGTCGAGTCTACTTTATACTGTTAAACACCATACATATTGTCAAAGCATGAATAAGATAAATCAACAGTCATTGACAATGGTCTATCTTCAAAGCAAACTACATTTGGATCTTGACAACATTCACATCTATGAGAAGTGGCTCATAGCATGTGAAAAGTCATTGCAGTATGGGGTAAAGTGGTTATCACTTGAATGTGGATTATAGTAAAAAGACCCCTGTACCAGAGTGTTTAGGGTCTATGGCCTGAGTTTGGGTATGAGTGTCTTTGGAATGATAATGCTACAACCATCATAGCTCATTTTACTACTATCACTCACTTGTAGCAAAGACTAAAATAGAATTACTGGTACTGCCACATGGAGAAAAGTGATGAGCAGTGATGTGGTTTTTCTGTAAGAGGATACAAGGGCACTGCTTGATCAAAAGTGATACAAGTCACTAGCAGGTAAGTCATGAAGAGAGGTAGCTCTGGGACACAGAGCAGAAGGAGGTAGTAGGCTAAAAGAATGCCTGCTCTGTCTCAGGAAGACAGGTTTGTATGCCAATATCGTCGTGGTTTCAAATATGGAAATGGTGCAGGAGGAAAATAAAAGTGAAAATATCAAAAGAAGGGTGCTAGGGTGGTGATCAGTGCCCAGAAATGAAGGAGAGAGTTAGATAGAAGATGAGTCTGTAGGCTTCATAACTTCTCTGCTGAGTTTTACTAAAATCAGCTTGGATTACAGAGGTTCCCCAGGTGCATTCAGATGGTGAGAACATAAAACTTGGCCTACATGTGAGAAGTCTAGGTGAATCTTGGATGCACAGTAACATAAAATATAATACCAAATGCTTCAATGTGACCATATAGCACGGTGACTTATCCTAGAGGCCATGGAAAACATGAAATACTAAACTTTCTTCAAAATCTAATTATTTCCCACCTTTTCTCCCAGAGACCAAATCTGAGGGATCGTGACTTCTGAGTTTACCCAAGGAACTGCAAAATTTCTCAATGCCAACAAGTTGAGCAACACACTTTAGCTAATATAAGGTCCTAATTTATGAAGAAAAAGAGCTGAAATCTTGCTCTGATAACATCATCTAAACAGCCAAAGGATTAGAGAGAAATATAGGTGTCTCTAAAGCATGGAAGGGTGCTATGGGTTTTTGGCCAATGTTAATATGGAATTTGGCCAATGTTAATATGTCAGGAGAACCTAAAAAAAGTGCCAAGTTAGAAATCAAATAAACACTCCTCCCCTTGCCATCTCCCTGCAGGGAAATCATATTTTTAAACAATCTCTCAGGAAAAACCTTCTAAAACCTCCTTCCACTGATTGCTGGGTCTAGCATTTAATCAAATTTACAGATTGATATCCCAGCCTAAGTGCATTTTAACTTTCCCTTATTGCTCTTAACTCTCTCTTCCCTTTATTTTCATTAAAATCCAAAGGAACCACTTCAGCACCTTGGTTATAAACATAATGCAATACATAATTCTTCCTCCTCTTCTCTTCTTCTTTCCCTTCCCTGCTGCCAGCTTCATTCGATCATCAGGGGTAGGACTGGAGAAGAGTACCTGTATTCTAGTTTGTCCAGTGAATTTTTGCAGAATGAACAGATGTTGCAAGCAAAGCAGCCAAGTTGGCTACTTAAAGGTTTTCCCAGAATACCTCCTTCCCAGCATGCCTTGTGGAAGTGATACTTGCACAGAACATTAACTCTATGAAATAAAGAACCTTAAGAAAACAAAGGGATGAAAGGAGTCCAAAGTATTTGGGTACATTATACCCAAATATACTCAAGTCCAAAATACTGACTACCTATAAAAACTACAAACAACAAGGTAAAATGTAATGTTTATTTTGCTCAACATTTTTTCTCAGTATTGTCAATGTTATTAAAGAGGGCTCAAAATAATTTGATTTTACTTTTATGTATGTAAGTTTCAACTTTTTATGTTTAATGAGGATTATTATTAACAAGGAAAGAAGTAATCACTTGTAAATATTTAAAAAGTTATTTTATGTATTTAAAAGTATTACTTTTATCAAATAACCAAACTTTTTTTAAAAAAGAAAATTTCAATTAAGGAGAACTACTTACATAAGGCCTTCTATCAGGATTGAAAGACTTGCTTTTATTCTGATCCACAAATACTTATCATCATACTGTTTTGGGAATCCCATAAGAACTTCCTCTTCTAAAAGCTCTTTAATGATATCCCATAACATTCATAATTTTTATCTCTCCAATTATAAATTCATCAGTAAACATTCTAGTTTTCATGCATTTCTCTATATCCAGAAATCTCTTGATGATTAACTCTACTTATGTTGATTATCTTCTATATCCCTCTACATAACAATAGAGCTCCCCCAAAATTATTCCCAGGTTTGAATATGTTTATGTATTCCTCAATGCTATAGCCATGGGTTTATTATAGTCACTTAGAAAGGAAATTATCTTGAAATAGTAATAACTACATATAGCATGTGCCAGGAACTATTCTAACCATTTTATAAGCATTAACTCATGTAATTCTCAAAACTCTAAAGATAGGTAGCACTAGTTTCCCCCTGTTATTATACTTGAGAAAAATGAAGTACAGTGAAGTAACTGTCCTTAGGCCACAGAGCAATTCTGTGAATAAAACACTAGCAATTTGACTCTAGAGTGTGCTCTCTCAACCACTGCCTTCACTGCCTTTCTGTGTGAAGGCAAAAGTTTAGTAATTTACTGTTTATCCTTTATCTAACATATGCAATGTTTTTGGTAGTTTGGACAGATTGAAAAGGGAAGGGAATTAGTATCCTTACCCACAAAAAGTTCATCATATAAATACATAAAACAAACAGGAAAAATATAAATACATTTAAATGACTATGAGGCAAAATTACTGTTTTCTCTATTAAGGTATCAACAATAGTGATTAGAAAGATCCTTCCATCAATTCTAACATTATTTATGGACAAAAAGGATGAAATAGGGGCGCCTGGGTGGCACAGCGGTTAAGCGTCTGCCTTCGGCTCAAGGCGTGATCCCGGCGTTATGGGATCGAGCCCCACATCAGGCTCCTCCACTATGAGCCTGCTTCTTCCTCTCCCACTCCCCCTGCTTGTGTTCCCTCTCTCGCTGGCTGTCTCTATCTCTGTCGAATAAATAAATAAAATCTTTAAAAAAAAAAAAAAGGATGAAATAAGAAACTTCTTCCAAACTACATTAACTCCACTTGGATATCTTGTAGTTCACTTACTTGGTTCCTTCATTTGTCTGTCAGTCTGTCGAGCTAGCTAGCTATCCATCCACCCACGCATCCACAATTACAATTTGAGAAATACACTTTCAACTCAAGAAGGAAATGTATGAAACTGAAATGAGAAAATCATTTTAATTTTCTGGGTTTATAGCACAAACACAATTCATTAAACATAGATTCTATTTAACACAAATGACAGGATTGTACGTGGAGTAAATAAACTACACAAATATGTTATGGATTTAAAGATATTTAGCAAACCAGATGGTAGTCAACAAGCTAAAAAACACTCTTCCCTGGGGCACCTGGGTGGCTCAGTCGGTTAAGTGTCTGCCTTCGGCCCGGGTCATGAATCCGGGGTCTTGGGATTGATCCCCACATCGGGCTCCCTGTCCATCAGAGAGTCTGCTTCTACCTCTCTCTCTGCCCCTCCCCCTGCTCATGCTCTCTCTAGCTCTCTCTCCCTCAAATCAATAAAATCTTTAAAAAAAAATACTCCTCCAAGAAGCAACATTCCACTGATAAATTTAAATTACTAATGGTTTAAATTCATTTGGTAGCTTTTTCTGATTGTAACACTGATTATAATAAAAATTTTTTGCATAATATTTGGAAAATATCCACAGTTTTGGAAAGGAAACAGAAGTTACCCATTTTCCCACAATAACATTCATAATTGAACTGCTGTTAAAAATCTGGTACATATTTATATTTCTTCCTACTTTTACTTTTAAAATTGTGATCATCCTCTGTTTAACAATTTTACAGACTATTTTCACTCAACACTGAAAAATTAATATTTCCTCCGATGCATTATTTGAGGGCACTTAAAAAACATTACTACATAAGATTCCTTCATATGGACAGATTATAATTTGCTTAAACTTCATTATTATTTTAAATTTTTTAATATTAGAAATAATGCTGGAACATAAATATTTCATAAAAATTTATGAGTATTTCTAAAGGATGAATTCCTTGATGTCAATGTTAAAAATATTTATAAGATTTTGCTTTATTATTTTAGATTACTTTTCATACAAGTTGGGTCAATTTAACTCTCAGTATGTGAGAATGGTCATTTGACCACACCCCCATCACTAATGAATGCTATTTTTTAATCTTTGCCCATTTCATAGATGAAATGGTTCTTCATTTTAATCTAAAGAGCGTTTACTAACAAAAAATGTCACAAATAATATGACATATATTTTTGTTTATTATTACATTTCTTTTGAGAGTCACCTGCTTATTTCAGATACTGTCATCAGTTCTCTATGTGGAATTTATGTTTCACTTTCAAGTTTTCCAATTTTAAATGTTAGATACCAACCAATGGGAACTTTGTAAATGTAAGCTGTACCAGACAACTAATGACTCTGGTATGCTTATAAAAGCTTATAAAACAAAACTCCCCTAAAGGTTTCTAGTACATGAATAAGCAATGTTGAAATTAATAAGGTTTTGTAGTTTGTATACTCAGCTGCGTTTATAAATTCCCTGACTGAACACACAAAACAATAAGCACAGAATCTGAGGTCAGAAAATCTTGGTCCTTTTCATTTTTACACTAATCGATTCTTAGTGTACATTTTATTATTCATTCCACTCTAGCTATTAAAACTTTAGAACTATTATTTGGTTTCCTTTAAGAACACTTATTACTTTAAATGGTAGCTAAAATGAACTAAAATAGAATATATTTTAGAGACCATCTTGGGAAACACTACAAATATTATAAATTTCATTTATAGTATGTAGCAAAGAAGCAAACCCAACTTAGAAATTTACTATGCATTAGAGGGTATTCATGTATTTGGCAGTGAAGTCTCTATAAGTATTTACATGATTAGTACTCTTTACCCAAACTTGTCAAAGCCCTTAATTACTGACCAATACAGTACTTTATAAAATTTGCTTCGAGGTGAACCACTGATCTTCATTTCTTTGAGATAGTCCCAGGTGAAAACGAGTCAATGCATCCCATTAGATTTAGCAATTATTAAAGAAAAAGAGTCCATGTTTAGACAAATCATAGAGCTGATATATTTATAAAATATCATAGGGTCTCAAGGTGATTTTTATTGGACATAATTTATTTTCTATCATTGGGCCAAATACAGTCACTGAAGCCAGAGTGCTTGGGCTTCCACCCTGCTCCACCATTTATTAAATTTCTGAGCATGGATAAGATACGTAAACTCTTTGTATCTCAGTTTTCTCATCTATAAAAAGTGGAAAATGACTGTATCTAATGTGATAGATTTTACTTTTTGCCCCTAAATATTTGGCATCCCTTAATATAAGAAGGTAATACTTTCTGTTCACCAATGAAAACATGACGGATCCTATGACCTGTGGTGCCCCTCGACATGGAAGGATTGTACATCTTTATCCCATTAAGACAGGTGTAGCCATTTGAATTTGTGTGGTGAAAGCAATCTGAACAAAAGTGGTGAATACCCAACATGCAGAGAAGTTTTATGAATCACTGTGTGCTTAAGCCCTTTCTCTTTCCTTTTTGTCAAAACATTGACTAGGGACTAATTCTTCAGCAAGGTCTTAAAATGAAGAAACGGTAAAGCAGAGCTGCTGTTGGTGAACAATTATTATGCACTGTGAGCAAGAAATAAAACTGTATGCCTGTCAGATTTGAGGGTTGTTTGTTGCTCCAGCATATCCTGGCCTAACTAACTGGTATATTATCTCAAAGTGTTTTGGGGAAGGGAAGAAAAGAAAAAAAAAATACACACACACACACACACACACAGCATTTAAAACAGTTCTTATCTCATAGTAATTAATATGTAAGTGTTGTTGATAATGATTACTTCTAGTAATATTTCAATAATGAAGATTTTTTTAAAACTGCACGTGGCAGGAACAGCTAAGATGATGAAGTTATAGGAAGACACTTGGCTTGCCTCATCCCTTGAACACAGCTAGATAAATATCAAATCATTCTGAACACTCAAGAAACTGATCTGAGCACTGAGAGAACAAACTGCACAACAAGAGGGAGAAAAGAGGCCACATCATGGAAGGTAGGCAGTGCAGAGATGTGGTTTGGGAGAGAAATGGATCTTGGGGGCTATGGAGGGGAGGGATCCCTGGTCATGGAGAGGAGAGAGAGAAGCACATAGGGAATCACGCAAAGAAAACATTTCCCCAAAGATTGACCGGGGAAATGAGAAGGGCTGATTTTCATGAGGTTTTACAATCAGCAGGGCTGAAATACTGGAGTTTAATGGCTGGTGGAGAGCCCTGAGGGCGCTGCAGTGCCCCGTGGAGAAGGAGGGCAGATAGCCAAGGAGGAGACAAATGATCTGAGCATCCCCTATGATGCACTGGGACAGATGGTTCCCCCTTTTTGAAGGACATCTAGGAGAGGTGGCACTGCCTCTCCAGGATAAAAGAGGTGGCTGGTGCCATTTCCTCCCCCTGACCCTCAACGTAAACTAACTTCAGTAGCCAGCACAGTGCCAACAGTGGTGGCTTAAATCGCTTACACTAAGCCCTGTCCCTCTGTGCTCTGTGGGTGCTGCTTTTCTAGGACAAGTGTGCCTAAAAACAAGGGCAGGAGCCCCTTTCTCAGAAGACAGAATAAAGCTGCCACGTCCACCACATCTACTGACTGTAGATGTCTTTCAAAGCTTCAGCTCTAGTGGAAATAGGATCAGGTCTCGTTTAACAAGCGGACCAGAGCACACATAGCTAAAACTCACTACACTCTGGCTAAGGTCCAAACATTCTCCACTGCAGGCAGGAGAAACTCTGCAGAGGACTGACTTGAGGGAAAGAGCAGCCAAACACAGCAGCAGAGTACACACAGCATATACCAGAGACACTTCCTGAAGCACTGGGCCCCGGACAGTATATGACCTCTTCCTCATAAAACCATTATTCTCAGGAGCAGATAACATAACAGGCTTTCTTAACACAGAGAAGAGAGAGACCTAGACAAAACGTCAAAACTGAGGCATTCATTCCAAAAGAAATAACAAGAAAAGGTCATGGCCAGGGATCTAATCGAAACCGATATAAGTAATATGCCTGATCCAGAATTTAAAGCAACAATCATAAGGATACTAGCATGATTTGGGGAAAGCATAGAAGACACCAGTAACTACCTTACCGCAAAGATAAAAGACCTAACTAAAAAATGCTATAACTGACATGCGAACTGACTGGATGTAATACCCACAAGGAAGGAAGAATTAGAGGAATGAATAAGTGACACAGAAGATAAAATTATGGAAAATAATGAAGCTGAAAAGAAAAGGAAAAGAAAAATATTAGATCACAAGTGCAGACTTAGGGAATTCAGTGGCTCCATGAATCATAATAACATTCATACGGAAGTCTCAGAAGAAGAGAGGGAAAGAGGGGCAGACCATTTATTTTAGGAAATTATAGCTAAAAACTTCCCTAATCTGGGGAAGGAACACACAGCCAAATCCAGGAGGCACAGAGAACTCCCATCAAAATCAGCAAAAGCAGGCCAGCATGAAGACGCATCATGGTTAAATCTGCAAATTATAGAGATAAAAAAAAAAACACTAAAAGCAACAAGACAAAACAAATTCCTAACTTGAAAGACATATAAGCTTAGCAGCAGACCTCTCCACAGAAACTTGACAGGAAAGAAGATATTTATGCAACGTGCTGAATGGGGAAAATGTGCAGCTAAGAATACTCTATCCAGCAAGGCTATCATTCAGAATAGAAGGAGAGAGAAAGAATTACCCAGACAAACAAAAACTAAAGGAGTTTGTGACCACTAAACCAGCCCTGCAAGAAATATTAAAGGGGACTCATTGAGCAGGAAAGAAAGACCAAAAGCAACAAAGACAAGAAAAGAACAGAGAAAATCTTCAGAAACAATGACAAAACAAGTAATAAATGGTACTAAATACATATCGATCAGTAATCACTCTGACTGTAAATGGACCAAATGGCCAATCAAAAGACAGAGGGTATCAGAATAAATTAAAAAAAAAAAAAAAACAAGACTCATCTATATGCTGAATACAAGAGACTCATTTTAGACCTAAAGACACCTGCATATTGAAAGTGAGGGGATGAAGGACCATTTGTCATGTAAGTTAATGTCAAAAGAAAGCTGGGGTAGCAAATCTTATATAAGACAAATGAGATTTTAAAACAAAGACTATAACAAGAGATGAAGAAGATCACTATATCACAATAAAGGGCTCTATCCAACAAGAAGATCTAACAATTGTAAATATCTATGCCCTCAACTTGGGAGCACCCAAATACATAAAACAATAATAAATATAAAGGAACTCACTGATAATAATACAAAAAGAGTAGGGGATTTAAACATCCTACTTACATCAATGGAGAGATCATCTAAGCAGAAGATCAACAAGGAAACAATGACACGCTGGACCAGATAGACTTTACATATATACACATTCTATTCAAGTGCACAAGGGACATTCTCTAGAATAGATCATATACTGGGTTACAAATCAGGCCTCAACAAAAGTACAAAAAGATTCAGATCATATTATGCATATTTTCTGACCACAATGCTATGACTTAAAGTCACCTACAAGAAAAACTTTGGAAAGACCACAAATACATGGAGGTTAAAGAACATTCTACTAGAGACTGAATAGGCCAACCAGGAAATTAAAGAAGAAATTTAAAAAATACATGGAAACAAATGGAGATGAAACACAATTGTCCAAAACCTTTTAAAAAAGCAGCAAAATCTGTCTTAAGAGGGAAATATACAGCAATACTACCTCAAGAAGAAAAGTCTCAAATACTCAACTTAACCTTACACCTAAAGGAACTAGAAAAAGAACAACACATGAAGCCTAAAGCCAGTAGAAGAAAGGAAATACTAAAAATGAGAGCAGAAATAAATGACATAGAAACAAACAGACAAATAGTGGAACAGATAAATAAAATAAAACTGGGACCTGGTTGCTTGAAAGAATTAACAAAATTGATAAACCCCTAGCCAGACTTATCCAAAAGAAAAGAGAAAGAACCCTGATAAAATCAAGAATGAAAGAGGAGAGATCACAACCAACGTCACAGAAATAGAAACAATTATAAGAGAATCTGTGAAAAATTATATGCCAACTAATTGAACAACCTGGAAGAAACAGACAAATTCCTAAAAACATATAAACTATCAAAACCGAAACACGAAGAAATAGAAAACTTGAAAAGGGGAGCCTGGGTGGTGTAGTTGATTAAGTGTCTGACTCTTGGTTTTGGCTCAGGTCACGATCTCAGGTTGTGAGATCAAGCCCTATATCAGGCTCCACAGTGAGTGGGGAGTCTGTTGAGATTCTCTCTTCCTCTCCCTCTGCCCCTCCCACTCGTGGTCTCTTTCTCTCTAAAATAAATAAATAAATCTAAAAAACAAAAAAGAAAAGAAAACAAAGTGATAACCAGCAAAGAAACTGAATCAGTAATCAAAAATCTACCAAAAAAGCAAAAGTCCAGGGCCAGGTGGCTTCCTAAGGGAATCTACCAAACATTTAAATAAGAGTTAATACCTATTCTTTTCAAATTGTTCTAAAAAATAGAAATGGAAGGCAAATTTCCAAACTCATTCTACAAGGCCAGCATTACCTTGATTCCTAAACCAGACAAAGACCCTACTAAAAAAAAGAATTATAGGCCAATATCCCTGATTAATATGGATGCAAAAATTCTCAACAAGATACTAGCTAACTGAATACAACACTACATTAAAAGAACTATTCAAAACAATCAAGAGGGATTTATTCCTGGGTTGCAAGTGTGGTTCAATATTCAAAATTCAATCAACATGATATACCACATTAATAAAAGAAAAGATAAGAACCATATGATTCTCACAATAAATGCAGAAAAAGCATATAACAAAGTATAACATCTATTCTTGATAATAACCCTCAACAAAGTAGGGATAGAGGGAATATCCTCAACATCGTAAAGGCCATATATGAAAATCCCACAGCTAATATCATCCTCAATGGGGAAAAACTGAGAGCTTTTCCTCAATGCTCAGGAAAAAGACAGGGATGTTCAGTTTCACCATTACTATTTAACATAGTACTAGAAGTCCTAGCCTCAGCAATCAGACAACAAAAAGAAATAAAAGGTGGAGTATACGGTAACTATTTTATAAGTAAAAACAAATACAGATGGGTAATTGTCTTGCCTTTTATGTTTATTTTCAATTTTGGCATGCATTAATTTCATAAATAATTTAAAATTCAAACATACTAGGCTTTATTCATTGTATGGAAGTGGCTGGAAACCTAAGGAGGAAAAAAAAAGTCTTTCTCATACCAATGTGGTGCAACAGAAATAGGGCTGTGGTGCGGAGAATATCTAGTCTGAGTCACAACTCTCCCACCCTTCATGTGATTTCAGCTTCATCAATGAGCCATGTTTTCCACAATCTACAAAATGGTGATAATAGTACCCACTTTGCTGGGTTGTATGGAAAGGAAACAAGATCATGCAAGTGAAAACCTGATTGTTCTCAATAGATGTTAGCAATTTAACAAGCATCCATGAATAAGAAGGAGTATAATACTGTACCAGTTAACTGATGCTTTAGTTCTCAAGCAAACAAAGTATTTCTTCTGTTTTTGTGGTTTATCTGCGTCTTTTCACCATATAGCAACTGAGTGGGCATTCTACTGTCCTCTCTTTTCCATGTATTTACCCCAGGGACTATGCCAAATAGCACTGCTTCAACTGGCGGTAAAAATCATTAAGTCCTAAAACCCTCCTTTTAACTGCCTTGTATAACTGCCATTTTTACTTTTAAGAATAACTTTTTGAAAGACAATAATGAAGCTTTATACTATTGAGACATTTGCAACATGTAGTATAGCAGCTCTCGAACTTATGATTTTAGGACTCTACTCTCTGAAAAATGATTAAGGACCCAAAGAGCATTTGTTTGTTTTGGCTGTATCTACCAACAATTACTGTACTACAAATTAATACTATAATTTTTTAAATTATTTGTCTTTTAATGCAAAAATAATAATAAACTTAATACATGTTAATATATAAAACATGTTAATGCAAAATAATTGTTTTCCGAAAACTATTGAGAAGAGTAATGTTTTCGTACATCAGAAAAACTGTAATATTTGTCTTAATAAAAAGCCAGCTGTATCTTTCTATCTATTTCTGAGTTCAATCTCTTACAATAAATTGCTTTGGTTACATTGTTTTGCTTCTCCCATGTGTTCAGTCAGAAAATGGAATAGTATATATAAAGAACTTCTCAAACTCAACACTCAAAAAACAAATAACCCAGTCAAAAAATGGGCAGAAGACATGAACAGACACTTTTCCAAAGAAGACATACGAATGGCTAACAGACACATGAAAAAATGCTCAATATCACTAGCCATCAGGGAAACACAAATCAAGACCACAATGAGATACCACCTTATACCAATTAGAATGGCAAAAATTAACAAAACAGGAAACAACAAATGTTGGTGAGGATATGGAGAAAGGGAAACCCTCTTACACTGCTGGTGGGAATGCAAACTGGTATAGTTACTTTGGAAAATAGTATGGAGGTTCCTCAAGATGTTAAAAATAGAGCTACCCTATGACCCAGCAATTGCACTACTGGGTATTATCCCAAAGATACAAATGTAGTAATCCGAAGGAGCACCTGCACCCCAATGTTCACAGCAGCAATGTCCACAATAGCCAAACTATGGAAGGAGCCGAGATGCCCTTCAACAGATGAATGGATAAAGAAGATGTGGTACATATACACAATGGAATATTATTCAGCCATCAGAAAGGATGAATACCCACCATTTGCATCGACATGGATGGAACTGGAGGGGATTATGCTAAGTGAAGTAAATCAAGCAGAGAAAGATAATTATCATATGGTTTCACTCATATGTGGAACATAAGAAATAGCACGGAGGACCATAGGGGAGGGGAGGGAAATCTGAAGGCAGAGAAATCAAAGGGAGATGAACCATGAGAGACCCTGGGAAACAAACTGAGGGTTTCAGAGGGGAGGTGGGTGGGGGGACGTGGTAACAAGGTGATGGGTATTAAAGAGGGCATATGTTGTGATGAGCACTGGGTGTTTTATGTAACTAAAAAAAAAAAAATGGAATAGTATTTTTTTTCCTGTAATTGTGGATACTCTCTTTTGATACTAAATCAAAACTCAGCAAGAAATAGTTTCTTAAAGGTTATTTGCAATGTGAAACTTGAAGCTAAAACAATGACTATTTCATACTCAACAAGGTTAAATCTATTGGTCTACCTTGCACTTTGCATTTTTTTAATCTACGTATAATTTTGTAACATCATGCAATGTAATATCAAGCATAGAAAATATTGGTTCATGGAGTTAAGCAGATCTTCCAAATGTTGACAAATTTCATATGATATATAAAGAACACGTGTTTTTATATGATGCATATATCATCACTAGTACCCTCAGAAAAGTCTTCAAGTATTAAAGTACAAAGTTCACAGTGAAGAATACAAGTTTTCCACCTGCAAGTCTAACATTTTCATGCCATATCATCCTTTGAAATGTACAAACCAGCCATCACTAGCTGACAGTTTAGCATTTTCCTGACTCTGGGTAACATACTGTAAATTTATTTGCTATCAGCCTCACAGCAATGCCGTCCACTATGCATTTTATTGGTTGTCATCTCATGAACCCCAGAGTTTAGCCACTTCCCCATCTTTCTGATGGCTTCATCATTCACTACAAGTGTTAGCTTAGCACTTTGCAGGTGACCTCATGCACAGATGAGCAAATTTCCTCTTCCTTTTGCTGGATATATAATATTGTTGATTCATTAACATTGAACCCAGGGCCACTAGCACTATAACTCATGCTGGAACAAAGCTTATCTAACACACGTATTTTCTCCATAAAGCACATCACAGCCTTCTTACACTTAGGAACACTAGACAGCACTTTCGCACTATATTGAGAATCATTTTCAACAGTGAAAGTACCAACAAAACCCACAAAAATGCAAAAAAAAAACCCAAAAAACAAACAAAACAAAACAAAACAAAAAACCCAATACCACATAGCTGCTAAAAGGATACCTGTTTACATGAGACAAACTGAAATGGGCATTACCTTGTTCTCAGGTGGCAATGTGTGCATTGAGTAACTTGGATTTTTTTGCTGTTCTGAATATATGCAAGAATGACTGAAAAAGCCATAAGTATTAATTTTGTGGTTACAAATATAATTTAGTGAGTAGGTAAATTCACAAACACACAATCCATGAATAATGAGGATTGGCTGTATTTACACAGTATTTAATGTTCAAAGGTACTTGGATGTACAAAAGTGGTACAACCAAAAACAAAGATAACACTTCAAGTGTATTTTTTCCTGTGAATAATGAAAGTGTTCATCTATAAACTCCTATTTTTTAAGGGACAGATGACACTGTATTAGAGTTAATTATATTAAAGTAGCTTGTTACACATGGTGTGACATTAAAAGCGCATACATTCTTTTTTTTTTTTTTAATATTTTATTTATTTATTTGACAGAGATAGACAGCCAGCGAGAGAGGGAACACAAGCAGGGGGAGTGGGAGAGGAAGAAGCAGGCTCATAGCGGAGGAGCCTGATGTGGGGCTCGATCCCATAACGCCGGGATCATGCCCTGAGCCGAAGGCAGGCGCTTAACCGCTGTGCCACCCAGGCGCCCCAAAATGCATAAATTCTTGACAATTTTAAGTATGAGCTCTTTATCCAAATGGCATCAATTCTCGATATAGGTCCAATGAAAGAAAATAAATTTCAGTTATTATTTCAGTTTTTTGTATTTTGTTTTTTTTTTTTTAGATTTATTTATTTATTTGAGAAAAGAGGGGTGGCCCTGGGATCATGCCCTGAGCCGAAGGCAGACGCTTAACGACTGCACCACCCAGGCACCCGGACCATGGAGCTCTTTTATTCTTTCTGCAGTTATGTGCTTTCATTTGGAATTATTTTCCTTCAAGCCAAAGAAATTTCTTTAGCATTTCTTGTAGTAAAAGTTGCTACAGAGTTTTTGTTTTTGTAAAAAGTATTTGTTTTTGTTTAAAAATATTTGTTTAAAAATAAATATTTGTATTTATTTTGTACAAATTTTTGAAGAACACAAAGTTGAGTACAGAATTCTTTGTTGACTTTTTTTTTTCTTTTAGCCCTTTAAGGACATAACTTCATGTTTGTTTTGCTTCTATAGGAGTCAGCTGTCAGTCTTACTGCTGCTTTTATTTTTTTATTTTTATTATTTTATTTTTATTTTTATTATTTTATTTATTTGACAGAGAGAGAAAGCGAGCACAAGCAGGGGAAGATGTAGGCAGAGGGAGAAGCAGGCTCCCCGCAGAGCAGAGAGCCGGAAGACACATAGGGCTCTATCCCAGGACCCTGGGACCATGACCTGAGCCTAAGGCAGATGTTTCACCAACTGAGCCACCCAGGCACCCGTGACTTTTGCTTTTATAAAGGTAATGCATATGTTTTATTCTGGGTATTTTCAAGATTCCTTTTTATCTTTAGTTTCTAAACATTTGGTTCTATGGTGCCTTGGTGATATTTTCTTTCTATTTATACTGCTTAGAGATTGATAAGTTTCTTAAATCTGTAGATTGATGTATTTCATCAGATTTGAAAAGAGGCTCAAGCACTATTTTTCTGATATTGCTTCTGACCGATCTGCCTCTCTTCTCTTTGTGAGATCTTAATCATTTGTATTTTTGTCTCTCTTGGCTGCATGGTACATCTTTTACAATATTATTTTCTCTTTCTTCTACTTTTTTTTTTAATCTTACACTTCAGCGTGTATGCTTTCCGATAGCCTGATGTGAGTTCACTAATTCTGTCTTCTGCTGTATCTAGATCTCTGTTAATGTTCATCCAATGAAGTTTTAATTTCACATATTGCATTTTTCACTTCTAAAATGCCCATTGATTTTTTTACATATAAATTTTAAACAGTATCACCATGTGTAAGACAAGTTAGGTGAAGTTTGCATTGTTCCCAGGCTCTATTCTTTACCAAAATTTACTGTTTCTTTTGAGTGGCCATCTTGTACAGATACAATTATACTAAAAGCCACAACTCTATCTTTTGGGTACCTGCAAAACTATTCCTTCCCTTTGTTTAGGGGGTATTAACACCAACCTTGGCCTTGTGCGCCTATTCTGTAAGCTTCACTATATCTTATTGGTTTCCTTTAACCTAGCCCACACCTTTGTAAATATCCCCTTTATTAAGTTTTCCCCTTACAGTCACTTTTTCTGTTTATTACCTTTCTCTTGCAGGAATGCTGTCTGATTCATAATGCTAAGGGGAAAAAAAAAAAAAAACTATGAAAAATGTAGTATATTTAAATAGTAAAAATATTTTCAAAAGAGTATCTTACCAAAAATGCAACTTAGTAGAAGCAGTGAAATAGTATGAAAAATTAATCATTTTGAAATATCTGCATGGGCTGTTTCTCAGATGAAAAATAGATAAAACATGTTTAATCATGTTAAAAAAGCATCACATGTTTCTTGAAAGATCTCTATATAGTAGTTTAACATAATAGTGCATATACAATTTGGTAGGAATTAAATATTTACATGTGGATACCAGAGGCAATGCCTTAAAAACAAAGTGGAGTCCATGCTATTTCTGATCAAGTTCTTATTTTGTAACTTAGTATCACTGAACTTTTATCACTCTACTTGCAGTCCTGGTCAAGACCCCAAAGACCATTCAAGGGAAAAGAAGTTGAAAAATAGCTAACTGAAATACAAACCCTGACTATTTTCCATAGTTTTTCTTTATTTTCACTCCATTTTTTTCCTCAAAATATTCTAACCATATTCTATAACCAAATCCACCTAAATTCTACCACTGAATATTAATATCAGCAAGTTAGGTTAAAGTGAACATTTTTTATCAGTTTATGATAACTCCATAGCTCAGTCTCAAAACCTTGTAGTCATCCTTGATTCTCATCTTGGTCTCACACTGCAAATCCTATCCATCAACAAAAACTATTAGTTCTGACTTTGAAACATAAAATCTGACTACTATCACCTCCTCCACTGCTCCACCCTAGTGTGAACCGTCTTCTCCTCTCACCTAAATTACTATGATAGTCTAATTGTATTATTAATTCTATCTGGCCTCTATCAAAGTCTCTTCCTAACACCGTGGCCAGATGATCCTTTTAAAAGTAAAGCAGACTATGTCACACTTACACTCAAAACTCTACAACGGTTCTTCTGTTCACTCAAAGTGAACCCCACAACCCTATAATTGCTTAGAAGGCGCTGTGTGTTCTTGTTCCCATTACCTCTTTAAACTTACTGCCTACTTATTTCCAACAGTTTCCCTCTCCTCTAGTCAAACTGGCCTCCTTGCTGTTCCTCAGATGCAGCAGGTATGATGTCACCTCAACACTCGCTGTTCTCATCACCCCATATGATCAACTACCAAACATCCACAAGACAAATTTTATGTATTTGCTCAAATGTCAACTTTTCAGTGAGGCCTGCCCAGGCCTCCAATTTAATATTTGTAAGATGCCCCTCATCCCACTATGTCCTATCCCCTCTCTTTTCTAACTTTTCTTTGTTCCACAAGGGTCACTGCCTTATAACTTTCTATGTCAGTTATGCATTGCATACGTTATTGATGGCCTCCTGTGACTCAACTGCAATGACTGGCACTAATCAAATGTTCAATAAATACCTGTTAAACGAACTGATGAATTAATATATTCAACAAAAGTGTACTGAGTGCCTTCAGAATTGTTTTTTTAATAAATATTTATTCTGTAGATTAACCACAAAGTTTCAATGATATGGAAATCATAATATATGATTTTATCAGACACAAAAAATAATTTTTAATTTCTGAGTAAATCCTCTTCAAATATTTCTGTACATATATTTCAAGCATAAGAAAAAAAAAAAAGAAAGAAAGATTTCCTTGTCATTGCTCCCTTTTGTCTCTGTTCTGGGAGATATGAGCTCCAAGCTGGATTAGCTCCACCACGTCACTCACTACATTTAACTGGGGTTATCTGTTAATGTGTCTATTCCACAGTAGTTTATGAAAATTTCCTGGGCAATGTCTATTATATTCACCTTAATTTCTCCAGCACTTAAAGTCAGCACTGCATAAATATTTAAAGAATAAAAAGAAGACAAAAAGGGAATAAGAAAGTGCACTGTACATTTATTCTGCCAACTGTCGATGTACAGTTGTTTCAAAACTTAAAAAAATGTTAGTTTTCCTTCTTGCCTTTTTCTTAATGTTTTCTTTAGTTTTAAGTAGTCAGATAAAAGACACCCATACATAAGCCCAATTAAAAGAATAAAAATTCAACCTGAGTAAAATGAATTAATTCATATATATTCCTCAAATTTTTGTAATGCTTTAGTTTTAATGTGGGTAATTGACTATTTTCAAAATGTCATATGAATATGCTAATACTTGCACTGTTTTGACACTCTTTATCATCCTTAAAATTCTATGAAAAATTTGTAACAAATTCAGGGAACATAGGTCATAGTGCTTTAAGCAAAGACAAATTTAAGTGTTTAAGTAAAATTTGAGCTGTTCTTATTATCAGTATCAACTATAGGCTTGATTCCAAATTCCCATTTATTTAATGATAACTCTCCCATCAATAACTTTAAGTATAGTAAGAAGACTGTAAATTAATTCAAGTACAAAGAACTCAAGGATTTTTTAAGTATCATAAAAAGCACTTGATGTATGAATCTGAAGTTATCAGGACAGTTAAATTGATCAACTAATGTATGAACTACATCCTAGGATAGGCTGATCAATATTTTGCCTTAGATTAAAATGTACGGATGCTACTAAAATATTTCTATGATGAATAAGATAAACCTAGCTGTCCAGTAATACTTAAATTATTATAAGCAAACAAAATGTACTGTAAGACTTGTTTTTTTTTTTTTTTTTAATTTTAACAAGTTGGAAGGTATATTTGGAGAATGTCAAACTCAACAGAATACTATTGACTTTTGGTCAACATGTTTTCAATTATCTTTCATATAGAAAAATAATTCCTTTTTTTCCTTCCAATTTGGTAATATAAAAAGATGCACAGCTCTAAGAAATAGGACAAAATCAGCTTACCACACTTTTCTTGCCTAGGCTTTTATCTTTTTTTTTTTTTTTTAATATTTTATTTATTTATTTGACAGAGAGAGAGACAGCCAGTGAGAGAGGGAACACAAGCAGGGGGGAGTGGGAGAAAAAGAAGCAGGCTCTTAGCAGAGGAGCCTGATGTGGGGCTTGATCCCAGAACTCTGGGATCACGCCCTGAGCCGAAGGCAGCCGCTTAATGACTGAGCCACACAGGGACCCCTAAGCTTTTATCTTTATGGGAGATCGGGAATTCTCACAGGAGAAACACCCTTTCACAGAATTATAACACAAAGATAAAACTTCTTATTGACTTATTTAAGAGTAAAATTTAGATTTCAGTTAATCTCCTTTGCCTGAGGGAATATTCAATTCTTGACCCAGTAGAGAGATATATTATGTATTAAAGTTGAGAATGGCCATTAGATCATACCCTATTGCCTTTGTTCTGGTTAGGGCACAAGCCTCTGAAAGCTCTACTTGAAAATGCAGTATTCCTAATGAGAATGAATCTGACACTAGAAATTTAACAAAAGTATATTTGTGAATACAGACACTAGCTTGCCTTAGTGCTGTCTTTGTAGTTAGCTCCTTATTTTTAAAAGTGAACCGCATTTACTTTTCTTAGACTATTCTAATTGCATGGAACAGCATCCCTCCTCCTATCCCTAGAGTTTTCTTCCTTAAAATTGCACCTCAGGGATACTTCCTCCAATTAGTCACTCCCACTCCTATAGCTGAAACGCAATGCAATCTTGTAATTATGTGCTTATCTCTAACTGTTTTAATGATTATACATTTGTTTTGTCTCCAAAAATGTGTCTATGTTGCAGAGGCAGACTATGCTTAAATTGCTGTGAACGCTGTGGTCAGACAATAAATTCTAGATGAGTAATGGACTCATCACACTCCCATAAATAGCCATTGTGTTTACTTCAATTCATATACAACTGTAATACCATGAACAATACTGGTTCAATTAAAAAGAAAAAAAGGAAAAGAGCTACATGTTGAAAAACATGGCTCAAGAGGAAGGACCCCTGCTGTGAAGAAAGCCCATCAAAAATATCCTGCCTTCTCACAGACAGAACTGCTGCTTCTAAGTGATAGTTATATCTACCTAAGCTAAGTAGCAAAATAAAACATTATATGAAAAAATCCCTACTTATGAGGGAAATCATAAGAGTAGAGAAATAATTATGTGGGATTTAGTGAACCAGAGAGTCTAGATCCTTGATCAAACCTCCCATTAGTTTTGCCTAAAGAGAGTAATTTGTCATACATATGCAAAGGGTTACAATAGGATTTTTTTTTACTTTTAACAAAGTTATGTCCCATATCATATTTTACCAACATAATCAGACACTGAATATGTCATGCAGTGCACTGAAATCATACAGAATATTTAAAGAGCACTTTAAGGTGTGCTTATAATTTCTAATTTCTTAGACATTTTATTATGGATATCATTTTCACTTCATAAAACTTCCTATGAAAATACTTCTACCAATAATTTTGTTGTCAACTTGATTTTTCCCCCTCTTACCTACAAGTTGCTCTGTTGGCTACCAGCATACATTGTTCAAAGGATGTTACAAATGAAAGAATAAGGCACCCATGTTCCTGTCTGCCAAGAAAGTATCAGTAAAATCAGTAAAGGAAGGAGGAAACTTTTTGAATACTCGTACACAGAAAGATAATTTCTGAGGGATTATGCATATGCCTGCACACTTAATTTTTTAAATTGGAAATGAATATATTTTTACTATTTAACATAGGTTTCTTAAGAGAAAAGCAAAAGTAAAATATTTCTTGAAGAAATTCTTTTTTTTTTTTTTTTTTTTTTTTTTTAAGAGAGGGCGAGAGAGCTTGTGCACGCATGAATAGGGAGCAGCGGGGAGAGGGAAAGAGAATGCCAAGCAGGCTCCATGCTCAGCACGGAGCCTTACATGGGGTTGGATCTCGCAACCCTGAGATCATGACCTAAGCTGAAATAGTCAGATATTTAACGGACTGAGCCACCCAAGCGCCCCTACAAATGAATTTCTTAAACACTAGAATAACTAATCAGTTGGCAGTAATCTTAATGGTGGAGTTTATAATCATTTTATCACAAGATCTTCAATCTTTGCTCTGCATGTAAATAGTAGCAGAGGCAGAGAATGTCACTTCAGAGCATGAAAATAAAAATGGGTTATTTGAAATTAATAATACACTTGTGAAGAAAACATTTTGGAAAAAATTAAGTAACAAGCCTAAGAAACATTTGGGGCAGGGGGCGGGGTGGGTGGGTAGGGAAATATAAAAAAGAAAAACAAGAAAAAGAACTGAACCTGTACCATACAAAGGAAACAATCATATATGGAAAAGTTCCTTGGCATCATATAGATTCAAAAGAAAATATTAAAAGTGAATTTATTCGAAAAAAATGTCCCATGTCTTTTGCAACAACATGGATGAATCTAGAGGGTATTAAGCTAAATGAAATCAGTCAGTCAGAGAAAGACAAATATCAAATGATTTCACTGATATGGAGGATTTAAGAAACAAAACTCATAAATGAACAAACTAAAAAAGAGACAAACAAAAAACCAGACTCTTAAATATGGAGAACAATCTGATAGTTACTGATGGTTAGAAGGGAGGCAGGAGTGGGGATGGGTGAAATAGGTGATGGGGATTAAGATTACACTTACCACAATGAGCACTGAGTACTGTACAGCATTTCTGAATCACTACCTTGTACACTGAAACTAATATAACACTGTGTGTTAATTACACTGGAATTAAAAATGTTTTAAAGTTCCATGCAAAAACTGCACTGTATTCCTATGTAGAGAGTAAAAGTAAAGGAGAAAATATTGAATATAAAATAAAGGGAAAATAAATAAATCAGAGTTCCTCAGGCAAAAAGTGATGAAAGGAGAAAGTTAAGTGTCCAGAGCCTGGTGTTTATCTGTAGGTAAAATAATAGGAAATCTCTCAATTCTGTTAAATGTATTTATCATCATAGAAAACTAGTAGGACAGATGCACTATCAGTTTCTATAAGGAAAGGAAAGTCAGAAAAAGAAACAAACAAAAAAAGAGCATTTATATCAAAACAATTCTCAACATTGGCCTTTCATCCATTGTTGGCCCAGATTCAAACTATAGATTTCTTTAAATTCTACTTATTTAAAACCTCAGCCACAAAGCCACAAATTACCTAAACCCCTTTACATGTTTTCCATTATCTACAAATATCCACTCTACTGTTTGACACAGGAACTAAATGCCCTAATGCAAAAATGTTAGATATGGTACCTGTCTCAGCCTGTGAGGCAAGACAGTCCTATAGAAACAGAAAGTGTTTTAAGTAAAAACAAGCTAAATTTGTTGAGTAATGTGCTAAACACTGTTATTTACCTGAATTATTTAATAATGATCCTATGGGATAAGAACTATCAGTACAACTATTTCTTTTTAAAGATTTTATTTATTTATTTGGCAGAGAGAGAGAGACAGCCAATGAGAGAGGGAACACAAGCAAGGGGAGTGGGAGAGGAAGAAGCAGGCTTCCAGTGGAGGAGCCCGACATGGGGCTTGATCCCAGAACGCCGGGATCACGCCCTGAGCCAAACAGTACAACTATTTTGAAAAACCACGGTACAAGTGATTTGCCCAAGGATATACATACTGTAGGATGGAGGAGTTGAGAAGAATGTGCTGAGCAGGGAGCCCAATGCGGGGCTCGATCCCAGGACCCTGAGATCATGACCTAAGCCGAAATAAAGAGTCAGACACTTAACCAACTGAGCCGCCCAGGCACCCCAAGCATAACTTATATTCAGTAAATTACATTCAGTAAATTTCACTGTTTTTGATGTACAGTTCTATGAATTACAACCATGTAACCACCATCAAAATCAAGATACAAAATATTTCCAACATGTCAAAGTCACCCTTTTTAATGTATAGTTCTATCAGTTCTGGAAAACACACACAACTATATAACTACCACCATAATCAAGACATAAAATAGTTCAATCATCCCATACAATTTCTTTGTGCCCTCCTGTGGAAAATCCCACCTTCTATTCCCTTCCCCTGACAACCACTGATCTGTTTTCTATCTCTATAATTATGCTTTCTCCAGAATGTCATATTAAAAACAAAACAAAACATACAGTTTATAGCCCTTTGTGTCTAGTTTTTCTCACTTAGCATAATGAATCTGAGATTTATCCACGGCATTGCTCTTATCAGTAGTTAGTTCATTTCAACTGCTGAGAAGTATGCATTGTATGGCTGCATCAGTTTGTTATCCAGTCACCAGTTGAAAGATACTTGTTTGCAGTGATTGCTGTTTGCAGTGAACAGAGCTGCTATAAGCATTTGCATGCATGCATTTAGATAAACATAAGTTTTCACTTTCCTTGGGTAAATACCCAGTGTGAAATTGCTGGGTCATGTAGTAAGTATAAGATTACCTTAAAATAAACAGCCAAACAATTTTCCTAAGTGACTATACTATTTTGCAACCCACTAGCCATGTATGAATCAAGTTGCTCTCTATGGTACCATCATTCTGTTGTTATTGTTAACCATTTTTTTAAGTTTCCTTTTAAGTAGGCTCCATGCCCAGCGTGAAGCCCAATATGGGGCTTGAACTCACAACCCTGAGATTAAAACCTAAGCTGAGATCAAGAGGCAGACACTTAACTGACTGAGACACCCAGGTGCCCCAGTTCTTAACCATTTTAGCAGGAATAGGGTGGTGTCACATTATGGTTTTAATTTGCTTTCCCCTAATGGCCAAAGATGTTAAGCATATTTTAGTGTGCTTATTTGCTGTATATCTTCTTTGCTGAATATCTATTCAAATAGTTTGTCCTTTTTATAATTGGGTTGTTGGGGTTTTTTTAATTGAGTTTTGATATTCCTTTATATAATCTGAATAAAAGAACCTCATCAGGTATATGATTTGGAATTATTTTCTCTCAATGTCTCTACAAGTAGGCTGATTGTATTTTCATTCTCTTAACAGTGTCTTTTGAAGAGATTTTTTTTTTATATTTTAATAAAGGCCGATTTATCAGTATTTTTATTTTATGGGCTGTGCTTTGGAGTTATATTTAGGAAACCTTTGCCTAATTCAAGGTCACAAAAATTTCTACTATGTTTTCTTCTAAAAGTCTCAGAGTTTTAAATTTTACATATAGATCTGTGAACCATTTGGAGTTAATTTTTGTGTATAGTGCAAAGTACGCATCAATCCTCATTTATTCTGCATATGGATGTCCAATTGTTCTAAAACCGTTTTTTAAAAAGGCTATCCTTTTTTCTCCATGATTTGCTTTTGCACCTTTTTTGAAAATCAATTAACCATGTATGAGTGCCTATATCGGGCCTCTCTATGCACTTCATTCTAAAGAGGATGTAGGAGGTAAATGCTAGCAGCATATCTAGATATTGCCAACCAATAACATTTTTATACATTATTTTTATTCATATATAAGTTTTTATTTATACACTTCACCCTAGGAGCTTAAGGCACTATTGTTAGTCTTCTGCTTTTCAACACAAAGCAAAAAGATTTTTCCTCCATTTTTCGCATATGGGAAATCAAACACCCTAAAAGGAAAAGGCTAAATTGATATACTGTAAAATTCAGGTCATAAAGTTTCAAAAAGACCTGAAAGTTTAAAAGAAATTAAGATTTATTTAAGAAAATTACTATTTTTAAAAGGGAGGACAGGAAGGAAAAGGAAAGAAAAGAGGAAAGTGAAGGGGCATAATAATAGGAAACGGAGAACATGAGCAATTATTGAGCACCTACTGTTGGCATGTACCATGTTAGGTGCTTTTGCGTAAGATATTAGGGTTTTTTTTTGAATCATCAGTTCTGAGGCAAATGTATTCCAACAGTTTTTAGAGAAGCCAGTCATAGAAGTTAAGATTCTTTCTCCTAATTCAAATTTGATCTTGTTATATACCTGGAACCAAAAGTTATTCTTCAGATATCTTTCAGAGCCAGTTTCTGTTGGATTCCTACCCAATCACATCAGCTCTGGGGAGTTCTGAAGACACCTAAGGGGAAAAGTGACAACTAAAAGAATCAAGCCTGTAAAGTGCGAACAAAGAAGCCATGTGTCCATTCGCTCAACAGTCATTTAATGAATAGTAGCACATTGAAGGTTCTGTGCTGGGTGCTTTAGAAGAAAGGGGAGTTACGACCCTCTCTAGCTCTTACACTCACTGCAAGAAGGCAGAAAAGATGTATTCAGTAACTGTGCTTTTGAAAGAAAAAAGAAAGAAATTTAGTAAAAGAAATGCAAATAAAGTGCTAAGGGAATTTTTAGAAGACCAAAAAAAAAAAAAAAAAAAAAGAAATCTAAGTGAGAGGATTAGAAAAACCCTAGGAGCAGAGTACATGTGAACAGGTACTTCTTAGAATGATAGGAAAAATGGAGCCTGCAGATGTGAAGGCAAGCCATTTTAAGGAGAAGCAGCACATAAAATACATGGAGAAAGTGGGGGCATATGTAGGGAACAGGGAAAAATAGCTAATTGGGTTAAAACATAGAATATGTGACGATAAATTATGGGAGATAACCTTGGAAAAGCAGACTAAGATCAAATAATTCAGTGCTTTGTTGTGACATTTATCCTTTTGCAAATATTTCCTGTGTGCCTCTTAGAAGACAAACACAACAGCAAGCACTGACCATACCAGCCACGGACAAGACACACAAGTTGTCTGCCCTTATAGACCTTAGAGTGTCAAGGCTTAGGAATTTGGGTTTTATTTGGGCTTTATTTAAGAGGCAATAATTATTAATGAAGATTTTCAAGCAGTCAGGTATTAGTATAACCATGAGAACGGTAAAAAAAAAAATATATATATATATATATATATATATATATATATATATATATATATATATTCAATTTTCTTTTACATCCTAACTTTGATTTTGCTAAAATGTGTGAACACTGAAAAATATATAGTGTTTTACAAATGAAAATAATTTCTAAATAAATCTTTGAAAGTTTAGAGTTAGGGATAGGACAGTACACTGAATGAAATGCTTTGTTAAATAGAAGAATCACGTGGTTTATATATAAACAGCATATAGTTCATACGTTGGAGTGGAATTTATGATATGTTGATTAAGAAAGGAAAATTTCTTGTATCTATACACCTAATGACATCCATCCATCCAATGATGCCTGTATCAATGAGTATGTATATTCTATTTAAAAGGAAAAAGCTTAGGGGCGCCTGGGTGGTGCAGTCCTTAAGCATCTGCCTTCTGCTCAGGGCGTGATCCCGGCGTCTGGGATCGAGCCCCACATCAGGCTCCTCCGCTAGGAGCCTGTTTCTTCCTCTCACACTCCCCCTGCTGTGTTCCCTCTCTCACTGGCTGTCTCTCTGTCAAATAAATAAATAAATAAAATCTTTTTTTTTTAAAAAAAAAAAAGGAAAAAGCTTAATGAAATAGATCCTCTGACTTGATTTGAACCCTCATTATTAATTAATTGTTAAAAGCTTCAGCTTTGAGAAGGAATGAGATAATTTTTCACCATTTGCTTCTTTCAGTAATTGAGATTTAAACAGGGGTGAAATTTAACAAGTTTTACTCGACAGAATAGAACATTCTGCACATTTGATGTCTCCTTGGCATTGTCTTCTGATTTCCACTCAGACAAAGATCTGATTCATGAGATGATAGGAGAGATATTGTTACTGAGAGTTAGAACTACTGTTGGCTCTTAGCTGAGCATCAGTCCTCAGTCTGACACAATGCTCCCCAAGTTTCCGTGAGGATATTCTACTCCGGAGTTTATAATACCCTATGTCCTTGGATCAGGGGTCAACTATTGTGTCTGTGGTAGAAAGCACACACAATAAAATACTCAGCTTTGGTTACTGAAACAAACGACATGTGATTTTTCTTACATTTTTCAATAATGTATCATTACTTTCCAGGATAGTACAATATAAGACAGTATTTCTGAAGGGAATATTAATTATTTTAAAGATCATGAGTGTGTAGGAAAAGGCAATAACAAAAATATTATTAGAATATTTCACTATTTTAACACAACTCACTTTCCTCTCTACTATATATGCAGTATATAAACTATATATCTCTATATATCATATATAGTATATATCATGTCATAAATTATAAGTAGTTTATATATAATTATGTGTTTATGTGTGTCTATGTGTATATATGAATGTATATATGTATGTGTGTGATATTATGAAGCTTTAAAAAGAAAGCAGCAATCTATTCACATACTCCCTCTTTGAGCACCTCACCATGTCTGATACTTCACTGTAAAAATGTGGATTCATATTTCAATATTATTTCCCTCCTTAAATTGGTTGCTGTGTTTTTCAGCATCAGAAGACAGATCCTCAAGGCTTTATAGAAAAAAATGGGGAGCAGAGTTTCATCATTCTCCAAAACCTCTTGATTGTCTTCATCAGTCTTTGAAAGACTCCACCAACGGAACTGCACATGGCAAGAGGTAACCTATTCATTTCCTCAGCAACAAACATGAGAAAAGCTGATCCAGCAGACAGGATGACTGAGCACAGACCATTGGCACTGGAGCCAGAGGAACTAGGATTAGTAGCACTTTGGCGACTTACTGCTCCACCTTCCAAGCCCTTCTCCACCCAAAGACTCATTTTTCCCACTGCATCTCTATCACCCTACTACTGTAATTTTTTTTAAAATATTACGGTAAAATTATACAACTATTAATTATTTTACATTTAAAAACCTCTCTACTCATAATTTCAATTTTGAAATTATTTTATTATTTTACATTTTATATATGTTATTATTTTATATTTTATATATTTTATTATTTTACATTAAAAAATATTACAGTAAAATTATACAACTATTAATTATTTTACATTTAAAAACCTCTTTCTACTCTTAATTTCAATTTTAAAATTACTTTATTATTTTACATTTTATATATTTTATTATTTTACATTTAAAAACCTCTCTTTCTACTCTTAATTTCAATTCTGATTCTGCAAGACAAAAAGAATTAAAGGAAAAAGACAGTGGGGTTGACAAAAATTTTGCATCCAATATTTAGGTAGTATATTTAAAATAACATGTGGACAAAAAATTACCCAAGTCAATAACAAACACTAAACTGAGGAAGGAAAATATATATTTACATTGCGGTATATTCTTATTTTGGAAAGACTTACAGGTATTGTCCAAAGAGAAATGGTATCCAAAAAAATGAAAACAAAAGAGGTAGTTTTAAAAATCCTATGACAAAAATTGTGGGATACCATCTTCAAAGTGGCAACAAAAGAAAACTTTTTCTTTTAGACTAAGCAATAAAGAGGTAAGCCATTCTCTTCTGGCTTGCCAATTGTCACCTTGCCAATAAAAGATTACGTAATTTCTTCGCATGGAAACCTGCTATAGTAACTAACTATCAAACATGTGAAAAACTCCATTAGGCTCTTAAAGTTACTATAATTGTAATTTTTTTAAGAAGAAAGATAATCACCTCCCATTATATCTGGTAAACCTTGAATTCTGGATCCATCTGGTACCTATAGCTCTTGATTCTTACACTGTAGTGTGTGTGTATATATATTATAATATATAATATGTATTATTGTATATATAGGTATAGATTTATATATATTGTATATATATTTGTATTATATGTCTATTTAAATACATATATACATATATATGATATACATATCAGTAATGATGCACCCCAATTTTTAAGCATCAAAGGACCAGTGGATGGTAACTGAGAGGTGAAGATCATTTTGACTGATCCTAAAGAGATGCCAGACACAAGATCTGAGGTATCATTATACTTTGGGATTCCCACATATACACTGAACTTTTTTTTTTTTAACTTTCTATTGGGTTTTTGAGGCACAATAATTTCCACTTATACTATAATTAAGAAGGATGCTATACATTTGACTGCCATGTATTTTATTTCTCTAGCAAAACAGTGCCTCTACGGTACTTTAAAAAATCCCCCCCCACTTCATCTTTCTATACATTTAACAATGAAATACGGCAGTACAGTTTGATGAATACTTAAATTTCTCTCTCCTGCCCTCAATGCTACTTTAGTCAAAGTGCTCTACAGTACATGAAAAAAATATCAGGCAGTAATTGCTTCCATTGCTGATAATATTTGAGTTAGCTCTGATAAGACATAGGTGTAACTTGTTTCATCCAAATACAGATCTTCATGAAAATGTATGGGATCAATTTTTTAAGTCAATTATATTTTTCCATTGCTACACATTATTTTAGAAAAAGAAGACATACCAAAACGTTTTTGCCTTATGCCATAATAAATTATGTGTTACATTTCAGCTGACCTGTTTTAACTATATTTTAAAAGAAAAACTGTATTACGAAATTCCAACACTAACGAAATAAATCGAGCGTCAGGTTAGCTCCTGCAAGAAGCAGGCAATGAATATAATATTTTCCCAAACAACTTTTTGTCAATCAAGTTGTTTTCAGTGATTCTCAACTGAAGACAATTTTGTCCCCCAGAGGACATTTGGCAAAGCTTGGGGGCACTTTTAGATGTCATAATTAGGGGGGCTAGCTAAGCCCTAGTCAGCTAACAGAGTCTAACAGATAAAGCCTATGGATGCTGCTAAACGTTGCATGCACAGGATAGCTCTCACAACAAGAATTAGCCAGCCCTCGGGGCATCTGGGGGCTCAGCCCGTTAAGCACCTGCCTTCAGCTCAGGTCATGATCCCAGGATCCTGGGACTGAGCTGCATCAGGCGCCCCACTCAGTGGGGAATCTGCTTCCCCCTCTCCTTCTCTCTCTGCCCCTCCCCCTGTTCATGTGTGCACACTCTCTCTCTCAAAATAAATTTTAAAACTTTAAAAATCTCTAAAATACAAAAAAAAAAAAAAAAGTGGGTGCCTGGGTGGCTCAGTCAGTTAAGTGTCTGCCTTCTGCTCAGGTCATGAGCCCAGTGTCCTGGGATGGAGTCCCATATCGGGCTCCATGCTTGGCACAGGCTCCATGCTTGGCCTGCTTCTCCCGCTTCCCCATTGCTAGTGCTCTCTCTCTCTGTCAAATAAATAAAATCTTAATAAAATAAAATTAAATTAATTAAAAAAATAATAATTATCCAGCCCAAAATGCCAATAGAGCCAAGGGTGAGAAACCGTAACTGAAATTAATATCACAATAAGGTTCTAATACAAACAACAGTAATACAAAATGATTTTTCAGATTAGTAAACAATAAGATTCAGAAAATAATAATAATAATAATAATAATAATAATAATAATATAATGGCTCAGATGTAGGGAGTATTTACCATGAACTAGGTGCTTGCTTTAATAACTAGCTTACTCACCATTGATCAGAATCTTATGATTTGGGCACTACTATTGTTATCACTATTCTATGGATGAAGAAATGAGACTTTAATTTAATTCATTATCTTGCTCAATGTTACCCAGCTTCCAAGAGGCTGAGCCAGGATTTCAACCACAGTCTGCTAATTCCAGATCGCAGACTCTTGACTACATCACTATATTGTCTTCATGTTGATCAGAGAACCTGCTTTCTGATATAGATTTTTTAAAATTGTATTTAATAAGATCTATAAAATTCCCTGATGTATTACTCTCTACTGCAAAATTTCATTCTTGAAGATCAATAAAAGTTCAAGCACACAGCAGATGTCACTAAATCATTATTTATTAATTTATTGAGATTCTCATTTCAGCTTTAGCAAATGTACTCAAAGTGTCTAGAAAATGAAAAATGCAACTAAGTGAAACATATCACACTAACGAGAAAATGAGAACAGAAAGCACTTAGCCTTGGTATAATATTACAAGTGTAAAAGCAAGTTACAGTAAGAGAAAGGTTCATTGAATCATCAGGACGCCTCATCCTTTCAAGTACAGCAGAGATAAGTTAATATGCTACCAAAAAGTCACTCAGGGAAAATACAAACTTACTAACTAGAGAGTATGGTGTATTCATTTGTTACAACTGCAGTAACAAAACACAACAGACTGGGTGGCTTAAATAACAGAAATATATTTCTTACAGTTCTGGAGGCCAGAGGTCCAAAATCAAGGTGTGGACAGGTCTGGTTTTTCCTGAGACCCCTCTCCTTTGTGTGCCAATGGCTGCCTTCTCCCTGTGTCCTCAGATGGCCTTTCCTCTAGTACACATCCGTAGAGTCCCTTCCTCATCTCATAAGGACACCAGTCATAGTGGATTAGGGCCCCATCTTTGTGGCTTCATTTTAAATGAGTCACCCCTTTAAAGACTGTATTTCCAAATATGGTACATTCTGAGGGACTGGGGATGAAGACTACAACATTAAAACTTGAGAGTACATAATGTTCCTAAAAAGACGCGGGCTTAGCCTGCCAAGAACTTCTCCATGGAGGATTACTTATAATAGTTTGTTAGATATTTTTTTAAAAAATCTATAAAATAGTTATGAGAATAAACAGAACAGTGTGAGTCCAAGGCAGCACCACAGTTTCTAAACCGAAAGACAAATAAATACCCTGACAGACCGAACTTGAAATTCACTTGTGTCCACAAGCTAAGGGAGGTGCTTGGCAATCACAGTCTCAGCCGTAGTCCTGCAATATTTTCCCCACATTTACAAGACAGACAGACAAGCAAACATACAAGCACACAAATAACTTTGATGGCAAAAATGCAATGACAGTTGAAGTGTATGGATCGTGTCTTTATCCGTGAGAGAAAGAGACAAATGCAATCTACAGCTCCTTTGCTTTCACTTGGGTTTCTTTTTTGTTTCTTACTGCTTTTTTTTTTTTTTTTTTTGTCTTTGGTTCTAAAGTCACAGTCACCTCAGAAATGCTACCTTGAATTTAAGGCAGTTGTTTTCACTAGAATTTAAAGCCTGCTTTTCTCTGCCTGCCAAGAAAGCAAGATCATAACTGCAGAACGTGTTTGTCTCCCCTCTACTCTTGAAGCAACACAACTTGCCTCCAGAGCTGTCTGCGTACTCAGCAGGTCAGCAAAACAAAGAGAAAAAGATGAGAGTCAAGCGGAACTGAAGGAAAAGACCAAAGGGACTGAAACAAGGGTCACAGAGTAGTATTTTCTTGGAAAACACGGCGAAGTGGAAGAAAGATAAGAAGCAACATGGTAACAATAAAGGACATTTGTTAAGTGTAAGCAAATCACTAATGCAATTATCGATCATTAGAACATAAATTTCCATTTCATTCATTTTGTTAGTCTCCTGTATCATGACTATTATGTTCCTCCCATCTCTTCTAACCACAGCAACCAAAACGCACATGCGTGTGACTGTAATAATGTCTCCCCCTCAACCTCTACCTGATTAAACAACTTTTTCATCATGTGATGTCATTCCCCTTTTCTAAAAGACCCTTCCATTAAAAAGCACATCAGCTCTTAATTATTCTATTGCTTCCCTCCACGATTTGGCTTCACCCTGTAGGTCCATGATCCATCCTTATTACGCACTGCTCCAGCACACACTGAATTTAATAATATTTGTCTCTTCATTATTCTAAGAACATGTCACCAGTCAGGCCAGAATGTCCTCTCTTCTCCCCTGTACTGATCATAGATGCTTCATTTTCTGAGGCTCAGCTAATATCCAATCTGTTCCAAGTGATGGCTTCCAAATAGAAAATATCAGAGGTAGAGCTGACTATCCATCTACCCTCTGGATATCTTACTCTGCTCCCCCAGTTACCTCACATTAAGCAGAACTAACGCTGACTTCATTATCTCCTCCAAAAAGCTGCTCCAGCCCCAGGGTTCCCTTTAAATACTCAGCCAAGACAGACCTGAGAATCATCCTTCATTCCCCTTCCTCTTCACCCACCTCCACATCCAATCGTTTACTAAAACTCTACTGAACTGACGTCTTGGAAGTATCTAACATCTAGTCAAACTTCTTTCTATCCTTTACCCTGTTATTCATCATCTCCCACCTAGCCTACTGCATAGGGTCCTAACTCTCTTTCTTGTCACTCTATATTTTTCAGTGAACCAAACTACTCTACAGCAGGGCAACCGAGGCCCATCTTGATCTAGCACCTGGACTAGTGGTCAGCCTCTATCCCTCTGAAATCCCCAAGCCAGCAATATCACCATATCACATAACTGATGGCAAATATCTCTGAGTTTCTGCATAAGGCAACCCTTTATCTGAAATGCCCTTTCTTCCATTTCCCTTCAGGTAAATTCCTATACAGTCTTTAAAGCAGTTCAAATGCACTTATCTGATGAAGTCTCCCTAACTTCACCAGGCAGACTTGGTCCTGCCTTCCTCATGATTCTAGGATATTTTGTACAAACTCTGTTTTTACACTGATGATGTTATAATATAGCCCTCACACATTTTTTTTTGCAAGTAGTCTATGAGCAATTTGGTTTGGGTCATGCATTTTTTATTTATACATTCCCAGAAAATACCACAGTAATTATTCTACATTTTAAGTAGATACATGATAAGCTATTGAACACACAAAGATTAATTATCTACTACATGTATAGTATATATTAGTTAAAAACATTTTAAAAAGATAATTCACACAATATTTTTATAGATGCAAGTACAATATTGATGTTTTACTTAAAAACCAAAGCATTACTTAACTTCTGAGCCTTACTAAGATGGTAAGGCTTAGTATCTTCTGACTTATACGAAAAAAAAGTAGAAGTGGGGGGCGCCTGGGTGGCTCAGTTGGTTGAGCGTCAGACTCTTGATTTCAGCTCAGGTCATGATCTCAGGGTCATGAAATTGGGCCCTGTGCTGTACTCTGCACTCAGAGAGGAGTCTGCTTGAGGATTCCCTCTCTCTCCCTATGCCCCACTCACACTCTCTCTCTCTCTCTCTCTCTCTCCCTAAAATGAGTAAATAAATCTTTCAAAAATAGGAAGTATGTTAAGAACGCTATAAAAATAATATTTTAAGTAAAATCAATGGGTTACTACATGTCAAATATTTCACACAAACCCTAGAACACAAGACAATATATTACCATTATATGAGGTGGGAAATTGATACTTGGCAAAATAATATCCATATTAGTGAATAACTAGTTTGTAATTAATTCAACTAAAGGAAAAGCAGTATTTTGCTATTTCCAAAGGACTTGACATAGTCTTTGCATGTGTTTTATCAAAAATTATTACTGGGGTGCCTGGGTGGCTCAGTTGGGTAGACGTCTGACTCTTGATTTCAGCTCACGTTGTGATCTCAGAGTCATGGAATCAAGACCCATGTCAGGCTCTGCACTCAGCTCAGAATCTGTTTGTCCCTCTCCCTCTGCTCCTCCCCCTGCTTTCTCTATCTCAAATAAATAAATAAATAAAATCTTTAAAAATTATTACTTATGCTCAATGTTATTTGAAAATGAAAATGTAGGATATTAGTTAACAATTCAATAAATCAAGTAAGATACTTTGAAAATAGAAAAAAAAGTACTTTTTAAGGCAATATTTTAAAGAGATATCAACTTACTTTACACTTGAAGATCATCCAGATACTTGCACATAAATGATAATAGGCTTCTCAAAGTTTTTTAGGCAGTTTCTCTAGAATATTAACCAGATATTGAATTATTTTTCCCTTTTTAAGTCATGGTCAAATATCTACTTCACTACAATTATTTTGTCAAGGTAGCTTTCAATTACAGACTTAGTTTTTATGCTCCTGAACTTAGTTCTTTCATAAAATCAATTTTGTATGTTAACTTTACCAATTTTATTAATTCTTACTTCTATGACGTGGACTTTGTGCCTTTGTTATTAACATCTTTCCCATTCTCCCTATTTACTTATTAATATACCTCTCCTTCTGTTTTCAAAATTTAATTAAAATCTGGTCCCTTATAGAGCCTTGTATCTTTAACCAAGGCCAGATCTTGCTCATCACTTCTTTTAAAATATGTGTCAGTCATATATTTGCTTTGATACTTTTCACATATATAAATTTTAATTATCAGCTGGCTTTTTGAAAGTAGAACTAGACTTTCTATTTCCTTTATGCAAAGTAGGTATTCAATACATATTTTGATTTAATTAATGTATTTATAATTCTCGATTCTCTATTATTTATACTTTAGACATGGTTTTCAACTCAGTTTGCTTCAGTTGGATAGATAGGTTTTTTATTTTCTTAACAACGTATATGTTTTGTCACTACTGACAACTGTTTCATAGATACCTTACTTCTCTGTGTGTGTGTGTGTGTGTGTGTGTGTGTAACATTTCACATCTTTAAAGTGTGAGAAGAGATTTAGGAAAGGTTGATATTTCAGGGTAGCACAGTTATATCCCAGGATAAGGGCAATGTATCACTGACTCTTTTTTGTCTTTTTCCTTTGTTCACACTATTCGCTCTATATACATTTTGCATTTTGATATCAATCATTAACATAGAGCACAACTCAGAGCTTTACAAGTTCTGGGTTCGGTATCTCAGTCACATCTCTCCCACCATCCCAAGTGCTCCCGAGAGTTCATCCACACTGTCCTCCTTTCATTTTCTTAAAAGAGCCTGGCTGTCACCATCATGGTGCCTTGCACATCTTAGTGTCACTGACTGCACAATTAACTCAAATCATTCAGATATTAGCTCAAATGCAGCTTCCTCAATAGGTTTATGAACTTTCATTTTAGGTTAAAAAATTTGTTATATAGACATATGCCACACTAGACTGTTCCTTTGTAGTACTTACAATTGTTTATAATTATGTAATTGGTTGATGCCTGTCTCTCCACCCAACTAAGATTAAGCATTCACAGGAGCAAGTACAATGCCTCTGGAACACAGTAGACACATAATAAACATCTATGAAATGAATGAAGTCTTTTTATCTGTGCCGCCATGGCACAAGTATTTTTAAACATACTTTCACTCATTTATTTAATAAATATTCAATGAAAACCTTATACATATGAGGCATAATTCTAAGAGCTGAGGTAAAGAAGTGATTGAAGGGAGTGACATCAGCAAGATAGTGGCAAAGGTCAATCTGATTTTGTGCCCCCTCACAAGAAAAACAACTCACATCTATTCAAGAACAAGACACCACTGAGGGAATCCTAGAATGTGGGGCTGAAACTGAAGCATCCCTGTGCACCTCAGAGACCATGACAGATTGCATTAGAAGGGTAAAAGAAGGGGCTACATACTGACCACATTGCCCTCCCTCAGGCCAGCACAGCAGACGGGTAGAGGTCTCCCCTGAGCCTCTAGTTCCTACAATGGAAAATGATAACCCAGATGGGACAACCAGCCTCCTCCAGAATGTGGGACACTTTGTGGGAGGCTCACATTGATCTGGTACCATGAAGATCTTGCAGGGGAATCTGTGGGGCTCGGCCACTGGGAATTTGACTGTGATGGAGAACGAGGGAAGGGCTTGCAACAAACAGCACATGGATCTTGGCTAACCGAGTTCATACCTGCAATGCCCACCCAGCAGATTTGTTCACCTGCAGTACCAAGTCCAGATGCATTCTGAGTGGGGATTTGGAGGGACGCAGATCTGGAGGATTCTCAAACGATGAGTTCTGCCTGACTTGAAGCCCAGTTTGCCCATGCCCAAGCAGGGTGCTGAATCACAGCACCTTGGAAAGGAGAGAATGTCTTCTCATCTCATGTGAACCAAAATGCTGGCAACAACTTCTGGAAGTTATGCAACCCACTGGTGCTCAAGCTGAGAGGTGGACAGGCAGTGCTCAGCACCTGCACAGCAAATCCAGTATCCAGCATGAAGGCTTGTCATGACATGCACAGTCAGGGGGGTTAATTCATGCTAAGGCTGAGAGCAGCTCCCAGGCCCTGCCGAACAGACAGCTTGTTTAGGAAATTGAGAGTAGCATGGAGTGGCCCTTCCCCTTCCCACAGAAGCAAGGGGCTGGGACAGAGCCCAATCCTCAGTGGCTCCCAGCCCCATCTGACCACAAGGGCAGGTGAAAACACCTGAAAGCTGTGTTGCGCATTGGCGCCTTAGCAGAGAGAAGCACAGGCAGAGCCCATGGTTTGCAGCGCAAAGCCGGTGATCCTGTTAGGCCATTGCACTTACGGTGCAGGTCAGTTTGAGTTGAGACAACAATACTTCATTGGCTTTAGAGCTGCTTCCCCCACTGCACCCAGGCAGAGAATCTAATTTGTGGCCCCCCTTATTGCTGAATGTAGCCTTCATTCATTTCTTTCTTTTTTTTTAATTAAGTTCAATTAGCCAACATATAGTACATCATTAGTTTTTGATGTAGTGTTCAAAGATTCATTAGCCGCTCATCAAAGTGCCCTCCTTAATGCTCATCACCCAGTTACCCCATCCCCTCACCCACCTCTCTTCTGCAACCCTCAATTCTAACCAGGGACCCTAACCAGGGCACCCAGGAAGCTGCGCAGCCCAGTCATCAGCCCTACGGACTGTGACACTTGAACAGAGAGCACAGCCTGTGGCTTCCCTCATCTGCAGAGCAAACTGGTGGTCTCACCTGACCAAGGAATTCAGTGTATACTCAGCCTGATTCAAGCCCCGAAACAATAAGCTATACAGGCCCTGGGCTCTGGCCTGCTGACCTGCTAGTGCAGGTATGCAAATCCATAGCCAAATATAGTACCTGACTAGTCCCAAGCATCTAGTGAGACTGACCAAAGAATTCAGGCAACTGTAGTGACCATCCTACAGCCTCACTTGTATAGGGAACCAAGCCATCTACAGATTCAGTGCAATCCTTATCAAGATTCCAATAGCAGTTTTTATAAAAGTAGAAAAAAAAAAACACTTCTAAAATTTGTGTGGAACTACAAAAGGCCTCAAATAGCCAATGGAATTCTGAGAAAGAATAACAGAGTAAGAGTAATATACTTCCTGATTTCAAACTACACTATAAAGCTATCATCATCAAAATGGTATGGTACTGGCATTAAAAACAGACACACAGGCCAAAAGAACAGAATCAAGAGCCCAAGCAATTAATATATAACAAGGGTGCCATGGATACTCGATGGAGAAAAGACAGTCTCTTCAATAAATGGTGCTGGGATAACTGGATATTCACATATAAAAAAATAAAACTGGGTCCATATTGTACACCATTCACAAAAACTAACTCCAGTGGATTAAAGACTTAACTGTAAAACGTAAAACCATAAAATTCCCAGAAGAAAACATAGGAATAGAACTCCTTGGCATGAGTCTTGGTGATGATTTTTGGATATAACATGTAAAGCACAAGAAACAAAATCATTATTCAACAAAATTTACATTCAGTTATAAAAAGAACACAAGTGTGTCCTGCCCTTTGCGACGACATGGATAAAACCAGAACACCTTATCGTAAGTGAAATAAGTCAAAGAGAGAAAGACAAATGTTGTATGTTTTCTAACCTAAATGTGAACTCTAAAAAACAAAACGAACAAAACAAAACCTCATAGGAAAAGAGATCAGACTTGTAGTTCTCAGATGCAGAGGCAGAGGAAGGTAGCCAGGGAGGGAAATGGGGGAAGGTGGTCAAAAGGTACAAACTTGCCATTTATAAGATAAATAGATAAGGACAAGGGGTGTAACGTACGACTCTCACTATAGCTAACACTGCTGTAGAACACATAGGAAAGTTATTAAAAGAGTAAATCCGAAGAGTTCTCATCACAAGGAGAATTTTTTTTTCTTTTCTTTTTATTGTATCTACATGAGAAGATGGATGGTAGCTGAATCTATTGTGATAATCAATTCACAATATATGTAAACCAAACCATGATATATGTCAATTATTTAACAATAAAATTAGAACAAAAGAAAGTAAGTAAAATGGTATCTGCTGTCATAGGTCTAACATTACATTTGAGGATAACAGAAAATAAATAGATGATAAAGACATTTCTATCGATAGATGATAGATTGACAAACAAATAGATATAGATAATAAAGAAGATTTACAGAGTGTTGTGCACTTAAGAAACGATTATGATATTGCCTGGGAGATGCTTTAGACTGGGTGGTCAGGGATCGCCTTCCTGAGGAGGTGACATTTAAGCTGGGACCAAGAAATGAGACGCAAATGATAATGTCATAACACATTACCCTGTAGTAAGAGTCTGCTGGTTTGTCTACCCCACTGATCAGAAGATCTTTCTTTGAAAGCAGGGATTAAATTCTCAGTACTTAGAATCATGAGCAGAACATAACAGATACTCACTACATATTTCTAAGTGGCTGGGAAAAAACAAAACTGTGTGACTAATGAGGCAAATGTCATCATTTCCAATTTATGTGCAAGGTAACAGATCCAGAGAAGTGAAATGATAATGGACATTCAAAGAACCCAAGTTCTACTTGAGTTCTTCCAATGCTCTTTCCACCCATCAAAATCTCGATCTTGTTCCTCCTTTAAAGAGCTATGATACACAGCCAGTAAGTTTGCTGCATCAAGTCACAGAGTGGATATATTTAGAGTGGGTAAATACACAGTTATTGTGGAGAAAGAATACTGTGTATTATGATTTTTATAAATCAATTATAAAACATTCCAGTTTTAAATATTAGGGGATGAAAATACAAAATAAATTTACCAAACACCTAGTTTATACAATGCCATGGGAAGAAATAAATGTTATTAAACATACTGTTTATTCTCAGGAGGTTTACAAACTACTCAGAAAGACTAACATGAGAAAAACTCACTATAAACCACACTATAAGGCACGAAATTTGATGGAAACACAGAGAAGGCAGCATCCAAATATTTAAAGGACTGTTCAAGGTACAGAACAAAAGAAACTACATAGGCCATTTCCCTAGAGTCTTATAGAATCTTACAATTCACGGGAAAAATTCATCAATATGCTATTTAACTGAATGAATTAGATGTTTCTTGTTAAATTGGCAAAATGGTTCTATCTACTCCAAATTTTTCTCTTTTTCTTTTTTCATAGAAATCGGGGGGAAATTAGCAGTTGATTTGTGGCTGGACTCAAATTATGGTGACTTAATAAAAAGTCTTAGACCTAGCCTTATGATGAGGAAAACATCATACCTTAGCCAACCTTTTGGTTGGCTTTAAAATTATACAGAAACAAAAAGAAAAAAGCAGTAAATTCTGTATTTGAATTAGATATGCATTACAAACCTTATCTCCAATATTATGATGATTTTGAAAGACATTAGCAGTTTCCTATATCCACAGTAACTAAATACAAATGTTTTATATCACAAGAGAAAAATTCTATAGTATCTCTATAAATTCTTATGTCTGCTTTAAAAATATATATACTCTCAATAAGATAAGCCAGGCTGAAGGAACTTCTCATTTGTCAATACATTTTATAGTCATCTTAATGACTTATATAAATTAATTCATGGTGTACCTCTTCTCTTGTGTGTAAATTTAATACTGTGTTTACATTGGTTTTGATCGATTTTGTCATAGTATTTGCCCAGAAAGAAAACACAGCACATTTTCTAAGATAAAAAATACAGTTAGAGTGCAATGAAAATTCTGCATTTTCTATCGACTCTCTCTTTAAAATTTATATGTAATATACATAATTTATATATTTTTATATATTTATAACTATGCAAATATAAATATATTGTTTGTATATTTACAATATACATATATATATAAATATATGATTCAGGTTTCAGAATAAAAGCTGAATGCTAGAAAGTAATAATGTACTTATTGCAAAAAACAAGCAAAATACCTTAGTCTAAAAAATGTCTAGAAGGTTCCCCAGTTAAACTAGTATGAGTAATTTCTACAAGAAAACACATTCGGTCATGGAAGAAGCCACATTTTGTAAAACCCTTTTGTAAAACCCTTCTGAAATCTATAAAATAAAGATTTTTATCAAAGAACAAGATAACCACTGAATTTATAATACCAATCCATCCAAAATGTGTAGTTCAGCTTGTAATTGTGTCCTACTCATAATAAATAGTTAAACCAAATGAATAAATCCCATGCCTTAGCTGCAGTCCAAACTTCTTATATGTCTGCTATTTTTCTACTGATGAAGTTTCACAGCAGCACTTTCTATGTACACAGATGTTCTCTTTAAAATTGCCATGTGGTATTATACAGAGGATGCAAATGTCTTATGAATAACAATTTTTAGGTTTGAGACAAAGCAGAAAAAGAAAATATTGATATATTGATCTAAAATAAAAGTACTTTACTTTTCTCAACTTTCTGCTATATCTTACTGATGAAATCATTTTTTTCTCCAGTTGAGTAATGACTAGCACCTACCATAAGACTAAAGGATTTCCAATTAACCATTTTGATGCATGAAGTCAGAAACAATATTCTTCTGAATAAGTGATATCATCAAAGAAATTTTATAATAAATTTTAAATAATGACCACTCCCTCTGTGTCAGGCATCATTCAAAGAAATTTAAAGGTATTACTGCATTAGTTCTCATAACAGCTGCAGGAAGCAGGTATTATTATCTGCTTACTTCACAGATGATAGTAAAACACAGAAGTTGACAATCTGCCCAAGTTCTTGCAGCTGACTTGCAGTGGAGCAAAGATCTGAGCCAAGACCCAAGAAAAATATTTCTTCCTCACAGTGTATCTCATTCCATGCACCACAACGCCAATGCCCAAGAGGCATTAGAAAGATCCCTTAAAGTTGAAATTTTTTGGTTGAGGCTTTGAAGAACTCCAAAATGATCTCATCTGTTATGTTCATATTTTAGTTGTGAAGATTTTGGATTTTCCCCCACCATCCAAAATACAATGTGTGTGTGTGCGTGCGTGCTCACATGTATCTTCCTTGTGCATTAGACGGTCATTCAACCAAGAGAAGAACCAGGCATCTACAATACCTACCAAGAGTCTGAAAAACACTTAACAGACATTTAAATGAATGATTTTCTAATGAACAAAAACATGAATGGGTTAACAATAAATATGTTATTCAGTAAAATTATCTCACAAAACACATTTCATACACATGAAAAGCCAGAAGTAGGCTATGGATAGCAGTGATAATTACACCTGAAATCTATACAGTGCTTAAAAGTTTAAGAATTACCTTCACGCATACCATTGAATTTTCAAAATACCATAAAGACTACATTGCTATCTGTACTTTATACATAAAGAACCAAATTTTATAAGAAGCTCAGCAATATATTTAGGAAGTGGCCAAATCACCACTGAAAGACATGTTTCCTGACTCTTAAGATGGGGCATTTTCCATTCTGTACATTCCACAAAAAGAACAAGTTACCCCTTAATTCATACCCCCTTTTTTTTTAAGATTTCATTTATTTATTTATTTATTTGACAGAGCAAGAGAGCACAAGCAGGGGGTAGTGGCAGAGGGAAAGGGAGAAGCAGGCTCCCCACTGAGCAGGGAGCATGATGCGGGGCTCCATCCCAGGACTCTGAGATCATGACCTGAGCTGAAGGCAGACACTTAACCTACTGAGCCACCCAGGCACCCCTATTCATACTCCCTTCCTGAAGATTGATGTGGTACATCAAATCACCTTAAATTCCTCAAAACCATAACTTACATACATTTTTTAAATAAGAAATTGCTAATAAAATGGTTGCTTCTGTTTGTAAATCCACAAGTATCTTTGTCTATTAGGCATGTATATAAACTATGTTGTCTACAGCAGTGGTTTTCAAACTTCACTGCACATTCGGGTCATCCAGGGAGTCGGGGTTTCGCTTGTTTTTTTGTGTTTCTTTAATCCTAATATCCATTCTACCCACAATACATTTTAAATCAGAAGCCCTGAGGCTAGATCCAAGGCATTAGTCCTTTTTTAAAAGACTCCGCAAGTGTTTCCAATGTCCATCCAAGTTTGCAGACCATCCTTCAGACTTTTCCTAGATTCTTGAAGTATTTTGTTCAGCCCCTCATTGGAATAGAGGTTAGCTTTCCCTTCGTCCTTATCGGTCAAAGTAACAACACACGACAGTATTAAAGAAAGTGAAAAAAAGAAGAAGAAAGTATGTGAAAAAAATTGTGTGTATGTATACCCACACACACATATTCACACCCATATGCCACTAAGAACATTTTCTTGCCATTACTTGTGTGCACCAAATGAACTAATGCTAAGTCAAGGCTGATTCACAGTTTAGGAATTGAGTCTGAGCCGTATAAACTGCTTTGTGGTAAAACAATTATTCTCTCAGCAGCTTTTGTTTGTCATCATTGTATAAATTTTGCATAAGTTAAATAGCATTTACTATGATGGTATCTGAAATTCAGAATCTGTGGCTCACATTCAAGACAATTAGAATATATCAGGTATACCAAGGGATCAATTTTGCTATTTTAGGTATACATAAATTTAAACAAAAAGGCTATAATATAAAATATTCTCACTTTATGATTAAAGAAGTCCTCTAAGGAAGTCATGTTGTGATAGCAGGATTTCTTAAATTGCATACTATCACTGGCAAATTGTATCAATAGGTGGCACAAAAATTCAATTTGTCTTAATAAATAATTCCTCAGAATAGATAAATTTATATGTATATTGAGGAGAAATAACCAAACAGCTCTTATTATGGATAAGTTAGAAACACTAGAACAAAGAAATCATCAAAAAGTTAGTAAATAATAGAAAGTCAGATTTATAAATCTGTCAACAGTAAAGACTTACTAGGTACCTTCGATATTAGGCATGGAATGAGATCGTCACCTCAAAGAGGATTATTTGTTCTTCATTTTCCCCTCCCAAATGTGACTAAGGGTTCAACCCATATCTGTAATATAATAATGCTAAAATCCACAAACATGTTCAAGGTATATATACTCTAGATTTTGCTTTAAAATATCTTAGAAAAATGGTTTGGTTATATTTAGTTATGATGTGTTCTCATTACAGATTCATGTATTCAACAAATTATCCAACAAATATTATCAGATATGTACTATGTTCCAATCATTGCTCGAGGCATTAATAAATGACACGGTGATCAAAGTATGTCTGCTTTCATGGATCTAACATACTGTTTAAACTTAAACATCAATTAATAGTTTAAACCACTCCAATTTGAGAGTTTTCTACTTTAAGGAAATTACTGTTTAATAAGAGCATGCTAGACATCTGCTAATTTTCTTACTACTTCTACGGTGCCTGGGTGGCGCAGTGGATTAAGTGTCAGACACTTGGTGTCCGCCCAAGTCCTGATCTCCAGGGTGAGATGGGCCCTGCCTCTGGGCTCCATGCTCAGAAGAGAGTTACTTGAGATTCTCTCTCCCTCTCCCTTTGCCCTTCCCCGCTCGTGCTCTCTCTCTCTCCAAAATAAATAAATAAATATTTTTCAAAAATTTTTCTTAACTACTCCTATTTGTAATTCAGTGATGGAGAAACAATTTGCAGTGACATTAACCAGTGTAGACAAAATATAACCTAGTTATAAGGCTAAACTTCTAGATCATACTAAATCCTAGTGTCCATTTGACTTCCAATTGACCATTATATCAAGTGAAAATTCAGCCATAGGCTGTTCGCATTCATTTCTATGGCAAATAATGTTTTAATGTAAAATACTTACTACTAAAACTATCACACACACACACATACCACACTAAATAACGGGAATAGAGAAATGATGAGCAGTAAGCAAACCAAGGTAAACTTCACCTACTGACACTAATTTTATTCTGAAAATTTTTTTGGCCATTTCTAAAATATCACAAAAATGGAATCACAGCATGCAGTCTTTGTGCTTGCCTTCTTTCACTTAGCAAAACATATTTGTGATTCATCTATGTTTTTGCGTATTTCAATAGTTCATTCCTTTTCAAGGCCGAGTATCCACTGTACGGTTGCATTACAGTTTGTTCATCCATTCACTGGTTGAAGGGCGTCTTGATCATTTCCATTTGTCGGCGGTTATGAGTAAAGCTGCTAAAAACAACTATGTACAAGATTTTGTGTGAACATAAATTGTTATTTTCTCAGGTATATATCTAATAGTGCAAATGCTGGGTTGTACAGTAATTGTATGTTGAACTTTATAAGAAACTGATGAACTGTTTTCCAAAGTGACTGGACCATTTTACATTCTCACAAGCACTGTGAGCATTGTTCCATATTGTCCAATTGTTCCATATCCTCTTTGGCATCCATTACTGTCAGTTTTTCCTTTTTTTTTTTTTTTTTGAACTATAATAAAAGGTATATAGTGATATTTCATTGTTTTTTTAATTTGCATTTTCTTTATGATTAATGAGGTTTAGCACCTTTTCATGTGATTATTTGCCATCCATATATATTCTTTGGTGAAGAGCTAGTTCATCTTTTACTCATTTGTTTTAATTGGATAGGTTTTCTTATTATTAATTTGTAAGAATTCTTCATATATCCTGGATACAAATCCTTTGTTAACTAAATGATTTGGAAATATGTTCTCCCAATTTGTGGTTTGTCTTTCTATTGTCTTAACAGAGTCTTCCACAGAGCAAAATTTATTTTGGTAAAGTTAACTATATTAATGTTTTCTCTTATGGATCATGACTTTGGTATTATATCTAAGAGTTCACAGTCTTATCCAAGACACAAAGATTTTCTCGTATGATTTCTTGGCATTGTATAGTTTGATATTTTACATTTTGGCCTATAATTATTTTGAGCATATTTTGTAAAAGCTGTCAGATATGGATCAACGTTTGTTTTTTCGGTTTTTTTTTTACACGTAGTCCAAAAGTTTCCAGCACCATTTATTGAAAAGATGATCTTTCTCTACTGCATTTCCTTCACACTCTTTAGAAAAATCAACAATATTGGTGTAGGTCTAGTCATGGACACTGTCTTTCCCCCTAAGACCTATTCAGATAACATTGTCTTCTATGTAGAAAACTCTGAACGATCTATAAAACAACTCCTAGAATTACAAAGTGAATTTACCAGGGTTGCAGGCTACCAGGTCAATGTGGAAAAAAAAAAAAAAAATCAATTGTATATTCACATTCTTTGTTACTAATCTTATGGAAAAAGCATTTAGTCTTTCATTAATAAATACAATGCTGGTCATTTTAATAAATGCCTTTTCCATGTTAAAGAATTATTCTTCTATTTCTAATATCTTGAAAGGTTTATCATGAATGGATGTTAAATTTCATCAGATGCTTTTCCTGCATCTATTGAGATGACATATAGATTATCTTCTTTATTCTATTAATATGGTGTATTACCTTCTTTGATTTTCAAATGTTAATCAAGCTTGGGATAATCTAGATAAAACCACTTGTTAATGATACAATTTCATTTTAATATATGCTTGGACTTTTTTTGTTCCTAAAATTTTATTGAAGACTTTAACATCTATTACCACCTATTCATCAGTAGTTTTCTCTTGTTTTTGTTCTGTTTTATTGTTTGTTCGGTGAGGTTTACGTTTGGTTTTGGTATTCAATAAATCCTGGCTTCATAAAATGAATTGAGAGTGCTCCTTCCATTTTCTGGAAGACTGGGTAGAATTTGTATTATTTCACCTTAAATGTTTAATAGAATTTACAAGTTAATCCATCTGAGCCTAGACTTTTTCCTTGTTAAATGGTTTTTAACTACAGATACTATTATACATGTAATCTATGCTTTCATGAGTTAAATCTGGTATTTTACATCTTTTAAGGAATTGGTTTATTTTATCCAAATTTTTAAATATATGGTATAGAGTAGTATCTAATAACCTTTAAAATCTTTTTTAACATTGTGAGGTATGTAGTGATAAGCCCTTTCATTTCCAATTTTGACAGTTTCTGCCATCTCTCTCTCTTTTTATTCCCTCTTGGTTAGTCTGGCTAGAGTTTTGTCAAATTCAATGCTGCTTTTTTTTTTTCTTTTTCAAACACCAGCTTTTAGCGTAATTAATTTCTCTATTATTTATTCTCTATTATTGTTCTAAATTTCATTATTGCTGCTCTTATCTTTATTATTTTCTTCCTTCTGCTTCTCATAGATTTAATATGCTCTTCTGTTTATAGCACCTTAAGGTAGAAAATTTAATTATTGATTTATGTCTTTTCTTCTTTTCTAATATAAGCATCTAATGCTATGACTTTTCCACTAAGAGTTGTATTAGCTCTATTCCACAAATGTTATCGTTTCATATTTTCAATATTATTTTCAATTCCTTTTGAAACTTCTGTGGATTAATTATTAGTGTACTTAATTGCCAAATATTTGAGGATTTTTCAGATATATTTTTATTTCAAGTTTAATTATTTATGTTCAGAGAACATGCTATGATTTTTATTCTCTTGAATTTAGTAAGGTTTATGTCCTAGAATATGGTCTAACAAGGTGAATGTTCCATGTGCACTTCAAAAAAATGTGCATTCTATTCTACTCTTGTTGTTTGGACTGTTATATAAATGTCAGTTTGGTCAAAATTGGTTGATTAAGATGCTCAGGTCCTTTATCCTTATTTATTATGCTTCCAGTTGTTTTATTAATTATTGGAAGAAGAATATTACAGTCTTCAATTCTAATTGTGGGTTTGTCTATCTTTTCAATTCTATTCATTTTTGTCTCATATTTTGAGTCAACGTTGTTAAGTACATACATATTTTGGATCATTAACTCTTCTTGGCCAATTGACCTCTTTATCATTACTTAATGTCCCTTTTAAATCCTGTTAATACACCATATTTGAAGTCTACCAACTTTCTTTAGATGATCAGTTATCTTTCAGAGTCTAGCCCACATTGCCTTATAAATTAGACAACAAGTTTAGCTAAATTCCCTTTTAAGTTTACTTTTATTGAAGCATATTTGACATATAACATTTATAAATTTAAGGTGTGCACTTATTGATTTGATACATTTACATATTGTAATGATTTCCATTGCAACAATAATTAGAACTTCTATCACATCACTAATTACCATTTTTTTAGTGGTTGGAAAAATTAAGATCTAATCTGTCAACAAGTTTGAGGATTATTATATAATATCATTGTTTATATTAACTATACTGTGCATTAGATCCTTAGGACTTATTTACTACTCATTGCAAATGAGTACATTTATTTTTTTTTTTAAGATTTTATTTATTTATTTGACAGAGATAGAGACAGCCAGAGAGAGAGGGAACACAAGCAGGGGGAGTGGGAGAGGAAGAAGCAGGCTCTCAGCAGAGGAGCCTGATGCGGGGCTCGATCCCATAACGCCAGGATCACGCCCTGAGCCGAAGGCAGACGCTTAACCGTTGTGCCACCCAGGCGCCCCGCAAATGAGTACATTTAAATAACATCCCTACTAGTCCCCCCCCCCCCCACCGCAATCCCCTGGTAACTACCATTTTGCTGTTTTTATGAGTTTGGCTTTTCTGGATTCCAAATATAAGGGATATCATACATTACCACGGACTGGTGGCACTTATCCCAGGCAAACAAGTGCTCACGTCCTGTCTTAAATTCCTGTTTAGTTAGTTGCCTGCCCTATGACCTCAGCTCTCTGATGTGTTCAAGAAAATTGTGAATTTTTAGATTGTCCAGATTTTTCTTGTTATTGTTTTATTTTTGTTGTTGTTGTTATTGTTTTAAAGGTAAGAATGATGCTCCTTCCAGATTTCTATAGGCCAACCAGAAAGTAGAAGTCTCTTGTTAGTTATTAATCCATATGTTGTATCATATTCCTTTATGAAGGCATGATTATGTCCCATAAAATGTAGCAGAACTGAAAGCTCAGACTGAAGTATAAACAAATACTAATAAAGATATGTCAGGTTAAATAATAAATAAATTTAATGTATTCTAGCAAAGCCTCAATTACCTAAAGAACTGGCTAAAATAATCACAGAAGAGTTATCTATTATTTATTTTAACACATGGAATATTTTAAGATGTTAAGAGATTGGAAATGGGTAATTACGTTGCCTTTTTAAAATATATGTATTTATAAAAAGAGGTAATTGAAAAAAATCATCCTCAAATGATAGGGATACTTATCTAAAACTTCATGCTTGGGAATATACTGGTGTAAATCATAAAACAAAAAATCAATTTGCGAGCTCTCATAAAATTACAGGCTATTGAGTAAAAAAACAAACAAACAAAAAAAAACAAACACAAAACAACCATCATGCCCTTGTGAAGAATAAATTTATCAGTCTAATCAAATTTATTTCCCTAGCAAAACAGCACAGGCAAAATAATAAACTATAATATACTGTGACCTTATATAACTTCTGATTTTGCGCCCAATGAAAACTCCTAAATATATTATTTAGGACAATGTCAATATTTCCTTCAATTCATATCACTGTCAGTATCATAAATGTCCTTGCATGCAAGAAGGTTCAGTGTTACCTAAAAATTCACCATCCTTCTTTGGTTACAATGCTCTAGAGATGCAGCTGTTACCATGTGAAGACCAAGATTCATTTCTGATGACAAAATCCCTAATTTTACATTTTTCTTAAGAAAACGTTACCAAAAAAGGAGATTACACAATATCTTTTTCATTCACAAATATTTTTTAATTGTATTTATTTATTTATTTAGAGAAGGAGAGTGTGTGGGGGGGGAGAGGCAAAGGGAGAGAGAGAGAGAAAGAGAGAGAGAGAGAATCTCAAGCAGACTTTGTGATGAGCACACAACCCGACACAGGGCTAGATCCCACAACCCTGATATGACCTGAACTGACATCAAGAGTCGGATGCTCAGGCAACTGAGCCACCCAGATACCCCCACAAATATTTTGATATACAATATGTAATAATGTCAAAAACTACATTTTTACGACAAATATTCTGTTTAATTTCAGGTTGTTCTTAATTCAAAATAATGTTAAATTTAAGTTGATGGAAATGCTTTGCCATGAAACTGTTCTGTGGAAATATCTGGAGATATATTCCCAGTCTCTATTTATTCTCCCATGATATTTCTAGATATTATACAGAATTTATTTTGTTCATCTTTTCCTAACATTCTTTTCTTAACAAGGGGAATGTTAAGTTTTCTAAACATTAGGTCTCAACATCTTTCCTTCTGAAAAAGGTAGCTCTTTAAAAATTGTTTATTTCTCCCAGGAAACGTTATGCTTGAACAGTTCTAACCGCATGTCTTCTGCATTATAAATCTCACATACCATTCAAATGACTCTGAATGGAGAACCAGCATGGTTTGACATCTGAAGCAGGACTCACCTGTGACAGTTTTTCTCCAATGAGATAAGTTCTGTCTATTCAACACTCTGTCCCTGATAATTCCAGGCAACCTCTAATCAAGAATCATTTTTTTAAGATCAAATATTAAAAATTGTAATCATCTTACTGTAGAAGAACAGATACCAAGCAAGACTTCTATATAGTTGACAAGCCTAACACTATGCCATTAACATTGCTTGTACAAGAAATGTGACAGAGAATCGTGTTAAAATAGGACAAATAAGGTAGCCAAAGACAAACTAGAAACAAGGAAAAAGTAGGGAGTGGGTGAATGTCACCACTACCATATGCTGCCAGCTAAAGATTTGTTTGGATAGGTAAAATAGTTTCTGACTCATTTTCTTTGACTTCTACATATTGTTTGATACTGTTGAATTTTCAACTCTACGTTAAACTCTCTACTTTTTTAAATTCAGAGACATCCTACCTTTTTCTTGTCCTCTAACTAACCTTTCCTTTTCAGTCTTCCTTGCTATCTCCTCTTCTGAGTGCAACATAAATGTTAGAGTTCTTGACTCTTTACCTTTCTTATCTAGATGCCCACCTGGGCTTGCTCATCTGTTCTCATGATGAGGCATACTCAACCCTAGCTCCAGCTCCAAGATGTCACTTAAGGTTCAGGTTTACACCTAGTTTCTATGGACTGAATTGGATCCTACTAAAATTTATATGATGAAGCTCTAATCCCCAAGGTGATTAGAATATGGAGATTGGGTTTTGGGAGATAATTAAGATTAAATGAGGTCATAAAAGTTGGACCCTAATCTGATGGGGCTCTGTCCTTATAAGAGCCAAGAGAGAGAGATCACTTGTTCTCACTCCACGATGTGAGGACAGAGACAAGGTGGTTATCTGCAAGCCAGGAGGAGAGCTCTCACCAGAACCTGGTAATGTTGGCACTCTAATCTTGGACTTCCAGCCCCCAGAACCAGGAGAAAATAAATTTCTGTTGCTTAAGCCACACAATTAATAGTATTTTTTAAATGGCTATCTGAGCTAATACCCTAGATGACTACTAGTCGTCTCCACTGGGATATTCAACAGATAATTCAAGCCAAACATGACTAAAATAAAACTCATTACCTTCCCACTAAACCTGCCCCTTCTCTTATATTCTGTATCTAATAGTAGAAGCCAGAAGATTGAGAATAATTTGAGATTCTCCTTACCCCTTACAATTTCTGAGTGCTAACCAGTCATCAAATACCATATATTATCTTTTCAATATCATCATAACTTAATCTCTCTCCACTACTAGTGTGGTAATATTGGATCTCATTCCCTACATGGACTATTTTAGTAGATTTCTCATTTCAAGTAGCTTCCTCACTTCTAGTTTTACACTCAAACAATCCATCCTCTGTTGCAAAACAATTGACCGAAAAATGCAAATCTACCAAGCCCCCACTCCACCTCAAAATTTTCAGTTTTATCCACTGCTTATATAATGGCAAACAAGTTTCTCTCTACCATGATCTGGGTCCTGCTTACCCTTCTAATTTATCTCTTGTTGCTTCATATGTACTCTCCTCTCTAGTCATTTATTCATATGTCAAGACTTAATTCAAGACCCAGTTTCCCCACAAGCATTTTGTTTTGTTTTGTTTTTGTTTTTTGTTTGTTTGTTTTTAAGTAGGCTCTACACCCAGCATGTATCCCAACATGGGGCTTGAACTCACGACCCTGAGATCAAGACCTAGGCTGAGATCCAGAGCTGGAAGCTCAACTGACTGAGTCACCCAGGTGCCCCAAGAAGCATTTTCAACCCCTTTCCTCAAAGAAATGACTGACCTGATTGTGATGAACCTGTTGGTTTACAAATCTCTTTCACATTAAGGCTCCAATCTCCTCAAAGTAAGCAAATACATCTTATTGCATCAGCACGATTGCTACATAGGAGACACTTAATAAAGATTTGTTGAATGAAAGAAGGAATGAAAAGCTCCAATAAGGCTACAATTCATATTGTGTAAGTTAAAAACAGAATGAGTATAAATAGGAAATGGTTAAATGATGTTATAGTATCTCCAAAAATCATTTTGTTAAATAAATATAGAACATAAAACCATATATAGACCGTTGATCATGGTTCAGTAAGAACGTGTGTGTGCGTGTGTGTGTGTGTGTGTGTGCGCGCGTGCACATGCATGCTGGCATACACAGAGGATTACCAGAAAATATATCAAAACATTAACAGAAGCTACTTCCAGATGGTGGGATTAGAGGTAAATTTTATTTTATTTTTGTTAAACATGTGTGCATTTTTAAAATATGACAAACAAAATTATTATTCCTATAGCAAAACAATATGTTAAATGAAATTAAAATGTTTAAAAATCTAAACAATCCATTTGATTTCAAAGGATTAGAATGGTAAAGCTTTGATTTAATTTATGTTTTAGTCAAGGTTCTTAGGGTGTAAAAATGAAGCAAAATAAATGAAGAAAGCAATACAAGTGGACCTCAAGGAAGCCAAGAAAGAAGAGGGAGGTGTAATCATGATTCTGGGAACTAAATTTAGGAGGGAAAAAATGGCTTTGACCTGGATCTCTATTTCCCGGAAGATACCTAATCTCTTGATCCTGCTCTTCATAGGTCTGTTTCCTACAATCTTCCCTTCTCCTCCTCCCCCCTCTGGTTTGGCTTTCTCTGCTTTCTATACACATAGGCCAATGTGTAGAGAACCCTTTCATCCTGAGTTTGTATCATCTTAGTTTGAGTGACCACAGAAACAAATATGTATGAAATCCAATACAAACATCTGCGAGAATCTGATTGGCCTAGCTTGCATAAGGTGTGGCCAATCAGCTGTGTCCAGACTGCTGAGGAGGGTCTGACAGAATTACATTTTAGAACCGGATTCCTTCTCACATGGTTGTGAGTGACAATTTATAGGAGAGAATAAATCCCAAACAATAAATAACAATGTAATAACAGCAACATAAGTAAAAATGTAAAATATTTTTTCATTCATATATTTACTAGGTTTACGAATTTATACCAAGATACCACCTGATATTTCAAAAAGAACAATTCTTAGGTTGTTTTCACCCTTGAATATCTAAATATAAAAATAGATAGGAACAACAGAATATTGCTAACAAAAATAATTATATGTCTGCATACATTGTTTGCTCTTCTGTTTGACCTCACAGGTCTGAATCTCTAAAAATCATTCAAATTTCATTAAAACAAATTACAGAGCTATATAGCAAAGGTCACCAGACATGACATCAGAGTACCTGAGTCTGATTCCAGCTTTTCCATTTAGTATATATATATATACATATGATAATCTTAGATGACTTAATTTCTCTGATTATCGGTTTCCTCAAATCACTTAATTTCTCCGATTATCAGTTTCCTCAGTTGCAAAATGGAGAGAATGAAATCTGACATGCTTACTTCCTTGTACTACTATGAAGATTAAAGTGGATTAAAGGTACACTAATAAAAAACAAACTTTTAGGGGCACAAAAGTCAGCAATATACAGTGACAAATGACAACAAAGAACTTTACTTTCATGTGTACTAAAAATATAAGTAAGAGTTTAAAGACAATAGTTATTATAACTAAAGTTCGCTTCAGCACTTCAGAAGTTAGCTCTATAATGTAATGCCAAATATCCTCTATATCAAGAACCAAAATAAAGTCCAAAACGTACATGTCAAGTTGCAATGGCAAGATATAAGTAGAACACATTTCAAAAATAATAAAAATAGTTATTTATTTAGAGAAGAAAAGTTAACTCTATATTTCAGAGAAGGGTTGAGGTTTTGCTCATGTTTGGCAGAGAAATCTGAATATTTTTGCCCATCAACTAAGGCAAATTAATTTTTGTGTGTTCAGGCAATAAAAAAACTGGACAATACGGACTTCCCAAATTACTTGGAAACTACATAGATTTCTGAATGTTACTATATTAGAAATAACACCTTAGTAATTTATAAATAATAAAACTTTAAATAAGGACTAAAGTAGTGTACCTGTTGAGTAATTTCCAAAGACAGAGTTCTTTAGTTTATATCGTAATGTCATAGCAATCATTTATTTAATAAGAGAACGGCTTTTGATAGTTTTTTAAAAATCAAGGCTAGTAAAAATTATTTTTAAAAATTATAGCTCCAAAGCTAGTACTTCCATACTCTGCATTCCTACTCATATGGGTAAGTTAAAAGTATATGTGGATATAATTTCACTTTATAGTTAATATATACTTAATAGCAATTATTAATTTAATAACTTTATGATTTTAAAGTATATTCACAAATTTCATATTTGTCAGAATAAGCAGAATCAATAATTTCCATTTTGTAGATGAAAAAAGAAGGTCCCTAGATTCCTACTGCAGTGCGCTTCCTGGGGTACCATGCTACCTATGGATACACTGTTCCTTGTTCTGCCCAAGATCATGGGTTCCTCAATAACCTTTTAGTATCTCTATGACAATCCTGCTTGGAAGAATAGGCTCCTTTCTGCTCACATATATTATACCTTCTCCAAATGTCTGCTTGTACTTTCTCTCCTAGCCACACTCTCAGAAAATTCTTATTAATTTCGTATCCTCCCTTCTTAAACTCCTACATCTTAAGAAGGAAAAACTTCCCCTTGACTAATAGCACTTTCCTTTCAATAATGAGCATCTACATCACAACTTAAAGCATTCAAATGTGGACTGCTTACCATTTAAAAGTAAAAAGTATTACTGTTATTCAGTTTTCTGGTTGTTTCATATAAACCATTCAAATTATCTGGCTGGCTTGATTTGTTGATTTAGAAAATCTGCCCAATCTCTTTCAAGGAGGCTAATCATCGAAACTTAAGTTTCAAAAATTGAATGTTTCAAAAATTGAAGTTTCAAAACTTGCCTCCATGCTTATAAATGACTGATCCAATACTCTAATCCTATGCTCAACAAACACACTGAACTTCCCTTTTGTTCACTTTGTCCCAACTTCCAATTCTGAAAAGGAAGATCAACCACTCGTAGAAATAGAGAGAGAGCCATCTAAAATCATTTAGAATGTATTAAACTAATTCATAGTTATAATATTAAGCATTCCCACCGCCGTTATCAATCAAAGGCACATGTTTCTAAAACGGTCCATGTCATTCGGTCAGGTGTTTGCCCAGAGTGGAACACATATAATTATGCATCATTAATATATATATTAAGCCAAAGAATAACCTAATTTGCTACCATCTGTGCTGGTAAACTGCCTAGAACAAGTGGATACTGATTAGTTTCATTTTGGCTGGCACCTCTGTGGCCACAGCACCTTAACTTTCAGATTTTCACATCAGCATTCAATTGCTTACAGGTAATTGTTTTTCATTATATAAAATGTTAGGGGACTACAAAGATTTAAAAATTTAAAGAAATAATATAGGATTTCTTTTTCAGGTACAAGAGTACAAAATCATGGCACTAACAGGCTAAATGCTGGAGGAAAAACGGATTGCAATTAGGAACATCCACAATATCTGAAAATAAAATCC